>NC_045480.1:69802739-70456667 GCF_009650955.1 Corvus moneduloides
GCTGGGTTTCTCTATTCACGTGGTAACCTGAAACAAGTGGTAGTTGTATCACTTCGAGGCTCAGATAGGATGTGAGTTAGCTGGTGCAGGAAAAGAAATGCAATCCCCTTAGCTTGTATCTGTATAAGCAGAAGATTCATCTTACTTATCAATTAGTCTTAGCTAAGCACATACTTGATTTCCAGCTCATAGCACAATTTACATGTTTTAAGGCAAACTTTGTCATTATGTACTTGCTGAATCACTGCCTGTATTTGCTCTGAGTGTTGATTCAATGTGAGACAGTTCATATTCCTATTCATGTTACTGCCTGCCTTTTAATATATGATACCTGGGAAAAATAGCTACCATTTTGTAAAAATAAGGATGAGTAGTACACTCTCCCAGGTTTTTTACTGCATACATGAATAATAAACTAAATAACAATATAGTCCAAAAACTTTTTATGGGGACAGGTTAACCAGCATGGAACTTTGGTCTTAAATCTGCAATTACTTTGAAGTTGCACACTCAGCCAGTAAATGCTTGTCAGCTTGAGCTAGCTCCTGGATGAGTTCCTATACATATTGCAGAGGTACCCTGCTAATCTTGCCTAGTTTTTGGAGAAAACGAAATGTTCCAGCTAACTTTGAACACAGCAGAGTAAAGTTCCTCATGTGTAAGCAACAGTTACTCAGGGGTGTTTTTCGTGGTGATGAGCTTCTGATGAGCCCAAACTGTGACTAGCTGCACAGAGATGTGCCTGTTACACAGAGGAAACCCCCATTCATATGGTGTGCTGTGCCTGTGATTGTTGGGTCTCACGTTTTTATTCACATAAAGCAGCTGCAGAAGAATTTTTTTTTTTTTTTTTTTTTTTTCTTTTAAACTAGGCCTTCTGTTTCATTTGCCTGAACAGCTTTGCCCTGAGACCAGTCTGGCAAAAATGGGATAGTAAGGAATGCCTTATGCCTTACCCTGTGAGGGAAGTTTACAAAATGCCATTTGCTTCAGGATCTGATTTGGATCTCAGCTCCCTTCACTGTAAATTGAAAATAGCCATACTGAAAGAGAATAAGAGAGTCAAATTCACAGTTAGGCAAATCTGCCCTAATAATTCTTATAATGGCATCTTGGAAAGAAGGCTCATCTGTAAATCCTTTTGTAAGTAGGGACAGTGTGGGCATATGCACCAGGAATCGTCCAGGTGAAGTCAACAACAACTGTGATGGGGTCAAAAAAGTGGATTTTTAAGCCTTGTTTGGTTCCTTGGTAATTCTGGAGCAAGCTGAGACCTTATCTTATGTAGTGGATAAAGCCCTAAGACTATTTGACCCTGAGATCTGGTTTTGTCTTTAATGTTGTGTGGCACTGGGAATGGCTGGGACTCCATCAGCATTTAGTCCTGGCCTTATTCTCTGAGTACACAGGAGAAATGCAGGTCTGGGGTAACTGTCATGGTGATTTTGATCTGCTTGGCCTGCCAGCATTCTCATGCCTTCGTGCAACTGCAGAGAGCAAGGGTTTAGTCTGGTATGTTGTCTCTGTCTCGTCATATGGTGAGTGGTCAAAACAATTTCTACAGACTTTATCATATCTGGGTGTACTAATGATCTGCCTTCCTGTTGCCTCCCTTCCCAGCTGTGTTTGGGGCAACAAAAATGCAGCACATCTGTCAGACAGAAGATTATTCTGAAAATTGTTCTTGAAAAATGTTTCCATCTGCATTTCAGCAGCATCTCTCTTGTTTTTTTGCATCCCAGAAAGATACAGAGGTCCTTAGTGAAGCTCTCCATGAAATGAAGGAAGAGAACAGGCTCCTGAAGCAGAAGAATGCCTCAATGACCAGAAAGAAAGAATACTATGAGAGTGAAATAAGTCGTCTCAACAAGGTAGAACAGGAGTGAGCTGCTGATTCCTTTAATTCTAAGATCTCTGTTGTCAGTGACCTACCAGATAGCATCTTTTCAGTCCTGGGTGAACAACCTGGTGGCAAACTCACGATGACCATTTGGGAGCTGAGGAAACAAGCAAGAACTCACTTCAGCTCATACCTGTTCATGCTGCTCTTCACAGGTAGTAGGGTTGCATTGTAAAGAGAAAAATCTAGAGAGTATTTCGCTGCTCCTATGAAACCTCTCTATGTGTCATGTCATGCCTAAGCCCTTTCTACATCCTCCCTCCTCAGAGCAAAAGGGAAATGGCACAAAGATGCTTCTGTATGCACCTGGTGAAACACTGTGGTTGAAAAGAAAGGGCACACAGTTTAAAAACTGTTGTCGTACATATATTCTGTATTTGAGAACAATGGCTTCTCTTCACAAGATATGGTCCTGTCCTGCTGTTTATATCCATGCACACATATATTCATACCTATAATATTATGTGTATATGTGTCCCACTGAGGAAATTGCCATTAAATAGCTAAATGGGATTTTTTTTTTTAACTGAGGGAAAGTAATAAATGTAATTATGTTTAATCAAAAGATCACATAAAGCAGTGGGTGTTTTCTAACAATTTTGTATTTCTTGGTGAACCACAAACACTTCCTGAGGAAATGCACTGCAGTAACCATTGCTGTGTAACTTTAATAAGTGCTTTAATAAGCTAAAGGGCCATGATGTGCAAAAGTTGAGCCAAAAAACATAATGTTGCTATAAGAAAAAATCTGACAGAACCCATGATCTCTAGCTCTTTTTGAAATGCATTGACAGGACTTGCTCAAAGCTCCAGTCTAACTTTAATTCAAGGCCTTGTTTGTTAAACAACTTACTTAAATATTTTATTTTGCTGTTTTATGATGTGGCTGTAATAAGACAGATGGATATATAGACCATTCTTTTAAATGAAGCATAAATTTCATATAATACACTTTCCCAACAGTAATTTATTGATTTTATGTGTATTTTCATCCTTCAAATCTCATATCATGAATGCACATAAAACTGAAAGGGACCCTCTGTGCCCTTTTAACTTCAGTTCCCTTCTATTGCAGGTTCAGCCACTTGAAGTTGTTTGATTTCAGAGAATTTGTAATAAATTTTTCTTCTTTTTGGGTGAAAGGATAAAGCAGGGTCTCACAGTATTGTATCCAAATGCAGTTCAAAAAAAATCTTCACCTTACTGTTAACCTTTTAAGATTGAATTTTCTGGATTTTTCTTTTCTTTTTTTCTCCCCCCCCCCCCTCCATAATTCTGAGTTGTAGAACCTCCTCAAAAAGGTGTTAAAGGGAGTCTCAGAGGGGCAGAAGAAGGGTTAATCAGTAATCAGGGTATCTGTATTTTCACCCTCCCAGTTTAAGTTCAACCTTCTTTATGTACTGGCATGGAACACAAGCTTTGCCACTATTATACCAGTTTCACTTCTGCACAATTCTCAGGGACAGGAGCTCATCAGATAAAAAAGCCTTCCTTTTCTCTTCTGTGCCTTCCATGGAAAATGCTTGGTTTTTGTTGGGCCTTGGATAATGAATGCTAATCCTTGAATTACCTTGGATACTGGTTCTCCTGCTTGGCTGCTTCTTCCCCCTTTCCTCTTCCTGCTCCAAATTATCTTCCCTCCTTCCCTCGTGGAGTGGGCAGCAGGGGAGAGCTGAGGACCATCAGCACAAACTGAACTTCTGAAAGGGATTAAGTTAGGGATTCGTATCTTACGTGAGAGAATTTGGAAGGTACTGAACGGCATTTGTGCTAGAGTAAAGAAAGTAATACATAATTATAATGTATGGTTATAGACAGATGGAAGAGTGATTTAAAGATTATGCCAGTCCAAAGGAGACCTGTGTAGTACTGTTGCAAATAACAACATCTGCAAAGAACTGTGTCAGAATTTCAGTGTAAAACAGAGTTGAGTGGTACCAATGTTGTGTGTATTCGTAACTCCCTCTAGTGACAAGCTATCGAGACTACACAACTTCCTCTCAAACGGGAGGCTTTACTTTTGTTCCACGTGAAGGAATCTCTTTCAGTGCAGAAAATGTTTCAGTCAAACTTTACTGTAGTAAAGTGAGTTTACATCCAGTGTATATAAGTGAAGCAACTACAAGTGAAGGGGAAACCTCTTTCTAATAATTTAAAAGCTTTTTTTTTCTTTTTCATGTAGTGGATCTCTGCTCAGTAATTTTGCTGTTTGATGTTGTAGGCCCTTCTGGATGCATTGAAAAAGCAGCACCCACCTGTGGTTGGGACTCCTCCAGGAAAGGGTGACAGGAGCAGCATTGAGGAGATGAGAACCCAACTTGGAGTTCTTAAACAGCAGGTAAGAACATCTTAAGTAAGCCTGGATGGATTTCACACAGCATAATTTCTCCTTCTCTCCCAGGAATTGTGCCTGGTAGACTTGCTGTGTAGAACTTTTGAAAGGAAGAGCCAGTTTAGCCACAGCCCTTTGGAATGATGTTTCCCCAAATGCTGTCATCACAGCAGTGTCCACAAAGTGAATCTGAGTCCTGGCAAAGGACTGGAGCAAGGACTTGCAGAGGGCTCAAAGCAGCAGAATGGCTCTCCTGACACTTGGAGGTGTCCTGCCAGCTCTCTGCTAGGGGCTGAATTTCATCCAGAGGGAATGCTGAATTTCATGAGTTACTGAGTGTGTCTTCTGCTCCTTTTACCTTAGAAGTTGCCAATGTAGTGAATTATCCAAGGATCCTAGTCTTGGAACACTAGAGTGTTGGCATTGCAGTTTTTTTAAGTTGCATCCATAACCTGCATCCCAAGCACTATAGATTTGTATTTATTTATTTTTTAATCTTTGTTCTGAGCAGCTCAAGTGTTTTCTGCACTGCCTTTCTTTCCATATGAAAGAATCTGTTTAACAACATAATAGTTTTCAGATAATTTTACACTTCAGGTCTGTTGTCCTGGATAGTGTCAGGGTTAACGTTATTGACACACAAATGGATGTGATCAGAATGGGAATTTTATTCAATGGGAATAAAATACTTGTTTCTGTCACGTTTGACAGCAGAGCCAGATTTTGCTCTCTAATGTAATGCTTGCCACATGCTGGAGAACAAAATCCTGCACTTGATTGTACAGTAATGAGTTATTTCATTCTACACAATAAAATAGAGTAAACCATTTTTTTTTTCCAAAATTCTCATGGGGTATCCATTTTATGAATGTGTTTTTCTAGTTGTATAAATCAGTACAGTGAGTCCAGACTTCCTTCTACACGAATGGAGCAGAAGGCTCTAACTGGATGGAGGGAGGACCTTTGGAGCAAAGAGAGATGTGACAGAGTCCCACAGGAGCTTAGCTGTCATCAGCCCATCCCTGGTCACGGCAGGAGATGAAGGCATTCATTGCTTGGAAGGTGTCCTCCTCTTTCTCAGGGCAACAGAACATACAGCAAAACTGTGCCAAAGTGGTTCCCTTGCAGCTCCAGCAGATTGTACACCTGGGGAGTGGGAGGTGGGACAGCAGAAAGGGAATTGGGAGAGAAGAAATGAGGAAATACTGAGGAGGGAAGTGTGTAGATGGACAAGGGATACAGGGATTTCTGCAAGTGACAGCCTTGTCTCTGCTTTGGAGGGTCAGGAAAAGAATTTTCCTGTGTTGACCTTTTCCTTCCCCTGAGGTATTAACATTTTCCTAGTCCTTCTGAGAAGTCATAGCACTGCTTCCAGCACAAAGAAAACTGGATCTGCCCAATGGGCCGGACATGAGCCACAGCAAGCAAGTTTTTTGGGATGAGACTGTCAGCAGGCTTTAGTGAGCAACCAAGAGGACATGAAAGGGCTTCTGAAAGTTCTGGTGGTGCTTCCCACCCAAACATGCCTTTGCTATTATTTGTTGGTAGAAGTGCCAGCAACCTCCAGCTTCTCACCAGGTGGACATCTGACCATTAGCTGAAGAATTAAGGCAGTCATCTTAACACCAATTAATTTTTGGATTTGTGTTTTGTTTCCGAATCCGTGCACTCGCTGCCTGTGCCTGGGGTGGTCAGATATTTTTTAATGGGATGAAGCTCTATGATTCCTGACCACATAAAAAGAGCTAAGCCACTGCATCCTTCAGCGTTTGCAAGGCAGCTTATTTTCTAGGAACGGGGTCAAACATCTGTATTTCCATTGGGAATTGTGTACATTACATTCCATTTGGAATTGTGTACATTACATTCCCCTCTGTCTCTACACTGGGGTGAGGAGGTTCTTCACTAACTCCTTGCACTTGAGATACAGGAGGGAGTTAGAAGTGCCCATTGTTAAAGAGAAAACTGGAAAAATGTTAGTGAAATGTTTGTCCTGCCACTGTTAATCCCTTAAAAAGATTGTTTATAATATTTCAAACTGCTATTTGCCAGTCAGCCTTTTAAATGACAAGGTTGTACAAAAGCTGGCACTGGGGACTGTTTCAATTGATGTGTGCCATTGGAGAATGTCCATTGCTTGTCACTTGGTATTGGTCACAAAAAAAGACCAGGGAAACTTTTGTTTGGAGGATTGTACAGAGGAGGGATCCCTTTGGAATGCACCCTCCTGCTTGGGCAGTGTTTAGAAAGCAACCAAACCACAAAGTGGCTCTGCTGAAGTTCACACACTGTTCATAATGATTGCAGGTCCAAATATATGAGGAGGACTTCAGAAAGGAGAGATCTGACCGGGAGAGGCTTAATGAGGAGAAAGAAGCATTGCAGAAAACTAATGAGAGATTACAATCTCAACTGAGTAGACTCAGCTCTCAGGTATGAGTCCAAAGAAAGCTCCCATTGCCAGCACATGTGTATTTTATTTTTTTTTCTCACTTTCCACACAACTCAAGGCTTTCTGGCTTCCCTTAATTGACACTGGATTTTATATGAGGTCACCACCTGGGATGAAATCATTCTGAAGTAATGCAGTAAGAAGATGAGAAATTATTAGAGAAGACTTCCAAAATAAGTAGATGAAGGGAGTATTTATTGCGGAAACTTTTCAAACATATCTGAAAATGGAGGAGGGGGAGGGGGACACAACCAAAAACAAATCCAGAAGACTTTGATTGTTTCACTGGCACTTGATATAAGAGTTGTAAGATCAAACCAACTTTTGAAATAAAGAGCTTCTGTAGTTCATCCTGACCTCTGCAATTGAATTACAGAGTGATGTTAATATCACTGAGGAAAAAAAATGGTCTCCATACAAATTAGCTGAGCAGCCTCTGCAATAATTTTTTCTTGCAACATCCTTTTTATCTCTTCAAAGTAGTGTCAGTAGGAAGCCATAGCAAAATCATAGCATGCAAAACTCTGAGCTTTCTCAATCCCCATTTAAAAATGATGAAATCTCGAGGTTTCCTGTCTTGACAAAATTGTGCAATGCTTTAAAAGAACATCTGATTACCAAAATGTTCTGTGGTGATTTATTGTCCTCCCCAACATTGTTGTGACACAGAAACTTCAGTATTGTCTTATTCTCAACCGAGCCATGCATCAGTGCTGGTGGGGTCTTGCTAAAGTGTCAGAGGCCAGGTGCTGCCCAGTGCCCCCCACTCCCACCAGTCTCAGCGATGTTGTGCTTGACTGTCCCTGCAGTGCACCCACAGTTCACACTGGAGATCTTCCTGTTTGTCTCTTCCTGCCTCGAGACTTGATTAAACAGAGCTTGTGGAGGATTTTAAAGATGAGAGCAAGCATATAAAATATTTATTATTCTGTTTTCTTAAGTCAAATTATTTAGCTGTGACTCATGGAATCACAGAATATTAATCATCTTTTACCCCTCCTTGCTCTGTCCTTAGGCAAATTCCTGTTGTCTCTACTGGAATGCAGAGGGCCTATGAAAAGGCAGACCCAAATCTGAGGCCATCAGCTTTGGTCCTATACCAAAATTTTTAACTTATCTTGTCATGCAAGTGACTGTCCTTGTAGTTCTGCTTCAAACTCTTGAAAGCTACTGTGTGTAATGAAAATATAGAATTGTTTTTAATATATAAGACACACAGAAATGTGCTTGTCATATCTTAAAACCAGTATTTTCCTCACAGAAAATGCATCAAGAGTCTGGTGTGGCACAAGTTAGCTCTCTTAAATAATTTTTTTAATGATAAATAGTCTGAGGGGACTAAACAAGCAGCACTGTAACCCGTGTACCTGAATGTTCTGTTGGTTGTGTTCTGCTACTAATGCATTTCTTCTTGTTCTTATTTTCTTGATAGACAAAAGAGCTCCCAGTACAGCCTGAGAGGCCCAGTTACCCAGCTCCACTCTTCCTCTCTCCGTGTGTCAGTTATGGGGGTTGTGGGATGGTGCTTCACTATCCAGATCCTCGGGTGCATCCGGTGCCTCGCAGGGCACAGGAGCAGCAGCAGCAGCGCTCGGTAAGGTTCTCACTGTTTTCTGTGTCACAAGGACACTGATTTTCTCACAGCGTGGTGGCCACAGGTGCCATCACAGTACCATCCTCAGCAGCAACTGAATCTGTGCTTTCCTAGTTTGTTGTCAGGTCCAGATCAAGATCAAATTTACTTTGGCAAATACTCTTTATCTATAACACCACTAAGAAGAAAAACATGATTCTTATACATTGGTTTGTTAATTAAAAACATAACATTGTTTGGTTGGAGTCTTGGTGATTTCTTAGGTTAATTTACTTCCATGACACACATTCAGAGCCCTTTCTAGCTGTATAATTACCCCACTTCAGAAGTAGGGATCTGCTCCGAGCCTTCAACATGAGATAATAAAAACCAAATCAGGAGAAGTGGAAGTTCTATCTGAGTGTGGCTAACACAATGGGAAATTTGCCTTTTTTCCTGGAGCACAACAGAGTCCTGTCTTCCTCAGCATGAAGAAGAATAGCTTTGCACTGGAGCAGGTTCTGTGAGTGGTAGTTATTTATTCCAAGGAAAATACTGCTTCAGAGAATATTTTTGAAGTGCTTTGGGTTATCTAAGTGGGCTGGCTTGTTCCAATCTAGTGAGAATGCATTTAAACATGGTGAATGTCATTTTAAATACACAATATCTGTTTCTGGCTATAAAGCTGTCACATATGGAAAGATGCTCATTATTTGAGAAATTATAGCTGAATTTTTGCAAAATGCATGTAAGGCTTTCAGGCTGTAGAAATCCAATGGAAAAGCTGTGGTTAGACAAGTAATTTTGTGCTTCAGGAGTGTGCTTATCTGCCTATTTATCAAAGTTGGAAGTATTGCAGAATGTTTTTCCCTGCAATTTGGACACTGTCCCAGATTATTTTGGCTCTTCTCCCTGAACTTTCATCATCTGGGTTTCTAATTCTGTGAGGGATCACTGGGTTTACAACTTTGCCATTCCTGCCGGCGCACCGGGGTCAGTGTGACTGGTTGCTTTGTAACTCCCAGTTTCGTTCTGACCCTTTTTTTTCAATTCTTTGCCTGTGTGAGTTGCTGCTCTGAGCTTTGGGTACCTCCCTGAGCAATTTGTTAGCAATGAGGAAAGGTGTTAGAATTTAATGGGTGTCCTGATACGTAATCCTGCGTGTTTAGGCTGTGCTTTTGCTTTTTCCTTCTTTTTTTCTGTCTTGAACTTTTTCTTTCCTTTTTACACTCCAGTAGAAACATTTTGGTTAGTCTGATGTGAAATACACATCTTATTCCTGAAATTCATTCACGTTTGTGGGGTGTAGGTACATAAAAAGAGAAGAATTGATCCGAGAACATAAAATTCACCAGAAGCTCAAAAAAGCAATGCAAATGAGTGTGATTTGAGCCACTGGTGAAAAACTACCTGTGCTTAAAGCTTTGTATCAAAGCCTATTTTGTTTGCCCACAAGCACAGGATTAGTTAATTATTCCTTTGACTGGTACAATTTAAGTTAAAATACAACAGCTCCTTTTTTTTCCCTGACAGTGTATGAGAGTGATTACTGCTGTATAAGCACGAATGACAGCAAAATGTAAAAGTTAAATCTGTTTTCTGTATCTACAGCTTCATCCTGCCATCTTAATTTAGGCAAAATTTCTGTAGGAGTCTATGAAATTTGTTCCCTGCAGATTGAAGTCTGCAAGACTCCCCTTGGGACTACTCAATGATTTTGTCAAGAGTAATTTCTGTGAAACAAGAATCACTTTTCCAGTGTAACTAATTTGAAGGAGCAATTACCTAGAATTTGACAAGCTTGCATGGACTACTTATTCCAGACAGACAGCCTAACACAGCTTCAGCTGAAATGGCTGGCCCCAAAGTTGTTTTCTCTAGTGGTAATTTGCTACTCATTTACCACAGTGGGTGGTATAAACTATAATGCACTATTTCTTCCAGGATTTCCCTGGACAAAACTATGCCTGCACGGGCATAACCTTCCCAATACTTCCTCTTACAAGAAAGATGGGAATTTTCCCTATCCCACGGTATTTTCAGGAAGTTATTTGATAACAGCTAATGTTATAGAGACACGAGTGCTAACCTGTGAGGAAGGGGAGGAGGAGAGAGAACTTTATTCCATGGTTAATTCCTGTCACACTGGAGCATTTTACAGCTGTTACAGATGTATTCAAACTGGAGCAGCTTCACCTGTCAGGTGGGCCAGGTTTCGCTGGGGTTCTTTGGTAGAGGGAGATGCTTGCTGGTATCTTCTGCTGCACTTTATTCCTTAGGCCTTTTAAAATCTGGTTTGGTTTTCTTAATGTTTCCTTGTGATTTGTGGGATTTAGAAAGGTTTACACCAATTTTTTAATGGGTGCAGCATCTAGACCCTATGCCATAGGAAAGCAAGCAAGCTGGAAGACTGGGATTGGTGGAAACATACCCGTAAATATAAGATTTTTTTGTAAACTGCTTTTGTATGGCTAATGAGAAGCTTCCCAGCACAATTATGTTTTTATCATGTCACTATTCTTTTGTTTGAAGTGCCTGTGAAGTCCATATTGCTGCAATAATGTTTTATTGTTCTGTGCAGGCAGACTATCAGTGGTATGTTCCTGACCAGCTTCCGCCAGATGTGCAGCACAAGGCAAATGGTAAGACAACAGCTGTACAGAGCATGTATTAAATGTACTTTGTTTTCAAATGGAGGCCTTTGAGAGATGTAGAGTAAACTTTCCTGTCTATCTGTTGAGTGCTTATGTGACAGCTTTGCCTTGGAGAGTCAAGGTTGGTGTGTGTGCAGCACAGGTGAGGTTTCTGGTGTAATTCCATCTACGTTACTGCTTTGTTGCAATTCATAAAATGTCTCTATTACACATTTTAGGATCGCACATTTGCCTCATTAAACACCTAGTAATAGTCCTAAAGAAAAGATGTCCTCAAAATTCTCCTTAGAGCTTCTGTTGCTCTGGCAAAGACCAAATTTAATGATGTGCCAAAACTGGGGGCCAGCATGGGGCAAGTTTAGGAGTCCTTGGTAACAAAGTGCAGGCTTTGGGATGTTGTTTCACCTTAAAGGCAAAATGCCCATTGCTGTTCCTGGTCTGTTCTGGTAGTTCAGGGTGCCAGGTCTGAAAATAGAGCCATGCAAATGAGCAGAGTATTCTCTGTTGTATGTTGGCAAATACTTGCCAAAGGGTCGGTACAAACTGTTCTTTGGAAACTGGGAGGAGTATTTAATATTTGTATCTGGATTTGAAATCATTCCTGGGTGTTCTGAAATACTTATTTCAGACCACTCAAAAGATGGCACCACAAGGAATCTCTTCTGCGTGGGAATCTGCCATCCCATGGTGCCAGTGGGTACCATGGGGGGTGGCAGGGACTGATGAGTCCAGAAGCTGTTTTGTAACATCTGGAAGAAGAAGATGGCTCCAGAGGAACTATTCCATTATTTGCTGTCATCCAGGTTTGCCCAGAAGAGAGGGTCGGGTGGGAATGTAGCTCACCAAAATGGCTGATGAGCATCCCATAATTACATGGCAGCTCTTTGGAGGGTTCTGATGTGGTCACAGGGAAAGTAGTGCTGTGACTGCACAACAGAACAGATTAATTTTGCCATTCCTCCCACTTAAACTCCAAGAGATTTACTGCACCAGAGGATACAGGGAGGATGTTTATAACAGGGCATGAAACCAGTCCAGCCACCAACTGTAGCTGTGGTCCAGGGCAGTGCACTTGGGGGATCTGAAGAAAGAAAATTCTTCTTCTGCCCTGCTTGTCTAAGTGACTTGACTTGTGGCTCCCTGAAAAATACTTCCTGAAAATCTGTGCTTTGTGTTTCTATTACTGTTCATTGCCCAGAATATCCAAACACCCCCTTCTCAATGGGACAGGGATTAGGACACTTGGAGACTTTTCCCTACCCTTTTTGCTTCAGTCCCTATAAAGAGGATTTATTAACAGTCCCATCGCAGTGCTGTGTAGGATGTCTGCTTTAACACCTCCTGGGCTCTTACTCTTTTTATCCTGGCTGCTAAAACAAAGATGATTTTGATCATTTATCCATTGATCACACAGAGGTCAAGCTTCCACTCTCAGTTAAAAGTTACTTGCCTGGCAATATGTATTATATATGGTTGTCTATATTAAAGCTGCCTGTATTTTAAGAACGGTTTCCAAGATAGAAGCTCCAAGAATATGTGATGAGCAAGTTCTTGGTGTTCCCATTTCTTTGTTCCATTTTGTACAAGTGCTAATTACAGTGGTGGGTCTAAATGAGCCAGTGTGTGCAGCAGCATTCCTGATTCTCAGTTCTCATCCTTCATTTTCTCAGTAGATGATAAATGGACCAATAAATCTCATCTCTGCTGAGCTAGGTCTTCATTATAGAAAACAAATCAGCAGTGCAGCAACTTTTGGGCATGAAAGTTTCCTTTAGGAATGCTGTTTCAGTAGATTGATGTTTCTAGGGAAAACCCTTACGTTTCCCTTAACAAATTTTCTTTTGATGCTGGGCATTTTTTCTTAAGTAATAATTATGAAACACAGGTCACAGGCTGTAACTTTAGAGCTGAACAAAAGTGAAATGAATTGGGAAGCTGATATTTTTTTTATAATATTCCATTCAAAAAAGCCTGTTTTACAAATCTCTGAAATGTATGAGAGTCTCTACATCAACTCTGACTAGTTTGCTATAATGTCTTTGGGACTTCAAAGGTATATGTCTCCAAGGGGGAATTACTAATTTTTTTCTGCAGTTTTGTACAGATGCACCCACATTGTGCTTTCCTGCCTCTCTTGTGAGGGAGGAAGGTGTTTGCACCAAAGTACTTTGGCATTTCACTTGGGTTCTGCAGGCCTTTCTGTAACCAGCTGTAATCTCATGTTTTCTGCTGCTCCTGTAACCATACCTATACTTTTTTTCTGACTGGCACCACTTTCCTTAGCTGTTCCCATTTCAGAGGAGGCTGTTTCCAAGGTCTGCTGCCTCTGTGAAACCCAGCTCATCTTTCTATTTTGTTTAAGCTTTAAACACTTTTTGCCTGCATCTATAGATGCAGGATTATCTCTGAAGTATTTTTTAAATTAAAAAAAACGCAACACTTTGCTACAGAAATTTGATGAACGCTATTTTCTAAAGTTTGTTCTCCAGGCTGTTATTTTCCCCAGAAATGTGTTTTGGTAGTTGGCAGAGGATCACTTATGCAATGTTGTGTCCAGCACTGAACTCTCGTGGTTGTGTGATGGTTTGGATCTGACACTCTTTGATTTGAAACCTTTCTAATAAGCTGGGAATAAATTCACCAGAATACAGGAAAGATGAGAGGAATAGGGTGGGCAAAATGAGAGGAAAAAAAATAACTCAACCCTCAAAAAACTGCTTAAAACCTCAGGTCACTCATACCAGAGTTCAGCTTGTCTTCCAAAAAAGCAAGGGCGTTTTCCTTGAAAGCCCCAATAAAGAAGGAAAAGCAAAGTGGAAATGTAGGTGATACAAGACAGAGATTAAGAAAGATGATGAGATATTTTCTTACTGCACGGGCAATGTATTTCCAAGAGACTAACTCTTCTTTCCCAGCTCTGGACTGGTCCCTCCCCAGGTGCTTTGCTGTGCAGGAAGCCTAGTCCTAAATTGTGCTTAAATTCTTCCAGCCTAACCTTGTTGAACCAGCAGTGCTGCCTTAGGAGGGACTTCAGCTCCTAAGTCTCTCTGTGCTCTGTCACACTCTTGATATCAGTTTCTGACCTTTCTGTTCTTGGTTGCATGGTTCTGTTTGGTTTTTGCGGTTGATTTGGGTTTTTTTAATTTTTAAGGAGCAAGGCAGAAAGATTTCCAGCAAATGTACTTAATGTCACTTTATTTGGCAAGCAGCGTTGACTTCCTTCCTCATCCAACTGTGCAAAATTGAAAAGACAGTTGTGAAAAAGAGCTTGATCTTGGAGATTTTCCCTGGACCCAGACTTGTAATGCCAGATTCTCTGGAAAAAAGGTTTATTGCTCAAAAGCCTACTCGGAGCAAGAACCCTTTTGCGTGCTGCAACTGCTGGCATGTCTTGCCTTTTTCACTTCTGGAATGAATCCTACTGCATTTGTTTCCTTGGCAGAAAGATTCCCAGGACATGCATTTAAGGACCCCAGTTGCCCCTTCAGAACATCAGATACAACTAATGGGTTTCTCCAGCCTGAGCTGGATGATTTTATGTTGGATGCGGTGATGCCAGGCACAGGGAGAAGCCCAAATGGAGCCTTTTGCTTCCCTCTCCCAGGATAGCTCTGGAGGCTTGTGAGAGCAGCTGGTCACCTTCTCATCTTGGCACACTCAGGGAAAGCAGAGCTCAACCTGCAAAGCCCTAAGGGTGCCCAGATGAGCACATGGATGTGCCCACTTACTTCCATTATAATCTCATCTCCTCTTCCTTTCCACACTCTGCTGCTTCCCAGATTTTTGCCCCCAAGGTACCTAATTTGCTGCTAATGTTGTTATAATTACAGCTAATTGGAAGAAGAGGAGGGAGAAGTGTGGGATTTGCCACTGAAAATAATGACATCTGTAGGGAGAGGGGAGAAAAAATGAAAAACTGAAAAAAATGGATTTGTGGAGGTCTTCAATAAAAACCAGACAGAGAAAAAAAAAAAGTCAATTAATTGACATCTTTATCTTCCTGGAAAAAAATCCCAGACCCTTAACATTTTTGGTATTAGCCTGTCCTCAGTGCATGCATTACATGAGAAATTATCAGTGCTTCCAAGTAGCCAAGACAGATTTAATTAGCAGCTTGCCATCCCCATTGGGAAGGAAAATGTGATTATTTTAAGCATTTTTACTGATACGACTTGATTTCTGCTACTGCAAAAAGGCCATTAGCACACTTCTGATTTCTTAACTCCAGAACATGGGAAGTTAAAGTGCTTTTAGAAGTCAGCTTGAGCCGAAGATCACAGAATGTGTTGTAGTTCTTCAGAGTACCAGGCAGAAAAGTCTCCTGGGAAGAGGAGCAGGATATGTGATTTAAACAGCTGCAGGATTTGATCATTTTATTTCTATGAGCCAACAGATCAGGATTTATCATTCCTAATGTTTCTCTTGCAAGTGAAATGCTGAGTGCACTTGTGCTTGTGCTTCTAGAGATGTGTTCCAGCATTTCCAAAACCTTTTGAAGCTTTGGGAAGCATGTGTCGCACCAGCAATAGCGTATTTCCTTTCTTCAATTTTATTTTGTTTTCCTAGCTTGAGTGACTTACAATCAAATGCATTTTTGGACCACAGACACCTGTTTAGCCATGGGTACTACTGCCTAATTATTCCTTCTGTCATATTTAGCTGCTCTCTTGGGTGCACCTAATGCCAGAGTACACCTCTGAGCACTGCTGAATGTCAGCTGATCTTTTTAGAAGTCTGGAAAGGGTTTGCAGGGAGGCTTTAAGTCATTAGACCCTACTGTTTGCTCTGTACCAACCATCAGGACTAGAGGAAAATTGAGACAGAGACTCCTAGAGCACTCTGTGATATCCCCACTCCCTTTTGTTACTTCACTCCTACTGCCGCTCAGTGGTTTGGTTACAGTCTTGTAATGAAGTACAATGCTGGCTCTGGGGAGTGTGTGTGTGTGAAAGTGTTACAACACAGAGGAAAATTACTCATAAGTGAGTTGTATTTCTCAATGTCAAAATAATTCCCATTGATTTGCCTTTGCAGATTCCTCCCCGGAAAAGGGAGCCCATTGCTGACGGCCTCCGGCCTGGAGAAGTGTAAAGCAAAGGCTGCAAGGGAGTCTTGCAGCTTCACTATTCTGTTTTCTTCTGGGGTTTTTTTGCCCCTAGCTCCTTATCTCTGCAGTGCATGTGATTTTTGTCTGGTGAAATCCCTGCGAGGACAATAGAAAAGCAGATCATACAGGCTGGTGATCCTCAGGATCCAGTTAAACTCTGCTGGGAAGCGTTACTGCCCTTTGTTCCGAAGATGCTGTTTGTGCTGCCTTATGAGAATCTCTTTAAAAGCCTGATGAGAAAAGATGCAGCTCTTGCTGGGGATTCAGACTGTCACATCTGGTTTGAATTCAAGAGCTTACAAGCCCAACAGTGGTGTGATTTTGTTGTTGTTGTTGTTGTTTGGGAATTATGGGGGTTTTTATTTGATTCCAGGGAATGATTCGATATATCACCTTGAATTCTGTCCTCTCTTTCTTGGTTGGTAAAAGGGAAATCTGCTTCACTGTTTAAACACATTTGTGTAATTGTAATCAGGGTACCACCAATACAAGGCCAGGTAAAAGGTGCCCACTTCCCCTTTTGGAGTCCAGGTCAGATCTCCTTTTGTTTCGGCTCTAGAATTATATGTAAAACAAAATCACAAGGGGTTTTTTTCTGTGTGTACTCATTTGTATTGAAAGAATTTTAGTAGAAATATTTAATGGGTTTAAACTTCTCAGTGAATATGGCTTTATATTTCCAAATTATTCTTGTGATGAATGTGAACGTTGTCATGTAACCTCTAACCCAAGAAATAAAACCTGGCTTTTTAAGTGAAATTGTATTTACACAATTAAATTTTTTCAGAAAATTTTGGTGGATGAGTGTCCAGCAAGCATTTCTTGATAATCTACTTGCAAGGTTGTCTCTTCCCTTCAGGCTTTTAAGAAGGCTGCTGTTGAGAAACAGGTACCCAAACCTGTTGGGACCCCACCTGAAAGAAGAAACAGATTTTCACAGGACATGAGATGTCCTGCCTGCTTTCCTGGTACCTCAGGAGTATTTAATGTGGATTTAAATTCTCACACAAACAGTTTTTTGAGCTGTGCGAAGAAGAGTCATCGGCTACAGGACTGCCGGCATGTGTCGTTTCTGCTTTTAGAACAGATATTTCCATTCCCTTCCATATACAGAGGCCTGTGCATTGAAATAATAACCTTACAGGATTAAACACGTCCAGCATTTGATTTTGGACTCAATGGGGAACAGTCCATGGGAAAGGATATTTCTGCTTTTACATTGTAGAGCGATGCTGCTTCTGCCAACAGGGGTGAAAGAACTGACATTCCTAACTTACAGTATGGACTCAGGAAGAGCAGGAGCAAAGCCCTGAGCGAGGCAGCCTCCGGAGGGAAGTTGCTTTTTGGGGAACTATTGAAAATTAGAGTTTGACTGCAACCTTAGCTCCACAATAGACTCCCGAGTCTCTGCTAGAGAGGGGAGTTTTTATCTCTGCATTAATTTGGAGCCGACTTACAGACACTGCAGCAGCAGATAATGTAACCAGCACACAATATACCCGCGCTCCTCCTGATCGGTGATTTGGCTAATAAGGGTGAGATCATGGAAAATGCTAATGCACTGCCTTCGGAAAATCCAATTAGAATGTAACCTCATTCAATGGGAGCTCCCAGCAGGTGACCAGCGCTGCGGGCAGAGCACCCCGCGCTCAAAGCTGCCGGGAATCCCCCGAACAGACGAGCTCTGTGTGCTCGGGGTGGGGGCAGCCACCCCGCTCCATTCACTTCCACTGTTTTCCCCAACCATCCGCGAAGGTTTGCGCCGGCCATTTGTGGTGCTTAACTCATTATCTGACAGCATTAGCTGGCCCAAAAGGACGATTGAACGCGAGCTATTCACAGGGAGAAAATGGTGTTTGCAGGGCTATCTTTTTTAGTCACAGGCTTTTAATGTTTGTCAGGCGTGGGCACAAGACTGTAAACTTTGGCTCACACAAATCCTGATCGCGCCAAGTGTGGGGTATTCCTGGTGTTGTATGATAGAGAGTTTGTATCTTTTGAAATGCACATAAAATGCCTGTAAGTTGCTTTTCCGCTTGATTTTCTTGGAATGATGTATGTTCCCCAATGCAGGTGCTGTCATCTGTCTGAATTAGCATTGTCAGGCTCAAACACCCCCAAAGGAAACGCTTTCTGCAGTGACCCAGACAACTCTGAGAGGGTGAGTTATTTTAGTTCAAATCAGCCATAGTGTTCTTAACAGGGATTTTTTCCTTCCTAGAGCTGTGCCAAAACTGGATATCAACACTCCCAGTTCTCCCTTAAAAGCTTGGGGTCTTTGGGGAATTTTTATCCCTTTCTGTTTTTTTTTTAATGTGGAGCAAAATGTTTTGTTTTTATACATAGTCTCATTAATTATAGCAAGAACACACCATCAGTGAAAATGTTTTCTTCTCAGATGAAATGAATTGCATAAACAGTAGAACTAGAAAGGCATGGTGAATGCTGTGGGTGAAAGAATGCTCTGTACCCTTTGGCTCTGGGTCTCCACACCCAAAGACTTGCACTTCATTATCTTCACATCATCCTCCCAGCCTCCTACCAGTCATTGCTCAGTCACAGCAGCAGTTTCTGGGTAATCAGGCTTATGGGGTGCCCAACATTTCTGGTCTTCATCCCCTCTCTCTCTTTCTGTAGTCTAGAATAGAATGAGAAAAAGCAGGTGGTGTATGACCAAACCTTTTGGTCAAACAATCTCAGCTTCCCACTATAATGGGCAGGGAGTGTATCCTGGAAATTCTACCTTGCCCATAGCACCCTGTGCTGAGCTGAGAGGATAATTCTAATCAGGTTAAACTTCTCTCTTTATTTTAAAAAAGAAATAAACCCTGAACTCCAAAAATGGTTTCTGTATTTTAACTGTTGTGAGAATGACAGAAGAATTTCTCCGATTTGTGCAGATGCAAGTTTAAAGGTCTGCAGGACACCATGGGGTGGAAAACACTTTTTTGATTAATAAAACACTTTCCCCCCAGGAGCCAGGATGCTGGTTAATGCTGTGTTTTCACTTAGAGCAGCAACAGCCCTGCTTCCACCTGCCCTATAAAAGGGCAGCACCCAGGTGCTTCCTGTCTAAGGGCTGCTCTTGTGAGAGCCAAAGGTCCACGCTGGCCATGGGCTGGTGGTGGTGAAAGCAGGGCTGGGCAGCCAGGGCAGCCAGGGAGGGGACCTCATTGTCTGTTGAGCAGTGTAGGAGTTAGGATCTCATAAAAGTGGGACTGTAGATTTCAACTCTGGTCTAATGGAAGATATCAGACCAAGGGGCGGTCTGAGGCTCTTCCCAGGGCCGAGGGAAAAGATTTGGAGAAGGAAAGTCTCGTGGAGAGAAAGCAGGATGTGTGCTGCTAATGTTTGTAGCACATGAGCTGATTGAGAGAGAAGTGACCGCTCTGGTGAATGGTAAAGCTCCTTTGTTGGCCTTTTTGCCATCTGGGTGGTTCCTTTCATTTAGTTGCTTGGTTTAGCTGGGAGAAGAGAGGGAGATGTTTTAATTTTCTTGGAGGAAGTTTTCATGTTGTGCCTTCCTGTGTTCAGGCATCCTGTGTGTCAGCTGTTGGTCATGTTAATCCCACGTTAATCCATTTAAGACAACGGCATTACCCTGCAGGGCTGGCACATGGATAGATTCTTTGCAAGTTACTCACCAAACCAGCTCTTTCTTTGATTAAATATAGCAGTCACTTAAAACTCTTACTTAAGGCTAGGCACAAAGCACCAGTCAGGTTATTTCCCTGTGCTAAAAGTTAGGAAGAACTGCACTTTTCTAACGGTTAAAATAAGAGCTGGTCTTTTTGCAGTTCCTATTCTTTTTCCCTCTTTCTCCTCAGTGCCAAATTTGCAGCCTGTCCTTTATAGCCATGCCCCAGCATGGAATCTGTAGAAATAATGTCAGAAGAAACAATCCTAGTTATGAAATGGAGGGGATTAGCAATGATACCAGAAAAACACGTCATCAGCACCAGGATATTTCAAAGAAGTTTCTTTCTGTGTAAGTGACCTGTTCAGACACCAAAGCAGCTTTGGAGGGGCAGTCACACTCCCCTTATTTTCAACTTTCATTTAGAAAGAAGAGCTTTACAGGAGAAAAGCTGAGCTCTTATGAGCTGGAATATCAATACTCTCTTATGTTGGCAGTAGCAAGAGAGGGATTAGTTTATTCCCTGTTAAAATTCCCCTGTGGTCAAGAGTTAAGTGAGGGTGTGGATGGCAAAGAGGGGACTTGGAGCCTCCAGTGATGAATTTGCTCCAGAAGGGAAGGGAACTCGCTAAAATCAGGTTTGAGGCATGAATATTGCATTACAGTTAACTAAAAGCAGGCTTGACTCTGCCTTAGTAATGCCAGCAAAATTGGTTGCTCACAGGGATTGTTCCTAATCCTTGATAGTGCTAATTAAAATTCAAAGCGTGTGTGTGATGTTGTTATCTCACTGCCCATGACTTCTGAAGAGACATCTGACTTCCCTGAGGATTTGGGTGTGGTTGGGTCCGAGCACTGGAGCTTCTTTTCTGTTACTGGGTGATAAATTAATAACACAGGACTTGGAAACACAGCTAAGAAAGAGCTGCAAAACCAGAAAACCTCCCCACCAAATCAAACCCCACTGCATTACGAGATACCTGTTGGGCAACTGAAAAAAAAAAATCCACAGAAAAATAAAAAAAAGGCAATTAATCCGAATGTGCTGTTAATTTAATAGTGTTCCCATGTGGAGTCTTAGTGCTACTGTCACAAGCTGGCCATAACTTCTTGCTGTTCCACAGATGCTTGTGACAGGCTCTGCTTTTCATGCTCATTTCTTTGCAGCCCTTCACTTTGGAGTCACAACAAACCATCTATTGGTTGTTTTGGGGGTTTTTTTTGAGAAAGTAAAATTCCCATTGGAAGAGAACATAGAAAGGTGGTGCTGTACTGCCAGGAGACTTTTTCCAAATAATTGAATTGTTATTAATAGGCATTTTCACTTTGATGAATGCAAACATTCAAGCTATGGCATGCAGTGTGGCTTTCTGTATCTGAAAGCACAGATAAGAGATGTGGGAAATGCAAACAAAAAACCTGAGTAGTACCAGGGAGGGGGAGGATATTAATAAGGAAGGAATATCCCTTATGAGTTCCTTGTTTGTTCATATTCATTCAGCCTATTCTGCCCAAATTTGTTTAGTTTCTGTATGTAAACACCACTACCGTGTATGAGCAGTGTTTCATTTTGGTTTGGAACAGCTTCATCTTATGAAGACTGTCAGCCTTTCTTGTTCTGAGAAGAAAATGATGCAGGCATTGCACCTCAATTTGTGTGTGCTGGGAGGGTGTGATACTGGCAGGATGTTTCAAGACTACTGAGCAGATGCCATTCATCTCGGTCAACTGTTCTCAAAAATATTACATTTCAGTTGCAAGCATCTAAATCCCCATTCAATTCTTCAGGCTACTTTAAGCTTTAACATATTAGTCCCTGAAATTCTGCAGACATTCTGCCTCTGAAGTCCCCAGAGACAGGGCTCTGCAGAGCCCAGACTGAGTCTGGCTTTGCTAAACTGCATGGATTTTCCTCGCTCTGTAGGAAAAACGTGTGTGGAAAACTCAGGCTCTTCCAGGTGGTCTAGGGCCTGTACGTGCAGGTGATGATGTTTGTGCACAGTCTGTGCTCCTGTGTGTACTTGCATATTTCTGTTTCCATTATACACCTAGAAAACAAGTGTTCGCTTAGGAAGGTTTGAGTGTAAGAGCTAAATATATCCATACATGTGCTCTTCCCCTGTAGGAGAGAAGTCTAGCAAGATTGCTGAAACTTTTAACCTGGCCACATAACAAGAGTCAGTGTCCTCAGGGGACAGTGTTGTAGTGAGAGAAAATGAAGATTTCTCTTCAACCTGGAGTTCAAACTTCACCAGGGTCTAATTTTTAAAGTCTTGCCAGGCTTTGTCTGTGTAGCTGTTAGATGGGTTTCACTCAGGGCTGGCAGAGCCTACTCCCTGCCTCCCTGCTTGCTTTCTCAGTGCAGGCTTTATGTTTATCCACTGCTGAGGGAGAAGTTGTGTTTCCATTGGGTTTTATTTACTCTTTCATAAGACTACTCCCAGTTTACTGGAATAGTTTAATTGGGTTCCAAAGCAGTCTGTCCTGCTCACAAAAGAGCAGTGTTGCTCTGCTTCTGCTTTTCCTTTGGTGATGAGGGGCCTCTGGATCTAAACCACCATCTCCTCCCCTGCCTGCAGGCTGTGGAAAGGCCCGTGGTGCATCTCTGGGAGCATCTCTGGAATGGGAATGGGCAATGGACACCTTTCATCTCCTTGGCCTCCTCCATTTGACTGCATGTGGGGATTCAGCAGGAGGGACAAGGTCAGTGCCTCCCCAGCAGAGCTGTGCTCACAGCTGAGAGTAAGGATTTGTCCAAAATGACATGATTTTAGACCAGCCTGAAAAACCATTCCTGGCAATTTAAACACTTCTCTTTTGTAGTGAGAAAGCACAGTACAAAAACTGACTTCCCCCAAGGCTTCCTGGGCCATTTCCTCACCTCACAGAGCTAGTTTCCTTCTGCAAGGCACAAACTCTTCATTACAAGGAACAGAGTATTTTTAGGAGCTCTGGGGAAGGGAGCCAGGCAGAGCAGGTCCATGCTTTTTGCCTGGTTTCCTAGGGAGCAGCGTTTATGGAGCTGTGCTGGCTCTGTGCAGGCCACCTGTCTGCCAGGCCTTCCCAGTGACTTTGTATCATCTATGAAATGTCAAATTTGATACAAAGC
Source organism: Corvus moneduloides (assembly GCF_009650955.1). Lineage (NCBI taxonomy): Eukaryota > Metazoa > Chordata > Aves > Passeriformes > Corvidae > Corvus > Corvus moneduloides. The sequence continues at coordinate 69,825,504 of NC_045480.1, forward strand.
CAGCAGGTTCCAAGGGTGTTGGCTTCCTAGAGGTGGACAGGTGGAAGGTAGGGGAACCTTTTAGCTCAGGGAAATCTCAGCGTGTTCTCTGGGCTTATTGGACATCAGAAAATGCAAACTGGAGCTCAGCCAGGTGAGACCTGTCCCCAGGAGCCCCAGCTTCAGTGAGCCAAGGCCACGCTGCCTGTTTGATCTCCATCCCTGCTCCTGCAGGGTGCAGGCTGGTGAGGTTTTTCTGAGGGAGGGAGGCAGGCCATAACACATAAATGTGAGATGTGTATGTTACACACTGACATCAGTAATACCACGTGCACATTTGTGTGTGTATGAGTAAAAATCAGGGCGTGTTCAGGAGACAGAATCCAACCTGTCTGTTTTCATCAGTGGGAAGTTTTTCTGAATAAGGGTGTCAAAATATAGGCACTGCTGTACAGACTCATCTCTGCTTTGGAGGTCACAAAGTTCTTCAAAGAACTGCACGCGTGACTTTGCGCTGGGAAGGAGCTTTATTGGCTCTAGAGGGAACGAGCACTTAAATTGTGGAACATTTGTAATCCTGATCCAGGCCAATCCAGACGAAATCTGCAAAGCTATCAATAAAGCAGGAGAATATTATGAATTAGTGCATGATAAATGAGCTGATGGGCTGGCAGCTGATCCAGTCAATACATTGAAATGTTGTCACTGATGCTAGGATGAAGTGCTTTGACGCTGGTCTTCCCTTGATTTGGCAATGGGATTTTTGTGGACATGCTCATCATCATCATCCTGATGGGCTCCCAGAGGAACCACCCTTTTTCTCTGGAAAAGTGGGACATATTAAGGAAGCACCTGGTGCTAAAGCCATCTCTCTTCAGTGCTCCATCTTTTTTCTTCAACAGGAGTGAAATGCCATTTGAAAACAAATGTACTGCATCTTACCCTGCTTTCAAAGATTATGATGGTGATGGGGAAAAGAAGTGGCTTTTAAGCTGGGTGTTTCCTGTTTGGTTTTTGCCTGATTTTAAAATACTATTTCCTTTCCTTTTCTCCTTGCTGGGCCAACACTGGCAAATCTTAGAAAGGAACACTGAAACACCCATTTTCTCAGCAACACGGGGGATATTGCCGCGTAATGGATGGCCTTATTTTCTCAGACTTGTCCTTGGGGTAGATGTAGCAGGTTGGGGTGTTTACAGACAATAAATGCCAGTTCTGTGTGGAGGAGTGGGAGAAGAAACTGGGGCTGGAAAATATTTCATCGGCCTGTATGAAAAACCTTAAAGCTGGTGCTGAGAAAAATAATTATCTTTAAGCAAACAATTCCACTTGGAATAGTTAACACCCCAAAAGCATTTCCAGCCACTTAGCTCAGGGGTGCTCTTTCCACGCTCTCTGATTCAGTTGATTCCCTGTGTTCCTCCAGCTGGAGTTGTAAAAATGACAGGAAAGATTAAATAAATGTATCCCATCAATTCCTCCGTGGCCCTTTGGTAGTCAGCTCTTCTGTACAGATTTCTTGATGTCTTGAGGCAAGCTGTCCCATGGACTTTCCTGGGGACCACACACAGACACTCAGCTTCTTCTGGCATTTTTTTCTTCTAATTGCCCACCTTCTAAAAAGCAGCCCTTGCGCTTCTCCAGAGTGGCAAACAACTTCCTTTGAATAGCTCGGATGTGTTCGGCTACCAGGGAATGGCAAATCAACAGAAGTGCCTCTGTTGTGCCTTTTGCTCCTCACAACATATGAATGCTATGAGAAAACAGACACAGTAGTGGGGCTTGTTGCCTCCACATGCACGTCTGAGGCTGTATCCATATGAATCCTGCTCCCCTGCCCAGTTTGGGGAGGCTCCGACCAGGAGCGAGCGCTTCCGAAGGCAGACGGGTTACGTGCGTTCCCACACGCTGTGTTCTTGAGGCAGAGACAAATTCCTGCAGTTACATAAGATGTTGGGCTTGAAGCTTTGCATAATTGTGTTCTCTATCATTTCGATCTCAAGTGTTCTTAAATTTTGCTTTCCTGGCCAATGCAGTTTATTACAATTAACTTGTAATCTGCTGCACTGGGCTTTATCATCTCTTCACTTGAGACGGGAAGCAATTACAGATCTTGAAAGAGATGTCCTACTTAGGCACAGCAAAATGTCTTTCACAGGATGCCGTGTTTTATAAGAGAGGATTTAAAACTGTGATAACATCCTGGAGTGCAAACCTGGGAACTTTGTCCTTCCTGAGCTGTGCTGTCTCCCATTGATGAAGCTCTGTGCAGTAGATGGAGCGGGTACTGAGGGATTGGGGTTCCTGTCCCTGGCTTGCCATGTGCCACACCAGGATCACTTTGCATCTAAAAACAGTCACCCAGGGCCATCTGAGATGCCACTGGGTATCCAAAACATCTGCAGACATGGTTCTGGCCAATAGGAGGTTTTGCCCTTCAGTACAGGGAGCTTTGGCCAAACAGGACCCCCAGAGGTGTCTCAGAGGGTGTTGGGTGCTTTCTTGAGGAGACTGAAGGGGCTTCAATTTCCAAAGCCAGACCAGCTCTGTGGCAAAGGGCTGATGCTGGATGGTTGGTCCTGTGAGTTCTCCTTGGAACTGTTTGTACCTCTGGGTTTGACCCTGAGGACCAAAATCAATCCCCTGAAGCAAGTTATGGCTGGAATTCCTGTGTTGGGGCCCGTGTATTTGGCCCTGAGAGGGCTGGATGGATGCTTCGACTTTTTGGGAAAGCCCACCAGATGGAGCTCGTGTTTGACGGATCAAGCTCCAGCAGGCTGCTGCACGAGCTGGGAGAGCAGGACATAGACCTGGATTGTTTCAGTAACAGGGGTGAGCTGAGCAAGCCTAGCTTCCCGAGCACTTTCTTGTAACAGGAAACGTTCAGCGCTAAAGATGCGGGAAAAGGAAATGTGTTTTTGCAGCTAGACGTGCTTGGAGCTTTCACTGATGTTTTAATTTTCTTGTCACTGTCTTATTTTGCAGAACGGCTTTAGCACTCATTCCCTCAAATATATCTGTCCCTTAGTGTGCTTCTCATATATAATTATAACTATGCCCCTTAGCTACTAAATCAGTGTAAAATCAAAGCAGTGGAAAACTTCCTTAATGGTTTTAAAGGAAAAAAACCCAAACATTTGGGGAGTGAAAAGGAAAAGTATTCAGCCTTAAACTTAGTTACCTAAAAGACAGCTAATAAAACTTTGGAGTGTGGCAAAGAAAGCAGAAGTAAGCATGTCTTAGTCTGCAAAGTTTTCTGAAAGGTGCAGTCCATGAATTCAGAGGTCCAGCTACACGTCATTGCCACACTAATTTTGGTGTGCGCGTCACCTCTCAGACTTGTGCTTCAAAAGCTTCTAAAAACACGTTTTTAGAAGTACATTTGTTATTTGTGTAATCAGACTGCTCCAGCAATACATCAGAGAGCAGTGTAAACACTCTGGCTGTGAGGACGTGGTGCTTATCTTCAACATGGGTGGTACAGGCACTGGTGAGCTTCGGCCCCCGCTTCGCGCAGCCCGAGGTGGCAACAAGTCACGTTCTGCATGGAAAACAAAGCAAATGGATACCACTCATTTCACCTCCTGATGAGACAGACAAGTTCTTGCAGTACACCTCTGTTCCCTGCCGCTCATCCTGGTGGCACTGGGGACATCCTGGGAGTAAGGTAAAGCTGAGTTTGACTCACTTGCTATCAGATTTATTTCAAGCTCCACCAACCAACCAAAAAATGTGTTCATACTGAACAGCCTTTAATTTCAGCCAGCATGAAGCAGGACCTCCTGCCTCATGCCATGGGATTTCTCGCTTTGTGAGACAAAAACCAGTCAGATGAGCTTTTATTCTAAATCATATAGGATGAGCTTGCCTTCGGTAATGCCTTTAGATGAACTATTCTGTAGCTGGCCATCCCACTCTGTCATTGCCTGGAGCTCTCCTCCGCTGTGTGTATGTGAATGCCAGCACACAAAACATCCCTGCTAATTGCTGAGTGCTGCTGGATGTAGCTGGGTAGGAAAAAAGGAGCCTATGTGCTTTAACAGAGCTGGATGTGTGCTTTGAGTGCTGGTTGTGGTTCTGCAGTAGCCAGATGTGGCACCATGCTTAATTTAACCTCTCTTTGTGTTGTTACAGCCTGTAGTGCAGACCTTGAAAACGGACATAGTTGGAACCTGGGGCTCCCCAAAGGAGAAAGGTTTGTTCCCTCATTGCTCCCTATCAGTAATGACAAGAATCAAATCTTAGCTCTGCTGTGTTTCGGGTTCTCCCAGTAATGGTATCACTGGTCAATACTGATAATTTATCTTCTGCTCTTTTTTTCTCCATGTTTTCTGTCTATTCAGTAAATTGCATATTCCAGTTTCCTGGGAATCCTGGGTGCCATTGGTTAACCAGAAGGGAAGAAGTCTCCGTCTTGAAATGGGAGCTGAGGATATCAAAAGCTGGTCCTCACTTTGAGGGAGGAAGGAGAAGTAGAGGAGGTTGATGCTGTGGATTTCTCAGTGGCCTGGAAGGAATTAGGAGATTACAGGCTCCCCTTGTCTGTCCTGTGTAAAGGTAAATCCTTCTCGATCAGGTGCCATCACATAAACCCAAAATCAGTTCTTCAAACCCATTCCAGTCTTCTAGGTTTTGCAGTGTTTTGTGTTTCACAGGCAACCACTTACAGAGTCCTCAAATTGGCCCTAAAAATTGCAATTACTGCTTTTGCACTGAGGATTTATGAGGAGCAGAATGTCCTATTTGCCCACGTGTGCAGAGCTGAAGGTAAGGGCACGTGAAGCATTAAATGCAAAAAAAAAACATTAAAAAATTTAGCATTTAGTTTCAAGTGCCATTTTTGAACAGCTGATTCTTGTTGCTCCACTGTGTGTGTGTGTAAATTGTGGTGGGAACATAGTGACTTAAATCAACACTTTGCAGTGACATGTCTGAAACAATTACTCTTTGAAGACAGGAATATAACAAGAACTCGGGTCTGGGCTGTGTCTGTGGGAACACTTTCTACCAAGAATTAAAGGATGCGTGTTCTAGATCAAAGTAGCCTATACTTCATATTATGTCTAATTACCATACCATTCATCTTTATTAAATTCATTTGTTTTAATTAAAAGAATAGATATTTTGCATCAGAGTTTACGGTGTCTGTTGGGCACTTGAGATTAAATCAATGGTTTGTTAACAATTTTATCTGGAAAGTAGATTAGATTATTTAAATTATGCAAAGCAGCATCGTTTTTCTTTCTCAGTAGAATGAAGTAATGATTAAGAAATAACGCTTGGAGCATGAAAGCTCTGCTTGTCATTATTTTTCATATTCATATTTGGGATTTTAGAGTGAAATTGTTCATCTCCAAACTGGTTTTATTATATTGAATTTGGCAAAATAGAAGAAGTGCTGCAGTAGTGTCTCACAGCAGGTGTTTTCCAATGGTGATATGGAGGATGCCAGTGCTGGATGCTGGACTCAGTTGGACCATATTTTAGATTTGTATTGTATTTTTGTGCTGTTGGAGCAGTAAGTCTCGTTAATCAGTTCATAAAACAGTAGGATAAAAAAAATGCACTGAAGGTGTAAAACAGTCAACGCCAGAAGAGTTTAAAGAGTAGCTTAATAAATAAAACATAATTGGATAAAATAGGCAAGTAATAAGTTGAGGGCAGCCCAAATGTGTAATTTCTTGTGGTCAGTGGCTATGCATCAGTTTGCACTGCATCTGCGTGAAGCCTGGAGGTGTTGTGGAGTTGCATTAACAGTGCTGTGCTGTTGAGGTGCCTCGTTTTATCCTGCTCCTGCCAGCACTTCCAGGGGACACAGGACAAATGCTGGGTTCCGTCGCGAGCAGCGCGCCCACCGCTGCACGTGCTTTTGATTTCCCTCAGGAGAGGGGAAGGAAAATGCCTCTTCTTAGGAAAAGAAACCAGGATTGGGGCTAGCAGGGAGCCAGCCATGAGTGCTGGTGCTCCCAGCATGGTGCTCCCTGCCTGCCTGCCCGGCTGTGCTCATGGAGCAGCAGCATGTGGGGGGAAGGTGTTGGCTCAGGCCCACGCTCTGCCCGGCCCCACAAGGCTGTCATCTCTGTCACAGGTCACTGCTTCAAACAGCACCCACCTGCTCCCTAAAGCTCAGCAAAAAACCTCTTCTTCAGATGAAACCTGTAGGCAACATGAGTATTCCTACTGGAAGTAGGGGAATGATCTCTATGCTCACAGCATTCGGTTTTATCCCGTCCTGTGCATTGTCGCTGCTCAGGTTCCACCTGGGCACCCATGTGTGGCTCTTCTGGGGAAGGCGGTGGCAGCTCCCAAGCCAGATGCTTCCAAGATGCCTCTGGAGGCCCCTGCTGTCCCGCCCATCCCTCTTCTGGGAGAGTGAGCTCTGTGTGATGCTGCATAACTAAAACCCATCATAGCCTGGTTATCAGGCAGCGTCGATTGGCAAGGCTGGTTTAGCGCCTCACTTTCTGATGTTAAAAAATAGCAATACCCTCTCCCTAGTAACAAATGCTTATCAATGGACTACTGATTACAAATCTTCAGATCTGCACCACAATGAGAACCATATAATTGGGCAAAAAAATTACATATACACAAAATTAAGCACACACGCAAGCACTCACAGTGTCATCCAAATGCACAGCAGCTCCGGCTGCTAAAACTGCAATGAATTATTTATATGATGAATTATCCTTCTTTCTCCCCTCCTAGAATATCCAATTGCCCATTTCCATTTTTGTTTTGGAAAGATTTATTATTTAGGATTTTTTTCACTGGATAACTTATTAAGCATTTCCTGCCCTTTTTCTCCGTCCTACGTATCATGCATCTTGTTTCCCGGTAGCACCTCTCCATCCGCTCTAACAGGGTCTCCCAGTGTGGGGAGAAGGGGAGGAGTGGGGAAGCTGGGAGGAGTGCAGTTTTTACCCAGATGGTTTATAGCCCTCCTTGGGAACCAATTAGTGATGTGCCAAATTTGGGATATTTATTTACTCACTGGAATCAAAGCAGTTTCAGCGCCCAAGGAAGTGATCCACAGCTGTAGACAGAGGTTGAGACTCCATGTGAATGAGTAATTCGGTTACTCAGTTCCCTGGAAGCCTCTGAGAGGGTGGGAGGAGAAGGTGAGTGCCCAGAGAGAAATCATTTAGAGTTTTGTTGCTCTTGTGCCCCTTTAGTTTCTCAGTTTTGCCCCAGAGATATAAGGAACAGCATTTTACAGTCGAGGACTTCTTGCCCTGGGTGTTGTATGGGACCATGCCTGGGACCTGTTCCTGTAAATGACTGTGAATCATCTCTGGTTCTAGGGGGGGAGTATTTCAATGCCAATTTTCTGGGAGCTGGGACTATCCTAGCTACTATTTAATGGATTTCAAAGGACTCAGCTACACAGGAGAATTTACCGTGTTTGGCTTTCATGGTTTGGTTTTCATTTAGGAGGCTGCCTCACTACCTTCCAGACATTCCCGTAGTTTTCAGCTTCTAAATCCCAAATCCGCTTCCTGTATCAGCATTTAATGTTTTTGTACCTTATAAATTTTGGGAGAGATGAATCTTGTTGTGGAAGTGCTTTAACTGTACCTCTGTCTGGGAGTTGCTCTGTGCTAGGCTTTAAATCACGACACAGATTTACAGTGGCGATAGAGGTGGAACTGCAGGCATCCAAAAAAAGAGTTATCTGTGCAGAGGAGCTGGTGTTCACACACCCCTGCAAATAATATCCCAGCGATGTCACATTGCTTCCCCTGGAATCACAGACACAGTGGTGCACCCTTAGAACAATAGCACTAAAACTGTCCTTGGGTTAAAAATAATCGGTTTGCCTGTGTGAGACGCACAGTGTCCAGAGCTCTTTGGCTGGGTAGCAATATTTTACCTCTAATGACCTCAAACCCGAGCCAGCCATTTTTGCAGGCTCTACAAAACACTGTTCTGCCATGAATGGTACCCGGAGGTAGCTGCTGCCTTCACCTGAGCGCATCCCTCCCTGCTGGTTCCCGCACGCTCCGAAGGCTTCGGGGGAAGCTCGTCAGAATGTACCAGGTTTTCTTCACTAATTTCGGCTTTCTTATTTAGTCAGCTTCTCCCATTTTTGGATGATTGCATCTCTGTGTCTTCTGCATCAGAAGAGGAGCACGTGCAGTTTGCTGAGATTTTTAAATTGAGGTGTTGCAGTTGGAAGCAAACGATCCTCTAGGAAGGGAGAAGTCGGGATGCTGTGTGCAAATAGCAGGTATTTTTTGGTTCTCCTTGAACATGCATAAATTAACCCTAAACTTGTCTTTCCTCCCTTCCCTAAACTCCTACCCTTGAAAACTATTTGAAAACGATGAATAGAGTTGTTAAATATGTAAAAACAGGGGCATGAAAACAGAAGGATAACTGGATAGGGGCTCCCATGGGGCTCTTTTTCTTAATCCTGGGTTTATTTTGGTGAACTTATATTTCTGAGCAGACCCTTGGGCAGAATGCTGGTGGCTGGCTGGACCCTGCTGCTCTGTGAGTTGACAGAGTGGGAGGTAAGTGGCAGTAACTAATGGCAATTAGCAGAGGTCTGGACAGCTACGTGTCCCTGAAGACATGAGCTGGTTTGGGGGTTGTGTCTTCACAGAGTGGAGCTGTTTGTCACCCTACAGAATATGACAATTTGCATCCCTCCACTGAGGCTTTGCTGTCAGATTTGCTCAGCTGTCTTGCAAGGAGGAAAAAAAAAAAAAGAAGGTTTATTTAATTTTTGCTCCTCAAATCTGTTGCAATAGTAGGGCAGGAATGATTACCTTCTGGGAATTACCCACCAGCTGCTATCAGTAATAATTTGTTTAATGCTTACGTAGCACTTGATGTTTTTATGACTGATGTGCCAGAAGGGGAAAAAAAAGAGATGGGTTTGTGTTTACATGGCAAAAGATAGTTTTCGTCTTTTCATTGCAGTTCTCAGGTAATTGTCTCTCGGTCCCTAAACCTGAAAGCTGCCTCTGACCAAAACGTGATGAGAGAGAAGGTGAGAGGCTGAATATGCAGCTTCGAAACCCATTTCCTGAAATGCAGGGGGGTTTAATAAACCCCATTTCTCACGCATCCTTGACGGTCTCTCCCGCCTCCATCGCTGTTGGGATGTTCCGCAGCATTCCCGCAGCCCCGACCGCTTCGAGCAGCGGCTGCGTGAAAAAGAGGAGTGGGAGCGCCGCGTCCCCCGGGCCCCCGCATTCCCCCGTCCCGGCTTTGGGGCAGCATCCAACCCTCCAAGATGGATGTTGAGTAGGCTCTGGCAGCGCAGCCGAGCGCGGCACAAAGCCGGGCGGCGCGGCGCTGCCCCTGCGCGGCTGCGGCGGGGGCGGCGGGCCGGGCCGGGCTCCCCGCGGTGCCGCGGGCTCCCCCCGGGCCCGCCCCTGCGGTGGCGGAGCGGTGGCGGGGCGGGGCGGCCGCGCCCGCGGGGCACCCCCTGCCCGCCCGCCCCGGCGGCAGCAGCGAGACGCGCCGGGTGCCGCCGCTCCGCGCCCCCTCCGCCAAACTTTTGCCGGCGCTCGGCCGCCCCGCGGCTCCTCCCGGGAGGCGAAGCCGGAGCCGTGCCCTCTCCCCCGGGCGGCGGCGGGTGCCCCGGGGGGCTCCCGGCTTCTTTTCCCTGCTTTTTATTGTTTTTCATCTTTTTTTTTTTTTTTTTTTCCTTCCCCGCGGGGAGGGGTGGAGAAGGGAAGGGGCTATAAAGCGCGAAGGGACGTGCGTGACACAGTCCCCGCTGCAGCCCGTCCCCGCCGGACCGGGGGGCTAGGTCAACACCCGCCCCCCTAAAAAACAACCCAAGCCTCCCCCCCCGCGGGAGGGACAGGACAAGACGGGACGGGACGGGACCGGACACCGCAAGGTAAGGCACCGGCAGCGGGGGGGGAGCGGGGCCGCCTGCGCAGCCCCCTCCGATTGCCCCCGGGCGGGCGTGGGGCGCGGTGCCCCCGGCGGCTGCGGGACCCCTCAGCCGGAGCGGGGCTGGGGCCGCGGCCACCCCGGCGCCGTCCCTGCAGCCGCGGCTGCGGCGCTGAGCCCGCGTCCCGGCACCGCTCCGCCGCGGCTTTTGCGGGATGCTGCTGGGAGAAACCTCGGCGCCCTTTCGGATCCCTCCCTCGCCTTTGAGGTTTGTTTTTTCCTCCCCCTTTTTGCTCTCTTGCAGCCCGCGGCGGCCGGTGCCCCACAGCCCGTGCGGCTGCCGGGAAGCCCGGCTCGTCGTCCGGCGCTGCCGCGGAGCGGGTGTGTGCCAGGCAGGCAGCGGCTCCGGCTTCGCCAGCATCATACGTTCTTCTCGGAGGAAAAAAAAAAAAAAAAGTGACTACCAAAAAAAGACAGAAAACTCTACGGTGGGATGTAAGTGCTGAGGTTTGCTACGTGCAGCCTGGGTTCTGTTTTTATTTCGACAGCGCAGAGACAATGGCTACAAAGAGCTTTTTAATCACTTGCAGATAGAACTTTTATGCATTTAAACCTTCACAGTTAAAGGCTAGCGCAGATTTTTGAAAAGCTGTGATTCTCTGAGCGTGTTTGTTGTGGATGTATTTAACATTTGAGCGGTAGCATGCCCTGGTTCCCCGGACGGGTTAGCTTGGTGCCAGGGATGAGCGTGATCCTGTCTGTGCCGTGCTGCCTGGGGCTGCTCTGGAAATCACCCCAGTGGACACCGGAGTGGATTAGGCAGCCTCTGCAAGGTTGGTTTCAGAGAGCGGGTCGTGAAGCTTGTAGCTTCCCTTGGATTTTCCCTTCCCACCGACGGATCTGGTTAGCATCTAGTTACAATGTTAATAAGAACAATTAAACAGTATCGCTGTTCTTGCGGCTCGACTTCGCTGCAGGAGGCGAGCTCAGAGGGGAGGCAAGGTCCCTGCCGTAAATGCACGGACCTCCCTATCCCAGCTGGCTGCGAGCAGACAGCAGGAGATGGTCGGTGACTCAAGTGTGGCACTGTCTCCAGTGGAGCATCCCGCGGTCAGGCTGCTCTGGCAGCCCCATCCAGCACTGAGGATGGGCTTCCAGCCTTGATGCACCCATTTCACGCTTGGTCGAGACAGTGGAGTTGTGTTCGTAGAAGTGGAAGAGGCGAGAGCAACGTGAGGGTGAATTCCTCCCTGGGCGGTTGGCGGCAAGTGATTGATGGCACTGGTGACCCTGGCCAGGCACTGCTGGCTTGACCATAGCCTGGTTTCTGTAAAAACAGAGCTTGGGTGTTAGACACCATCAGCACCCTTGGCTGTGCTGTAAGGGAGCAGGGGGAAAAACTTTGTGTTTCTGCTCAGCCTGCTTTGAAAATCGCTGAATCTGAACTATTTTAGGAATGGCATTTCAGATTGCTTCTTGTCAGGAATGCCTCATCCTCCCGGCCGCGCTCTCCTACCTCATAGCGAAACACGTACCTGCAGGAGGAGAGCTGCCCAGGTCAGCTTTCTACTGTCACTGCAACTCTCTCTGAAGTACTCAGAGCAATGTCTAGAATTTAAAACTTGCTGATATTTGAAGCAGAAGAGGATTTTTTAAAACACTGAGAGATTTTTACGTTCTAGTTTGACCATTAAAAATGTGGTGAGATGTGCAGGAGTGCATCACGTGCAGGTACCTTATGGATGTATCCAGGATCCTGTGGCTGTGTTTCATCCTGTTGTGTGAAAAGCGATACCTGTTCCTTGTGGGCTTTCTGTGCCAGCGGATAATGACCCCCTCTTAATTTTGAAATAGCTTTATAAATGTGTGAAAAATTCTTTGTCACGTTTCCGTGATGAGGACTATGGGTGCATCACGCTTCCTTGTCTCCATGCGGCCCTGGACAGAAATCCCATTGATTTTCCTGCTGTGGAGGGTGGGTACCACAGCGTGTCATTGCAGCCCTGCCAGTGAGGTGACACAACGTGCATGTCCCACTCCTGAGAGGGGACATGCCGGGCTCTGCCAGCAGCTTCCTGGCGCCAGCCACACCTGGCAGGCGGTGGCACACGTGTGATGTGCTGCTGGCATCATCGGCCAGCAGGTCACCTCGCTCCTCAGCCACCCTGGGGAAGGTCAGGGTTTGGTGGTCGGATGAGAGGGAATTTGAGCACTGTGTGGGATGCTGATCCCACCAAGATTCCTATGGGCCCCTTTGTTTAATTGTGAGAAGTTTGTCACCGAGGCGAGGCAGAGCTGTGTAGGATCGCCCCGCGCGCCTGTGTTGTTGTGGGTGAGCGCTTCGGAAACGCAGAGGAAAAGCTCTGAGGTTTCCCCAGTGTTTATAAATACAATCTGGTGCAAACTGTCAAGCAAGCTGTTCAAAATCACGTCACGCCTGTGCTGCCTTCCCCGCTCGGCTCGAATGCCTTCGCCACAGACCGGGTGTTCGTCTGACGTTCGCGCTCCCGGCACGCAGCTCCGGCCCATCTGCGGGGCTTTCCCAGCACCCCTCTCCTCCTCCTGCCAGCCGGGCTGGGGAGGCAGTGCTGTGGGCAGGGTCGGTGCCATGGCAGCACCACCCGCTCATTGGAGCCCTGAGCATCCTTCAGTGCCACGCTCCAAGAGCCCAGGCTGCCCCAAAGCGACCCAGCTCACACACCAGAACTGCATGCAGGGGCAGAAACAGCGTCTTCAAGTCCCCTTTGTCCTCCTTAGAAGGTTTGCCTACCTTAGATGTCCCCTAAAAATGAAGGGATAATCCCTTTCCTGAAAGCTCCATCCATGCAGTGGCCTTCTGCTCCGTCCCATGCCTTCAGCAGGGCTGGATGGAGGCTGTTTGCCGGATGTTTCACTCTGAAGTGTGCCAGGGTCTTCTGCCTTAATATATATAAAAAGATGAGATGTTTATTAAACTCAGACCCTGCTTTTTTTCTACGATTTATGTCCCGAGAGGCTGGCGATAAACAGTTTATTAAAAAGAAATCCTGATTTATTTCGGCAAATGGTTACATTTCAAGGTGGTACCAAGTGGTTTTGTAGGAGACCACCTTTTATGCTTCCCATGGCAGTTTAAAGGATTGCTAGAAAAACAATCCAGAATCTAAGTAGGTTTGGATAAAGGCAAGCCAGGACTGTACGTCAGGGTATGTGGTGCGTTTATGCAGCGAGGCGGTGGATTTTACCACGGAACATCTGGGCACTGGCTTCAGTTACAGCACAGATTTTAGTGGGATAACAAGTCTTGCTTGGCTTCGCGTTCATTTTGAAGTCACTAAACTTTATACGAATAATAAAACTGTAAGCCCATTACTTCACTATTTGCAAGGGGCTGTTTTCAGTCCCCCTTCAGGGTCTCGCATCTTTCTGGGGCTGGTTTTATTTTGCTGTGCTAAGTGGGTATTTATCTTCTCAGTGCCTGGCTCACTTTCGCGGGAGGCAGCTTTGATAATTTGTAGCGATGGCCACACCGGGGAGGGCAGGCGGGTTTCCATCCGCCCCTGCCGAACGCGCACGTTTTCTGCATTAGGGGCAGCATGATGAAAGCTGCACGTTTCTCCTTCAGAGCAGTCAAAGGAGCTGAGGCTGGTAACCTGGAGGATGATAGAACTGCTCTGGGCTACCAGCTCAGCCACTCGTGAGAGTTAGAGTAACAGGGGAGGTTTTGCTTTCTCTTTCTGTTCGATTATAAAATGCAGAGGAGAAGAGTAGACTGGACTGAAGGAGGGAAGGGCCGCTTCTTTAATATAAGACAACAAGTTTGCAAGCCCTTAGAGAAAGGTGCACATACTGGGGGGAATGCCCCAGCATCAGAGAGGATAACCCCAGCTAGTTATATATCAAGGAATATGTGTTTGGAATATAAGTTCCATGTGAGAGCATATAGACAGGCCATGAGATCGACATTTACCTTAATCGTGGAGCAGCTGGTGTGATACTGAATGCTGGTGAGCTCTGTATTTTGGTGTCACTGATTGTATGGGCAGGCATAAACCAGAAGAAATCAGAATTACGTCCAAGGAAGAAGAATATCCCAGGTAAGACCAGTGAGAAGGGACTTAAATAGTGCTTGAGTTCTGCTATCTCATGAGTGGAGCACTGAGTGAGCAAGCTTCACTTGGGGGAAAAGGCAGCGCGTAGAAACTGTTCTGTTTCACATCGTGACTGAAGTGTACTTCTGTGGCAAAAATCTCCATTAGATCAAACAGGGATTGTTTCTGCCTGAGAAGACGACTCAAATAAGCTCGTGGATGGATGGAAGGAGCTTGAAGGCTGAGGAGATGTTATGTTTGAAAACTTTAACAAGATGTCATTAGGAGAGAAGTATATGCCCTTAGATCGGGAAATAGGTCAGGATAATAAATCATAACTCCAGGAGAATGTGTGTAAAGCTGGAAATACATTCAGAGGGGACAGAAAGAGAGTAAATATTAGAAAGGAGTTTGTTCTTTCAGAATTAATTTTCTCATTTGCTGTATGCAAGGACACCCACTGAACAGGAGAAGGACGTTAACACAGAACTGTAACAGGAACCAGCTGAAAATCTCATGACTGCGTGGATGGCTTTGATTGCTCTGCAGGGAGCACATCAGTCATGTGGGACGCGTCAGAAACAGGCAGTGTGTCCTGTCACTTCATGTCTGAGGTAGCTGATAGTCCAAATTCACCAAAAACCTGGTGGGGGGCATTTTACAGGATGGGTTTTAAAAGATACTGGAGTAATCAGCAACGCAAGCGGCCCAAGAAGCCAGCCCCACTCCACGACCGCTTCTCTAAACACAAACATGCCTGAGTTACCAGAGGGGTGCAGCAGATCCTGCACAGAGCATCTCTCAGTGGGCTCTGGCCTTCCACCCAGGCAGGTATTTTCAGCATTTCTCACAGATTTCTCAGGGTTGTTCAGGTTTGGCCTGAACTGGGACTGCTCTGGCTTCAGGGTAATTAAACTCAGTGGTTAGAGAGATGTTTGTTGCTTGTGTGACAGCTGAGATAGGAAGCAGTGGGTACTTGCTGTGAGCACCTGGAAAACTGAAACGCAAAGGCAATAATTTATCTCTCCTACCTCATTCCCTGCTCCACGGGTCCGGATATGAGTGCCCCTCCGCTGTGACCCTCGCACGCTCCCAAGGTGACACAGCACCGAGGCCGAGACTTCCCCTGTGATTTACAGGGGAAAAGCATTGTTTGCCTAATTGAGTCTGTTTCTTTTTTTTTTTTTCCTGTATTTGAGAAAACACAACTTTGTTGAAACTTTATTAGGGGGTGAGAAAAATGATGCTTTTCATCTTTCTCACCTTTAACTTGCTCAGTACCAAAACAGAGCAGTGCCAGACCAGCCGAGGCAGGCGGGAGGCGTGGAGGGATCGCGGGTTCCTCACACACATTTGCAGGGATGATTAAGCAGGGAAGATGTTTGTACAAAGCAGCCAGAATATTGTCAAGAAGCAAGTGCTCCCTCCCTCTCTTTCTCTCTGTCTCTCTCTACTTTGTTTAGGTGCAGCAGATTTACTGCTAATTTGTTTATAGTCAAACAGTCTAAACGTGCCTCAGCATTCTGAAATCCAGAAACCTGATGCAAATCAAGCAGTTTGCAGATCGGGATGATGATGGTGTGGGAAAGCCAAGCGTCTTGGAGCTGCCAGCTGGTCTCTGGATGCAAAGGAAAACATCAGTGAGCAGCATTAACAGTTTCTAGTCCCCATTCTTTCCCTTCCTTTGGCTATTAAATCTGTGTTTAATTCCCTGGGGGTTTTCTCTCCTGGGTAAGATTTACTTACTTGAGTATGATTTGTACAACTAATAGGATCTTATCCTTACTTGGGGAAGACCCTAGGGGCTCTCTCAAACAGATTTTTCAGTAATGAGAAATAATGAATAAAAGTCTAATAATCCTGGGAGGTATCAAAGTTACAATTTTGCAGGGAAGATTTAATATCAGTCAATTAAAAACTTTTATAATCTTGTTACAGTACAATAGTTGGAAAAAAAATAATAAGAGGGAAAACAAGTAGGTTTTAAGACCCTCTCACATCATGTGAACAAGTCTAAATGTAATGTTTGAATTAAGCAGGTATTTTAAAACAAGAGTCTAAGACATCTCTTGCAACTGTGTGGTAGCAGGGTGGCAGGTTCAGGGAAAGAAACGTGCTATGTTAATTTATGGAGCACATTCTAATTCCCACTCATCTAAGAAAAAGCAGTTGCGAGGTGTTTATGAGAAAATCCAGGTAATTAGGGCTTAAACTAGAAAATGCAAAATTCATACTCCTCAGCAAAGTGTATTTCCAGTAGCCCAAGACACGCTCTGGCTCAGCCTGTTGCTCAGAGAGTTCATGACCATCCCCACTGGGCACTGTGGGCTCATTGTGGGTCTGTTCACCCAGGGATTGTGCAGACCCCAGCCTGTGGCCCTCGGTGAAATGTGTGTGGGAGCAAAGTGGGAGCAAAGTGGGACCTGGGGGCATCGTCCCCATGGGCAGAGCCCCCCACACAGCTCCAGCCCAAGCCTCTGCTGAGATGCTGTGAGGGGACAAAGCACCAAGGAGCAGATACTGTTTAAGGAATTTACAGCTTTTTGGGTTTAACAATGATGCTGAACTGATGCTTTGTCCTTTAGCAGTGACTTTCATCCAAGACTGTTGTAGCCATTTCCAGTCACTGGCAAAGGGACACCCCCAGAAGGCAGCACCGGATGCAACACCACAGCTCTCACCATGTCTTCCCCCTTTGGGAAAAGAAACGCCCTTGGCGTGCGTTTCAGTCATCTCTAAATGCAGAAACTCTTCCCTTCTCCCTTCTTTCCCCTTCTGCCAGCCCAGGATGTATGGGTGCCATAAGAAGGCCTGGAGGTTTTGGGGCTGTTTGGATGTTTGCTCACCCATGACAGCCTGGCCTTCCCGCCCGCATGTGTTCCCTCCACTTTTGTTGGCAGCCAGCAGATAAAGGGCTAACCTTTCGCCTGCCAGCCTGGACAAATAAACACTGGCCCAGCAGTCAAGTGGAGCTGAAACCAACCCTTGCAATAATCTGGTTTTTCAGACTCCTTACCACAGCTCTGCAGGTGACCCTGGCAGGTTTGAAACTCTGGCGGCATGTCCCTTTGGAGCAGCCATCTCTTTGCACTTGGGAAAGACTTTCCAGCTTGGGAAGTAGAAGTCCACTTCTTAGAAAACAAAAAAGGTGCTAGAGGGAAGACTGAAGACTGGCAGCTCCCAAACACACCCTGTCTTGCTTTGGTGTGATGGGCTGGTGGTGTTTTACAGCCTCTCCAGACAGGTGTGTGTGTGTGTGTGCGTCAGCTCTGACCAAGGCAATCTCCATGGCTCTGCCTCACTGTCTCCCCATCATTTGTCCTTTGGAGTCAAATCCTTGCTCTGTCACATGGCTCCTTAGTGCTGGAGGGACTGAGTGATGCTGGGTGAGCAGCTGGGGGAACTTTGGATTTTCTCTGGAAGCAGTGGGAATTGTCAGGCACCATGGGGGGGCTAACAGGTAGCTACGTAGAGAAATTTGGAGCAGCTCATGCCCTTCACTAACAACTTTAACTAATTTGTTGAGCTAATTTCACTAATTTATCTGTGGGAATCTGTGTCTTTTTTTATAAAGCGAGATGCTGGGGAAATAGATACCAAATTTAGGCAGTGTGAGCATTCCTGCTCCTCATACCTATCCACGAAGTGTATAAAAGTGAGCATGCAAAAGAGGGAATTTTCTGAGTGACACCCAGGAGCAGTGCTGAGGCTGATTGTGCTCCCTGGGATGCCGTTCATCCCGGATGAGCCATCCTGTGCTCTCAACCACTGCAGCCCCTGAGGGACCAGAGCTCAGAAATGATGTGTGCTGCTTCCTGGGGATGGTGGGGATCAGACAATATCCATGCTGGATCTCGGAGAGTCTTTGCTGCTGTAGCTGTGGCTCTAACGCTGAGCGTGCTGGTAGAAATATGTAAATATCAACAGCTTCAGCACTACATTTGATACTTTCCATTTTCAAACACTTGACAAATGTTTACATATTTTCAGCAGTCCTTTTCCAGCTAGGGAAAATGAGACAAAGCATCTGTGAATTACTATGATACAAATCATAGTATCAAATCATGAGAGAGCACCTTAAGGGTTCATTAAGGACTGGCAGGGCCTAAGGTTTCCTTTGCATACCTTTAAACCTGAAAGCAGAAAATACTAAACCTGAATCCAGTATATATTTGGATTCTGATAATAATCCAGGGATTGGAAATTTTGAGGGATCACCTATCCATACAACATATGTTACTGTGGCTCTAAGTAATATGTATTGGTCTCTTCTCCCAAATAGGAGAAGTGGAAATGGCCTCAAGTTGTGCCAGAGGAAGTTTAGATTGGCTATTGGAAAAAACTTCTTCATGGAAAGGGTTGTCAAGCATTGGAACAGGCTTCCCAGGGCAATGGTGGAGTCACCATCCCTGGAGGTATTTAAACGATGTGTAGTTGTGGCACTTGGGGACGTGGGTTACCGATGGCCCTGGCAGTGCTGGGTTAGTGACTGCACTTCATGGCCTTAGAGGGCTTTTCCTACCTAACCAATTCTCAAATGGGCCAAACTCTCAATTCAGTAGAAAAAAGTCGTCATTCCTTTGGAGTCAGCACCACTGCAGGACACCATTCTAGCGGCAGCACAGGGATGCAGTTGCTTCCCCAGGGATTGGGGATAAGCACCATGGGTTGTTACTGCTGCTGTCTTGCTCTGCTCTTCCAACTTTCTGGAAAGCTGCTGCTGTTACTCTCTGTGCTGTGGCAGGTGAGAAACCCTCGGTGGTGATAAGGGCAGTGGGGTAACATGGCAAAGAATTCCTGAGTCACTGTTGTGGGAAACCTGTGTGCGCAGAGGTAGGGAAGTGAGCGGGAACAGCAATGCCCATGGGCTGGCTGTGGTTTGTAAGCCTGCGTACGTGTGTGGTGGTGTTCCTGATGCCGAAGGAAACTGGGTGGCTGATGGAAGCTGTGGAAATCAGCCCCTGTGCACTTGACAGGGTTTCCAAGTAGTCAGCAATATTCCCTTTTTTATTCATTGACCAAAAAGTAGAAGGGGAGAAGTGCATAAAGAATTCCAGTGTGCTCGTGGCACGGCTTTCCACAAAACATGAGTGCTCTGGTTGTTGCTGGAGCTGCCGGAGCTCGGCTTCCCCTGCTCCTGCTCTGCGAGTCACTCTGGGGACCTGCAGCTCCTGCCTGTCACTGCCTATCCTGCAGCTCCCTGCCCTGTGCCAGCCCCTTGTGTTCTCCCTGTTAGCAAACACCTTGTTGGCCGGGAGCAGCCAGCAGTATTCCCTAGGAATGGCTCAAGCAACTTTAACCCCTTCCGTAGTTAATGCAGTTAATGACTTTGGGTTTGCATTTTAGCTCTTTTCCAAGAAAAGTCTTCCAGCCCTGGCAGTTTGGGGATGTGACAGCAGGATGCACAGATCCCGGTTCTGTTCCTGCTCTGTATCATGCCCTGACATTTCATCCCCGTCCCTTGAGGATTTTGGCGAGGGCACTCGCTCATAATGTCATCCTGAAGTGTTCCAGAGGAGCAGTGGGGAACTGTAGCAAATACCAACACGCTGGTGTTGGTTGTAATTTGTAATTGTTCGTGTGTTCCTCCCCACTAATCCCCTTGCTGAAATTCATTATGGAGAGAGAGCAACCTACACCCAGAGAGCTGTGCTGAAGGCGGAATGACTTGGCCGAGGAAAGTAGCTATTGTTTTATGATTAAAGGAAAGGCTTATATTGGGATTTCCTTGAACAAGGAAAGTCTCTGCCCTACTTTTATTGCTTGTAACAAGGGGATAATAATTACTTTCCATTATAAAACACCTCCAGCACTTGCACTGAAAGATTTGTGGTAGAGTTGCATGGCATTCAGGGCTGGTTATCTTAAACAGCCTGGAGATGTGCAAACTGAGATTTCTCTGCCTTGTTTCTCCTGCTGGGGCTCAACCCCTGCTGAGACTATGGAAAAAATTCCTCTACTCTGAGTTGGGTCAGACTCTCTGAGTGTGACATATTTTCCTCTGGAAGAGCTGGTACCAGTCACCTATCCCATGACACCTGCCCTCTCCAGGAGTGACAGCCAGCCACCTGGAGGTTTTGTACGGGCTTGGGAGGATGAGCAGGGACAGTAGCAGTGATCCAGGCCAGCCAGTGCTGGAGTGGCCAGGGGAGGTAACATCTGTCCGGGGGGGAGGGCTAACAGCTGGCTGCCACCCTGTGCTCCAGCACATCCCTTCTTCGTGCCGCTGCTACCCCCTCGCAAGGAGAGGCACTGAACAACTGAGCATTGTAACAGGGGCCGCTGGGGACTCGCTGTTTGTTTGGGTTTGACACTCGGTGCTGAGTCTCGTGGGCGGAGGTGGCTGTGAAAGAAAGAAACGCTGGTATGTGGTCTCAGATTGAAAAAAGGAAAAACTATGAGGCATTTCCTCGAGTGTCCCAAATGGCATCTCCTGGCTCAGCTGGTTTTTGAAGCACCCAGCTGCCACCAGCTCCAGGGTGACAATTTTAATGTAACCAGGGTTGAATCTGTTTCCACTGAAAGTGGAAAAATAAGTAAGTCTCAGTTTAGAAACAAAATAGTCCATGTAAAATGTGATTTTTTGATACCGTATCTCCCCGAGTGTGTTTGCTTTTCAACATGTCTAATTTGAGACAGCTCTGCATTTTGTAGTGATGCCCCTTCGGAGTTAACCTCTTCCCCAGGCTGTAGTTCACTACCATTGTTGTCCGTTAAGATTTGGTGGAAATGTACCCTTATTTCTTCATACCTTCCTATTTTTACATGGTTGTGTTTGTTTCCCTGTAACGCTACAGTGATTTGCTTGGCTAAAACAACGTTCCCAGCAAACGACAATCGTGGGTTGAATTGGAATTGCAAGAGGCGCTCAGTTAATCCACAGATTATTGACACAGTGGACCCTCCATGCTTCAAAGGCACCATTATAGTCCATCGTGTCCCTGCGTACTTAGGGAGCTTTAATCCATGGATTACAGGTCCCTAAGAGCTCCTGCCCTCCCAGTTACAGCTGGTCCTGCCAACGGGAGCTGCCATGTCGAGCTGGCTGTGGCACTACACAAAAATATTTGTCTTTTTTAGTCCACAGAGACAGTGATACACCCCTGCATCCCTGTCAGGGCTGCATTCCTTGTCCCAAGCCCCTGGAGAGGTCCCACGGCCCTGCCTGGCCCATGCTTTTCCCCAGGCACCAGGCAGGACCAGACAACAAGTTTTCAAAAGTGATGCTTTTAAAAAAGAAGGAACCACAAAAAAGCCCAAATGAAAAGCATACCAAGCATTTTCCAGATCCTTTAGGGAGTAGTCAGCATTAAACAGCAGGCCTTCCCTTTTCCCCTCAGGTCTCCCCCTAAACAAACAAGCTGAGCAGCTCCCAGTAAATGCTTAAATTGCAAAGGTGTTATTTTTCCGTGTTTGCACATTAAAAATAACTAATTGCATTACAATCCAAATTTATAAGTGCTTTTAAACTCCTCTGTTACTCAGGTGATAACTGTGTGTGCTGAGGTGCGTGTATTTGTGACATAGATCTCTGGAAATGGAGTGTATAATGGGAAAGCTCACGGCCTCTTTACTTGCAGCATTCCTATAGTAAGTCAAAGAAGTCACACAGTGCCCTTTTATTTCCAAAGCTGGACTTAAATCACGTCAATAAATCTGCAGACTTACTATGAGATGCAGCATGGGTAATGTAAACAGAAA
This sequence comes from Corvus moneduloides, assembly GCF_009650955.1. Classification (NCBI taxonomy): domain Eukaryota; kingdom Metazoa; phylum Chordata; class Aves; order Passeriformes; family Corvidae; genus Corvus; species Corvus moneduloides. The sequence continues at coordinate 69,847,109 of NC_045480.1, forward strand.
AAAAAAACCACCCCCAGCACACCAGAGTTTAAAAATAGGATGTAAGGAGGGAAAAAAGTTAACCATCCATACAATAAAAAGAGAAGAAACGCAACACAAAAGCGCTGTGTCAGGCAGTGCCTTGAAATTATCCTCACTAAATTACAGTCGTGCACTTCCCACTCTCTGTAATTAACGTGAGGGTTTGGTTATTCCAGACTGCATTTGCTCCAGGTAAACCCAGATCATTTTTGTTTTCTTATTGTAAATCCTTCACAGGTCTGGGTGACCTGCAGACAGTTGAGGAGTAAAACAAATTATTTCCATAGATCAAGGAAGATGACTGTGAACAATACCGGTGTTGGCATGTGGTGAATCCAATACTTTGCTCCCGTTTTTCCAGAGCATAGGTGTGTTCAGTGACATTGAGCCTTCCTGTGAGTGTCTGTGTGAAATAAATGCACAGTGAAGTCCAAACAGGAGGACACAACTGCTTGGATCCCCAACAGCCAAACAAAATGGACTCTTGGCTTACTGGGTAGGATTTCTGTGATGGGATGTAGGCAGGGAGCCTCTGATCCCTTACGGAGTATACCCTGCACGGCCGTGTTTTAGTGCTGGAAAAAAAGGTCAGTCAGAAAATACCGTAGGCTTGAGCAGGGAAATAAAAATGGAGTGATTTCATTTGTCCCCAGGGCCACCTGTTCCTGGCTTGGGTTGAGGATGTGCCCACCCCGCTGATCCCGTAGCCTGCAGGAAAACCCCATGAGGTGCTGCCACAGCTCCAGCTAATTTGTCCCTCGACTCAGAACCTAAGGCAGCTGCAAATCCCATTATCCTCCCCATTTCTGCTCCTAATTGCAGTTTACCTGGAGATTTGCAGATGGAGTTTGTTACCTGGAGGTCTTAAAGGCAGGACAGAGGGCTGTGTAGGGCTTTAGTAGGTGGGATTTTGGAAAGGTTGGGTAAAAAGATTATTAAAAATACAGGAATTAATTGTAATCATCATAAAACCTGACTTAATGATTATTTTCATGTATGCACTTATAACTCAAATTTTTAAAATGCCATTTATAAAATGGTTATTTATACTTTGTGAAAGAAGGAAAAAGCCCCAAGCCTCTGGCAAGGTGGTGAATTCTGAGGTGTTTAAAATCATGTATCTCCCTCTCCAATGTACAGCATTTTTCATTTGTTGATCTTCTTAGGTAAATACAGCCGGGTTCATTAAACAAACCCCTCTGAGGTGTGGCTGTAGCTACCGGAGTGTTTGTGTAGCCTGGGAGCTGCTCACCTGCAGACAGCACTGCCGCATTCCAGGTTCAAATCCAAGGAAACCCTGGCCACCTGCCCTGGCATCGCTCAGCCTGCCCGGGTTCAGTGGCCTGGTGCCTGCCAGGCATAACTGGGTGGCATTGTCCGCTGGGAGCATGCCTGGGAGGAGATGGGACCCCCCGGATGCTCCGTGCTCAGTCTGACTCCCAAGGTCAGTCGGCCAGCATGACTTTTCCTTCTGGGTTTAAGGCTCAGTTGAGAGAGAGTTTGGGGAAAAAGTGAGAGGTAAAGATGGGCCATTAGAGGGCACTTTTGCAATCCTGGAGAAGGAAAACGGTGCTTATTATTTCACTTAGGACTGTTTATTTTGGCACTCTCTTAAATTCAGTGATAAACAGCAGGCAAATCCCTCCAGTCAGCAGGAATATATCAATAAAATATTGACTCCGAGTTTAAAAGAAAAGAAAATAAGATGAACTTGTAGAAAATGGAATAAAAGGCATTTAAGGAGGCGGCACAGCCTAGGGAACAAAAATTCACACAATATATTTCACGTAATTTGTGTGGCTTAGCAGCACAGCGCTTAGGCCTCAGCTGGTACCTGGCTTCTAAAAACAAATCCAGGACACGAAAATGGTTTGTTGGAAGTTCCTGAGGACTGGGTGGCAGAGCACGAATTCACAGGCTCACATCTAACAAGTGCATTTTCTGAGGGACTCTGTCAAAGTCATTGGTGAGCTTGCTCAGAAACAAACATGGGATGAATAAATGGGCTTTTTGCTTTGCTCTTGATGTTTTGTATGAGTAAACTATAGAGGATTTAGCTCGAAACTGCCAAATTATAATGAGTGCACTGCAAGAGATAAAATCTGATTATTAACTGGTGAGAAAGGGTGGTGTGAAAGTGACAGCACACCTTCCAAATACTGTGAGCGAGGTTTGGATGCCTCTTTGCTGTTGTCACACTTTTGGAAGTGTCGTGCATGAAAATTGGGCCCATTTTAAGCCTCTGAGGTTAGATACGTGAAAATGAAAGCACTCAAAATTCTATTAATTTGTCAAAGAACAGATTATAAAAGTTTCCTTTTTCAGTAACAGTTGACAACTTTGCAAGTTATTTCATGTGTGGGATGGGCAGGGATCACAGAACTAAATTTAATGTGTCTTTTTAGAGTTATTTTTAAGCCAAAATGCTTTTACAATTAGATAAAGAAATCGGAGACAAATCTGTACCTTGTCACTGCTCTGTAGTTGTTAAGGGGGGTAGAAACACTGTTTATGGGAGTTTTGAAAGTGCATTAGCTAGTGAAATTATTTAAGAAGTGAAGCTTAGCCTATAATCAAAATGGTTTATTTTAGTAGAGGTTACATTGCACTGGAACTGACTATGGGAATACACAGGATTGCAATTTCAGGGGGTTCATGTGGAGGACGCTGTCTGCAGAAAGTGTCAGAGTTTCTTACCTAACCAAATAATCTGCTGTAACTGTTGTGATTAAGTTGGAAGGAATTTCTTCCCTGTTGGCCAACAATAATACTTGAAAAATCAATAAACAGCGTGGTAGAGCACACGAAACTCATCCTGCTTTGTGTGAGGGGAGCCTTCTGCCGGCTTCGGTGACTCAAGCCAGCAAGTATTTCGACTTATGATCTTTGCTCCAAAAGGTCAAATGGCTTTAACTCGCTGATAAGTATCAACACTTCAGTCTGAATTCGAGGAAATATGTCCACTGTCATCAAAAGCTAACTCAGGACCTCGTTGGGATAGATTTTGACAAAGGCTGGGAAAGCTAAATCAGGATTTACCTGTAAGTAGCAATTGCATGTGTTAGCTAAGGCCATGGTTCCTTTCCCTTCTGTAGGGCAGAGCACTGCAGTAACCTGTCATTAAACCATCCCAGAAGATAACAGAGCCCACCATTGGAGACCTAAAATTGCATCCTGTGAGGGAGTGTTCAGTGCACATCACTCCTGGCTTATGGATACTGCTGAGTTTACTACGTGTTTTCTCTTCCTTCTCCCATCACCAATTTCAGTGGGAAAATAGAGAGATGAAGGAACTGAGCTGGACAGCAGGATGTGGAGAAAATGGTAGAAAGGGGGGTGGGAATGAGCTAAGAGCAGAGAGAAGGGGAGGAGGTGCTGAGGAGGGGTGAGTGGGGGGACCTGCATGTTGGTGGAAGGAATGATTAAATACAAACGATGTCAGAGGCAGAGGAAGCAATCTGAGAGTGAAGATAGCCCTCCATGGCCTTGCTGGTGTCAGGAGCCCTGCTGTGCAGCATGTGGGTGGCTGTGTTTAGCTGTACTGAGAGCAGGACAGGCAGAGGGGGAGCTGGAGGCAGCAGGGAGAGGGATTTGGGAAGAGCAGTTTTAGTATGCTTAGACTACAGTGTGCCACTTCTCAAGGAGCTTTGTGTTTGCTATTTTTACATAAAATATTAGAGAAAGGTCAGGTGGGGTGGTGGGAAAAAGAAAAATCTCAGCAACAGAAGCAACAGATTTGATCTTAAAGGTAAAAGAAAGAGTTTGCTGTAAAGCAGTAGTTACTTCACAGTGCAGTACCTGGAGCAGTGCGTGACTGCACACTCAGCCAAGCGACAAGATAAAACTGTTCCTGCCAGCTCAGCTTTTTACCATGTTTCTCCCCAAAACCAGAGCTAACACAACGTAGGTAATGGCCTAAACCTCTTTTTTTCTAATTAAAAAAAGGTTACCATTTAGCAATTAAAACTTGATATACTTGTACCAAAAATGGGCTGTTTCCCCCCTTCCTCCCCCATCCCAGAGCCATTATATATGAGATCATCTAGAGTACTGAAAGGAGATTTCCAGCCTGTCCCACTGCATATGTTAGGGCAGTCATTTCTGACCTAGTTATAGACATAATAACGAAAGGCTGAGATTATGAATTGTTATGCCTAATTTGTAAAGGATTCTCTGCTTTTGTGTTTTCCAATTCCCATCAGGCTTGAGGATTAAGCCCTGCTGAATTGCATGCTAATACCAATGTGCTTTGAATATGTGTGGGTTTGTATCACATGTTTTCCTAATTCGCTATTTTTGTAAAGAACAGTTTCACTGGAAATATTTACTTTCCAGAGGATTGCTGGAAGCCCAACCAAAATCTCCTAGGGGAAGCGAAGCCGATGTACCCTCCATCTGCTCCGTGCTTACTGTAGCTCCCAAGGCCAGTGAGCTCCATTTCTGCTGTGGCAAAACATCAAAGTGTAACTCACCAAAGCATGCAGAAGGCTTTTGCTCTTTGGTAGTGAGAGGGAGAGATTCCAATTTGAAATCAGTGCCTGGGCTTGCTTCAGTCACAGTTCAGGATGGGAAAACCTTGGTGACACCCTTTATCCAAGCGCTGTGGTGGTGCGAGCTCAGTCCTTACAGTAGTTTTCCTGGTGTTTGTGTGGCAGTGAAGGTGCCTGCAAAACACAGAGTGCCTGTGGGCTTGTTGTAGGTGTGCCCACGTTCCAGCACAGATGAGCTGCTCGTGGTGCCCCTCCTGAGGTGGGACTCCCTGTCGTTGCTGCAGGATGCTCCTGCTGCGCTGCCCGCTGCTGTTCCTGCTGCTGCTGCTGCCGCTTGGCTCCAGGTCCCAGAAGTTGCCCACCAGGGATGAGGAGCTCTTCCAGATGCAGATCCGGGACAAGGCGTTTTTCCACGACTCATCGGTCATCCCCGACGGAGCCGAAATCAGCAGCTACCTCTTCCGGGACACCCCCAAAAGGTATTTCTGTCTGGCCCAAGTGAGAAAGCCATACTTTGAAGACAGTAGCTCTGGTTGCTGGGTGCTTTGAGATAAAAATTGGATCCCAACCAGAAAAATACAAATGCCAGTGTTCTGTTTGGTGAAGTAACTATGTGAGCTTCCATCCCAATCTGGCCTCCCCAGCTGAGGGTCTGTCCAATTTATTTGATTTCTGGGATGAGCCCATAGCTCTCCCAGACCATGGAATTTCCCTGAATTGGGGCCACTAACCACGTCTGGAGGCAAAGGGAGTGGGAAGGAAATTAGAAACTACAGGCTTGCCCCACCACACTTGTCCCTCTTCATTATCTCATACTGTGCTTTAAAGAAGCAGTGTAAGGCAGCCTGTTCTGAACTCCCCACTTCCCAACCTCCACCCTATGGGTCAGAAAATACTGAGGGTTAGACTGGGGAAGAACCTGAGGCTCTAGAGAGTTCAGGGAAGAGCTGCGTTGCCTCATATCACAGACTGCCTCCAGCCTTCATTGGTGAGGAACATTTTACAGTCGGTAATGTGTTGGGCTTGGGAGGATGTGGGAGGGCAGCTGGGGGTGTGTGTGTATCTCTATGTGCTTACCTGGACATAATGTAAAATGTGTGTCCTGCTTGGAAGAGCATATCCCTAAGTTCCAGGAGAGATCCCGTTTCCCTCATTTATGCCTTTGTGATTATTTGTATCTAGGTACTATAGGGGTAGAAAGTAAAGCGGGTGGAGGTGAGGGCAGGAGGTCAGAAACCCCTCTGCTCTGCCTTGAGCTGTGAACTCTGCTCCTTAGCTCTTGCTCACCAGCCTTTCCATACTTCCTCTGCCTACTAGTAACACTTTTGACTCTCTGGCCACACCAAGACCATCCCTGATCATGTCAAGTCAATCCCTGCCAGCTGGCTGCCATCAGGAGTTCCTGACATGTGGGTCTGTTAATGTCCCTCTAGGTATTTCTTTGTGGTTGAAGAGGACAACACTCCCTTAGCAGTGACGGTGACACCATGTGATGCCCCTCTGGAGTGGAAACTGAGTGTGCAGGAGCTCCCAGAGGAAGCCAGTGGAGAAGGTTCAGGTAACAAACCATCAGCGACTTCCACTGTCCTCTTCCCTGGATTTATGGTTCCTCAAACACTGAGTCTCACAGCAGGCCTGTCTTTATGATCTCCTGCTGTTTGGGTCTTCCAGTGCAGGAGATTGACAGCAGGCAGCGACATGAAAAGGAAAAGGGCTACAAAAAAGTAAAAGCTGAGGTTACAGTCACAGGGGGCACTGGATGCTGCCACAGCAAACTGTGTTTACCCAGTGACTCAGTTTGATGGGGGCTTTGCTGTGAGCTGTGTACACAAGATAAGAACTGGAGAGACAGGGCTGGCACTGCAGCAGGATTGAGCTCACCCCTTGGAGGGGACTCATCTCCAGACACGGAGCCGTGTAGCTGCTGTTCAGGAGAGACAAGAGTTGCCAGAGCCTCTGACACGTGTGCTGAACTGTCACACACACCACATGGTGGGGCAGACACACCTTCGGTCCCCACTGTGTTTAGCAATGAAATTTTAGTGTGACTCAGAGGGCCAAAGCCAAGGGTCCACATCTGGGAACAGGCAGGTGAGTGAGTTTCCCCTGGGGAAAACTGCAAGGCAACTCCAAGTGGGATGCCTGACGCTCCAGTGGAAGGTGTTAGCTACCATTCATGAGACTCCATTAATGCTGGTCAGGTGGAATTTCTATCGCATTTGGTTTGAACCTGAGTGCCAAACTAATTTTCCTCTTTATTTGACAGAAGTGTTGATCAATTACATCTTACTGAGAAGATAAAACCTTCCTTTTCCATCTCACATTTGTATTTTAGGTAGTAAAATGTGTCTGTAGAGTTCTGTTTCCTCACATTTGAGGAGAGTGTCTGTACAAATGTTTTCCTTTGCTTTACTCCAGGTGACCCAGAGCCCCTTGAGCAACAGAAACAGCAGATTACCAATGAGGAGGGCACGGAGCTCTTCTCCTACAAAGGCAACGACGTGGAGTACTTTGTGTCCTCTAGTTCCCCGTCGGGGCTGTACCAGCTGGATCTGCTGTCGACAGAGAAAGACACCCATTTTAAAGTGTATGCAACCACGACTCCAGAGTCAGACCAGCCTTATCCTGAGTTACCCTATGATCCCAGAATTGATGTCACCTCTCTGGGACGTACTACAGTGACGCTGGCATGGAAACCGAGCCCCACGGCCTCCTTACTGAGACAGCCCATCCAGTACTGCATAGTCATCAACAAAGAGCACAACTTCAAAAGCCTCTGCGCCGTCGAAGCCAAGCTCAGCTCTGATGATGCCTTCATGATGGCTCCAAAACCAGGCCTGGATTTCAGTCCCTTTGACTTTGCCCATTTTGGCTTCCCTGCAGACAACAACTCTGGCAAAGAACGTGGTTTCCTAAAATCATCAAAGTTTGGGCGGCAAACGTCCCCGAAGCCGAGAGTTGACCTGCATAGAGTTTGTATTGGGAACAAGAACATCTTCACCGTGTCTGACCTGAAGCCAGACACGCAGTACTACTTCGACATGTTTGCAGTGAACACCAACACCAACATGAGCACCGCGTACGTCGGCACTTTTGCCAGGACCAAGGAGGAGGCGAAGCAGAAAACAGTCGAGCTGAAGGATGGCAAAGTTACAGATGTATTCATCAAAAGAAAGGGAGCCAAATTTCTACGTTTTGCCCCTGTTTCATCTCACCAAAAAGTCACCTTTTCCGTTCATTCCTGCCTGGATGCTGTTCAGATCCAAGTTAGGAGAGATGGAAAACTTCTCTTGTCTCAAAGCGTGGAGGGTGTGCGGCAGTTCCAGCTCCGGGGGAAAGCAAAAGCTAAATATCTTATTAGGCTGAAGGGAAGCAAGAAAGGTGCTTCCATGCTGAAGATCCTGGCTACAACAAGGCCTAACAAGCAGTCGTTTCCTTCCCTTCCCGAAGATACGCGGATCAAAGCCTTTGACAAACTCCGCACGTGTTCCTCGGTCACGGTGGCGTGGCTGGGCACACAGGAGAGGAACAAATTCTGCATCTACAAGAGGGAAGTGGATGACAACTACAATGATGAGCAGAAGAGAAGAGAGCAGAACCAGTGCTTGGGTCCAGACACGAGGAAGAAGTCAGAAAAGGTTCTCTGTAAATACTTCCACAGCCAGAACATCCAGAAAGCAGTGACCACAGAGACAATCAGAGGCCTGCAGCCTGGCAAGTCCTACCTGCTGGATGTTTATGTGATAGGGCACGGCGGGCACTCGGTGAAATACCAGAGCAAACTGGTGAAAACAAGGAAGTTCTGTTAGTGCTCCTGTACAGAGGAACACGTGGAACTCCGGACTGAGCATTATCCTGCTTCCCAGCATATGGATTGACTACTTGCACAGCTGAGAAGTTGTGACCTGTATTTGTACTGTGTAGAAACAATATCAACTTGTATATTTATGTTTACATAACTCATTGTTTGGAGGAACTGAGGCTGGTGCTGTCTGGTGGCACCTGGCAGCGGTGTTATCATGTGTCCAGTGACCCACATGTGATGCTCAGTAGATGCCCAAGGTAGCAGGAAACCTTGGAGGAACTGGCACGCCTTTGCTTCCATATTGCATGAACTGCTTCTAAATTATTTTATACTTAAAAAGGCTGAGATACATCATTTGTCCACCTTGTTACTCACACACACAACTCACAGACATACACCCTTTCTCTCAGTGTAGATGGTAGGGTTTCTGTAAATTATTTTATAGAGTCTTGTTTTAAATGTTTATGTTTCTATGATTGTAAACTATTAAAATCTCTCCCCAATAAAATACAGATCTAAACTAAGTATTAACTGGGCTGCACATGAAGCAGTTTCATTGCTAATGTAAATTCTTACCTAGCTGATTTTCATGTTTAAATACTGTATGTATTTCATGTACAAAGTTGCCATAACGTTATATTCCTGTACATAAAATTAAAAATATTAGATTATATATTGTTGGTTTCTTGTTGGGTTTTTTTTTGACATTCTAAGCAGGCAGACAGACTTGGGGACAGAAGAGACATGCTGAAACTTGAACTGAATTCAGTTTTCCTGTTTCATTGTGGTTTGGAGTCTGAGTTAGAGAGGCCATGCAGATCTTTTGTATGGTCATTTGTTATTTTTTGTAAGATTATCATTGGAAGCATTTGCTTTCTGGATGCTGCTGGGTTTGACCACAGTAGTAATAAGCTGAAAAGATTGTATTTTTTCCATTGACAAGAATGGTAGTGCTACAAAAACCCCAGGTACTATCATTTAATTTGCAGTTATTTCCATGGTGTAGATTTCTTTAAGATACTATATTTCTGGATCTCATATTATCTAAATTGTCTTCTTTGTTTTTCCATGTCACCTCCATTGACTCAAAAGCCTGTAGACAGCTGCTTAATGGAAAACAAACTTCAGAGAAGCAGCTAGGCCAGCCCAATTTCAAGCAGTGAAGTTAGGAAGGAAAGGGACCAAAATCCATATGAAGCCTGAAAGCAGATTCCTCTTAGGCTGCTGATAGGGAAAACCAGACCTGTCCATCCCTGCAAAGGTGAGCTCCAGTTTTCCTTGGCACCATAGTGCTGAGCTCCTCAGGTTTTCCTTTCTGCTGCCCCCAGCACATTTCAGGTTGCAGACTGGTGGGTGGCAGCAGGGTTTTGTGGCTGCACAAGCTCCCGTGCCATTCCACATGCTGAGTTTGTTGTGATTCTCCCAAGAAACAGGTAGGTACCATATTAAGATTGATCAGAAGACACTTGCTGTGTTTCATGTGGTTATTTAATAAATGGAATAGTGGGAATTCAGATTTCTCTGGAGATGATCTCTCTGATTCCTTAAAGGAACTGGCTTCAGTAACAAACATTTGCTGGATTATCATGCCAGGATGTACATGAGCAGTAGGTGACTCCAGCTGGGAATCCTTAAGAACAGGACACTGGTACCAAGGTTAGATCACCAGTTGCCAGGCAGATACTTGCCCTGTATTTCACTGTCCAGAAAGCTACTGAATCCTTAAGCTAAAGACAAATTTTTTAAGCATTTCCCTCTTTACAGCTGCCAGTTGTGTGGGGATCAGCACCCCTTCCACTGGCCTATTACAATGTTTACTTGAAAACACATGTTCCACCACAATTCCAGCTCTGCTTGTTCCCTTTAGCCAGATTTCCCTGCTCGGATATTCACCCAGCCCACTTGGCTTTTCTGCCTGCTAACTCCTTATGTTTGCAGCATGTCACAAAATTAAAAAACTCCCCAAGATGCGTGCATCTGCTATTTCTGAACACTCTGAAGAAAAATGTCTCAACAGTTGTCTTTATTTCCCACTGGAATTCTTCTTTTCCTGAACAGCTAGCTCTATTTATTCTTCTGGATGAAACTGAGACCATACTAGTACCATATCTACTAATCATTAGGTCTTAATGATCTGAGAGAGGCTATTCTTCGAAGGATAGAGTTAAAATAAGGGCACTGGTTTATACAGTGCAAATATAAGTCAGCCTTAACTGAGAGGAGACTGAAGCAGGTGTTAAAGTAAAACAGGTCTCATCTGCTGAGAAAACTCCAGACTGAGTGTTTATGAAAGCACAGAGCCCACATAAGAAGTCACAGCATGGGCAACATCGAAACATATATGAAAAGAATTTATGAAGAATGTAATAGATGGATACCTGGTGTAAAAGGTCAAAAAAAGCCGGTATATCAAATGTATAAAGAAATATACATACAAATATACATAGGGGCTTTTTTAAGCACAAAGCTGGGGAGTTAATTAAAATAGAAACCTAAGCTGGGAAATGGAAGGTTACATGGAGTTCAGTATTCACACTGATGGTATGTGTCCATTTGGGACAGAATGCCATGCTGGAACATGCAGCTGAGGAACACACGGGGCTGTAGGAAAGCAGCAGAGGTGGCTCACAGGGATGGCAGCACCTCCTTAAGCCTCATCTAGTGCATGACTGTGGAACAGAGGAGAAATCCTCTACAGATGAGGTTTGTTTCAAAGCTGTTAAAGACTCACTGAGCCATTGCAAACCACAGCAAGATAATCTTCAACACCTTCATCAGTCAAAGGGGGCTTGCCTAATTCTACTGCTTTACTCACTGACAAAGCTGCCTTACCGTGGAAGCTTCAGAGAGCTCAAAATGGTCCATGAGTTACAGAACACAAGGTAAGGTTATGATGCTGGCAAAGCTGCAGAAAAAATCCATCAGTGATTCACACAAACATTTCAAGAATTCTACTTGTAGCAACGACAGATCCATATTTGGGTTTTAAGTAGCAATTTTAAGACTGGTAGAAAGCAAATCCTTATTTTGAACAGCAAACATTTACCTTAGCACTTGGCAAAAAAAGCAATAGTTGTGGCTGCTCAAAGTCCTTTGACTAGTTAGGGTTACCATGTTTGGATACATTCAATTAAATGGGATGTGAAAATGGATATTATTTAATTCATAATTCATTAATTCATAAGCTATGCTGGGGAACTGTGTACCAGGAACCCTGAACTCTTCTTACTCTCCTTGCTCGAAAAGCTATTCAGAAACCTTTGTGACAGCAGAGATTAGCTCTCAAGTTTTGTGGCAATACATGAAGCTGGTCTGACTGAGATTGTCCCAGACGTGCACAGCACAACTGGTGACTTGTGTTCTCAGTTCTACATCTATTCATTCAAATTCCCATTTTCCTTGATGTCCTCTTCCATTTGATGATACTTGCTATTACTTAAAAGGTCTCCTGGCATTCCAGTGATGTTAGAAGGAGGCTAGAGGAATGACTTTTTTATTCTTGACTATTACATGCTCTTTTTTTGTCTCTTACTTCTTGCTGCTGGTTTTCTTTCAAACACTCCTGTGTAGAAGGTGCAGCAGAGTAAGATGCAGAGTTTTGCCCAATAAACTCAGAGCAATTTGTCTCCTGGGAGGTAAGTAAAAAGGATTGTGCTAGAAAACCATGGAGCGGTGGCATATCAGCAAAGCCAACTGAGGCTATAGAAACCGGGGAAAAACCTTGCAAAAACACCTTTCTCTGCTTGCCTTCCCTCTTACATGGACCTTTTAAATGGCAGTATGGGTGCAAAATAAAACCACTCCAAGGAAGGTGGCTTTTTCCATCTGCTTTTACCCCACTTTCACTTATTTGAGCAGCAACATAAAGTGCAAGCCAATTCCACGGGGAAACATCATCCAGAGCCTGGGAAGATGCAGCTGGGCTTCATTAGCAGCCCCATCACTGGGGGCAGGTGACCCTGCTTCCTTTAACGAGCCTTTGTACAGCAACTATGGAAGATGCCTTGCCGGTCCATGTCCTAGGAGGAGGGCAGATTGCAGTGTGTTGTTAGAGGTACGTGGGTGGGTCAGTCTATCTTTGCTTTTTTAAGTCTGCTTTTAAGTAAAAGAGGAATGTTCAGACCTGCAGAGGCTTTGTTTTTATGTTTTAGCTCTGCCAGGGAGAGTTACTTGATTTTGTATTGTGATACTGATATTTCAGCCAGTTGCTTGTGAGTGATTAGTAAATGTGGCCCTATTAAAATAAATATTTCCCTCTTTTTCTTTCCTGTTGTGTGAATAGTGTGAAAAAAGCCTGTTTCCTTGTATTAAGTCTCCTGAACCTGCTAACCTTGTGCATAAGAAGTTGAACTTAAGCTATGGTGTCCGACTTCAGAGAGAAAGCAAAAGAATTATCCGAGTCTTTTTCTGTTCTCTGAGCAAACAATGAGTAAGTGCTTCATATCACAAATGTGTGTGGAAAATACAGTGGCAAAGCTGCTGAAGGGCTGATAGAGAGGAAATAATTAATTGCTGGTTTTTGAGGGTATTATTGCTGTATTGAGACACGCTATGGCTGTGTCTTAATTCTGGGTTTGGATATTCATGTAGTGTGTAACATCTGCTAGAGGTAAGCAGGCACATGCTTAATTGTTTCACTTGATTTAGAGAAATGTAGCAACAGGCAGCTAAAGTGACTGTAAATTTCTGCTCCACTGGCTTAGCTTAAACAAATGCTGACAGGATTATTAAGTATTAATCTTATAATGCATACCTTGCAAAGAGACCGAAATTCTCATTTCAATTGTGTTAAAATCCTTTCTCTAAGTCTAGCAAGACTGGTAGTGAAGATTCTGTCTGACTGGGTTGTAGGATGGGAATAACACCACAGATGGGACACAGTGTTTCAGCTTGATTTGCTTCTAGAATGAAAGTTAAGGAATTATCCTACTAATTCTCAAAGTATGGATTTTTTGGATGGGGGCAAAGAACAGAGAGTCTGGATTATAAAATGATATGATTCTGGTACTCAGGGGTTTAATGTAATTCCTAATTAATACTGATTTTACCTGTGCTGTTCCACATTTGGAATTGCACATTATTTCAGGTGAAAGAGGGATAGAGAACTAAAACGGAGATATTTTGTAAAGTAAACGATTTTAGTCCCCCTCACTCTGCCTCCTGATTTCCTTAACTGTTAAGTAGAAATGAGTGTGTTGTAAATATTGACTTCCCCACTCCCTGCCTTTTCAAGCCACTGTTTTGCAAATGTTGGATTTTCTTGTTGAGCTGCAGCAGCTGTTTCTGGCTGTGTAATTTAATCCTATACGTAGAGGAGAAGCTGAGCTTTTCACATCATTTCCATATTAAAACCGGTAGCTCGGTGTTAGTGAAGAGAGCCTTTCATGGGTTGTCTTGAGGTACTCCATGGATTCCAGAGTCCCTTTAGAGTTTCAGTGAATCCATGAAAGGCTACAACAGCAACTGACACAATTCAGGAATGGTTTAGTCTTCCAAATAAGTGTTTAGACTGGTTTATAAACTTGTGGTATTAATCCTCTCAGAGAAGCAAATTCTTACTTCATTTAACATGTTTGATGGTTCCAAAGCCTACTTTGGAAGAACGCTTTTATCACTTCTCTGGAGTCCACATCACTGGTTATAATAATCATAATCCTCAGCCTGCCTAGACAATCACTGCTGATACCAGGCTGCGGGGGACATCCTCTCTCCCTTCTTTTTTAAAGCTATTTCTTTTGAAGAGAACTGTTACAAATGCAAGTTTAAGTGACCCAGTAACACTGATAAGCTTTGTGGATGCAGCTAGTTATTACTTCCCAGGACAACCTGTCTGTTTAACAAAAAAAGGGACTTACCTATCTCAAAATAGGCACGAGTGAATAATGAGTGTACAGCTGGCATCTGATCTTGCAGCCACTGTGTATTTTGGAAAGTCCACCGATTCACAATTTGGTTTCCACCTGCTGAAAACTGTGTAGAGTTGAGGTACCCTTTGATGAACTGTTAGATAAATGTTTATCGTTCATTTCAAAAACAGATCTTCTTTTCCTCTGAGTATTTTCCTTACTGATCCTATCTACAATGAAGAAAACTGAAAAGGAGCAGGTGGAAGGGTTGTTACTTGAATATTTGCTGTTTATAGACATAAAATACTATGGCTGTTAAAAAGGATGTTACATCGCAAAGGCAGATAGCGTGAGGGAGGGATGATGATGGTGGGAGGGTGTCTCAGGCAGTTAACCATGATTCTTATTTTGACCCTTAGTGGAATCAGGACTTGCCCCCTGTGTCCTGGGGAATGAATTAGTTCTTTGAGGACACAGGGATGAGGACCGCTGCTGAGCACAGGCAGGGCTCACACCAGGCTGTGGGCACTCTTGATATTTTTCCTCCCATGCACCCATGCCTGTGCCAGCTGAGATCCTGCCCCATCACTAATACTGTGCTCATCCTCCTTGATTTCCCATTGCACAACTGGGAAGCTGAATGTGAAATAAACACAGATACATTTACTTCAAGTTGCTTGGCATGGTGTTGCAATTAAAAGCTGGAGCCTACTTTCTCCATTTGTTGTTCAATAGGGAATCATTGTTCCTCCTCCTGGCTTTTGTTTTCCCAAGTACCGTCTCTTCATGGCCATTCTTTCACAGACCACGAGTTTTGTTTGGGTTTTTTTTTTAACGTTTGACACATTTAAAGCTAATGGGCAGGTACTCTAAGCTAATGCGGAGATTATGCTGCTCTGGAGAGCTGGCCTGCTCTGTGTGGAGAGAGCGGAACAGCTGCAGACCGCCTGCAGATGTGGACCGGACGGACAGTTGCTCATGAGTGATTCCATTATGTTTCCTCAGATCCCTCTTTGAGTCATGTTGGGCAACTGCTCCTAACCTCTAATGGCTTCCTTATGCTCTCTCCCGCTCTCGTTCAAGCTGTGCAGCTGGCTGCCGGGGGGACAGCACGGTGACAAAGGCTGCTGCAGCACTCTTGGCAGGCAGATGATGCCTGACAGGGCACGGACAATGCAAGGGCTCTTCTTCCTCTGTAATTGGTGGCTGCTGAGGGCTGGGTAATCGGGCTCATGCCCTCTCCAGAGCGGGTGGAGCAGGCTGAAGGACATGGAGAAAAGGCTGCTTTGGTGGGAGCAGTAGGTTAAAGCAAGACACAACTGTTTCTGGATCCTGGGTAGTCACAGGTTCCCTGTCGGTATTGACAAAGGCCCTTTTCTCATTGTGTTTTGGAGCTGTCTGATCACTGTCCTCTGGCCTTGCCCAAGTGGCATCACAGCTGATTGTATAAGAACTCAGTCTAGCGTTCAGGACAGGCTTTGTAGGAGGCTCTGCCCAGAGCTATTGATCAGCCAGCTCCTAGCTCAGACAGAGCATAGAAGTGAAGGAAGACAGGAAAGTTATGAAATCCTTCTTAGCAGAACCTTGTGCTGCCTTTATTTCCAAGTGTGCAGGAATTGCTTCCAAGATCATGGCTGTTCCTGAGCTCAGATTGTGCCCTAGCACACAGCTTGTGATGCTGGCACCCACTCACCCTTCTGTAAGAGGTAAAGCTTGACAAAGCTGCTACTTATGTGCTGCACGTAGCAGCTAAGTCTTTGTCATCATCATTAAAAGAAACACCAAAATACCTCTGTCATTAAAGAATATAAATCTTTGACAGGAGCATTGAGGTAGGTCTCTCCAGAGCTCTTCCCTCAAACAGCTTTTCAACTCAAACCTCAGGTTTTCTTTGAACAAAGCCTACATCAGACAAACCTCTTGCAACAGAGACAAGAGAGAAAAGACAGGCTAGACATGGGGAAGGGCTTATAAACAAATCCCCTGCTGCTCACTTTGTCCCTGCTCCGAGTCTTGCTTTCAGTCAGCTCTGTGGCTTTCTGGGCTGAAGCAGACTGCAAGTTCATTTTGGCCCCTAGGGAACTTTTCCCATTGTCACTAGGGCTGGTTTCTGGCTTGTCCTGCTGCTCTCGGCTATCTCCTGAGCCTGAGCTGTGTGCCTGTGTCTCCTTGCTGTTTGCTTCCCTCCACTTATCACACCCAGTAGCTCACAAATGAAGATACCACATCTTTTCCCCTGCAGAGGGGCCCACTTTGCTGTGTTGTCCCCTTTAAAGGAAGTTAATATATGAAGAGAAACAATTAAATTGTATACTGTCTATCCTAGCCCCTAACCCAGATATTTTTCTGGAAAAAGAAGGGTTTGTTGTGATAAATGTGAAATGTGCAATATAAATATTTAGCTACTGTTAACTCATCTGTTAATGTTTCCTGCTATTTTTTCAAAGTTGTTTGTGTGCTTCTATGTATGATGTTCCCATCATACAATGCTGTTCTTTTCCATCTCAAAATAAAAACCTATTTTTTTTGAGTTCTTGTATAAAGGAGAAAATGAGCAGTTACCCACACCTCCAGTTTGTGCAAGGTTAATAACTGGGTGATCTCTTTGTCTTGTTTTTCAGCTGGAATTTGTGCTTTTGAGTCCTGTGTTGGTTTTTTTTTTTTTTGGTGGCCTACGCTGCTTATTTCTGCCAGTTCAGGAGATGTGCTTATAATGAAGAGTTTGGTTTAGTGTTTGGTGTATTTTCTGCATGGGATGCATAATTCTGCTCCCATTTTCTGCTGTTGCAGACCTGTGTGAATGCAAGTGTAGGGGCTTTGATTAAGCAGAAAGATCTGATAGGTGGTAATCAGGTGAGGAGTTCCTGGGAACTGTAACAAGCCTTCATCTGCTAAAGTAATGCAGCTCCCACCGTGCTCTGCATAAATGAGTATAGTTCCTTTTTTCCTGCTCCAGATTAAATCTTCCCAATAAGTGCAGAGAAGTGGCTATGGTGGAAACACCCCTCTGTAAATGAACCACCAGTGTAGTGAGAAGTTACACAAATCTGTAACATCTTCCCAATCCCATGGCACCAGAACAGCAAGACACTTCACAGGACAGGGACAAACAATGATACTGAGGAGGAGGAACGGACATGAAAGAAACAAACTATAATAACCAGA
This sequence comes from Corvus moneduloides, assembly GCF_009650955.1. Classification (NCBI taxonomy): domain Eukaryota; kingdom Metazoa; phylum Chordata; class Aves; order Passeriformes; family Corvidae; genus Corvus; species Corvus moneduloides. Next base: position 69,864,436 of record NC_045480.1, read on the forward strand.
ATAGAGGCACATTGTCATTAAATGAAAACATCTTAAACAATGACCTTTCTGACAAACCACAGAAATAGCAAACATGCAGCCTTTTTAATAACTGTTCCATACTGGAGTTTTGCACACATACCCCCTGGAAGCTTAATGCAATCCAAATGTCTGTCCCTTGGACAAGGCCTGGGGGTAAACGCTCTTTGATGCCTGAAGGAACAAGTGAAAGCTTGCAGGTTACCTCAAACTGGCAGGAAACCCATGCTCCTCACTATGCTTCTCTCCATTTCAATGTGAATTTTTAACATTTGATGTTTTCTTCATCTTTTTCATTGTTTCTATGGAAGGGAAGTGAGGGGAGATGGGGAAGAAGATTTTTGGTAAATGTTTTGTCATAAAAGGTATGCTTAGTGTCTATGCTAAAAACTAGAGTATGCTAAAAACTACTTGTGTGGAATTTTAGTTTGTACTGATGCTTGGCTGCTGCAGCCCTCATCAGTGTCATACTGCATTTGAAATGGATAAATGTCTCCATTGATATGATGATGGGGGTTTTGGATGAGTTGTCCTATTAGGCAAACACTATAAGCTGAGGGGATGGACAAAATACCATGTGGGATGACAGCAAAATCAGTAGCTGCTCTTTCCTAGACCTCTCAAAGCAGTAGATTTCTTATGAAGAAAATAGTCCGATTTTTTTTTTTTTTTTTGGTATATTGAAACCTTTTAAATTCTCACTTCTTTCTAACAGCTTTCATTAACGGGACCTATCAGATCCAATAACCATCTGGCTCTTAAATCAGGGGTCATTATGTGACTTTAATCTCTCATACCAGCATCTATTAATAAATTTTCAAAAGCCAACTGGAGAGCATTAGAGATTAATTGTGTTAAACTAAATATAGACTACTAAGAGTTAAAATACCTGTGATGGACAAATGTTCATCCACATCTATTTAGTGTTTTATTTCAAGCCTTTTAGGTTGTTGTATATTTTTCCTATGTCTTCTATCACAATTCAGTGTAAACTACTGCCAATCTTATTTGATGGTGTTTTATCAGAATTAAAATCTATTGTATATACCCCTGTAACTCTTACAGCAGTTTGAAAATTAAATTGAAGTAATGCAGTGTCAAGAAGTATTGCACAACTAATGAAATTCAGCAACTCCAAAGAGCAAAAAGATGGTTTCTCTCCAAGTAAGGTGACAGGGGAAATGAAGACTCTGCTTCTGTTTTCTCCTGGGGGCTCTGGGTGTATAGATGTGGCTATGGGAGGACCAGGTTGGTGGGTTCAGAAATCCACTGGTTAGAGAGGCAGGATCCTACCAGAAACTGCACTTTGAGTGCTCTGCATTCACTGTGCTTCCTTCCCTGCCAATTCTCCCTAGGGCTCCCTTGGTGCTGTAAGGATAACCTCGCTCAGGCACGGATCAGGCACAAGCATGTCAGCTGTGATGTATCCTTTGACTCTGTGCAGGTTAATGCTTTTCATCCCCAGTAACAGAAGAGGGAAGTGTGCGTGGCTGCAGGTTGGTCACAGACGTGTTGTACAGGGACTAACTGTGGCTGCTCTTTGAGTGCAGACAGGGCTTCTTCCAGACTTTCTGTGATGACTTATTACAGTTTGGGCAGAGTTTCATATAATTTCCAAAAGGGCATGTTAATGTCTTGTACCTCTTGAAAGACACACTTTTAAATAAGATGCAGCTGCCCTGTACTTTCAGCCCATTCCCTTGTTGCCTTATGAGAAAAGATGACTAACTCATTTACGGCAATCCTGAACAGTAATAACTTCAAATTTATGGTGCACCCAGTGTCCAGATGCCTCAGGGCGCCTGACAGGCTATAACTTACAACATAACTTTAAAAAAAACCCCATGTGATTGAGCACAATGGAACCGAGGGAGAAACAGAAACCCTATTGTGTGATAAATAGAACGGCGTCCCACAAACAATCTCCAACCCAAACTCGCTGCAGCCCGGCCCAGGGGGGTGCCATTGTGCTCTCTGAAATGCCAGAGAGGAGCACTCACTGGAGCTAAGGGGAAGCATTTGGACAGGCAAGCTTTGCACATGGAAAAGCAGAACCAGCTTCAGCTTTAGTCCCAGGAGTTGTGGGTTTTGTTAACCAAGGATGAATACTTCAGAAAGGAAGTGGCAGGCATCTCACAGATGTCTTTTATAGCTATTGCTTTGCTTCAAAAAGCCTGCTTTTCAGAGTACACTTAGGCTCTTATTAATCTAATGATTAATCTCTACATACAGACACAAATATTCTTCCATTGGTCCTACTCTACTAATTTCAGATACTTACAGAACTTCTTGTGGACTTTGATCTGCTCTCAAAATCAACTTCTGCCCCAAAGTGCAGGTGTATCAAGAGTTTGAATCGCCTTCTGCTCCTAGTGAACAGTGAAGGTAGCTCCTGAGAGAGGATTTCTCCCATTGCTTCAGTCTCCAGACATCTCTGCTTTGTGAAGCTGAGTAGACCTGTCAAGTTTAAACTGAAGGCTCTGTCTGAAAGAGAGGATTTATCTGAATCATGCTATCCTTACTTGTAAGGAAGGACACATTTCTAATTTTTGCCTTAATTTCGAAAACATAATAATAAGGGAATAAAGAAAAATTATTCAAAACGGAGTAATTTCACTATGAAGTATTTGTAAGAACACAACTTAATCTTTGAAATAGCTGTTGGTTTTCTTCATTTTTCCTTTATCATTTGTTTTTCCAATGTGCAAAAGTAAATTTACAATTGATCCTTGCAGACCTTGGCAATAATATCCAAAAATCATTTGAGCCAGAGTCATAGACTTGATGATTCTTATTATTTTTAGAGTCTAGTCTGACATCTTGATGTTTGGGACAGAGCTGCTGAGTACCCCTGGTGTCAGATGGAACATAACGAGGATGAGAGTTTTTAAATGGAGGAATTCAACAGAGAAGCCTTTTTCAAATGCTCATCCTGCACGGTTTAATGAGAACTTAACTCCTGACAAATGTTGGTGGTTTGATTTTTTTTTTGGTTGGTTTTTGTTAGGCTCAGTTCATCTTAAACATGCATGTGGTGCCCCTGATTATGCAGGCCCTTAAGCTTTATAAAGCAGTTCATGCCCAAAAGTATTGCTGAAGCTGGTTCTGCTGAGGCCTACAAGTAGAAAACTCCCAGATTCGTTTAAAATTTTTATATTCAGAGCTACCTGCTCTTTCTCAGAACAGAACGTGTGTTTGGATGGAGTGGAGCTAACATCCACAGAGCAGTTTAAGTGTCCGTCCTCTGGGCTTGTGGTAAAGCAGTAAGAATTTCCCATTCTTCCAGAGGAATTTGTTAAGAGTCCTGAGAAGGAAGTATCTCTGGGGGGAAAATGTTGTTAACTGAGAAAGTGACTTCTGTAGAGGGCAGGCAGGGAGGAGAGTGAGAAGCAAAAAATGCATTAAGGTATGTTCAGAGTAGTTGTTGTCCATTCTTAAGTCAATAGCTCTCACTTTGGTGTGTGCTATTGCCTCTTAGGACATGGATGTCAAATTACATGGTGTGTTGATTTCAGCTGTTCTAAAAATAACTAAAACTCAGGGGAAAAAAAAAATCCAACAGCATTACAAGTAATATCCCAGTTCCCAGATCCCTGGTGTCTGTGGGAATTCCCCTTGCACTTCAAATCTACTGCCTCCACCCCTAATGGTTTGGCCACTTGGGTTTTGTGTAGTATCTCAAGTCAAATACCATTGATATCTGTGAATTTAACACTTCATAAAAGAGGTGTGTGGGGGAATAAGTAATTGGGATCTGTAAATACTGGAGGCATGTGCTGGTCCTTGAAACATGAATTCAAAGTGTACAAGTGGTGCACTGAAGAGGATTCACAGAAGAAGTTTTAGGTTCTTTGAAGGGGATGAGGGGAAGCTGAAAGCTGAGGGTGTTTTTCCAGCAGAAAGGAATACTGAAATGCCAAAATGAAGACAAGATGTGAGTAAAAAGACTGGAAAGGGGTCAGAAGGGAAAGCAGTTGGTATGACAACTGCAGTGCAAGACTTGAATATAGAATCTGGTCTATTGCCTCTTAGGTGAACCTGGGAATTAGGTTTAGCCCCCCCAACAAGGTGATGCAGATCTGTTTGTGTTCCCATTGCCTGTAGGCCTTAGAGCAAACTGTTCTCTTCTGGGACCAGGTTTCCTGACCAGGGGAATTAAGTTGCTCCAGCTCCCAGTTCAGGAAGAAATGAACACATCTGTAGTGTGGATAATTGGGGGGTTTAAGCCCTCCACCAGTGGGTCAGGCACAGCTGAGTATGAAAGGTAAGAAGGTAGTGGACACTCACCCCGTTAAAAAGAGGGTAACTCAAATGCTGTTTTTCTGAGAATGGGAAGAAGAGAGGGAGGCCAAAGCACATAATAATCATGTGAAAGATGACCTGAGACAATTCTCTGAGCAAAGGACAGCACAGATTGTGAAAATGTGTGCTCAGAATGGCAAAATGAATTTTCCATAGCCAGCAGTTCTGAGAAATACCTTCTGTGTATACATAGCCATTCTCCAAGGATTTAAAAACATTCTGTGAAGCAGCTTAATGATACTCGAAGTAGTGGAGATTGATGGAGAAGTGAAAATATGAATATCCAACACTACCTGGCAGACATGAAAGGCAGAGGTCAGTCATGAGACTTGTCATCCATCTGCTAGAATAATATCAGCAAACCACTGTGAGTTCATAGTAGTCAGCTGTCTTCCTGCTACAGGAAAACCCAACATGGTGTCCCAGCTTCATGTCCTGTTGAGGAATGGTGGAAAAATACTTCACAGCATTAAAGCTCTTTCAAGGTTTTAGAAAGAATTTGTTGTATGGCTGGACTGCCAAATATGATGAGTTAATGACTGGCACAGAGCAGGTACTGAAAGGGAGACTAATTTCAATGTTTTTTCAACAAATAAAACTAGAATGCACAGAGCGGGAATCAGCTTGGTGATGAAGCTCTTGTTCCATGAAGATCCCTCTCAAGATTAGGTAGCAAGTAGAAGAGGAAGCAGGCAAGTTTAAGGCTTATTGCTCCCAGAAGGAGCACAGGATCAGCTCCAGAGAAGGCTGTAATGGGAAATGGGGCCTGGGAAGGAATAACCTTTATGCAACAGGGCATGTATGGGAATGGTTAGGATTGAAGGAAGTAGCTCACCAGGGAGAGGCTGGATCTGGGAAGTCACTTTCCATTAATGAAGGAAAGGCTGAGTTGATCCTGAAGGGGCTGACAGGAAAAATGGGGGAGGGGGGTACGTCAATTTGGGAAGTCGCTCTCAAGCTGAAATGAGACCTTCCTGAGTTGAGGAAGACACTTTTAGGGTGTGGCCCAGTTCATGTGCTACTACATAAAGTGTTTCTGTCAGTTGCTGTCTCTGAAGAAATTGAGATGGTTTACACTAAATGTTTTAAAATAAGTATTTTTAACCCTTCTCTACTTGCTTTTTAGACTTCTTTCCTATATCACTTTTAGGTCTATCACTGTGAAACCTGAATTACTAGCTTAATCTGCTACTTATTTTAAATTTTGTCTTTTTCTTTTAAACCCTGGTTTAAAACCCTCTCAAACAACAGAAGTGAACACTTAATATGCCATCAGCTGGGGAATGTAAATACAAATGCATGTCTGAATTTTCGTATATTCAAAGGGGAAGTAGAAAAATTTTAACTCTCTAATCCTGGCACCAACTTCTAGAATTTCGTATTTCTGAGAGAGATATTCTGACAGCAACTACTCTGTGCATGTAAGCAAACAATGAGACATAAGTTTAAAACCAATCTGATAATTTAAAGTTTTGCATGACCTTGAGCATCACAACACAAGAAGTCTACATTAGTCTACAGAAAACCCAAAAAATGAACTGTGCATCGATTAGAAGAGAGATTTTGCTAGGGAAATAATTTTTTTAGTTGCAGTGTTCGCTGAATTAAAAAAACTTCAAAAGAATCAGTGTAGAAAAAAAAAACAACAAAACCACCCCACCAAAAAAACAAAACAAAACAAAAAAAAAAAAGCCCCAAACAAAAACCAACTAATCCTTAAAAATAGCTCTGAAAGGAATTTTGCTCAGCAAATCAAAGCGCATCAGGAAAAGAACAACTTAAGCTTCTCAGAGCACCAAAAAACACAGACAAAACAAGCACTGTTACAACTGGAAAAGACCCCGAGACACTGAGTAGATGGGACTTTTTGTCATTTTTAAAAGGCACATTTAATTGTTTCAGAAAGTAGATTGTTCTACATAAAAGAGATTGAGTTTTTAGTTGGTAGTTTGACATATGGTTTGACTCCATGTCAACACAATTTGTTCCAGGTCCTTACGAGTCCCTGTGCCTGGTGATTATGGTGGCAAGGTTGCCATTGTCCCCAACACAGGGCAGGCTCTAAAGGTGTGTTACTAAGCTCTGGTAGATTTTTTTTCTAAGTGGAACTCTGTACAACTGAGAAAAGGAAAAAAATCTCAACCCTGAGAGGTCTGTCTGTTATTCCTCTTCCCATCTTTCACTGAGACTCTGCCATGAGACAAGCTGGAACCTTTCCTTTCTGAACACTTTCAGTGCAAAACGAGTCAGTGCAAACCCCATTTCCATCCTGGTCCAGGCACTGCCGTGTGGAAGGTCTGGGAAGTCACCGTGAAAAAAAGAACAATGGTCCCAAATGAAGTTAAGGACTTTGTACCTAGTCAGAGAAAGGGGCTTGGCAAATTCCAGGGAAACACCTGACTGAAACCCTTGCATTCCTGGTCAAAGCTAAGCATTATTTGCACACTGGAAATGTGCAGGTATACATGAACTAAGAGGAAACAGTCTGACAATATTGTACATGTCCTGCACCTGGGCTACAACCCAGATAAGACAAAGATTTGCTTTGAAAGAGCAGCTCCTGATCATACCAGGTTAAGAGGAATAGGATGAGGTTGGAGAGGAGATCCATAGATTCAGGAAGGATGTTTTCAAAACATACCTGCAAACTTGGTTAAACTGCAGTGCAGAAATGTTTTGTGGACTAGTGGACGTTCAAACTGGGAGGGAGCAGCCATTTTCATGAATAACACCCTTTCTCAGGTGTATCAGCTGCCAGAATCTAATTCTAGCATTGCTATGGATGCTGGAAAAGTTAATATTTTAATACTGGTTGATGCAAGGAACCCTTGAAAGGATTAAAAAACTCTTAGCCTCTCTGATTTCTGTCCAACTGCCTGCCGAGCAGGAGGAGGGAGGATAGAAATGTGAAGTCCCTGAAAAGTTTTAGAGATGATACTACACCATCTAAACAAGGGATTAGCAGTGAAAAGCCATCCTTTCTTCTTGGAGAACACATTTTCCTTCTAAGCTGCTGGACACTTCAGGGGCTGGCATGTTTACTTCTGGCATCTTGAAGACCGTTTTGGTCTTAGATCCTTTTGTTTGTTAGAATGTGACATATTGAGTATGACACTTAAATTAGCTGCTCCTCGAGTGGAGGGAGCAACATACCGTGCCTCTGGTATGATGTTGCAACAAGTACTGTAACTCCAGACAAAAACTCTTGCAATTATTTTGTTTGTCACCACAGGTGGATTCCTGCCACGGCATTTCATTTGGGGCACAGCAGCTTTCATGACTACGGAAGAGCTTCCATCTGAAAATACCTTGTTCCCTTTCCAAGGAAGTTATGCAAATGAATTTTGACAGTGTAAGGCTTCAAATCTGAAGGCTGCTGGATGCTCTTGTGTTTCTCCTTGGGGCTCTGTATAGAGCCATGCAGAAAGAGAAGGCCAACGTGTTCAGTTTCGGTGTGCTGCATTGCAAATGAGTTACAGCTTTAGGGTCAATGGCTGATTAAACTGAGAAAAGTGTATTTTGCTACAGGTGGACAGGCAGTTGTGAATATGTGATCAATGTCACACCACCAATACACTATGAAAGAAAAGACTGGTGACACTTTTGTCCAGTGCTACAGCATTTTTTTTCTAAGTTGTTCAAACAGAGTAAGACACAGGTAACTGCATTCCACATTAGAATAATAATGGCTGAAATTTACAAAAAAACCCCAGTTATTATGTACTTAAAGAGCTTAAAACCAAGACACAAATGCATCTGAATTGTGCTGTATTATTACCTTGAATATCATGTAGAAGAAATCTTTTGAGTTTCAAAATGAAGGACCCCCAAGTGATTTTTTTTTTCTCTTCTAAAGAGAAAAATACTGAGGCCTTCATAAAGTGTAAAATGATTTTAGAATATTCATGACCTTTGGAAAAGGTCAGAGACAGGCAAAATGATGCCAACATTTTAATCTGATATATATTAAGAAAGACTGGCATCCAATCAAAGAAGTGTTCTGGTCTCCAAAAACATTATGTTCAATTATGCATGTGAAACCTTTTGAGCTGGATCTTAATAAAAAGAATAGTTAAATTTTGCTCTTAGCTGTAAAACTGAAGCAATTGCCCCAGGCAACTTATTTTCTGTCAGTTCAATTTATTTGTTTTTGAGATGGTAGAATTTTTATTTCTATAGATTTTGATGCTCCCTTTTTATTACTAAATGAGTAGACAGTGTCCAGGCTATCAGTCAAGGTGTAAAATCTATGTGTCTGGCACGTTTTCATTCTCAAAATTATTCTTTCAACCATGTTGTTGGAACCTTTCATCCTTTTTTCTTGTCAAATTAAGGGTTTCATCAAATTTACCAGAGCATTTGCTCATATATTGAATATCATGCAGTATTGTATAAACTTCTCTGTATATACATGCATGTTGGTGGGAATATACATCACCTTTGTAAATATTTTTTCTTATAAAGCTTTATGATAGCTAAATTATGGCACTGTAGATGATAAGCACAAAAAGCCATCATTGTGTGCAAATATATAGAAAGGAACAAAAAGTAGTCAAAGGGAGTTGCATGTTCAGCTAGACCTGGCTTTTTAAAATTTAATTTCTCCCTAAATGCCCACCTAGGGGTGGGCAGAGATCCAACTGATCCAAAGCACTTTCATGATGATCTGTTCACTGTCATGTGGTAACTAAAATTCAGGACATTTTTTTTATTCCTTCCAAATGACACCAACACAAATTTTTTCTAATGCTTGGGTGGAAAACTAGGAGCTTTTAATATTTAACTTCTACTATTAATACATCTGTTAAGGTAGAAAGAGGTAGAGAGAAAAGAGGTTGTTACACTCCAGTGGTTTAATTATTATTATTATTAGCAGCATGATTTTAAAATGTATCTATAAATAGTTTTTTTCCCCTTGTCTTCCTTTTCCTTCTGGTTGCCTCACATGCCTTCACACTTATTTTTAATTCCATAATCAGATATAACCAACTCCTTTTCCCAGCTGCACCCCCACTTCAGTTTAGAGAGCAACAATATGAGTATGGCATCAATGAAAATCCCAAAAATCTCCAAGAAAGCTATTCAGCTTTCTAGAAGGTGGTCAGTGTATATTGTGCATATATATAATGTACATTTATAATCTATATTGTAGTTTTGTGAAAAAAATACTGGTGTGATGTTAGTCACCTGCTGAAATCGAACTTCTCCTCTCTTTTCGACGGCATTTTGTATAGTTGTAATCAGAAAACCACGTCTTTGCTGGGTATGTTGTAAGAATATACAAAATGTTTATTTTTTAGACAAAAAGTGTCACGTTTGCATGTTCATGAGGATGCTCAAGTTCTGGCTTTAGATCCGCGTTCCCTCAAAACCAACCCCCGAAAGTGAAGGATTACTTGGTTTCGAAGCGAAGCTGCCTTCACGCATTGGTGGAACACAAAAAAGGGGGATAAATCCGAGCGGGACACCGCCGCCCTCCGCCGTCCCCTCACGACGCCGCCATGGCGCCGCTCCCGCCACTGCCCCGCCGGGCGCGCGCGCCCCCTGCGGCCGCCCCGCCCCGTCCCGCGCGCTGGCCCCTCCCCTCAGGAGCCGGGAGAGCCCCGCATCCAGCCCCTCTTCCTGCCCCCTCCCCCGATCTCTCGCTCGCTGCTCCCGGTGGGATGGAAGTCCCCCGTAAGCCTCTTCCTTCTCCCCGGTAGCAGGCGGCGGGGCCCGAGTTCGGTGCAAAAATGCTGGGCATGTACGTGCCGGATAGGTTCGCCCTGAAGTCGTCCCGGGTGCAGGACGGGATGGGGCTCTACACGGCCCGCAGAGTGAAGAAGGTGGGTGATGGCGGGGGGACGGCCTCTCCCGGCCCGGCGGGGAGCGGCTGCCACGTATCACCGGGGAGCTGGGCGGCTCTCCCGCCCCTCTGCCCCGCTCCAAGTTCGCCTCAGCCGCGCTGTGCCCGCCCGGGCTCCCTCTGCTCACGGGAGGCACCGCCCGGCCGCTCCCCCCTCCCGCTTCAAGGAGCCTCCCGGGGCGCTGCCGCCTCAGGCGGGAAGGGGCGCGGGGGCCGGCGGAGGATTAGCTCTGAGGAATTTTATTTTCCCCGTTTTGTGACTTTTTTTAAAACTTTTTTTTTTTTTTTTTTTTTTTAAACTTGGTTTATGTGTCTGGCACAGCTGTGAGGGCAGCGCTCCCCCGGGCGGGACCGCCTCCCTGCCGGTCTGCACTCTGAGGGGAGGGGGAGCCGGCCGGGGTTCGCAGGCTCCTGTCACCCCCCTCACGGCTCTTCGGGCTCGGCGGGATCATGATTTAATTCCTCGTTTTGGCATAATAAAGCCTGGCCTCTGAACGATGTCATTCTGCTGAACTGGGTCTCATACCCCAACCAGGTGATGCCCCTTCACACCTCATAATTGAAAGTCTCTTGATAGTCTGGAATTCCAGCTGAGACTGTCCAGGTGGCTTGTTAGGACACATAAAGGCATACCAAAACGATGAACCTATCATTAGTATACTCTTCTCTGTGTTTTGTGTGTTTTGCTTTCCATCTTTGTCCTCATTTTGGCTCTGAATTTTTTTTCTAATTTTTCAGTGGTTTCATCAACAGGACTTTTGACACGATGGGGTGGAGGTGTCCCATTTTTAAGGTGTCCCTGAATGTTAAGGGCGGAGCTGGAAGGGGAACAATTTTATATAGTTTGGTTTTTAAGACTTCTCTATGGAGATTCTGAAGTTTCATTTGAAAACTTTGTGGGTTCACACAGCAAGGAAGGTTGTACACTGTTAGCAGTGGTTAATCCCTGGACTCAGAAATGGAGTGAGCTCTGGAGTGAAACTTATGGGAATCAGCATCCCGAGTTCAGAGGTGGGGGTCTGAGCTTTCATGCTTCACACTGGTGTCAGTTGAACCATTGGAGTTGCATGCTGGGACAAGTAGAGCATTTTCCTGCCTGAATTATTCCACCTCACTTTTGAACTTCATACGGACAAAGTGTGTGAGATCAGAGCTGTGCAGGCACCTAGAAAAAGTGTTGCAGGTGTCGTGTGTACTTCATGTGGACTGCAGAAGGTAAAGGCAGAGGCAGCTGTAGTAGAGTCTGTTTGTATTGGGAGTGTCTGATGACAGTGTTGGTTACAGACCTGTCCTTTGGCAGGGAACCCTCTGTGCTGGTAGCACAAATGGCTGTGGTGTGCCCTGGTCAGAAGAAAAGGCAGAGGAACCAACTCTTGAGTTGCTCTGTGGTTTATTAGAAGATACTCCTAAAATTTGTTGGGGGCCTAAGTACTGTGTTCTCTGTTGGGTGAAGGGTGGGTGTGTAAATAATGCAGGTGGTACATTGGACACAGCCAGACTCCATGTTACTCTTTTCCATGGAAAGAAAATTCACATCTGTAGTGCTCTTAATATGTTTCCTGTTTAGTAATGAGGCAGAAGAACTGCACTTCATGGCTGTGATAAAGCGTAACCTAGAGCTGTTCAATTAATTCCGTGGAGTTCTGGGATTGGGAGGAGGTGTTGAATGTGACACTTAATTGTGAAGTAAGACCTGTGTTGCTGAGTAGGAAATGCTGCACTGTTTTCTCTCTGCTGCTGTCACACAATTGCAGTTGTCTGAACTGAAAGTAAAAGAAAACATTGGGAGACCTTATAATCAGAAATTGCAGTACCAGCTCTCCAAGTGCTGTGGAGGCCTCTGAAAATTCTGCTGTTAGCAAAGTCTTGGTAATAGTACATTCTGAACTGCTGCTGCCTACCATCTGCTTGTGCACCTTCAGGCATGCGGGGCTTTCAGGTTTTTGTTTGTAATCATAAAAGGTGGAAACTTTCTGTTTTGTTACCTTAACAAAGCTATGATTCCTGTGTACTTTTCTGTTTTCCAGCAGCTGGCCTCAGGCTACAGAGCACCAGCATCAGGAGGCTCTTGGTGTAATCATCAGAGAGCCACTGCATTTCTTAGTGTTTTGCTGTGGCTGGAAGATTAGTCATTGCTGCTTTTTTGGAAGCAACTGTTGAATATAGCTTTTTCAGCATTGGAAAAATGTGCTTGTGTATACTGAATCATTTCTCTGACTTCAGACTGTGCTGTATGCCTCACGTTGATCAGAGGGGACGTTGAAGTCTTGAGTATGTTCTTGATTAATGTGTGTTGGCATATAACAACATGTTTATTAACCAGGAATAATGTGTGTGTGTGTGTGTATATATATATGTATACATGAAGAAAATGATCTGAAAGGCTAACAAATAATTTCACTTATCTCCATGGACCCTTGTGTTCCAAGACATCAGGTTTTGGTTTCCCTCTGAATTTGAGAAGCCGTAAAAAGTGCTTAGAAATCTGCATCACCTACTGCATCACCTAATGTAATTACAGTTACTCTGTGTTGGTGGACATGTTGCTTTTGCCATGGTTCTGAGCTTCCAGAAGGTCTTGAATACTGCAGTAGAGATTTCCTGGTTTGGAGTAGCTGAGATGGGAATGATGTGTGGTGTTTCTTGGTCTGAGCTGTTACTGAGCTTCATCCCAGCCGTGCTGTGGGCTTCAGGGATGGGTGAAATTGACACTATAGGTGCTGTACACATACAGCTGTATTTACCTGTTTCCACCTCCTTTGCTGATGAGGTAAGACAAGGAGGAAGTTTCAGCCTCAGTATTAAATCCTAGGATTTGAAAAACTGGTAGGGGAGGAACTCTGCCATTATTTATCAACAAAACGATGAAGGGTGGTATGGAAATCAATGAGAAGGAAGGACATGAAGTCCCAGAGTGCCAGTGTTTGCTGTCACTGCCCCTGTTTGGCTCCTTTGCTGCTCTGGGCTCCAGTTGCTGACTTCTGCTGTTCCTGTCTTTTTACCTTCTGCTTTGCGGCTCCTTGTAGTGAAATGTTCTTTGTGTACATGATGCCTTGAAGTGGCTACCTAAAAACAGAGGTTAGAAGAGAAGATTAACAGAATAAAGTTAAATATTTATTTGAAGGGCCTTCAAAGGTACACCTTGGGCAGTCAAGATGGACACCCGTGTCACTGATTCTTCACACTTCTGTAAGTTTGGTCCATTTGCATATCAGGGTTAATTCTCCAGTTATAATTTCAGTTAATGATGTAATTACCCCAAGTTTTCCCCTCCTCTCAAAGGCTTTTTGTTTACATATTTTGGGGCCTGGGACGACAAGGTGTCCTTGAAGTGCAAACTTAGAGGGGGTTTGTTACATCTAACCAGCAAGAGAGAGCAGAAGTTAACAGGCCGCACAAAACTTCAGAGTTAGACACTAGGCAGTACAGGATTTGAAAAATATAAAAGTTAAAACCTAAGGCATCACACATTTAAAAATTTACCTCTCAGTTCTGTTGCTTCATTCTGCAATGCCAATTTTCTTTTCCTTTGTTTATTACCACTTCAGGTTGAATTTTAAATACAAGGATTTTTTTTTTTTTTTTTTTTAATTTGATTTCTTGTTTCCAAGAGGGATGATCCTGGATGTTTTCCATTCCACTTTTTTCTCTTTACCTGTAGGCAACCTGTAAAAACTAAGCGAGAAGGGAAGCACGTAGCAGGCTATTGCTGGGAATATGGAATGTGCCTGGAGGAAGGGATATGTGGACAAGATCAATACTTTTATTAACCAAAATTCTGTTGTTTTTTAAAGAAACACCAAAGTTGCTTTTTAATATATACCTATAGTCTTTAATACTTACAAGTATACATGCTTTTGGATCTGAATGCTGCCTGAAGGAACACGGCATCCTGCATTCCAGGTTTTAGGGCCTGTCTGTGCAAATAAGGACAAGGCAGCGTGCGTGGGGGGAAGCTGGGCCTGTGGAAGAAGAAAGTCCTATTTAATTATTTTGCCCTGCTGCTCCTGTTCCTGTGACGTCTGTGCAGGAAAAAACCCCTGATGCCAAATACTTTTGGAAGAACATATCAATGGATGCTTTCACAGCGGGTGTTATGACTAGCAGGTGGTATAACATTTTAATTTTGTTTATGAAGGCTCAAATTAATTCACAAGCACGTGCATACTCCCTTACATTTTTAAACAAATCTCTCTGTATCATCAAGCCCTCAGTTATTCAGTGTTTTGATTTGTGGCACTTCAAAAAGTAGCGTTGCAAATAATCTCGCAAATAAATCTAATGTAAACTTGGTGCTTGCCAGATTCTTTGTTTTAGTTGGATGCCTGTTGCAAGGTGCTTCCTGAAAATTTTGTAAGAAATGTAAGAAATTTGACTTGTAAATTTCATCCTTATTTAAGATAAAGAAAAATCCGGCTTCCCAAAGGAGAAATAAGCGTGCAGAGGGAAGGTATGGTTCTCCAAAGTATGAAAAGAGTGGGAATGAGCTTCAAGTTGAACCCTCAAGGATGTGCACCTTCTTGGCATATAGTAGGACAATAAAGGAAAACTCTCCTTTTCTGTTTGAAGCTAAAAATTGCTCTGCTGGAGATGGGTGATTCACTTGCCTTTTTCTTTTTTACCCCTACTGATTCTTTCTCTTTGATAATTATTCCTTAGGGTGAAAAATTTGGTCCCTTTGCGGGGGAGAAACGAATGCCGCAGGAACTGGATGAGAACACAGACTGCAGGCTCATGTGGGAAGTGAGTAAAGTGACATCATCACACCTAGCAAGAACTGTTCTCAAAATTAAGTTTTACTGCAACAAATCCTTTCTATTTTTTTCCATAGCTTAAAGATTCCTGTAGTGAGATTTAGTACTTTTAAATTACACTGTCGGGGTGGAGGAGGGTTGTTTAAAACTAAAGAAAAAGGAAATGATAGTTTCTAATCACTGAAGTGTGAAAAAATACCAAGTCAAGCCAAATACAAATATAATAACACTGTGAAAAAGTATTAAAACATGTGAAAATAATTGAAAAAATTAAAATAATTTGAATTGGGAGGCAGATTGTAAGTTACAGAGATACAGATTTATGCTGATGGACACGTATCAGCTTATGGCTTCCTTCAGCTGTAATGTAAAACATTTCCTGGTATGACACTTGTGTTGGGATTTGGCAACTTAGATAAGTGAAGTTTTAAATTTTAGCAGCTTATAATGCAACGAGTAGTTGTGAGATTTTTCACAAAAGAGAAGCCTGGTACTATGGGCAGCTTTATATTTTTAATATGTATTAGGCAGGAACAGTAGTTTATACACCAGGTCTTGTAATTAGGTACACAACCCATCCTAGTTCCTGTTGTACCTGTGTGTGCCTGAAGTAAAATCTGAATTTACCAGTTGAGGAGACTGCACTAACTGAAAAATACTGGCAATAACAACATTCCCAACTTGTTAAAAATGCCTTCTTTGTGGTGCCTCTGTTCTGTCTTTGTAATCTTTATTTACTGCTGTAGTTCTTTGAGCAGAATTTCTTTTTTCCTCAGCCAAGCGTTTTCTATTGAACGCACATTTAGTCGTCTTTGACACTGAGGAGGGGACCCGTTCCTTACCTTTTCACCTTTCTCTGGTTAGAGGTGGAAGAAGGACTGTTACTTTTATTTTGTGGGGTATTGTACAAAAAAAGCTTATATTTGACATCTGGCCTAAAGTACTATCAGTGCATTTGAAAAATCTCTGGCATTAACATCACTGAGCAGCTTATGAAGAGAGCAGAGCATTGATGCGGCCTTAGCAGAGCTACAAATAGATTCCATACACTGGAAGGATGAGTGAGAGAATGTTAAAAGCCCATCTCATTTAACCCAAACTCAGTATAAATATCATGAGTGGTGAAGTATTCCTAGGTGAGTGCTAACTCCAGCCTGTGAAACCCTGTTTTCTCCCTTCCCTTTCTTTTGTCTGTTTTAATCTAGAGGTGTGCCTCAAATGCCCTTTCCCAGAGAAGAGGTGTGGACAATTTGTTCCCCTTTCCCTTTAGGTTATGTACTCAGAGCAACCAGTTTCATCCTCTTTGTTCCCAGCTGAAAACAGAGCAATACAATGTGCTTTTATTACAGATGTTTGCTGAGTACAGTACATGTTAATGGGCCCTGGCTCACTTGGCTCTTCCTGATGTTTCTGCAGGTTATTTCAAATCAGTGAAATGCTTGTGCTAGAACAAGGCTTTCAGAAAAGACAGTGGGTGGATTACAGCAATGAGAAGGTCTTTACGTTTGTTGGAAAGCTGGATGATTTTCCAGATTCCTCACTGCTGATGCTGGAATGAGATTTATCTGTTTCTGCAAGACAGAAAAGAAAAGGCAAATACATGTATTTACTGGTGACACTAATATGACCCCATTGACAGCAAATCAGAAAATGAGGTTTTTATGAGCTGTTTTAAAATAATTTCATAATATCTTACTGTAACCTAGTTTTGAGAGCCTTGAAAAGATTCCTGCATACCAAATTTTATGACTTCCTGAATGTTTTAACCCAAGTTGTTCATGTTTACTGAAGTTGATCTGAATGTGAGCTTTATAATATAATTTAAATCATGCTGGGAGTAGTCTTAAGTTGAGAATTGAGACCAGGAATGCAGAAAGTAAGACTTGAACAGTCCAAGTAGATGGTTATTCCAGAGCCTGTGGGAGGCACGCACAGAGACCGGCCAAGTTTGTGTGTAGTCAGCTGTACCAAAGATATTAAAAATAATTAATTTGAAGGCTATTGGAGGAAGGCACACTAAAGCCTGACTTCACAGTCTGATGGCAGTTAAAAACAAAAACATTTTCAGAGAGAACACCTTCAGAAAGAAGGCTTGAGTATAGAGGCTTTTTATAAGTACAAGGAAAAAAAATGGGCATTAGTGCAGCATTTCTTTCCTTGGCATGTGATGCCTGTGATCCAGGCTTCAATTTTATGGAATATTTTTCTGTGAGGAAGTTGGCCACATGCATTTCTAGTTGTGCAGAGTAGTGCTCTGTGATGTGGTCTGTTTTGATCAAGCCATTCCTTTTTCTCTGAGACCAGCATTGTGAGCTGGCATCTTTAAGGCATCACGTTGAGACAGAATTGCACGCATTATGTTTTCTTTTGGTCTCGGGCAAAACATGGGACCCAAAAAATTTATTGAGCCCAGTGATGTTGTTCAGAAAAATTCTGAAGATGTTAGAGTTTCTCTTTAAATTAAATATAGCAGGATGCCAATACTCTGCCTGTAACATGCATAGTTTTGAAGAAATCAAAGGTTTATACTTGCTCATTCAACAGATTCCAGGGAAGTGGGGCGGGTGGGAAGCATCCTTGATCTTGCTGTTATCTTTGTAAAGAGCTACAGGCCGAAATGTTTTATTTATGAGTGGTGTGATAGGAAGAAAAAAAACCGAACAAACCTGTGGTAACCATTTAGTTAGGAGTGATAATAAAAAGCCAAGAAAATGTGCAAATGGCGTTGTGCTTTTTCTTTCTTTCTGTTGTAAAAAGCCCTCTGTGTTATGCCCCAGCTCTCTGACTGTTGTGCTAGTGAAGGACACAGCTTGTTGCTGATGATGAGAGTTTTCTTCTTACTCTTAGCATCATCTCACTAGCACTTTGATTAAATGCTTCTTTGTGTGTATTAGTAAACTTGGCATAGCAGCTCAGAACTGTGTGTATTTGCTGGAAGAGCAAGTGCTTAAAGGCAAGAAGGAAATAATCTTTAGGTATTAAAAGTTCACAGATGTTTTTGCTCTGGAGGCTCAGATGTTCCTTTGTGAGGGGAAGATATCAGTTCATTTCTTTATATATGTTCAGTTCCTTTTCTTCATTATCCCTAACCAAGAAAGGGGGATTCATTTCACTCCTATTGGATTGTGGCAAGCATATACTTCTGGTGATGACTTTGGCAAATGTTGAAACAGGGAGGGCTGGAAAGATTTAGTCCGTCTTCAAATACTCTGACATACCATGAAGAAATGTTGGTCAGGGTTGGATGGAACATAATACGCCATGTAATGCTGAATGTTACATATTTCAGGTTGGGTTTCTGTCTATCTGCCAGGATCATGTTTTCTTCATTGTTACATTAAAACCAAAGAGATCAGCAATCAGTCTTTCAATGGAAGCCAGTGTTTGTGTTTATTTATATAAGAAAACGGAGTGAACTTAGTTTCTACTGCTTGACTCTCATCACTTTTGCTGTGACAGTTGTTTTCAGTTAAGTAAGCCTGCCTGAAAACTAGTGAAGGCAACCGAAAATCTGCTATTGGCTGCAACTAGCTTCAGATCAGGGCTGTGGTGTTTAGGATTGAGGTATAAAAAGTCAAGCACATTAAGCTTGGTGTGTTTTGGTGGCTTTCTTTTTTTTTTTTTTTTTTTTTTTTCCTTCTTTCTTTGATATCTTGCCTGTAAAATGTGCTTTTCTGGCATAGGAAGGCTTTTACACACAAGACATTAAGTCAAATTATGTCCATAGATTCATGATGAAATAAATCTTAATTTGATGAATTCTGTGTTTGCTTCAAGGTGAACATAATATTATAAATCTAGTTCTGAACAATATAGTCTTTATTTTTAATGTATGAAGACTACCTTCCCAGTCATTGTTGCTCCAATACAGTTTACATTGAAAACTGTTTGCTTCTAATGTTTTTTGTGTGCATCTTAATTTAATTTTCAGAAATGCTTTTGTTTTTCTCATTTCTTAAATGATCTGGGCTTTTACACAAGACAGAAATTGGTGCACTATCTCAGCTTCAAGTTTACGTCCCAGATTTTCAATTTTGCTAAATTAGTCCCAGCTGGGATAGATAGGTGTCCAAAGGATGAGAAGTCCAAAGTTATTAACGTTGTTATGAGCAACTCTGTTAAAACTTGTTTTAGTCATCTTTATCCATGTTAAGTGTATGATTTTGTATTAACTTTAGTGACTTTTGGTGCAGGCTCATTAATGATCTTTTTGGTTTTGGTGATGAGGAGAACCTACTGCTGAAAGTAACTGAGAGTGTTAACCTTCCATCTTCAGTTATGGGATATATTTAAGACGTTGGAAAGCATGTGTTGCTAGGCCGAGGTGTTTGTAGTCCAGTCTGAACTTACTGTAGAAGATCTCACACAGTTTGCTTAGGGAGATTTGGGTATCATTCCAGAGAAAGGGAAGTTCAACCCTGCTTCTGAAAGCTCCACAGAGTGTTAGCAGGAGTCTAGGAGTGAGCTTCCTGTACCCTTCTGTCCCTGGCAGGATCAGGTAATGTCCCTTCTGTCCCTGGCAGGGTCAGGTAATGTCATGCACCAGAAGGAGCTTCATTAGCATGGAAAACTGTTGCTGTGTGTTTTGGCTGAAGGAAAATGTCACATGCTGTCTCTGTCCCAGACTTCTTACTGTGTAAGCAAATCAGCAGTTGCTGCCTCAGGTTTCTTTTGCTAGAGTTATTTTAATGCTTTCTCCAGCAGTGTTAAAATGTGAATTCCTGCTCTGCAGTGAGCTCTATGATGGTCTGAACTCAGGGTGCAGCAGTATTGCATCTAGCTGTTTTATGCTATAACAATAAAAATCATATTTTCAGCTAATCAAAAAAAAAGCAATGCAGACAACACTACTTCTCTCTACATGATTGTTTGATGAACATAGATGTCTCGATTTAGAAATGTTTAGAAAATGGTTTCCAGAAAGCAGGCAGTGAGTTTACTGTCTTCAGCAAAGGTAACCATCTGCTTACTTGCTTCGAAGTTTTGGGGTTTTTTTGTTTTTCTCTTGCCAGGTGTGCATGGTAGAGCATTTGCAATACACTTGTGAGCATTTTAAAGTAGCATAAGTGACAAATTTGGATGTGTTTTGAAAATGGGGGGTAATTTCATTGCGGCATAAAAGGCTGGCAGATGGAATAGTGCCTGTTGCTGGTGGGCATTGCCAGCAGCTGAGGTGTTACTTAAGCCCGTTTAGGGTTTCATACAGGGTGCTTATAAATTGATCAGAGACACATTTTTTCCTGAACTCTTCTGTGGTGATCTGGTGCTTGTTAATGTGGCATCATTCAAATTGTCCTGATGGGCGTGGAGGTAGCACCTCACTCTGTGGGGTAACAGTGAATGTCATCTTACTGTGAAGGCATTTGACTGAATTCATTCAGTGACACCTTTTGTGTTGATTTTCAAGAGGATAATTCTTGGGCACCTCAGTTTGAGGTACATAATGTGGATATGTGTGTGCATTTTAGCTTTAAGTTTAGTTTGTTTAAGTGCTAGGTTTGGGATCCACTGCCATGGTGCTCAATGATCAGTTGATCATTTAGGAAACTCCCTATTCATGCAACCAGAAAAGTATTGGTTCATGTCACCAGTCTAGTCCATGCTAAGTACAGCGTTTTTGCAGTTTTTCTTTACTTTTCATGCTCACATGTGTGTATTCAATGCAGCATTATTTCTTTACGAGGTGAAAAAAGCAGTAGAAAATACAGAATGTTTTTAAGGGATTTATCGTATTCCTTTATCGATAGTTTCCTTATGTGTTAAAGCTCTGCTTCGTGTTTGGCATCTCTTTATGGATTGGCAGAGACTCTGAAAGCATAACTGAGATGACTGTGTATCACAGCAAATATAAATTATTCTTATATAATTTAAGGATCAAGCAAATAAAGAAAAATTGATGAAAAGTTAGATAGTGTAATGTATAGTTTTTATAATAGGACCTGGATTACTTCTCCTTCCAACTCAAAATCTGATGGAAGCCTTTATAGGAGCTACATGGTGGGCTCCTGTAACTTGTGCTTTGGTAGCTAAATCACAAAGCCTCTGTAGAACTGGGTGATTGTTACAGTATCACAGAATGGTTTGGGTTGGAAGGGACCTTAAAGACCATCCAGTTCCAACCCCCCTGCCAGGGACAGGGTTGCCACTCACTAGATCAGGTTGCTCAGGGCTTCATCCCATCTGGCCTTGAACACTTCCAGGGATGGGACATCTACAGCCTCTCTGGGAAACGATTGCAGTGCTTAGTGTCAGATAATATTGTTTCCAGATGCATTTCAGTGTGTAGGTTTGACACTTTTCACTGTGGTTAATCCATGTGTTGGAAAGTAATAGCTTTTAAAGTTTGAATGTTGGCACCTTTTCATGTGTCCTTTCTCCTTCAGAAGAGCACTAACGAACTTTGAAGATTCTTGCTTGTTTGCAGAACTACAGTAATTATTTTTTTTCTTAATCTGAGAGCAGTGTGCTGTCACCAGCTATTATTGTAATGGAATACAGTTTTTTTCTTTCTAATAATATCCTAAATGCTTAGGTAATTGAAGCAGTCATGCTGAAGAAATATGATATTGCATTCTATTAGAAACAAATATAGCAAGAATGTGAGCAATTTATATACAAAGCCATGAAGACAATCTAATTTTGATCTTACATAGCCGAATTCCCTAGCTCTTAGGAAATACCTGCTTTGGATACTTCTCGTTGACAGATGGAAAATAAAATCCATTCATTATATAAATAAATCACATGGAATAATAGTGTGGCTGTATGACCTTTTTGCACGACTCTCTATTGACTGGATCAGTGGAGGTTCAAGTGATCTATTATTTAAAATGAAACAAACAGGGTTTTTTGGCAGTGACAGATGTATTTTTCCAGCAATATGTCTTTGTGTTTTGAGGGAGGAGAATGACCTAGTTAATATTAAAGTTTTTGTTTCTGTTGTCTTCATTTTTTCGACATAAGCTGGGAATTTTGTTACAACTGTAGAAATTAGATGGATCTGTAATAAGGTCTAGATATGGAAATGGAGGTATATGATGTTTAAAGTGTTTTCTTCACTGAGTGGACAAAACCTGGACATATTTGGTATTTTAATTTTGCTTGGGGATTTTTTTTTTTAATGTTTCAGGTTCGTGGGAGCAAAGGCGAGGTCCTTTATATCCTGGATGCCAGCAACCCACGCCATTCTAACTGGCTGCGTTTTGTCCATGAGGCTCCATCCCAGGAGCAGAAGAACCTGGCAGCCATCCAGGTAGATTTGGTGGACTCCTCTCATTTGCTTCCTCTTACTGATTTACTAATTTGATCTCCTCCTTGGCCTTCATTTCTTGCAATAAAACTGCAAGATCTGGGGAAAGTGGTGAACTGTTTTTCTGTCTCTCTTTTTAGAAGAGAACTCTTGTGCTTAAGATAATACCATAAATAGGAGTGGTAGGATGGAAGATCAAAGAGGTCCTTAGGATCTGATGCTATTTGAAAGGTTGAAGGACTAATGATTTAGAGACCTGTATGTGGTTCATGCCAAACTTGGGTATGGGCTTAGGTGTGTGTAAAGCAGAAGCATGCATTTACATTATGGTTCAATAAAATTAATATTATATAATATGCATATTATATAATTTAATATAAATTGTGATGGATTTGAAAGGAAGTATGGTGCTGAAAATATTTAAGTAGAAAAGAGAATTGAACAATGTAATTATCTGATAGGATGATCATGTAGTGCCTGAGGATAAATTAATAAAAAAAAGATAATTATCTTGTCTTTTCTGTTGATCTGAATTTATCCAGCTTATTTTTTTTCATTTTTATAGTTGCCATTTGCAGCACGCTGTGGTAATGAGTTGCTCTGCTTTAATTATGTTGAAATATGCTTCTGTTTTTCTTCTAGAAACTTAATTTCACTTGATTCCCTAGTTCTGGTATAACAGTGAATAGTTATTTTATTTTTCTATGCCATCTTTGATTATATAGAGTTCTGTTACACCCATTCACTCTTACTTGACAGCTCTTCTCTCAAGCTGGAGTCTTAGTCTGATTTCTCACTTTTGGAAGTATTCTTTGACTTCACAGAATACAACAGAGACGAGATACTTTTCTAGTTCCAGCTGTTGTTCTTTTGGAGATTACGAAAGAAATTCGCTATCTGCTTTTTTTTTCAGCAGCTCAGTTTCACAGTAAATTAATGGCCACTCCCACATAAGTAAGAATTACATGACTGTGAAATTTTTTTCTCAAAGTGTATACTTGACAAAATGTGGTTTCAGGCTCACTTAAGGTATTTGCTGATGTAATCCCAATTTGCAAGCAATCATGAAAAGGAGAATTAATTATCAACTAGTAGCATAAAATTACTAGTCTGCTTTTTCATCGTGAGATGATTTTTTTTTTCCCCAAGGACTAGCTTGCAGGTCCCTGACAAAAGAATTATAGTTTATTTTGAGGCCAGACAAAAAAATTTGAATTTTTCCATGCCAAGAAAACAAAAGTTCATTTCTGATATAATTGATTGTCCTCCTTATGGTACCAGATGGGAAAGGCTCTCATACATGAGGTGTGATTAGCACCTCAACAGTGCACAGTCATTGTTAGCAAATGCAAAGTAAGGTTGACAAGAGGGAGCAGTGTGAACAATTAATGTTTGGTATTATCTTTCCAGTAAATGACCTGAGCTTCTGCGTAGAAGCTTTAATGGAATATCCACTGCATACCAGTGGGTTTCGTCGTAGGGAAAGTGATAGAAACAAATAATAATTTACTGAATTATTTCATAAGGTTTTTTAGTACCTTGAAGCCTATCATAACACAGAATATTCAGCTGGAAAAATATTCTAGCCTTCATGAGGAGCTATTACTAAGAAGTGCAGTATGGTCTAAGAACACAGGACAAATGTCAGAATTGCTGTAGTAGTTTAGCCTTGGGTTCTGTTTTGTCTCACATTTGTGTCTCAAAGGTTTTCTGCCTTGCCCTGCAATATAACATTATGGGACTAGATAAGGAGAGAGAGCTGAGGCTTCTGTATCTCCTTGGTGTGGTTCAGGTGCTGTATTTTAGATGAGGTATAATCTGAGTTCCTGGGCTGTGCGTGGGGTGTGTGTGTGTGAAGTCATCTCCATGCATTTCCTGGATTGTGTTTGTTGCCCTCACAGACATTGCCTGTATTGGTTTCACCTCTGCCAAACTTGACATCCTGGAGCTGCAGGCAAAGACTGGGAAAGGCAGTGTGTTTGTTTGGAGAGGTATCCAGGGACAGCTGGCAGAACAGGTAGGCTGAAGAGCTGGTTTGCTGCCAGGGAATTGGATACAGAGAGAAGTCAGGTAACACTTTGTGGGCACAGAGGGAAAGTGATTAAGGACTAGGGAGGCTGGGTTGGAGCCAGCTGCTCAAGCTCTGAAGGATGGAAAAGCCCTACACTCCCTCAGGTAACACAAGACTATGTGCTGCTTCCTCCTCCTGTGTTTTAAGCTTTCAGGGGTGATGACATAAGTGTTTTATGCTTTTGGATGAAAGTGTGATGGACTGTCAGTGATTCCATGTTCCCTCTTACAAAGCAGATATGAAGGTGTGTAACTGTATGGAAAAGCCAAGAATTTGCATGGAAGAGGTGCCTGTAGTGGACCAAAAAGGAGATAGCAAGGGCTATTGGAACTGGAAAACTGTATTTGCTGAGCAGGTCTGTGTGGCTTATAGTGTAAAAGACGACAGTGGAGGCAGAGGTGAGGGAAACAAGACTGAATAATAAACCAGGAATAACGTGAAGGGAAGTTATGATGCCCCCCATGATGAACACTTGGAGTTTCTCCCAAGGACCTTTGTGGTCTGCTGCAGATGAATGTTAGGAAAACAGCCAGCATGGTCTGAGCAGATGGGCAGGTGGCATGGCTGCAGATGTGTTCTTAGAAACAGGAGGGTTATTAAAATTATTTAAGAGAGTGGTTACTGTGTTTCCGATGTCTGCATGTACGTAGATTAATGTGATTCATGCAGGTGCTGCTGGTAGAGGCAGAGGTGTAAATTCTTCTGTGGTTTCTGGAGAGCTTCCATTGCCTTCACTCAAAATGCTGCCTTGAGGAGCTACTACAGTGTGGGTGTATATTGATTAATTAGTGCTCTGAATACCTGACTATTAGCATTTGTTTGGCTGGAAAAGCCAAACAAATTAACCTTGGAGGAGAAATGAGTTTAGATTGGGCTAACACCAAAGCTAATTTCTTTCCAATGCAAATGCAATCCAGAGCACTCAGGCATTGACAGTTCTTAGTACTTTGAGCATTGCTTTTGCCTGGGATACATGACTTTTTCTTTTCTTTTTTTAATTTTGAAATTTTCAAAATCTTAGTTTCCAAAAATTCTTTTCATTATTATTTTTGGTAAGCCATTAATAGATATGTGCTTCCCTTCATGAGGTTGTCTCGCTTTTAGAATAAGATTTTCCTAAACAGTGATGTACTGGAGGTTTACCCCAGGGGTTTTGTCCCGTCTCTGTGGAGACTGAGTGTAGAAAGACCTTTTACTTTTCCTCATGTCAAGAGTTTCCGTACATGATTTGTTTTGACTTCAGACTGTAGTGAATTAAAGGTCTCTGCGACTTGACAGAGACATATGAAAACCAGCAAGCTGTAGATGTGTGCAGAGGTTAGGTTGGCATACTCAGATATCTGGACTGCAGAATAGATCTTGAGAAAAAAAAATCCTACTTTTTTTTGTTTTCCAATGCTGCTGTTGAGATAAGGACAGAGAAGTGGTGCATCCTTGAAAGCAGCAGCTCTGTCAAGTCTGCTGAATTAAGTAGGTTTCACTCTTGTGTGACGGTATCTTGAGTAAAATATAACAGACCTTCTACAGCTCGAGGAATGCTACATCCCTGTTGACAGTTTAAATTAATCTTAGTGTATTACAAAAATTAAAAATCATTATCTTGTCCTTGCTCAAGGAAGCTTGTTACAAAATATATGGCTCGATGCAGGGTAAAGAAGCTTCAGTTAACTTTTCTGGGTGTTAATCAGATAAGCTTTAAGATTTATGATAGAACTTGGGAGTCTTCATTGCATAAAAATGAGTCTCCTTCAGTGCTTTAGGTAGTAGTACCTAAAGCACTTGGTTCATATATAGAAAGAAAAAAGGTATCTCTGAATATCACTTTAGGGGACAGATGTACAGATTCCTCCGCACACCCCACTGTGCCGGCGTTGGTAACTTTAATTAAGTGTTGTCAGGCCCAAAGTTGTTAGCTTATGTAGGTATTTGGAATTTTGTTCAGGCATTATCAAGAAGGTTTTAGAGCTTATTATTATGTAGTTTGTCCTGTCGTGCAGAATGTGGGCTGGATCCTTTTGTGGGGCTACGCTGATTTAAACCAGCACAGGGTTTAAAGTGCATTTTCCAGATGTGCCTGTTAATTTGATAGTGAAGATAACTGAGCAGAGGTGAAAGCCTGTTTGAGAAGGCTGGGGATCTTAAGGAGAGAGAGAGAGAGAGAGAAAATAACACTATGTAAACATGGTGCTGAAAGCTGTGTTAGAATTCCTGCAGTCAGCTGGGGAGAGAGATAAAGCTGTGTTGGTTATCTAAGTTTTGCTGGGTTTCTGATCCTCAAATATTTCATTTTCAAACTCTGAAGTTCTTGTCAAGTAGAGGGTGGCAGGAGAGGACTTTAATGCCACCTCCACGTTGGTCTAAACTACAGGGAATAGTGGAAAAGCCTCACAGGTGAGGCAGGGGAATATTTCCAAAATAGCAGAATACAAATGCTCTCTATCCATGCAGCCACATTGGGAAAGAAGTCTTAGCAAGGCTGTTGTAGCATTGTGCTCCCTGAGGTATGGAGCCAACCCTTCCATGCTTGAGGGATAATATTAGTTCAGGGTCTCATACTTGTGTCTAGGTTTTTGTTTTTCTGACATAATTGTTCATTGCCTCTACTTACTGTTGGCAACAGGAAGGGGAAAATATTTTCTATTTGGCTGTGGAAGATATTGAAACAGACACAGAGCTTTTGATTGGGTACTTGGACAGTGACATGGAAGAAGAGGAGGAGGAGGAGGAAGTAGTAACAGTTATCCAGGAAGATGAAGACAGTGGCAGCAATAAAGAAGTGCAACCAGCTGGTGAAAAAATTGCAGGTGAGCAATGTGTAAAATATAGGGTCACTTGAGAGCGTAAAAGTGGTAATGAAGAAAGGGAATGCTGACTGTATAGGACTGGGGAACTGGAAGGTTCCTGGGGTTTAATCTGAGTTCTTGCATTATTTTTATCTCTTTATTTGGGTTTGAGTTGAGCTTCTTTGCCTAATAAGGAGAAGCCAGTCAATTACTGAGTGAATGAGTGAGCCTGGATTTCTTTAGTAGCCATTAATTTTTGAACTAAAAGCAGAGTTTGTTTCACCTGACACACAGGGTTATGAATGCTGAGCTTTTGCTCTTAAGAGGGGTAGTTTCCTTCTTACTTAGGTGGGAGAGAAACAAACCTTTCATAAAGCTGTTCAGCCAATCCTAAGGTAAGCTGTCCAGGAAAAGGAAGGTGAGATGAGCTGTCTGGGGAATTCTCAGCATCTTTATCAAACATAAAGATGAATTTATGAATGACTAATTGCACTGAGGTTCCAATTGAGTTGAATGAGTCATTTGGGCCAACAGTCTAAGTCACACCCATCTTAATACTTTGCATCCATTTTCAGTAATGCTGATGGTAATCCAGTTAAGATAGGCTGTCTGTAATCCCTTCAGAGACTTTGTTTTTTTGTGAGTTTCATGCCACCGTTTTGCATAATCTGTTTCTGGCAGAGAGTCTCTCTTAATGTAACCAAAAAACCTGGGAACTATTCCTTTACATTGGTTTTGCCTCCAATCATGCAGATTCCCTCACCTGTAAGCAGGACCATGCATGCCCAAACTGTGAATCCAGTTTTCCCAGCCAGGAGATCCTAGCTGAGCATCTGCAGACTTTGCACCAAAAACCCAGTGAGGAAAAGGAATTTAAGTGCCGAAATTGTGGAAAGAAATTCCCCGTTAAACAAGCTCTACAAAGACAGTGAGTAGAAACAGGAGTGTTTTTTCAGGGATCATTTAAATCAATTTCATTCAATCATTTATTTCTGTTGACCTAATCACAATCTAAGCTTTAATTTTTATGCATCTGTATTTATACCCTTACCCTTTGCTTTAATCTTTTAATGTGTTAGTTTCTCATGTTTGTTGTAGACGTCAATGGGAGTTGCAAAAATGGCGACAATTTTTTATGTGTTAGAGTCATACACTGTAGACCAGACCTGAGCAGCAGTTTGGTGCAGCATTGCTGGTCTCCATCTGTAGAATATTTAGTAGTTTAGGAGGTGTAATTTTCAAACTGTGGATGTTGGTACAGAACTAAAGATGTAGAACAGAAAAGAAAACCAGTGCTTCATGTTTGCTTAATTAAATATTTGGATGATGGTAAAAGAAATAGAAACATGAAAGATGTGAGATTTAAGAACACATCTTTATTGTCCTTGAGAGTAAATAGGCAGTTTTGTCCCTAAAGTCATATATCTTAGAATTATGGTTCTGTACATAATTGGTTTGTCTTTTGTTGTTTATGTATGTATTTTCTTACAATTAGATATATTACTTTTTATTGTACATTTAATTACAGGTTCCAGATTGTTCACCTACTTTTTGTAAAGCTGTATATATTTTTTTAGTTACTTCGAGCCTGTGTAAGTTGTACAGTGTTGTCCTTACTTGGTTTTTTCCTTTGTTTCATAGTGTCCTTCAGTGCACAGAGAATATCAGTCCAGGAGACTCCTCAAGAAGTTTCCAGTGCTCTGTTTGCAATACTCTCTTCAGCTCGGAATCGAGGTTTTGTGTCCGAGTTACTACAGGACTGCTGTCATGTCCTTGCTGGCCTCCCTTTGCATGTTAGCTTTCCAAAAGCTTGGTAGTGTTTGGGAATCCTAACAGGGCAAGGACTCAAATGCTTTGATTCCTCTCTGCTGTAAGTAATGCATGAGGTGGCCTTGGAACTCTGCAGTGCAGCATGTGTTCAGCTCCCAGTACTTGCTACAGCTCTGGTTTCTGGAGACACTGCCTGATGTGGGGCTTTTTTCCTCTCTGTGTTATCCCATGTAGTTATGAGCAGCACAAGGAGGCGTGCAGAGGGGATGCCAGGTTCATATGCAAGGCAGATAGCTGTGGGAAGAGGTTCAAGAGCAAGGATGCCCTGAAAAAACACAAAGAAAATGTTCACAGTGGTAAGAAAGAGTTTAATGTTTCTTCAGAAAAATCCCTCTGATGTGTTCTTTAGCCTTAAATTTGCAAATCAGAGTAAATATTGTCTTTGGTTTCTTTTTTAATGGATTCATTTGTATCAAAAAGAAAATTAAGAAGCAACTAATTGCAGGAGTAACTATTTCCCCTCTCCCTGGGAGAAATTATTGTAAGCCAGATGAATCATTAGTCTCCTGCAGAAAATGTAATAGGAATCTTGACAACTTCAAACTAGGCAAAGAGTAGATGAAGCAAAGGTTTCGTAGTGAGGAGAATCAACCACTGGCACAAACTGCTACAGGAAATGGTGAGTTCTTGATTTTTTGGTATTTTCAGGACAAAATAGGACATCTTTTTTTGCTTAATAGAACAATTAGGCTCGATAAGGGTGTTGCATAAAATCCTATAGCATCTGTTGTGCAGGAAGCCAGACCAGACCATCCACTGGTCCTCTTTGGCCCTGGTGTGTTTGTATCTGTGCGCTGTGAATCCATAGTTTTCACTCAAACTTCACTCTCTTCTAATGAAAGGGCAAAATACTGCTCTCGGGTGCAAAATGCAGATCTCAGTCCTAGAATTCTGCACTCTCCCTGTGTGTCCCCTCCATGCCAATGGAAGATCATTATGTGTGGGGACAGCAGAATTCCAGAGTGCAGAGAAAACAGTGTTCAGTTGATGGTGACAGCACTGAGATGTTTTTTAAGATTTTCAGTCTCTTTTCTCCTGTCAAACTCTTGCAGTGTAGAGAAAACCTTCTGTAGTCATTCTTACAAGAGATTATCTCCTTTTTCTGGTGTCTGTAAGAATTTTTTTCATTGAGGGGCACTGTTATGTTTAGACTTAGCTTATGTCAGTTATGTAGTAGTATATGAATTCCACAGTTCTCCTGGATCACTCCAGACATGATGGAGAGTGGGTCCATGCAGAATATTTTTTCTCTGCTGGCACAATGAGCAGAGCTTTTAGTTTACCATTTGTGAGTTGTAGAAGTCACAACCGGTGTCAGTGCAGGAAGGAAAAGAACCTTCTGCTAGAAGACACTACTGTTTGGGGACACTTCTAGAATTCCTTTCTGCTTTGTGTTACCTAGAGGCACGGGAAGGTGGACAGGATTGTTGTGTGTTGCCTGTTAAACAAAGCTATGACCAGACACTCCCTGTCACCTTCCTTACCTCTGAAAGTGACTCATTAATGTCCTTCTAAGTTGAAGCACTAAGTGTATTCCTGTGTTATGTATCTGTTTGTGTCTATAAATACTTGTCATAAGTTTTATAACTTTGTACTTTTACAATCTTTTTGCTGTTCAATGTAGTATGAACATGTTTTACCTAAGCTAGGAACCATCTTGCATAGGCATCTTAAATGATAATAGAATAATTATGTTTATGGTGGCTTTGTCTTGAAATAAAATAGCTTAGTGGGTTATTAAAGTGAATCTCTAAAGGTAAGGAAAAGACAAACTCCATTAAATGCCCTGTGACTTTTTAAAGCAGATGTGAAAAGGGAAGGAAAATATGTCTGGTAGGTGACCTATAGCTTGTTTTGTAATTTGCATTTTAGACAAGATTGGAATTCATGATCTGGTGCTCATACAATTTCCCTGGTTTTTTTCAGTGAAAGACCATTAATGATATGTTATTTTATGTAGTAGGATGCTTTCTAAATAGACAAAAATGGGAAATGGTGATTTTAACTTAAGTTTGAGTTTTTATTGTTTCTGCACTACCTCCTGTATTGATTTCTAGATGAAATGAACTGTTCAGTTGCCAAGCGAGTTGTTCTCAGTTGTGAATTGTGGTCTTCATGTGGGATTGGTGGTGTATGGTAACATCTATTTGAAGGGTTTTTTTCTTTATTGTTCTGGTTTTCTTAATTTACATTCCACCAGTAACTGGTTTGTTGGACACCCACAGAGAACTGCTGATATGGAGCACTTTGAAGATGGGATACAAATGTAAAAATCCTATGTCAGTCAAATGACCTGTGAAAAGTCACAGGCTTAGTGGAAATATTTAGGTTCTTTCTTAGCACTTCCTCTTTAAGA
The DNA here is from genome assembly GCF_009650955.1 of Corvus moneduloides. Taxonomy (NCBI): domain Eukaryota; kingdom Metazoa; phylum Chordata; class Aves; order Passeriformes; family Corvidae; genus Corvus; species Corvus moneduloides. Next base: position 69,895,644 of record NC_045480.1, read on the forward strand.
TGTTGGTGGTATTTTGTTTCTGTTTCAGGAAATTCTAGGAAGAAGCTGATGTGTTCAGTGTGCAATAAGAAATGTTCCTCAGCAGCAAATCTCCAGGAGCATCGAAAGGTCAGTAAGATGAAGGCTGACTCACAGCAGGCTCTGACTTCCCTGAGATGTGAGGCTCTGCTGCTTAGGTCACTTGAAAGCTGCTGCAGAGCAAGCCTTTGGGTGATCTCTTTCATGGTTACAAAGCCAACCTGTTCCGGTGTGGGTATTTATTTTTGTAATCACACTTGCTTAAACCAAGTATCTCCCTGAAGTTTTCATGCATCTCTCACCAAATGCAAATACGTTTGTGCACTCCAGCATTAAGTCAGAGTTGCCTGCTGTTCTTCAGCATTCTTAAGCACTAAGCTAAATCTAAAGTGTGTTATGTAATCATAGCATACATATAGACCATAAAATAGGTCATGAGCTTTCAGTTTTTGTACAAAACACAACAATTTCCTTACTGCTTTTTGACATACCACTTAGGGGAGTTATTTCTATTGTAGTTATGCAGCAGTAAGAAAAAAATTCTTCCTCAGCCCCAAATTTTTAATGTCTTTTTGTTTATGGACATAATCTTTTATAACCAGAACAGGAGGGGTTAACAGTTGGAAAAGCATCTACTTGAAATAAGGGTGTTCCTGTAGAAATACAGATGGACCATGAATATGAGATTCTGAATCCATTATACCCAAAGGAAGTCCCTGCAAGATTAATTTGATAAACCACAGAAACCCAGGAGAATCTGTTTTTGCAAAAAGATACATTGTACTGTTTATCAGATTAACTGTAAGTCTTTAATAATGCCCTGGTTGTAACCTGAATCCGTTGAGGATATAAATGATATCAATTAAAATATGTTGTTGCAAAGGAAAGGGTGGGCCCCCTCCTTTTTAATTTGTTTTTCTCCTTGCTTGTGTTAGTATGTCCTGCATTTCTTGTCTAATAGGGCTGTACTTTGTTATCATGGTGTGCCTTGCCCCACATGTCATTACAAGTTTTACACATTGGCACAGGTTTTACACATCAGGCCTTGAAAATGCAAAATATCCTGGTTAGTATGCCCATTTTATTAAATGCTTGTTCTATTTCAGTAGTTGTAATTTTGTGCAGACACTGTGACACACTAACAAGCTTCTCAAATATCACTGATTGTGTCTCACCTTGAGAATCACCATGAGGATTTTGTGCATAAAACTTTGTTTACTCTTCTTGATTGGCTTTTCTTTTAAAATATCCAGAAAATGGGTATTCCAGATTTACACACTTATATCAGATAGTGAAGGAGGTTGCACATAGTAGTACTCATGCTGTTTGTTTGCTTGAATTGATTTCTTTCTGTAGGAAGTGTGGCAGGATCATCAGCATTGCCAAAAATATTTGTACAGGCAACAAAACCACTAAGAAAATAATAGGTGAAACCAGGAGAAAAAGATGAATTTTCCCCCTATCCATTTCAATGTAAGGAAACAAAAGTAGAGAATAAAATGATGAAGTAGAAAACAAGCCCAAACAACAGAAAGAAAGAAGTCTGACAAGCACAGAGAAAGGAGGTAAAGAGGGTGGCTCTAGGGAGATGGACATTTGTTTGCTTTCTGAAGACATGGGCATTCATGTCATCTTTAATTTGAACTCATTTTTAGCTTTGTGTGTCTTGTGCACTGCTTGTGCCTTAACTGGCTAAAGATAAGCCCTTCCTTAGGCATGCACAATTAAACCTTGCTGTTGTCATCCAGACTGCTGCTTGTACCACGCTAGTTTTTGGTGACATGCCTTGGTTGTTTGGGGTTTTTTAAAATTTTATCTCAGTAAATTCAAGGAAACGTAGGGCTGTGTATATCCACCAGTTTTTTGTCTTATCCTCCAGCTGTACTGTTACTACCTTTTATCTTTTATTTATAGGAGTCCATGATTTGGGCTGCTAAGTGGTGTAATAACATAAAAAAATTAAATTCCCAGCAACACATCTCAAGAAATACTGTGCATGAGCCTACAGAAGACAGGGTAATAGAATGAAAAAGACTGTTGGAAGATTTCCTTTCTGCAAGTTTGTGATGTCTCCCGGTAAAACAAACAAAACACCATCTGAACTGGATTCTGATACTGAATTCTGGAGTTTGAGTAAAATGCAAAGTTAAATCACTTAATAATGATAATAATGAGGAGACAAGCAAGGACAGTGTTCATCTTCACTGATGCAGATTCTGCTAAATGATTCCTTTTAATAAAAGTATCTCATGTTTTGGATTTTAATTGTTCACAGGAACTTAAATTTCAAAGTGAGCAGGTGCATGTGAGTAGCACAGGCTGCCAGGCCTCTCCACTGATGCTCTACTGGTCTGTAGTGGAAAGGGAAGAAACATTCAAACAAATCCCAGGGTTGCTGGTTTCTTTTCCCAGTCAGAGTTGATAGTGCTGCGCTTCCAGTGTTTGTAGGTAGACTCTCTGTCTGTTCAGCTGTGGGCTGAGCTCCTGACTCTTATTGTAAGCATGTGTTTTCATGGTAAAGCAGCTCATTCTTCTTTCAAGAAAGAAGATTAAGGACACCTTTGAGTGTAGGACAGGAAGGCTTTTTTGACTTTGGGAATGCAGGTTTTATGGGTTACTGGTAGGACTCTCTTGTGCTGGTGCCTCTCTGGGTTTCTTACCAGATTTCTCACATGAATCTGTGCAGTTCCATTCAGCTGTAATTCTGTCTGCTGGAGACAAGGGACCAAACCAAGGTAGATCCTACTTTGGTCAGAATTCGAGAATGCGTATAAAAAACCCCTTGCTTCTTTCTGAACTTTTTAAACTTTGTAGAGCTGGACTTCCTGCAAAATTGTTGTGAGTAGAATCACACTTAAAAATCCTCTCTGCTTCTCGACCCCCGGCCCTCTTTTTTTACCTGCCAGTGCCTAGCATCTCTTTTGGGTTAATTTCTGACCACGTTGTTCAAAACTGAAGAGTGTTTTATTCTACTGGGCAATCTTTATTGTTTGTTTGCCAGAAGTTTCTCTCAACTGCCTCCTCTTTTTCCAGCATTTAGTCCTAGATGCCATTATGTGGTGTGATGTTGAAAATCCTGCATTTGTAGTTTGAGACAGTGCTGCCCCTCTACTGTCTGGCCTCTAGTAGCTTTTAAGAGAAACAGTTCTGCAAGAGTTTGATAGTACTTGTTTTTTAAAATTCTGACAGAAGCTATGAAGTGGTTTGTTTGTTATTTTTATATGTGTCTTATTGACAAGAAGAAAATGTTCTGAAAAGTTACTCTGCATTTGGTTTTTTAATACTTTCCTAACAACGGTATTTTAAATGGATCTGGTAGTTAGAAACAGGTTATACGAACTTGCAGTATAGGTGTAATGATAATTTTTTGTTTGCAGTTATAAATTTTTATTTTTTGGGAGATAGTCTTTTTCAGCAAGAGACAAGCAAGGGGGAAATCACAGAATATTAATGAGTATTAGTATAGCTACTGGCTAGTAAATAGCTACATTCTACTAGGGAATTTCTGTATATGTAAGATGTATGGTCTTGTTTCACACACACATTTAATTATCATAAAACACTCATTTTGCAGGTCCATGAGATCTTTGAGTGTCAAGAATGTGACAAGAAATTCATTTCGGCGAACCAGCTGAAGCGCCATATGATAACTCATTCAGGTAATGTACAGAAATGACACAGAGCTGTATGTGTGTGGATATGTATTTAATATGTATTGAATTTTACCTGAATTAGTTGCTTATGGAAGGCCCGATGAAATCTGTATTGTCCTGAGCTGGGCAGGCCAATCTCAGGTTCCAAGGAAACTATCCAAGCCAGCCTTTCCAAGCCTTCCAAAAATCCAAGTGAAGTGGTGTAGTCTTCTTTGTATTGCTGCTTTGTCAAGCTGTTTTGTCGTGCTAGCTGGGGTGGATGAGGTCAGTAAGCTGGGATGAGGTAAAAGATTGCTCCATGGCTTAGAGAGGAGGTGAAAAACCAGTGGTTGAGGTTTTATGCTGAGGAGAAGAGGCTGGGAGCTGTCAGTGATCTGTGATACACACTGAGTGCTTTCCTGTTTATCTGTATATGTGTTAGTGGGCTTATAGCTTCTGGTTAGAGGAGAGCAGCTCATGGTCCACCCCATCCACAGACCACCCACAAATGTTCCCTTGTGCCAGCACAATGCCAATGTGAGCAGGGACTGTCCCGTTGTAGGTTTGGAAGTGTGGCACAAGTTGGCTCTGCCAGGATTTCTGGTCACTGCAATCCAGCGTTTTCTGTGTCCTTCACCAGTGATTAGAAACATCAAGCAACACATTTGAAACACAAACATTGTTCTGTCAAATGCATTAGCATTTAAACAAATGCAGGTTTTTACAGCTGCACAGGCTTAGAATTGAACTGTTTTCTTGGTATCAGTCCACAGCAAAAGCTCGTTTCTTGCAACATAATCTGTATCTCAGAGGCTCCTGGCTTTTTGGATGAGCATTTGTGCAGTTAAGTTGCAGTCACCAGTTGAAGCATAAAGGCTTTTTGCATAGAAACTTTTGGTTTTGGAAGCTAATATGTATATTGTTAATTAAGTTTTAAAACATTTAAACTGTCATGCCTTCTTTAACATTTGTAATCTGGAAACACAGTTTTCCTCTTTGAAGTCATTCTCTTTTGATTTAAGCTAATTAATCAGAGTTGAGTTTAGCAATGAGTATTGCAAAGAATGTGCCAATTTCTTGAGATACACCATGGCTCATCTTTTGTGAAGTGACTTAACTGTCTAACATAAAGGGCATTAGATGTCTTTCTAATTGGTTTAATCTTAATTGGGTTGACTTAATTGCAGAAATCTCTTTGAGGAGATGACTGTCTCTGCCTTTCATCTTCTCCCCCTGTATAAACAGGAGATTAAATGTCCCCCACTCATTTTCTGCAGAAAAACGCCCCTACACCTGCGAGGTTTGCAATAAGTCCTTCAAACGACTTGATCAAGTGACTGCACACAAAATAATACACAGTGAAGATAAACCTTATAAATGCAAGCTTTGTGGAAAGGGATTTGCCCACAGAAATGTTTACAAGAATCACAAGAAGGTAAAGCACTCTGCTGTTGTTGTTTACAGGTCTGCCAGCCTCAGATTTGCAGATTTTTTTTTTCTTTTAAGTGGTTCATTGTTAAGCTCTGCCATGCTTATAAACATGGGATTAAAGTACTGGAGAATGTAGTTTTAGTGTTCTTTGTTATATCCAAGATCTCGAAAGGCTGAATCAATTCTAGTAAACAAAATAGTTAAATAAGCAGAAGTAGATCACAGTTGCTTGGTTAAAAGCATCAAATAAATCCCATTTTGACTTTTTTGTTCTGTTTTATTTTTTGCTTTGTTTGGTGGTGGTTTTTTGTTTTTTTTTTAAGTACTAGGTTACCAAGTTAATGTTACTGATTTAAAGATGTCTCCAAATATCTTTTTTAAAAGTGTAATTGAATAAAACTATGTGTAGTACTCTTGCAGTCATTGTTGGACTTAGCAGCAGATGCTTCCAAACGACACTAAATTTGAACTTGGTGCAGTGTTCACACATTAAAACCATGTGAGAAGAAACATTACCTGAAAAACAGGCTCACAAAGGGATATTCTGCCTGTGTTGATTGAACCTCAAATCTGTTGGCCTAATTTCTGTAATGCCTGTCATTAGTTCTAACCTGGGCTTATGTTTCTAATGGCAAGGCTCTATCCAGGACTGCTGTTTCAGAATTACAAGGCTGTGGAAAAAAAAAAAAAAAAAAGAAAAAAAACCCCAACCCTGATACAGCCATACCTCCAAGTCTTTCGCAGTGTGGCTCATGTTATATTCCATCTGGGAATTTGGCACAGGATCTTTGCACCATCTCTTGCACTTGCAGCCATAAATCATGTAAGAGCAATAATAATGCCTCTCACAGGATGAAATGGTGATGACTGTCTAAAACGAGAAGGCATGCAGCAGCCTGCTGAAGGACAAGATTAGCTGCCCTACATTATATTTTATGTTTTAGACTTACAGAAAATTGGACAGGACCTTGCAGATAGATTGGATATATTCTGAGAAAAATGTATAAAATGTTATCTAGAAAGATAGCTCTATATGTTAAGTGAATACTTCTTACATGTTTCCTGATGTTAACTTGCCACTGATGACTGATAGGGAGTTTGGGTTGAAAATGGACTTCAGGATTAAGTATGAAGGAGTAAACACTTTGACCCAATTCTGTGTTTAAAGCAGCAGCACCGCTAGCATGGTGCAAGGATTAGAGCCTCCACTAAATGGGAAAAATATTAAAATTTAGACAGCTTTAGTGGGTATCTAATTTTGACAAAATTCCTTAAAGCGTGTTGGAATGCTGGTTTCCTGGACTTGTTTGCACCTAGGGCTGGCCGTAAATCCACTCTCTTCTATATTGAGAGAAACTTATTCCTGTGTTTTGCATAAAGATTACCCAAACAGCTGTGACTGTTCACCTATCCACGTGTAGGTCTCTAAATTCTCTTGCTGAGTGAAGAGGTGAACAGGAGAGACAGGAGACTGACATGGATTGCCTGAATTGCTTTTGTGGACACACCGCTCTCCATTGAGGAAACAACAGGAGGGAGACGTAGCAGACAGCAGAGGGGAGTCTGGATGTGTCTGCACAGAAGCCAATTGTGCCACACAGCTGAAGGATGTGATGGTTTTGGATGCCAAAATAGTTTTGAGTACCTTGATTTTGGGAAGGCTATGCCTCGGGAAAGAGGACAATGGTTCTCCTGCTTGTTCACGGGAATGTTGTTCCAGGAGCAGTGCAAATGTAAAAGTCTATTGTGTATCGTACTTCTATGTATTTCTTCAGCTTGGGTTTTTAATGATTTTTAGCTATATGTTTCCTGTAGGATGTCCCCCTAGGTTTATTTTCGTTTGGAGGAAGAGAAGTTGAACTCTAAATAATTTCAGGGTGCTTTTCTGAGTTCCAGGATTAGGTTACTGAAATAGTAGCAGGGAGCATAGATATCTGCAGTAGGAATGATGGGTACAGGAGTTAAAAAAACACTTCATTCAACAGATGCCTTTAAGTTTGATAGCAACATGCTTAAAAAACCTTTGGATTTTATAGAAGGCTTGCATCCTTCTTACATTTAAGAGAATACAAATGCATTTTGTGCCTTTGGGTTCTTGGTCTGTGTTTTAGATGGAAACTTGTTGCTGTTGTTTCTGTAATTCCTGTTTTTTTAACCTGATTTCATGTTGGAAGTCTCAAAATAAAAATGGCTCCCACAATGTGTTTTTAAACATCATTCAGATGTGGGTGTCTGTTGGGTCATTTCAAAAGTGCAGAAGGAGATCAGTTCCTCACATTTCACAGGATTTCACTGGGACATGCAGCGGAGTTGCCAAGAGTGTATCTGCTCTGTTCAATGGAGCATTGGGATGTGAACCTTAACTGAGCACTGATGTTCTTAGAGCTGCAGATCTGAGGCAGGAACTGGGGTACCTCTCTGATCTGCTGCTCCTGCAAACAGGTGCTGCAATGCTCTCTGGAGGTGCATGTGCAAGCTGGCTTTGCCACTTGCTTGGAGATGTCAAGGCTAGGAAGTGTTCTGGGATATGGAACCAGCTCAGATGTTCTCAGTGAGAGCTGAGACTGTGACTGAATGGTCGTGTGAAGAATACAATTCCATTTTTGTGACAAGGCAAGAGAGTTGTATCTGAAATGAAGAGGCAAATGTAGCAAAGGGATTGTGCTACGGATAAGAGCAGTCACTTTTCATGCAGGGTAGATTGGATGAGGGTGCATGATCTGAGCCATGTAATGCAGATTACTTCCATACAGGAGATGTTTCTGCTCCATCTGGTCCTTTGTTGCAATGTATAGCGGATGAGTTCAGAGAACAAAGTATGAGGACATGACAGCTGAAATAGGTCATCAGACGCAGGATTTTAAAGGGTTTATGGCTAATCCAGGGTTGTTTGGTCCTGGGGAGCATAATGATTTGAAACGACTGTATTCCATCAGTTTATCTGTTGGGAATAAGTAGCCTTGGGCTGGGCTTAAGCCTCCACAGATGCTGTGGTAGGAAATGCTGCCATGAAATGCTCCATAAGAGCCCACTCTCAGTTGTTGGGATGATCTGTGTACCCTTGCATGTGGGTGTGCCTGGTTAGGCGATTTTCTTCGTAAGGAAGTTAAGATGTGCAGATGAATCTGTGTCTTCTGATCAAAAGATGAGGAGAGCTATGAAGGAGATGCTAAGGAGGAGTTCTGTACAAATCACTGTGCTCTTCAGAACTGTCACTCACGTGGCGAGTGTTCCAAACCAGGGCGTTTTTTAAATAAGCAGCATGAATTTTGCGCTCGTGAAAGGTGCCAGGTTGACAGCTCTGGAGACTGAACCCTTCTATTTATCCACAGAACAGGTACAGCACAGACAGCAGCACTGCGAGCTTCCCCACAGTGTCTCGTCAATGTGTCCCAACCCTGTTCTGGAGGAACCCCCAGTTGAGGTGAGAAGGCAGTTCAGTCTCTTCATGTCCTGTCAATCCTTGGCCTCACTGCCAGGGGGGGCTGAGCAGTGTGTCAGCTAATGCCAGCTGTGTTGGGAACCTGTAGAGTCTGGGCTTGAACATGAGAGATATTCCACACCTCTGATGGTCCTCCAGCAGTCTTTTTGCTTGCGGTGACATAGGCTGAGGTAAAGGAATTATTTTGAACCCAAGGCCTCCCTACACCATTGCAGTACACCCAGGTTTTGGTGCTGTGCATATGTGAGAGGGCATCGGTGTTAAAATCAAACTGGGTTCAAGGCCCTCAGCCAACCTGTCAATAATTATGCTGTCTCCCCACAGTGCCCTTTTCCCCCACAGCTGAAGGGGTAGAATAACAGTTGTGTGGATTCTGGATAGCAGAAATAGATTATATAAATACCTGCTGTGCTAATATTTGCCCTTAGTCTACTAAATTAACTCATTTACCTAATTTCCTGCATATTATAAAACACCATCCATCCCCTTTTCCTCTGGGTGCTCCAGCTTCTAATAAGGTCCTTGTGAGCTAATAAAGTATTTGGATGCTGATGCTTTAAAAACCTGCTTTCCTTTGCAAAAATAGTAGGAAATTGGGTAGATAGTAAATAAATCAGTACAACTTATTATCTACAGTGGGACAGCTGTTAATAACACTAGGAAACAGGGAAAGTGCTTTGGAATTTACAAAAGTAAAATAAAGCTGGATGTTTCCCAAACTCCAAAAAAGAAATTTGCTTCAACAACTCTGTGGTCTGGGAGATTCATCTGAGCTTAGCCTTTTATTTTATTCATAGCTTTGAGGCTGTTTTTCAGCTACAATGAATTTTTCTACAGCCAACAAAAATCTCGGTACTGTTGCTTCCATGGCTTTGTTTTTTTTCTGGTGATTTTTGTCTTTTGGTATTTTTTTTTAAGAAAAGAAGCTATATATAAAAGTAATCTCATGATTTGAGGAATTTTCTTTGCCAAATTTTAGGTACTGTTTTGAAAATCAGATTGGTTTTACCTTAAAACTTAAAAAAAAGAGGGTTGTGTGTGTTCAACTTTAAAGCATTTATTCATATAAGTATTAATGTAAGGCCAGTGTTAGAACAGCTGAAGCAATACAGCTGAGCTTGTAGTTTTTTTCTGTGGTTGTTCTGTATTTCTGTTTCTGTTTACATGCACACCTCGTGACACTTGTGAGGACGGGGAAGGCGCAGTTACTCAGTAGCTGCTGTGCTGGCTTTCAGGATCCTGGATGATGGCAGAATGATTATTTTAATTCTTCATCCCCTGATGTTTCCAATTCTGATGTCCCTTTCTGAGTCCAGTCTAGAAAATTTGCTGTAGTTACTGCAATGACAGCTGATTGATTTCCATGAGCCTTTCCTCTGACACGTTCTCTTTCATCCACAGACCCATTCTGAAGAGAGACCGTTCCAGTGTGAGGAATGCAAAGCCTTGTTCCGAACCCCCTTCTCTCTACAAAGACATCTGTTAATCCATAACAGTAAGCGCAAAGTCAGGGAGGAAAAATGGCTTCCTGGTTTCTCACATTGGGCTGAGAAAAACAAATATGTGGCACCTTGCTCCAATATACAACTTGCTGTGTTAAATTGGTACTAAGAATCAACTCTGTATGCAGGGAGTTAAAAAATTCAGAGCCAGGTTCAAAGCTTGCCTTCAGATGCACTTAAATGCAAATCCAAATACGCTGTAGAAAATCCAGCAATGATTTGAGGTCTGATGGCAAGAGATTTATTTCTGCATTAAGTGTGATACTGTTACCTCCATTTTAAGAAACAGAGATAAGTCGGTGACTTGCTCAGCTTTTGTAGGCAGTCCGGTTTAGAGCTTGACACTGAGATTGTCTCTCCTGTGCCAGGCCAGGCTCGTGTTTCCTGCTCCTGGCATAGAACTAGAGCTGCTCAGAGAAGTGCTGTATCCATTTTCCCTCATGAGTAACTTTTCTTGGCATTCTGTCCTTTTTTTTTAGTTGACTGTGTTACGATTTTCTTTTTGGTGGAATTTTCTCCATCTCTAGTATTTGCAGACCCCTAGATTAGCATTCAACCCTCTGAACATCAGGAGTTTAGATTTTAGAAAATACTGATGATGTAAAATCTTCGTACCTCAGAAGGCAGTACTTTGATTTGGGGAATATTCACACTGGCATAACTAAGAAAATCATGATCCTTTTTATAATCCTGCATAACAGTGTTTCTGTTAGATGAATTATTGGATTGGCATGTTTAGTTTGTTCTTCTACAATTGTCTTTCAAAGCTTCTGCAAATTTTATAAAGCATTGGATGCTGTAAATTTTTTCCCAATGTTAAATGTTCAAAATGATAAGGGAAAAGGTTAAAAACCTGTTCAGTAATGTGTATTCTAACGAACAAGGATTTGCAGAATATCCAAAATCCATAATTCACAATATGCAGAATTGTAGGTTTTGCTGAAGGTCTCTCTAAAAACATACACTTTGACTTTTTTTTCAAAGAGGATGACCTGGTTTTTGCTTTGTTAGGTGAGAGGACCTTCAAGTGTGATCATTGTGATGCCACTTTCAAAAGAAAGGACACACTGAATGTTCATATTCAAGTAGTACACGATGGACATAAGAAATACAAGTGTGACCTGTGTGACAAAGCTTTTGTGACGCCCTCAGTCCTGAAGAGCCATAAGAAAGTGAGTAGAATCAACTGATGGTTTCTTGTGTGCCCTCAAGGTTGTGATTCAGTGTAGAATCCCCAGCTGCTTCTGCATTTCTGGTTTTCAGTAGAAAGCTTACCCTGAAATGCTCATTGCAGTAGTGGTGTTCTTGGTGGCAAGCACTGTCTATAGCAAGTGCTTATGTTAAATCCAGTGCTCCAGCATCAGGTGTGTGGCAGGGTGGGACTTGCTGTACTGCTCTTAACACACTCCTTTCCACCAATCTCTGCAAAGGAATTGGGGTAAACTTTAGGAGGAAGCTTGCTCACTAGTTTGGCCTGAGGCACGATTGATGTTACAGGGAAGAAATGCAAAGAAAATAATTGAATCAAGAGCAAATCAGCTGAGAAAAGTCAGTTTAGGTGTTGCCACCTAATTCAGATTGTGAGAATTCGTTTAAAAAGTCATGCATGTATTGCTTGCCATGTAGTACATGCTTCATGGGTGTGTGTAAAAATTGGAATTGCTTTTGCTTTGTGCTACTGTCAGACTAGGACTGGCTGTGTTTGTGAGCCTTGTAGTCGTCATGTATTGCTCCCAGAAATCCCTTTGGTATTTGGGTCTTTGGAATGAATTAATAGCTGTGTGTCTGGTATATCCCAATATTGCTGATAGAGATACAAATGATTTCCAAATAACTGTATCCTAATCAGGTGAAGTTTAACATTCATATCTTTAATGTTAGGGAATGAAAACAGTGCAAGTCCATCCAGTATTGAAATGAGATCTCATTTACTCTTCCTTCAGCTACAGCATAATGTGTACTATGTGAGATAGGTTTTTTATGATGTAATGAAGAAATTTGTAATGAAGAATCATTTCAGTGTCTTTCATAAAAATAAGAAGTAATGTCCGTATCTGAAGAGGGTCGTGTGCTAGCTCGAAACCGAAATAGTCACCTGTACAAATAACTGAATGTGTTATCTTTGCTATCTCATTTAAATTAACATTCTTAGATGAGATAATCAGAAATTCTCCACTAAAAGAACAGCCACAGTTACAAGGAAAAGGAGTTCAATAGACTGATAAATCTTCAGTTCAGAACTGGGTGTTGAAAGTACAGTGTGAAAAATGATGGCGACCTTGTGTGTAATTGATTTCAGGGTGATCTTGCTGTTGACCACAGAGGTTGGATGGGAGAGTTTGTGATTTTTTTTTTTCCCATTTTGAAATAATTCTTTTATTATCAGCGAGACCTTCTAGCCCTAAAAGCCTGATTTCAAAAGACAAGCTGGTGATAGCTACAGTGTTCTTTTTGTGATCAATTCTCTAACACATAGAGCTAATTAGAATCTTTGCCTGGTGTGATGGTAAAATACGTAATAGAGGTAATAGCAGTCAATGTCAATACAATTAAATAGTCCATATTTCACTTTTTTATTTAATGCTGAACAGTCATTCTTGTCTTTCCCCACCCCATGTAGACTCACACAGGGGAAAAAGAAAAGATCTGCCCATATTGTGGACAGAAGTTCGCAAGCAATGGAACGCTGAGAGTTCATATTCGAAGCCATACAGGTATTTATTATAATAGATAAGACTTTCTAAATATGTTACAAGGTATCTCTGTGTCCACAGTTTATCTATCTAAAACCAGGCAAATTTACAGGTAGGCCTAACACAGTATCTTTGTCAGCCATTTCACCTGCTCAGTGTGTAAAAGCTGTTGTCACGTTTCATTTTGCAAGTTTATGTTTTCATTCACGTAAGTGGCATCAGGCAGCTGAAAGAGGTTTCTGTGTGATACTTTGTTTCCAACATAAAACTGTGTAGATTTGCCTGTGGCTTCAGAGCGTGAGTTAACAAATAGCCTTCCTATGACATTTTCTTCACTCTGCATAACCACGTCTGGCTTGCAGGGAGATGACAGTAATTTCTGTGTGCTGCTGATGTTACCCATCAGTTTGCATGGTGCAGAAAGCCTCAGTTTTTCAAGCTCATAGTGCAGATGGCTCTTGGGAAAATGCTCTGGAGATGTCCAAGTAAAAATGCTTTTCACACATGTGCTGCCACTAGTTACATTTCAGCTCTCTCAAGTAGGCTTCCCTAAATTTAAGAGTTGGGCTAAGGTGAGTTTTGTAAAACCACACACCAGGGACCTCTACCCTTGAGTTTAGAGCCCTGCAAAATTTGTAACCTCTGTTATAGGAGACTGTGACATTTTGTACTTACTTGAGGGAGAAGGACGCTGAAGATTTCTAGTACCTTTGTAAATGAAATGCAGGGGGGGAAACTGCCTTGCCAGGAGATGATACAGGTTGGAATTACAGGAATATGGGTTGTGGAAACAATTTATGAATGAATAATGCTGCAGAAGGGAAACTTTGAAGGCCTCTTTTTTTACCCAAGAAGCTAGAAGCAGTCATTTTATAGTTACTAACTCAGGAAAAATGCCTTGCTAAATTCATTTATAGTGACCTGTGATAAATAAACTCTGATCCTTTCCTCTTCCAGTCTTGCTGCTATTACAGTGTCAATTACATTTTTGGTGGTTTGCATCCTTCACTGTGAGAATGAACCAAAATAGGTTTTCATAGTAGTTTTTGTAATTCTTTTATTGTTCCTGATCATTTCTTGATTATCCTGATGAAGAATGGGGGGGAAGTTGCTGCTAAGTTGTGACTTGTGGTTTAAAAATAATATTTTTAAGTTACATGGCAAAATGCCTTATGTAAGGCTGAGTGAGAAAATGCTGCATTTGGATTCATGTTGTAATTCTGGAGAGATGGTTTTGTTTGGTGCTGTACCTGAAGGCTTCAGCCATGTTGTTCTTGGTCTTAACACAAGCTCACTGATCACAAGAGGAAATTGTTATCCAGAGTTCAGTGAGCCTGAGGAAACAGAGCTTTCTGAGGAATAACTTGCATCGTTCCCAAGGAACGTAAGCAGAGCTGATGAAGGAAATCCAGATCATCTGCAAACAGGGTAAAAAAAGGTTGAGCAGTCAAATTTCCTACAATGTGAAAATCCTTGACCACTTTTCAGGGAATTTCTGAGCAGTAAGAAATTTTCAGTTCATCAAATAGTGGAGCCACAAACTTATTTTACTCAGAGATGGATGTTTGGTTTCTTAACGTCGCAGTGACTAATACTTCATGTTATTGGTGTCTGTTAAATTCTTTGGGTTTGAATTAATAATTTCAGAACTGTGCCATCCTTTTTTACTTTGGTCAGACTTCAGAGTATCACTTTTCATTGTGAGCTGGAAGTGAAACAAGCAGCCGATGTCTGTTTTCAGGAGATGATTCATCCTTCTGAATAAGCCTTGAGCTGGGGCTAAGCTTTTGGTGCGACTAAGCAGTCCACAAGAAGTGTAAATATTGCAAAACCCTTCTTGTCTTAGTGTGATTATAGATGATGAGGCTTGAGGTCTGTGTCCAGACATTTGCATTATCCCATTCTCTGTGTGTGGTCAGCTAGACTTTGTTTTATGAGCTACTTTGTGTAAGAGGTTTTGTTCTGTATTTACAAAATAAATTGAGGTAGAGGTTTTTTTAAAGAGAGCTGTGCATCACTTTTTGTCATCCTTGTATTTATGAAGTTGTTCTTTACAAAAGGTGAGGTTCTAGGCTACCTTTCTGGTTCTGCTTTGGAATTATATTTTTGATATGCTTATTAATCCATATACAAAACCAGAAGCTCAGTCAGGTTTTGTCTTTTATTTAGTATGCAGCATGTGCTCTTGAATATTGCTGCTCACAGACATGCATGCTTCCTGGATAAGCAATTTTCTTCCCTCTTCTATCTTCAAATAAGACTCTGTAAATGAGCCCAAACAGTACTTGGCCTTTTGCAGCAACTGAGCTGGCTTGGGGTGAGTGAACATGTCTGCATGTGCATGTATAGAGGGAAGGGGGTGATGTTTGCCTCTGAACCTGGAGTATTGCTCTGTAATTCATCATCTGGGTTTCAGCCTTGGCATGACAGAGACAGCGCTCTGCAGGTCAGCTGAAACACTAGAGCACATTCTCCCTCTCCTGTATCCTGTTGGTTTATGACTTCTTGGGGTCACAGGGAGCTGGGGTTAATTCAGCAAAAGAATCCTTTGACTGTGATATAAATTCCTTGGCTTGTTCATAAATTGTAAAAGAAATCCTATGGTCTGCTCCATGGGCTTGAAAACCAGGGGCCGGGAGGTTAATTGCTTCCCTGAAGTTTTAAGCAACTTCCAGTGTTAACAGTTTCTGGCTGAAGTTTGTGCAGCTTCTCAGTTGCCTTATGCATAGCTATTTAAATGTGTTAATTGCTGTGGGGTGTGTGTGTATGGATCTGTGTGTGCCTGTGTGATCTGCCTATAAACACACACACACATTTTACCTGCCTGCTTTTTATACTGTTGCTTTCCCAATTATTTGTGTTCTAATCCCTTCCATCCTTGGGATGTAGCACATCAAGTTGTGCAACAGTGAAAGTTGTTCTGAAGCAGTTTATATTTGCAGGTAAATTTCTTCTAGAGTTAGGAGAATTAAGGGGCTTACTGAATTCTGTCCCTTCTATGCTGTCCTTTCCCTACTCTTACTTAGGGATGGATGAGGAACAACTAATGACCATAAATGTCTTACAGAAAATGACATGCAAATATAGCTTAAAATATAACCTTATTTTGCTTTTGCCGTCACAGTTAGTCCAAGTCCTGATAAGAAGCCAGTAAGATAACTTTACATCTGTCCTAAGTGTTCTCTGAAAAGATGAATTTTTCAATTCTGTGTCATTTGAAAGCCAGGACTTATTGTCTGCAAAAAGCAGCTTTGTTTTTTAAGCACGAATTAAGAAGGTTCTTTGCAAATTTACTTCCATATACATGAGTAAAAGTAAAAGATAATACCAAGAGATTACATTAAAACAGCAAAAAGCTTTTGAACAACAGACTTCTATATCCTTTGTGCCAACACAGTTAATCCTACCTTTTCAACTTCCATAAGTAAAAACTGCTTTGTAAGCTTTCAAAAACATATAACTTTTGGTGCTGGTTGCCTTCTTGAAATGCCTTCTGCGCTGAGAGCCTGATGTTATGCACCTAATTTTGCCATTATAGTCCCATATCTACAATTTAACTAAGATTTTGAGCATATTTAAAATCATATTTAAGTCCCAACTATATAAAAGTCTAAGTTAAAATTCTGCACTTCTAAGACAAAATTCCTGAGTAAGCAAAATATTAGTGGTGGAGTTATAATAATAAAAATCTTTGGTTTTTAACATAGTTCAGTCATATCTGAACAGAGAAGACTTCAAAGTAGTTGAAGGAAGTACTGAGTTCAAGTACAGTATGACTTTTAATTTATTGTGGTGTAGAATATGTCTAAACAAGCAACTGTTTGTTCATGTACATAATAATGTACAGCCAGAATCCTCACGCCAGCAGATTTTCTTCTAAATTACCTTACAAGTAATTTATGTTTTCTTACATAGGAGAAAAGATAAAAGGCAAGCTTGAAGGAACTTCCTCTCATATGCCAATGAAGTATGTGGAGGAATGTATCTGTATCTAGTCAGTGAACAGCTTGCAGATGTCTACAGATAGGTTCTTTCTATTCAATAACTTATAAATGATCCCTCTTTTATCTAACCAATTTAAAAAGGAGCTTGCAGAAGGCCTCAGAGGTAAGGATTCTGCATTTCTAAACTTTTCAGTTTATACATCATTGTCCTGTTCGTCTCCAGACAACAGTTAAATCTTTAAAAATACCTGCGAAGTTTCATGCAGCTGTCAGCTTCTTGTTGTCTGTACCCATGAATGAGGAAATGTTCTTTTGAGGGGTAGATTGTTTGAATGAGAAATTTTAAGATCAAATGAGCTATTGATTGATTAATGCATGTTCTTGAAAAGACTCGGTTCGCCATTAGGTTCACTGAAGTAATAGATGTTACATTTTCCACTCAGAGAAATCAGATTGTTTAATTCCAGTGATAGCTGCAAGGAATGCAGCTGGTTTATTCTTTAAAGTTGTGTCTGTTTTTTATTTATTACTAAAATCTTGACATCTCTGTAGAACTGATGAGAGTCTATAAGTAATAATGGTAGTCCATGCTTTACTCCATGGATGCAGATAGCTTTCTTATTTTGTAGCATTTTTTTACTAGTCTTTAGGACTTACTTAATGGCAAATAGCCAATATCTCAATTATATCATGATAATTTTGATGGACCAGATAGAACAAAAATTTTATTGGTCTTAACTAGAAACAATCTGAATTCTTTGAATAAACCCTAAACTTTGCAGAAAACAAATCACCTCAGCTATGAAAGTACCACTTCCATACCTCAAAAATTAAAACCTGGCTAAATACTTAGAAAAAGACAAGGAGTAGAAAAAAATGTTTCAAGCCTTCTGGTTTTCCCTTTTTTTGAAAGAATAGGATTTGAGTTTTTTTCTTATTAAATATGTGACTATTTTTAGTGAGTGGGAAATGCACGTAGTTGATTTATATGAAACCAATACTAGTTCTTCCTGGTGCCTGGAAAATGAGTGTTGGAGCTTTGGTAGAAAGCATTCACAAATACACAAACTTAGAGTTTTTCATCATCAGTGAGGAAACAAACCATCTGAAAAAACAGAGGCATTTCATCATTTCATCTCTTGTCTTCAGAGTCTGCCAGATTTGAATGTTGGTTAAAAGGAAGTAAGAAATATCTCTTAATTGCCCCATACCTGAGGACTGTTTCTCAAAGAACAGGACTGTTCTCAGAGCAGTCAGAGCTATTCCTTTCTTTATCTGGCCCACTATGAGTATAAAATTACCTGTGCTTTTGGTGTTTCTGGGTCTTGTCTCAGCTGATGTCCTCAAGTATTTTTTCTTTCAGATCACAAACTTACTTAGCTCTTGGCATGAGAGAGCTGTTCCTGTGTGGGGACTTCTGTACCTTCTCAAGTGCTAAATTTTGAGTGTTTAGTGGCTGAAAAAGGAGGCAGGCCAAAATTTTGCACAGGCCAGATCACTTTTTATTGTCTCGTCCCGATTAAGACTAGTGCAGATGTCATAAAGAAAGCAGCTCACTGCTGCAGTTGGCCAAGCTCCTTGATTGCTCTTCCGTTCTTTTCCCTCCCTGGAATCCCTGGTCAAAATTACAGAAATGCCTGAGAGATGGACGGTACTAAATGCTTTTGAAGATGCTACTCAGGATGTTGAAAATTGTCACCTCTACATGGGAGGAAGTTTATTATTTTGAAGAGGTGTTTGTTTTCTCATGGGCCTGCAACACCAAAGTGGTGAAATTTACTGAATGTTTCCTTGACCTGTGAATTTTTGATCTTTACTCAGTGATTGGTGTTCTGGCATCTTCTACTTTAAGTTCTGTTGGAAAAACTGGGTTCATTGAGTTCCTGTTTAGTTTAATTTTGATTCCTAATGAAGTCCTTTTCATGTGGGAGAAATTCAGGTCTGTGTATTTTAGGTTTATTTGTGTTTGTGTGTACACATTTGCATAGTGCATTAACGGAATTATGTTCAGTTAAGGATACAAAGTTTTTAATTTAATGGAAACACTGTGGGCAGGAGCAGCTGAGGTTAGATGTGTGAAGCTGCCAGGTGCCCTCTATGAGCAGTGTTCTAAAGCAGATGTCACAGATTATAATTTTGTTACATCCGTTAACCTTTTGCCCATCCTTACTTGCTGTTGAATGCTGTCATCACCCCAGATTATCTCTGACTAAAAAAGCCCTTTTGCAATTCCCATTCTGGGCTGCCCTGTGGATCATCTGGTAAGGAGTGTTAAATGTGTGATCCAGATGGCCTCCAAATTCCTCCCCAGGTGAACTGTGCTCATTCCACCGCAGTTGGGCGATGGTGGAGGCTCCCTTCTAACCCTCTCCCTTACCCCAGTCTTGAGTTAGGACTTGAAAAAGGGTTGTAGTTTGCTTTTTTGAAAGCTGATATTTTGAAATAATGCACGTATATATGTATTTATACAGAAAAACCTAGCTTTTATTTAGGAAACAATCTTCTAATCCTGATAATAAGTTTACCATCTGAAAGGGAGCTATATTTAAAGCATGGTAAATGGCCTGTGGAACAGTCTGAGGGACCACATTGCTGAAATTATATTTGTTAATTTTTTTAAGAAAACTGAAGACAGGAATTTTCTTGAAGCTGTATATGCTGCACACGATCTGATGTTCACTGCAGTCTGTCTTAGGTCTTTTTCTGATGTTTATGAGTGTTGACCAAAACCATTAATGCTGAATATCCCAGCTGACCGGGCAGAGATGTATTAAAAAGTATATAAAAAACCCTCACCTTGATAATTTTGCTGCATTATTAGAATTCTTCATTCCTTAACAGAGCAGTTGAGTTCCAATAAAGACAGCAAGCCAGGAAATTCCTGCATGAAGGTCAACATGAATACCTGAGAATTGTGTTTAGGTGACTAAGCAAGCTGCAGGAGAACGGGGACAGTAAACAGGGCTGCAGATTTCACAGATGAAATGGAAGTAATGCCTGTGTATGGTTTGAAAGAGCAGTGAGATTGCTGCTTTGGTTTGCTGGGCTATTCAGACTTTCGCTGCAGTCTGTTCAGATTAGGACTATTTCTTGGTTGTATGTTTTGTCTCATTGGATGGGAACCTATTTCTCATGTGTAAAGTACATGTTTGCCTAATCTTATTCGAGGTCATTGTTTTGAAGTAATCGCTAGCACCGGAGCTTATATCAGGTTTCCACCTAACTTGAGAAACAGCTCTTTTTTTGTGGCTCGGCTGGCTACAGGAAATGCAGAATACATTGTGAAAATAGCAATGCATATGACCAGTTTGATTAACTGTATCAAAGTCCTTATTAAATGTCTAGCTGTAGCCACTGAAATCTTGAAATCTTCAAAAACTAATGTATATTTGGATTTGCTTCTTAATTGTTTTGTATCTGTCTGGGAAATCTGTGTGCTAAATTCAGTGTAAGTCCTGCTTTATAGCACCTGTGATTGCAGATGTCTCATAGGAAACTGTCCTGAGTCAAACTGGAATGGAAGGACCTGGTATTTAACTTCTTATGCTACATTAATACCACTAGGTATTGTGATCTCAGCCTAGAGATCAAGGCAAAAAAAAAAAGATGTCAGTTCTGTCATGACATGGTTTCAGATCAAAATCTCATATGTTTTTCAATCATGGAATTGTTTTTCATAATCCTTGTATTAAGGTTAAATATATTTTTATTGTGTTAAAAGCTTTGGGTTTTGTTCATACAAAATCTGGAAGTAGAATGTCTAGACTTTGAATTATGCTAAATCCATCCCAGGATTATTTATTTGGGGTTATTTGTACAGAAGTGCCATTAATGTGTTGAGCAGTTCGTTCTGGGACAGCGGGGACATGAGAGTCAGCTGTAACTCGGGGGTGAACATGACATTTGTTACATTTGACTTGCATGGGTGTTCTGTTATTTTAATGAAAGCAATAGTTTTGTTTAGAAAGCCAATTTTAAAAACACCCAAACATAAAAATATTTTGATATTTTATATATATCTATATATAAAAATGTTTATGTAAAACTGCAGAGTGGAAATGCCATAGTTTTTAATTGGCATTGACTTTGCCTAAGGTGCACCCCCACTTAGTATGGTCTTATCACAAATTCACACCATCTCAAAAATGTGCTTCTAGCAGCAAATCCAAGAATAAATTGTAGTTTATTGTAGGGGAAATAACTTTCTTTCACTTTGATTCTTAGTAACTCCTTCTTGTGAAAACAAGAGAAAGAGGAGTTCGTGACTTGCAAGATATTTCATTTGCTGGTCTTAGTAATTTTTACTTCTAATCTTGTGTTAGGGATCCATTAATTTTCTGATCAGAGAAGTTTATCATCTGGAAATCTCTACAATTTCTTGTGTAGAAGTTGACCTGAGGTTTATTACTTCAGTGTTTATAATTGGGTTTTAGTGGTCTTTGTGGATGGATGTTAAAGCCCTGATGGATAGTGTCACCTTCCCAGGAGTTTTTATCACATGGCCTTGCTCTAGTTTGTCTCTGACAATTCTAAACTTTGGGGAAGCACAAACCCCTCTCCTTTGTGGACATTTGCCATAGTTCTGTATGAAATGTTGCACGTCAGCAAGCCTTCATGTGTGGGAGGAATATTTTTAGCATTCATTGTTTCAAATCTCCCTTTTCCCCTGTTGGCATCTCATTCCATTTGCTTCTCACAGGATAAGAGAAAGTTAAACTGTTCCTTTTTATCATACAGGACTTAGAGTGGGACAGAGTGTGTAAGACTTCTCTTGGGGAACCTGCTTCCCAATAGTCTCCGTGAGGAATCTGGAATCATTCTGATGAGAAACTGCCTGGTAGCATGAATAATGTTTGCCTAGCCTGGCTCAGAAGCAAGGAAGGAAGTTAATTTTTACCAGAGGTAGAGAAGGTAATATGTAGGGTTGTAATAATCTTGCCAGATCTGATGTCCACAAGATCAGATATTTAATCTAAGTTAGTTATCTGGGCTCCTGCGACAGTAAATAGCACAAAAGATGCATTGTCAGAGGGCAGTTTATTCACTTCTGAGACAGACAACAGAGGCCCTTTCCAGAGAGCCATTCATAAGAAATTTATACTAAGAAACGTGGTTGTTGCTAGCACAGATGTGTTTTAAGTGCCCCGTTGTTAATTTTGTAAAATCCTAAAACCTTTTGAGGTAGAAGATAAGAAGATACACATTTGAAAGATGTGCATGCACAGGGTGGACACTTGCTTGTGTAAGCACTAGGACACTTGTATAAATTTTAAGCATGCAGCCTGTGAAGATTAGGTGAAGGAAAAATAACAATAAAAGCAACAGTAAAATTACTTGGGAACATCTTTTAAATAGTTTTACTGGCAGCTATTGACACAAGCGCATGAGAAATGTATATAATTCAGAAAAACAAGATGGCTCCTAGATTGAATGTCAAGTCAGAGCTGGCACTCTGTGTTACATAGTAAACTTGATTTTCGGAACAGTGAAGATTTTTGACGATGGACAGTTTGTAAGAGCAGCTCGAAGCCTGACGTGTTCAGGTGTGACACGTTGATGTGGAGTCATATTGTTGCCCTCTGCTGGCATCTGCTGAAAGCTCCTAAGGCCTTACTCATCAAGCACCATGGTGTCCGTGGTTGATTTCAGAGGGCAACTGTTAATCTGTTTCAGACAAACTCAAGCCCATCCTTTGAAGGCAAAAGTCATTCTCTTTAAAGAGACTTGGGGGTGGGGGAGAGAGGGAGTAGGGTACAACTCCTACCTGTCATCGCTCATCTGCTTACAAACTGCTGAAAGCTTTAAATTCTACATTCAAAAGCCCCCAAACATAAAAATGTCAGCTGAATTAATTAAATATTTGAGTACTGACAACTGTTGGAGTGTTTGAATTTCAGAGGCATGAATTAAAGGCATCGAGGGTCAGGAGAGGGAGGATCATATATCAAACTGCTCAGTGAAAACACAGCTCTAACACAGAGATTGTTGTCATCGTCTTAAAAAAGAACCCCAAACCCCAATTCACACAGTTTTGCTTTCTGAGAGATGACAGAACACAAGAGAGAAAAATATTTGTGTTTCACAGATAGTGAAACACAGATAGTGTTCACAGACAGTGCCTTGCTGTACTATCTTGTGCAGCTGTCATTCACTGAGTTATTTATACAGGAGTAAAAGACAGAAGACAACAAAATAATCTGTCTACAAAATAGGGGAGGGTGTACATCTTCTTCCTTAAATAATCATCTCACCTCAGGTGCCCTTGAATCTCTACACAACATGTGGATATGGAGATTTCATGTCCAGCAGTGACTCCTAGTCAGTATCTTTGGGATATTGATGAAATAGTCTGGTTTGGGCTTTTTAAACTGTAAAATGTATTTAATCTTACTTGCCTATTTTAGAAGATTGAGTATGAATGTTAATAAGTGCTTGAAATTTCGTCTATGTTAAATCTATGCATGCAGAGAGATATATGTATATACACACCTTTGTGAGCAGAAAGCTGTGCACTATAAAGTAGGCTTTGCTTAACTTGTGACCAACCTTTACTTGAGAAGACACCTTCAACATTACGGTTGTGTAGAACAAAATCCAATTTGTTAACAGAAAATTATCATCTTAATTTTTTGACCTGTGTTTTGTAATGGAAACAACCTGATCTTTTAAAGTGTTGTATACAGGAACAGGAGGCAGTAGACTCAGATTCCAGTACATCGCCTGAAGAGTTAAAAATTAAAATGCATTTCTTCCAAATGGTGGTGCTCAGAAACTCTTTACTGTTTGTCTCTGAACAGCTCGCTATCCACATTACACTAATGTGAGTTTGGGAAAATCGATGCCAAATGACACCAGGGTAATGGAGCATTAAACAAATACCTTTCAGATATGGGATGCTGCTAAGATTGTTCTGTTTCTATTTCAGTCATAAATTGTGACACAAATATTGCAGAAACTTTTGATTAACCTTCTAATACAGATACAGCATTATAAAAGAGTGGATTTTATATTTATATTATAATGGGATTCTGACACCCAGAGGCCTCTAATAATGACCAGATGTGAAATAGAAAAACAATTTGGGAGCAGTTAGTGCCTAATCATAAAAGTGACCATGTGTAAATCACTGTAGAATGTGGTTTGAGCAAGGGCATTAGGTGTTTTCTTTTTGGTTTTATTTTCCCCCCCCCCCAAGGCTGTCTGTCTGTATTCATATATTGTAGTGCAAAACCAGTCAGCAAAGAGGAATATTTTGATCCAGCACTGCATCCTGCTCAGGCAGGATTGTTTGTAATTTTTCTAAAGTTTGATCTGTTCTTTGAACAGAGTGTGAAGATGAGGCCAGAGTAAAGTAGTTCAGTTTGACAAAGAGCTGTGCTGCAAAGCATTCATCCTCTGAGGGCACATTTCTGGGTTCTGATGCTTCTCTTGTTCTCAGGTGAGCGTCCTTACCAGTGTCCTTACTGTGACAAAGCATTCAGCAAGAATGATGGCTTGAAGATGCACATTCGCACCCACACCAGGGTAAGTCCCCCACAATTTTATGGTTACTTGAGGATTGTCTGTGACTCATGGGTGGTGAAAAGTAATTAATTGCTGTTTGTGTAGAGATTAGGCTCTGCCAACCAAGGTATTTTATACTTACCAAAATAAGAGGCAAAGATTCAAGTCATTAACTTATAAATTCTAATTAGGACTCCCTTAGTGTCTGTTTTTCCTGTATTTGATTTCTTTTATGTTGGAATAATAGCTGTACTAACCTCTTCATTTAACCTGTGGTTATTTATAGATATAAATTAATGTTGTTTACTGAGTAAACGGTTCTGTAAAGGCTTCACTGTTACTGAAGCTTCAATATCCAGTGTTCTGATTCATACTGTGCCTGTAAAATCCAGTCACTCTGAGGTTTTCTAGAGGCTCTGCTTTACTAACTGATGACAATTCTTAAGATGCAAAATTACTTTATATAACTTTTATTTAACTGGGAGCTGTTACAGCTCACAGAGATCAGTGCAGCCTTGAGGCCAAACCAAGAAAGTTCTGCATCTATTGGGAAATAGGAAGGGTGGCATTTAACTTAGTAGTCTCCATATGCAAATGGGCACACAGAATTGCTTTCTGAATAAGTAAAAATAAAAAGAAAAACTGTTTGTTTAAATTTCTGCTGTTCTATGTGGGTCTTCAGCATATTAACTATGAGGTCCTAGATGAAGTTTTAGCTTTTGTACCCCAAACTATCCAAGTAATCAGTAGTTTGTGCAATGCTTCTTGGTAGTTCATTGGGAACAGGCTAGTCCCATGTTGTTAGTTGTTTCTCCTTTTTCTCCAGCTGTTAAATCACTTTAAGAAGTGCTATAAATTCTTTTCTGTTGTTACTGTCCCCTCTAGGAGAAATTTCATGACCCATCTAAGTTCTGCATAGCTGTGAGGGGTAAACAAGCTCTGAAACAGTGCCAAATTTAATTTTTTTTCCTGGTTTTTCATACAGTTTGAGTAAAAACAACAAACCCCCAGCCTCCATAGGAGAAAAATAGAGTAAAAAATAATAATAGTAGGCTTTTAGAGTCTACAGTGATTTACACCAAGTGTAAAGTGTCTTTCTTCAAAGCATTTTTTAGCTAATAGGAAAGGGAGGAGTTAAGAAAATAAATTTTAAGGAGTGCATTTCTTTTTAATATATGTAGATGCTGTAATTAGACAGGCTTTGTGTTGCACTAAGAACATAATAAAATTTGGTTTAAAATGTCTCAGGAAATGCTGTGCTGTACTGTGTAGGTCAAGTATCACCCTTAGAGGTACAAAGAACTCAGTTCACACCAAATGCGATGTAAGTGTCTCCATATACTTGAGATTTCTTGGTCATCTATATCTGAAAGGTCACATTTCAGATTTTTTTATTTTTGTGTGTGAAGGTGCTTCACAGACCGCTGGTCATTCCCACAGCTATAGGATTAAAATACGCAGCCAAAACATGGTTTTTAGACCTGATTAGGTTTTGGTTCTTTTTGTGGTCATGCTGCTCCTATTCCAAAACTTGACAGTGAGGCACATTCATATATGAATGGCATTCCATGTTCATTTATCTCCATGTAAATGTTATTTTACTTTGAGACAACAAGAATCAGCACTGGTAACATTTACATTACCAGTAATTTTAAAATTGAAGCCTGTTGCTATGATCTTGTATGTCCCAACTTTCCCTCTTCCTCACAGTTCACCTCATTTAATATTACAGTCGAACTGGATAACTAAAAAAAATCAAAGGAGGTCTTAGTAGGAGCAGGAAAAAAATGGGCTAGAATTATTAATAAAAACGGTAGAAGAGAAAGTGTATTACCAATTTCCATGGATTTTCAAGCCTGAAGGAGGAATTATTCTGGGTCTGTTCTGAACATTGTCCATGCAGTACTGTATGATAATAAGCTGTATTTTATTGTTCAGGTGAGTAAATATTAGTGCAGGTACAGGGGTATAAATATGTATTTTAGTTGATGTGATTCAAATGTAAGTGCAAGAACAGAGTGGTGAAGGGAATTGGACAGGGGGGAAGAGGGAGCAGGTGATACTGAGAGGTAAATGGGGAAGACACCATTATTTACAAGAACACTTGTGTGCTTGGCAAGAATGTGAAGTTTTACTTAATCTTAGTAGTAGGTTGATGCTTGTCAGTAATGCAGGGTACAGGAACCAAACAAAACCCCTTTCAACAGAGGAAATAGCTGCTGAGCTGTTCAGATGAGTCTTTTTGAAGTGAGTGCTCATGATCTGAATCCTGACTCTGAAGGAGATGTGTTCTAACTGCACAGTGTAAGGACTTCTCCAGCGAGGAAAGAAACCTGTGCAGAAAGAGTTTGAAACCCCTGAGCGCAGTACTAATGCACTAGAAGGTGTTCCGTGCTCCTAGGCTATGTAAACAAAGACAAAACGAAAGATTAGGAAATAAAAAAGGTACTGTTTGCCAAAGGTCTGGGTCCTTTTGTCAGTTCTAAGAACAAGAAAAGCCTGGAAGTCACTCTTGAAATTTCTCTTTTCGGTCATCCCATCTTCTGACTTTTCAAAACAGTGTAGGGTTGTTGGCTCTTCCTTTTTTTACCCTTTCCTACACGTATGTTTTGTTTGAAATTTATTCTTGCATGCAAAATCATTATTCAAGGACTGAATAGTGAGATGTATAAATCCTGAAGGTATTTTTGTATCAGCTGAGCCTAGCAATGTGGAAATAAACACAATCATGCAAGGGCTATTCTCATAAATATCTTGAAAAAAAGAATCTGGTCTTTTGGCCAGAAAGTTTGTGAAGTAGCTTAAAAGTAATACTGTGACATTCACCAAGACAGGAGAGATTAAATCTCCATGTATTTTACCAGTGAGCTTAAATGCCAAACCTGATGCTGGGGATCAGGGAAGGCTGCTGGAAAAATCATTGTACAAAGTTGATTAAGGTCTGGCAGCTGCTAAAGTGAGCACAGCCTGGGTGGCCACAGGTGTCAGCTCCAGTTCTGGAGTAAACAGAGAAGGTAAGGCCAAACCCCTGCTGGCCAGGGCAGGGGGAGAAAACACCACCCACCTGACATTAAAATGTCACCTGAGTACTGATTTGTTTCTATGAAAGTAAATGTGTTTGGTTTATGGTTTGATGGGTTTGGGTTTTTTTTTTTTTCCCCTTACAGAGAAATATAACAGCCTAGGAAAACATAAATGAGGAACTCATTGAAGTTGTTGATGAAATGAATTTACAGACCCTATCAGCTTTGAGGGGGAATACATGCACACTTCCAACCCTCACACTGCAGGAAACATCAGCTCCTTCCTAAGGCTTTATTCAGTGCCTGACTTAACATTCCATCATTTGAACTTAAACATGTGGAAAAATTATTTTATGTTACAGCAATAGAATTGGTAATGTTTGAAAATACGGCCATTGATAGGTGCCCAGAGTTATTGTCACGTTAAATTGATGTTTTCATTACTTCTGAGAATGGTGATTTTATTACAGTTGATTTCAGTGATGGAAAACAGAAAGAGTCGAAGCTATTTGAAAAAGGCTTTTCAGCACTTGATTTAAATCTTTCATATTTACATATAGCAGGTATATTTAATTTTTATAGCTTGTTTAAAAATCTGATTTCCAGTGGGTGGGAGCTGCCAGCCTGGGCTCAAATGGTACATTTCTGAGGTAATTTAAAAAGTAGAGAAATTTCAGTGTATCATTTTTGTTTCATGCATAAATGCCTACTATTTTAAAACACAGTATTATTTAAATACATTTAAAACCACAGTGTGTGCGGGAATTAACCCACCTTGAGTTAATTTCGATTTTTATTTATGAATTTTGTGGGAATAGGGATAAATCATGGTAAGTATAGAAGTGAGGCAGTCTCTTGTAGAGGATCCTTCCCATCAGTGTTTGAGCTCATTGCTAGGACAGTACAAAAAGAGGTCCTGAGTTAAACAGGGTTTCCAAGGCACTCATTTATAACTTTATAGTGCACCTTCTTTTTTAACTCAAAAGAATATTAAAATAATAGTAAATGAGAAATAATGCAAGGGCAATATTGACATAATTTCACTTCTCCTGTGTTTCCCAGGAAATATTAGGGCTTTAAAGTTTGAGCAAGGGTCATGTGTTCTAGAAGCACCATAGAATGCTGTTGTCAAAAAAAAAAAAATTACTTTTTTGTACTAAATATAGACTTCTGTGCACATGACAGTGAGTAATGAAATAATATGATGTGTTGATTGAATTTGGAGGGGTTTTTCCATATTGGATTTTGTCTATATTTCCCTGTCGGTGAGATAGGAGTGAGTTCCCAAACATCTGCCTGAGGATGATGACTTTGCCAGGGCTGTGGTTTCCTTGCCTCTGGAATCTGTGTTTGCATTCAGAATGTGGAAGGTTTGAATCCCACTGCAGCTATATTTTCATACTTTTTTTACATAATATTGACTGATGATCATCCCTTCCTCGTGGAATGAAAATGTACTTTTTCTATATCAATACTATTTTTTTTCCAGGAGCAGGTGAACATCCACTGAATTTTCATCATGGCTGATTAAATAAACCCTCCTTCATTAAATTTTAGGGGCAGAAATTACCTCAGCAGCTGAAAAAAAACACAAAAAAATAAGAACTTTTCAGATTATGGGTAGCAAATCGGCAGGAGTACCATAGAAAATGGGAAGTTAATGATATGGTAAAGCCCAGCTAATTGCATATACTGTATCTTTTTTAAGAAATGCACTTTTTTTCCCTGGCAGGCATTTCAGAGGAAGATGCATGCTTTTGTTTTAATTACAAATTTTATTGCAAAAAAAGATTATTTTTTTAATACTCCTAAAACTGAATTAATTGAGATCTGTTCTAACAAAAACATTAGCCATTTCTAATAAAAGTCACATTTTTGTTTAAATCTGCCAAAATTATTTCACAGTTGTTTTAACAGGAAGGTTTCTTGGCCTGAAAGGATTTTGCTTTTCAACAGAGGAAGCATGTACTTGTAAAGTGATTTTTAATTGAGGTTTAATATTGTAAGTTTCAAATCCCTACCACTTCTATAGAGTTGTAAATTCTCATCACCTTTTGTCTGCCTGTGTCAATGTTATGTTAGTAATTTAAGTAAGCCTCTGTCTCTGGGTCAGCCACTTGCTGTAACTTGCAGAAACTTTCCAGTTACTAAGAGAGCATCTTGTTAGTTCTTGCACGTTTTTCACGCTTAGATACAAAACCGGACTCCATTAACTTGGGCTATCTGTGGTTTTAAGTGTAAGAAGATTTCCTGCATTTTCAGGTTGGCAAAGCTGTAGGATTTCCAGATTTCTCTTTGAGAGTAATGAGCTCCTGGTAGGTGCAAACACAACTGGTATATTTTAATGTTATCTGGCTGGTCATGTTTGTTCATTTGAGGCCACGTTTTTCCATTTTCCTGATTTTTTTTTTTTTTTTTTTGATTTTTTTTTTTTTAAAACAGTGTTTTTGTTAACCCTCTGTTCAGGCGATAATGCAAGTATGTGTAGCAGCAAATGATATTTATTAAGAGTAATACTGATATTTCCAAAATTGCCTCATAAAAAGCAGTTTGAAAGCAGATAGTGTTACTGTATCTATATCTCACGAGTAGGCATTATGTGAAGCTACTCCTAAAGGAAAGCTTTATTTTAGAACAGTAAAAAGAAAGAATATTTAAAAAAAAAATTCTTTTGTGTCCTGTTACATCACCATTATTCATGTCTGTCAATTTTCACGTTCATGTCACAAGTGTAAATGTTTACGAGTAATACGACACGTCAAACTTTTCCTTTTTTCTCTGAACTTCTCTCAAAGTTCAGTTTTCAGCATGTTGAAAATACAGATCCATCAAGTTGATTGTTGTGTTCTTAACTCCTATTTTAATCTTGAGCTATGATTTATTTGGTAATAATAGTGTTTAAATTATGTTTGTCTTGCTGTAACCGTGGAGCTCATGTAATAATTCTAAATTCAGATTTAGAAAGCAAGTTGGAGACACTCCTACCAAAGTCATTGACGTTTCACCTGTGTAACCCATGTTAC
This sequence comes from Corvus moneduloides, assembly GCF_009650955.1. NCBI lineage: Eukaryota > Metazoa > Chordata > Aves > Passeriformes > Corvidae > Corvus > Corvus moneduloides. Next base: position 69,925,855 of record NC_045480.1, read on the forward strand.
CAGGTTTACAGAAACAACCACGTGTACAAGTGCTAAGTTAGTGTACAAGAATGTATTCATATTTCTTAAGGGACCTACAGTCAACTGCAGCAGCAGCTTGCAGTTCAAATATTTTGCATTTAAGTATTTCCATCTGCTGTGCTTGCAGGACACTCTGTGCACACTTTCTGTCGAGCTGTTGAAGGTGCCATCAAATAGCCTTGAGATTTGTCATGTTCTGAGTGAGGTCTTCCTAATGCAAAGCACAACTTGCTTAGAATCCAAGGTGTGATTTGTGGTTCAGCTGTCCTCAGACACAGGAGTGTGCACTGCAGGCACTTCGTTATATGACATAGTTGTTGACATCTTGAATTTCTCTCAGTTTTAATGGTGAAACCCATCAGAGATGGGAGCATTTGAGTTAGTGTGCCAGGCTTACACCTTCCAGAGTACCATTGGGCTCTGCTTGGCCTTTCCTTGTTCAGAGGCAGGAAGGTTGTAAATCCTGATCTGCATATTTCTGTTCATACCTGGCATGCTTAAAACTATGATATTAAATCACTGCAGTATCAGCCACATCTTGTCCCTCTCGCTCTCCCTGCTCCCTTTGTCATTTAGATCATCAATAAAAGAAAACACATGTAATCCTTCAGCTTGGCTGCCACCATAGCCCATGGCCTGGCAGATGCTTCTTCAACAGAGGGCAGATTTATAGTACCAGCACTTGCTAACTCCTCTGAAGTCAGACTTGATCTTCCTAGTGAGCTCCTGTTTTGTTGACAGTTAGCAGGTTTTTCTCTTTGCTTGATGTTTTACATCTGTCCAGCTTTTTTCTCATCTCGGTGTTGGCCCCTTTTGTGGTGGCATTAACTTTTTCAGACCTGTTGCCATGGTTTATTATCTTTTTTTTTTCTCTGCTCACATTTAAAGCAGTGATGGTTATGCTAAGCAAACATCATATTTTCCATGTTACAAGTGTTGCTTTCTCCAAGCATTGTGCAATGGAAATTTGACACGAGGGGGAGAAGCAGGAGAGAGAAAAGGAAAAGCACAGAATGTTTTGTTTTGAAGAAACTGGTCTGTGAGGATGATGTCTTCTTCAAAACCAACAACAAAAAAAAGTCTTTTTCTCTGGAGATAAATCGAGGGCCAAGTTTTTCTCTGTACAGCACTACTGATTTTCCTGAAACAGACACAGATGTGAATGGGGGGCAGCTTCACTCAGGGGAGAGGAGGCTGGTGTGAATCAGAGTCGTGTCTGCTGAAGTCACTGGAATATACAGATGAAGGGATCTAAAATTAGATCAAAGACAGCTTTGGATGTGTTTCATGCACTACATATGTGAATTTCAATACAAATGCCAAGGGGATGTTAGATACACCCTTTTTTGCCACAGAGAATAATACAAATAGCCAAACATAACCTGTGGGAAGATAATGCAGCCCAGGTTTGTGACTGAAGCTTCCCAGAGTTTAAAATGGTTCTTTGTCCAAACTGAAATCCTGAAATCCATTTAGCACTGAAATGATTCACCTGGTCATTATCAAGTCAATTCTTCAGATAGCCGAAGACCAAGATAATCAAAAGGGAGCGAGTACACCTGGTGCAGTTTGCAGTAGTGAATGCTTTCATAGGTGTTTAAGATGTGCACATCGTATACTTCACTTTGCACTTTCTGGGGAACAACCTCCACACAAAAAGGCTGCTTTTGGACAACTCGCAGAAATGTGGTTTGTGTTAACCACAATGCAAAACCAATTAAGGGCTTGTTGCTGAAACCTGCTTTTCGTATGGCTTATTCATACATTTGCCTTAAAAATGCAGACCCTACTCCACAAAGTCTTTAGTCAGGGCAGCAAAGCTCCCTTTGACATGAACTTTTTGGTCTAGATGATGATAATTTTTTTTTCACAGATTGGTTCAGATCTTTTTTAGGTAATTTGTTATGTTTTCCTGTCTACTGAAGAATCATGGAAATAACATTGCTTTTTCTAGGAAACTTGATTGGAGGAGACTCTGAAATGAAACAACCCTGTTTTCACCCCTGCTGAAGTGTCTGGACCTGCAAAGAGCTGCCCTAAAGAGAGAAACTGGGACATACCCAGGCACTAATTGATGGTGCACTGTGTTAGGTGTATGGTTAATGCTGGTGAGCCCTGGCAGGATTCAGCAATATATGGAGACCTGATGCTTCCCACAGATTGAGAGTAGGAATTCAATAACCAGAGGCTATTCTCTTTGTTGCTTTGATGCCTGAGTTGTTCCATCTCGCTTATCCTTGGATCCCACATCATCTCCCAGAAGAACTTGATTACTGCCTATTATTTGTTAATTCATAGATCTATCTTTTTTTTTTTGCCTACTGATTTATAGTCATTGCTCTCAATTTAATTTAGTAAAAAGTGTTTACTTTTCTTGAAATACCCTTCTTCAGAACTTAAGCAGTACAGAATTAGAGACCACAGAAAAAAGTAGGAGAGTGAAAGAACTATAGTTGATTCAAAAATAAGGGTGCCTCTAGGACATGAAAATTTTAATGAGGCCATGTGCAGTGCCATAATGCTAATTCTTACATTTAATTGATTTATTAATTGTTGATTTCTATACAGTTTTTTTGTAACTTTAGTGGAATCAAGAAGGAATTACACCTATATAAATTTCTATATGAAGGAAGAACTTCAAAGAAAAGGTCTTTACATGAGTGGGTTTTCTTATGTATCTGTAATTATTTGTTTGAGGTCAGTGAAATTGCGACTTTTTAACATCATGTGTTACAGTAGCTGCTAACAAAAAGTTCTAATAAAAATACAGATGGCTTGGTTGCCATCTGCACTTCTTTTGAGATTCTGCAATGAATATGTGATTAACCTTCTGTCACCACTTTTCAAAATAAGTTCTCCTGCTATCACTAGCTTTCCTTGTACCTCCTCTTCGTCCCCTCACCTCTTCCCCTGCTTGGAAACCTCCAAACAAACCTGAAGTTTTTGTGGATAATCTTACTTGTCTGGATGCTTTAAGCATTTGTGGAGGATAAAGGAAAGTACATTGGAATTTTATGTTTCTGTACCTTTCACGTGACAAAAAGCAGACTCCCCAAATGGCCGGGTTTGAAAGACTGGGACAGATAATTAATTCATAAGTGGGTGCTGAAGTGGAAACTGTCAGGCCGCAGCTTTCCCAGCTTTCACTTAATCATTTGAAAGTTGTTTTCTGTTGTTTTCACTGACTCTAATCCCTTGGAGAGAATATAAAACTTGCACCATCCAGCATGGAATTCCACTCCTTTAATGACCTGGGCTCTGTGTTGACTCACTTTCACTCGATGTTGTCATTCAATGCAGGAAAAACCGTACCAGTGCTCGGAGTGTAACAAGGCTTTCAGTCAGAAGCGAGGCCTGGACGAGCACATGAGGACCCACACCGGGGAGAAGCCCTTCCAGTGTGATGTGAGTTCCTCTCCTCCTTTCCCCTTGTCTTCTCAGCCTCAGTGCAGCAGCAGGATTTAATTGCAGGGATATTGTGGCCTTGCACCTATTGGTTGTGGCATAGTTACACTTCACATGGGCTTGAATTGCCCAAGGAATGAAAGGCCATTCAGGGAGTTTTATGTACCCTCTTTGCTTGCCAAGAGCCTTGCATACCCCTTCATTTTATGGTTTTGGATCCCATAAGAGTTATTTTCACCATTAGTAATGCAATTTGGATGTTACCATTTACAAATTCGTGCTGGTTGGGTTCCTGTATGAATTGTATGACAGGTTAATAGTTGGAGATTAGCTTGTGTAGGAAAAAGGATTTCATTTATTACATGGAATCTGAATGCTTCTGATGTTGAATGACATGAATATGAATTCAGAATTGCCTGTTTCTCGTGAAATCTGGTCTGATATTTTCAACATCTGCTCACAGCCTCTTTTTGTTGTTCAGTGAGGAAATCTGGGATGCTGTGCACGCTCGCAGCACTGAAATGCAGCGTATCCTGTGACAGTTCATAGATCACTGTCGGGTACCTTTTATGCAGCCTGCCCCCCTTGTATACACCATCTCTCAGCTTCTGGGAGGTAGGTGGGAAGGCTGAATGTGTAGAAACTGTTGGGGAATAATGTCTTTCAGAACTATCAAATGCCGAAATTGCTGCTCAAGGATTTAGAGAAAAGCATCAGAGTGGGTGTAGAATTAATGTAGGTGTTTTGTTTTGTGATACTGACTCTTCATGAGGCAGTCACAAGGGGACTGCCAGCTCTCAGTTATATCCTAGATAGCTCAGTCTGAGCAGCTGTAAATTCGCTCAGAACTTCATATACTTAGATGCAAAATTAGAATAACAGCTTGGCAGGAAAGTTTCAAGGGTCTGTTAACTGTTCTGGTTTTTAATGAATGATCTGATGTCATTTCATTGAGAATAAAATACATTAATTTCACGAAAAAGTTCAGCTAAGATATTTTGCTGATGTCTACAAGTTAGGAGATTTGCTGTATTCTTTTGGGATAATCTCAGCCTGGCTCTGGATAGTACCTTGAGGATTTCTCTAACTCCAAATCATTGTCAATAACTTCTTCAGCTTTCAGATCGCTATACTGTTTATCAGCTCTTGGCTAGCTTGCAGGGTAAACGCAGTTTTTCCCACACTGTGGATCCAAGATTCACTGGTCTTGGATTCACAGTGTGCTTTGCAGACTGACTTGGTATGGTGGTTCTATTTTATCCTTTTTCCTTGCTTTAATTAAAAATAGGAGCTGTATGAAAACATACTTCCCTGTTTCAGCTTTTCCTTCAGTTTTCCTCATGAACTAAATAGAGCTGTACTTTCCCAAACCATAGCATTTCTAGCAACAGCTATAGTCTGTGCCTAGTCCTAGTCCTTCTCTGAGAATTTTTGGTTGCCTTCGGTTACTGGAGATATTTTTTTGTACTTCACGTTTCTGCCTTGCTTCACCAAAATTACTCTTCAGAAGGAGCCTTCTGCTGGCTGCACACTGCAGAGACTGCTGACCTTTTGGGGTTTGGACATAAGAGCAGTCACCTCCACTGTTCATTCCTGCACTCCTCAGTCAGCCAGGTGCCCACTGTGCTCTGTTGCTTAATGAACACTTGGAGAGAGTTAAAATTGATGTTTTCAATTGTTACTCCTTATTTCACCTGGGCTCCTGTTCTGTGCATGCTAGGGACACAGTAAATGTCACCTGAAGCAGACCATTCCTCCAGAGCTCTCTTGCACATTGCATGATTCCAGATGTTTTAGCAGAAGTTACAGGAAAACCAGTAGTGGACAATTACAGAAAAATGTCCCTATGGGGGATGTTTATTGTGGGCTACCCGATAGGAAATTTCCTTTCTACACTCAAATATTTTCACCTACAATTTTTTATTCTGCTCAAGATAGCTGTAGGTGTTCACATTGTTTTTCTTACAATGACTTGAGTGATAATTTATGGCAACAACTTCCAGAAGTTCTTATCTCTGGAATACCACATACCAATTCTTTTAGTCTGTATTTTTGCTTTAAATAGATTTTTTTTTTCCAGAATCAGAAATAAAAGTCATGTCTTCTCTTCCTGTCTCACTCTCCTCTCTCTCAGACACATGGAACAGTCATTACAGTGCAGGATTGAGTTATATGTGAAACTAATCCTTGTACTCTGTTTGAGGAAGGCGCTACAGTTTATTTTTGTGTCTATTCTTGTGTCTTATCAGTCAGAAAAAGCATTTTCAGACCTTAATGTTCAAAGCTCTCACATCCCACGGATAATAGTGGAAATTGAATATTACTGTTTTAAGATGGCAATTCTAGTACATGTCATCTAGGAAAGTGAAAATAACTGAAATGTGGAAATAGAAATGCAGTTTTTCATAGTAAATTAGATATCTATCTGTCCTCTCCAGACTGGCCTGTTTTTTACTGGAAGGCCAATTGAACTTCAGTTTCTCAGAGACAATAGATTATTTTTGAGGGCCAGAAAGGTCAAGTACTGCCTGTCCTGGTTTCTTTCCAGTACAGTATTTCCTTCCACTCTGCCTCTAGTTGACCTTACACTTACTTTCAAATGTCAGTCTTTTCCATCCTCCCTACTTGACCAAAACTTTGATCATTTTGAAGAGATTGATTAGAGTGCAAGTGCACATCAGCAAGAGTGGTTGTAAATCTATAAAATACCAGTCTTGCTTACAAAATTGATATATGAAGCAAACTCTTGAAAAGAAATACCCAAAACTTTTCTGCGTAAGCACTGCACAGGATGTGCCATATCTTGAATAATCCTGTGTGTTCCATGTTCTTTTTGAAGAAGGAAGGTAGCACCACATGCTAGAGCCTTGGAGGAACAGAAGGACACATTCTGTTAGTTAATGAGCAGTATAAACGAAAAAGTGTACTTTGAGGCTGTGTTATAAGCTGTTTATTTTGGGAAAGCGAAGAGGTGTGTGTAAGATACACAGAACACACACGCATCTTGTATGTGTGTATATCCCTGACTGGCTTCCTGGCTCTCAAGAGACATGGAGTATTTATAAGTGTGTGACACTTCCAGCACGCTGGGATATGTGGCTGTGATTAGATAAATGTTATGGGTTCCCTTTATGTGCTCTGTGGAGGATAAACAGAAACTGGTGTTTGGCAAAAGCAGTGCTAAGAGCTGACCCATGGGTGCTGTAATTGGGGTTCACTGTCAGTAACAAAAGGGGGGCTGTTGCTTGGGTCTCAAAGAGGTGATTATTCAGTTAGGGAAAAGCTGGAGGGCTGCAGTTGCTGTATGAAGGTCCTCAGCATTACATCATGTCATAAAGTTAAAAATGTTCTATTGCAACAGCACACACAGTGTGGGGAGAAATTATTTTGGGTACAAAACTTGCCTCTGGCCATTGCCATTTTATGGTCGTTATATGGTTTTGCCTTAATTGGCATAAAGTACATATGCTGGAGGTCAAGATGATCTCCTTGGATAGTCAGCTCTTGTTGTCGTGGTTTTGAAAGGAATCAGTCATCATTCAGCATTTGCAGTAGTTCGATGCCAATACAAATTAAAAGCTTCGTTTTTCTAAAGCGGGATTGTCCTGGGTTCCTTGAGTTTTTTTCTGCGTAAAAGAGATACTGTCTGGAACGAACATGGAATTTTAAGAGTGCAAGCCTGTGGATGTTCATTCTTGTTTAATTATATGACTCTTGCCTATTTCATTTGTAAAATCAGCAGCTGCTTCCTTTACTTACTTTCTTCATTTCCTTGTGAAATTCGTGTTACAGTATTTCCTTGCGTGCTAGGTGAACGTGACAATAAAACTGCACAGTTTCTGTTGAGTTGGTGTCTTGCCTTAACTTTTAATTCTAACTTTTCTTTGCTGAGCTTGTTCTTAACCGTTCACGTTTCTCATTTTAACTTCAGTACAGGGATTTTTATAAAGCAATGGCTTTAGCATGGCAGAGTCCCTCATGCCTCTATCCATTTATTCAAATGGAAGAATGAACTGGACTGCTTGGAGTACAGTGGAGGAAGGAAAGCAGCACACCAGATAATAAAGCAAAGGAATTACACCTTCATTTGCCAGATGTCTTCCATTTTCTTGGCCAGGCAGAGAAAGGCTGGAACAATGAGGTTTCCTTTATATTTATAATTAACTTTTCTTGCATGTATTCATGCATTCCTGCATTCTTTCAGAACCTCTTTATTCTCACTCCTCCCTCCTTGTAACTGAGCAATTGGAACTCATTCTTTTGGAAGCTGCATGTGTCATTCTGGAGGTCAGGAAGAAAATAGTTCATTTGAACTGATGGATGCTCGTGATGTTTTGTCATAATTTTTGCTGCATCCCAGATAGAACATAGCTTTAAAAAAACCTGAACAAACCAACACAACATTACCAGGACACCTCAAGGGGTTGGTGTTTTCAAGATTGGGTCTTTTTTAGACGGACAGCATCCTTGTGCCTGTGGTACCATTGCTAATGTACAACATTAAAAGATACCAGCCAGAGTAAAAATCTCTCAGGTGCTCTCTGATAGAAGGAGTTACTCTTCCAAAGACCAGCTCATTTATTAAGTACTGCAGGTATGTGTGGCTGTGGCCTCAGTGATGTAGCATAAGGAGTGCTATACATGCTTAAAATTCCAATACTTCGTTTGTCTTTGTCTTGTCCTCACTGCCTCAGGTTTGCGATCTGTCCTTCAGCCTGAAGAAGATGCTGATCCGACACAAGCTGACTCACAACCCCAACCGCCCCATGGCAGAGTGCCAGCTTTGCCACAAGAAGTTTACAAGAAATGACTACCTCAAAGTGCACATGGAAAATGTCCATGGAGAAACTGACAGCTAAATACGGCCTCTGTGAGAAGAGTGGATCCAAAGTGGTGCATTTGTACGTGTACAAACTCCAGACTTTCCACCTGGCCAGTAAGCACAGTCAGGAGAAACAACTGTAATACCTACATGTGTTATTTTTCCCACTTCTGTTGAAAATATGCTAGTAGGGAAAAAAAAAAACCAAAGACATTCACCTAGTTTAAAACAGCTTGAAAATAAAAATTGGAAGATACAAGAACTTCAGAAAAGTTGTATCCTCATTTAAAAGAAAAGCTTTAAGCAAACTTGTCTTTGTTAATTACATTTTTAGAAACTTAGATCTCAGTAGCAGTGCCTGGAAATCCTGGACACTTGCAACTGAACTCTTGGCTGTCTGCAACTGTATTTCTGTATCTAATCTACAAGGCTTCATTAAAATTATTTAAGTTGAAACCACACAGAATTTGTCATTGTAATTGACTGCTGATTGTATCCAGGCTTGTTTTATTTATATCATAGTTCTGCATTCTGTTGTAACACAATTTTGTCTCATTTTATTTGTAGCTTTCTCATTACTGTATGAAACTCATTAAGTTGAATTGATTCTTGAGATGCCAGAAAGTGTGGGTAGAGAACTGTGGAAATCTATCAGCATTCAGTATTCCTGTATGAGACTGGGGAGGATTTATTTCTTCTGGTTACATGAAACAAGACTGAAGCGAAAATTTTGAGCAATTTAGTTTTAAGTGCTGTGTTCATACCCATCTCTGTGGCTGGCAAGGCAAGTGGAAAGACATCTGAACAGAGTGGCTTGAGCTGCAGCTAGAGTTGTTGAGTTTACATGTATGTGATTTCCTGGTGAATAGCTGATTCGATTCCCACAGTGTTTCTTCCTGCTGAATCAGACATCCTGGATTTCTTCATCCCACTTAACTACCTTTTTCTTTTTTTTCTTAATTCTGTTCATGAGCACTGGGAAAAATACTGCTTTAAAACCAAGTAACAATCAAATTCTTCTTGTTATCAGAGTGAGTTGTTTGCTGCAGAAGACTCTTCAAAAGAGTTCCCACAGGCCCTCTTGTACAGCCAGATAACCAAGAAATTCTTATCTACAAGGACAGTAAAACTGTAACTTCAGAGGGTGGTTGCATGTGGAATTCCTGAGTTATCAGCAGTTAATATTAAGGCTCTGGCATTACCAAACTGTTCAGATTCATTTTGGACCTGTCAGTGTTTTGCACAATGAACTGGGACATCTATATAGGGTTCCTGCAGATTTTGGAGAAGTGTAATTATGAATAATTCTCTTGTTTGTGACAACCTCCTATGTGTAAAAGCATCCTAAGCCTTCATGCCCTATTTGGTTCCTGAGAGGTAGGTGAAACTTGGAGACTTTGCCAGTCCCATTCCACAAATCATTTGTTCATTTAAAACAAGTATATTCTATGTGTAAGAAAATGTAGTAGAAATAAACATCATCAAGTTCAGTAGACAGTACTTCCTCTCCTTATTTTTAGAGATTTGTTACAATTTATCAGAACAGTTTATTTCTAGGTCCAGAAAACTTTAATTTACAAATAGTTATTTTAAAAAATAATATAATTTTAAGTGTTCAGTTAGCAAAAGCGACCAGTATCATGTACTAAGTTCTGTGATGGTTTTTTAGCTATATATTCTTAATTATCTCCAAGGAGAATTAGGTTGGTGAACTTTTTGGCATGTCTAGGGTGGGTGACTTTGTTGTTGTTGTTTGCCTTTTTGACAGGAATTTAGTCATAGAAAAACCAAGATTACAAGTCTTTGTTTGTCAGCCTTTTATATTTTTCCTTCTTCCATTTGGTCAGTACAAACTCAGGCACAAAGAACAGCAGAGGGAATATAAAAGACCAGAAAAAAACCCCCAAAAAACCAAAAACCAAACACACAAACCTAAAGTGAAGGTTTTCTGAGGAGGTTTTGAGGGACAAGTCTGTTAAAATACGAAGAAGAAAATCCTTTTGGGGAGAAAAAGAGGATAATTTAACATATTTATATGTTTTGCATCGGATTTTTGCCAGAAATCTGTACTGCAAAGTTGCAACATGTTTAGGGTTAATACATGCTATTGAGAAGAATACCTAGTTGGGAAAGTCAATAACTAGAGAGCAGAATGTCCTTTTTTTAAAATTATTTCGAGGTAAACTACAGCATATAAAGATTAATCATGCCATATTTAATCAGTAGCAGCACTTAAGCAGCTGAAGCTTTGATCTTGTTAGTGGTGTCAACAGAACAAGGGATTGGCTGGATCAGTGTGGGAATTCAGACCCTCCTGGTAAACACAAGAAGTAGGTGCAGGAGGTTGAGGCCCAGCTCCAGGTGAGCATCTCTTCCATCTTGTCCTCCAGGAACTTTCTCTTTGGGCTAAAGTGGCTTCAGACCTGAGCTCCTACAGAGCCAGCGCCTGGCTCGCCAGCTCCAGGTGTTTCCACAGCAAGAACTGCCCTGTTCTTTCCGTGGGGGCCTGAATTTCTCCCAGTCAGAGGTAATATGTTTCACATTACTGGATTAATGACCTGTGTAATTGATTTTATATGCAAGGCAGACTTACCAGTATACTACATATTTTTATTTGATCATAGCTTTCTTAAAGAGAAAAAAGGCACAAACCAAAACAAACAGGAAAAAAAAGCAAACCAGCAAACCCTTCTTCTTTGAGTAAAAATTAACATTGACAGTGTCCCACTTGGTATTACCTGGAAAAAATAGAGAATGTGCCCTTCACCTGATTTTGAGAAGTCAAAAATTGAAACCTGTTGCTCTAAAGGTAATTGTAAATTTTTTAGTGTTGTGTTTGTATGCTTGTCCATTAATCATCATTTATTAAAATACTGGCTTTTCTATGGTAACTTGTGCCTTGCAGAAGAATGTGAAAATCTAGAGATGTTCCTGAAACAATGTGTAGTCACTGCAGTTTTAGAAGGTTGTGATTTTTCCCCATGTTCTGTAATTTTCTGCAGATAGCATTCCATTTGTTCTCCTAATTTTTCCATTACAGTTGTCCCCTCTTGGAGAGAGCTCCATCTCTGATGTTAGGAACAGCAGCACCCTCACTAGTTCCTTTTGCTTTTCGTTCTGATCAGCTGTGTGGCCTAAAGGTGGTAGAAATCATTAAGATGATAAATACCCGTTCATTTTCAATGTTAGAATTCTGATTTGTCTGTGTGACTGCGAAGGATTTCATGCTTTCTTTAATTTAAGCTGTCAAGTCCTAAGTAGAAATCAGATAAAGGAGGGAATAGTGTAAGTTAATGTGTGCTGGGCATTTTATGTTGTTTTAGCTTGTACCTTTAATGCTCTGCATTTTTGTCATTAAGTACCAATGCTGTTATTCTTCCAAGACATCTGAGTATGTATTTATTTTAATTTTTCAGTTTAAAAGGTAGCATAACAGTCCCTCTGAAGCATCAGTTTGAGTGGAGGAGCTCAGTGTGCTGCTGTCAGTGTGTGATCAGGGTACAGTAAAATGTTTTCAGTTACGCACTCATTGGGAAGTATTGGGATTCTTTTCACAGTGAGATTTGAAATCTGCTTATTTGGGTTTTTTAGGCAAGTGTGAGCTCAGAATACAGTAGCAGTTACAGCTGTAAAGCTGTGTTCTTGCACACACTTGAATTCTGGCAGCTGATTTTTGTCTCCTCTACATTCCGTGGCACATAAGAAGATGGGGGAAATTTAAGTAATTTAAGTCACAGCTGAAAAGTTGTTACTGGTAAAGTTTCCTTGACCTGGAAAATTACTCATTGAACATTTCAACCTGGGATAGCCAGTCTTTTATTTAATAGTTATTGCCTATTTAGTCTATTTTATCCCCTGTCCCCTTCTCTTTGTAAGCTGTTACTGACTCTGTGCTATGCTGTGTGCAGGGGCAGACAGTGAACTGGCAAAGCTCAGTGTTTGTAAAGCGTTTGCTGCTCGCTTTCCCTGAACCCTGTTTGTTATGCTCAAGTAGCATGTCTTGGAGTTTGCTAACATCAGTTGCCTCTCACTTTACAGCAGCAGTGGGATCAGAGCTGGGCATGATATCCAAGCTGTCATCACCCTCCAGTGACAAGGGAAACGAGGGGGAAACACCCGCCCGTGTCACAAGTGCAGGAGAGACTTGATGGTCCATTTGTCTCCATGGTCTCCAGCTGAGGTAGGCAGGAAAATATTCCTGGATCTCCATCACTGTGCGTGTCCTGGGCCTGGCCACCTCAGAAAAATCTAGATAGTAAGATGGAGAAAGAAAAACAAAGCCACTTAGTGTTTGACTCCTGGCATTACTGTGTAAGACCATGAGGTCTTTCTGTCAACTAAGCCGAGGACACTTGGACTTGGGCATTATTATTCAGTTTAAGAAAGAGAAGAGTATTAAGAGTTGCCGCCTAAGTTTTTGAAATGGCGTGATCCCACAAGGCTTTCACAGAAAGGAATGCATGCGTATGCATAAACTGTTATATAGGTCAGCTATATAAAAGGCTGGAATGGAAAGGTGAGGTCACAGTTTCACAGGGCTCTGAAGCCTGAGTCAGTGCGTGCTCCTGGAAATCAGCAGAGTCTAACTAAATTTTGGAATTTGATTCCATTGTCTAGATTTTCGCTAGCAGGATGTCCTGATAAGCAGAAACTTGGTTCTGTGCAAATACAACCAGAAAATGTCCCAGTTTAAATTTGGTATTTCTTTTGTTCAAAAAAAATTAAGAGCAACGAGACAAAACTGTAAAACCTTTTATGGTTGTGTATAAATTTCCCATAAGCCATCTTGCATTGCTAACAGGTATGATCAGCTGTACTTCAAATATCAATGATCATGTGTTCATACCTTTAGCTGTAAAACCCCTGAAGTAATGGAAGTGTCTCTGGGCATGTTTGTACAGCAGCAGCATCAGGCAGATGTAGCACATAGTGAACTGGGAATAACTGGTTGTCGATTTTCTCATTCCATTTGTTGCATGGTGAAGCAGCATGTTCTTGGCTGAACAATAATTGAAGAGAGTTTGTTTTCATTTTTTTTTTCTTTGAGAAGGGCATTCAGCAAAAAGGAACCAATAATAAAAGTTGTTTGGGGTTTGTGGTTTCAGGGGTTTTGTTGGTTATCCTCCTACAGGGAAAAAACTGTAAGCCCTTAAATCCACAAGTTCATTTCCTGTTTACCAACTGTTCAAACAAAACTGTGAGGAGGTGCTACAACAGGTAACATTGCTGCTGGAGTAGAGACCTCCACTGCAGCATTAGCCAGGTTAACTCTTTGGTACTAATGCTGTGATCATTCTCTGTGTCATGTATCAGACTTTAAAATATTCTTCAACAACCTTGATCTGCCAAATTCAAGGTAAGTCATAAATCCACTGTTCAGGACAAGAAGCACCGAACGTGTTTAACAAAATGACATCTTGTTCTAAATGTTTTAAAGCATTCAAGTCCTTTTGTCTGGTGTATTCTGACTTTTTAACATAGGTCAGTTATACTGTGATAAAACTCAGAAGGTTTGGTCTCTACATTAGCTTCTACATCTGTATGCAATTTGTTCAGTTTTGTAGTAGGTAAAGTGGGGATTGAATCTGCTGAGATGAAATAATAAAAGCCCTTTGGGCATGGAAGAAAAAATTTGTGATTATAGATCTCACTTTGTTTCCTTCCTTTATCACTTAGAAAAAAATTAAAAACTTAGAATAATAAAACCATGGTTGAAAATAACTACTGAATCATATTCAGTCTAGAAAATGCAGGAGAAGGATGAATTATTAAACTGGGAGTACACTAATCTTTACAAGATGCACACTTTTTCCGTGCTCATGGGAGTTTGCTGTTTCTAACCAGGGCTAGTTGCTGCCTTTCCTTCTGGTATTAAGCACAGAGTAGCTTGTAGCTCAGTCTTGCCAGGTGACACTGACAGCTTATGCAGAGGACATTTTCTACTGTTTGGCTTTTGCAGAAGGAGAAGGATGTTGTATTACTGGGTTATTCTGGGCAGAGGGTGCCAAGGCCTGATCTTTCCCATCCATCCTTACAATTTGAACAGCCTCGAGCCATGTATCTCTTGCTATATTTTTGTTTTCTAAACTCACTCTGTATTTCTGGGAGAAAATCCTGCAGTTTTCAGTAACCTGACCCAAAAGTCTTTCTCAAATGAGTGCAGTGGAAAGTTTCTTCTGCAGTGAGGGCAGTTGTTGGTAAGCCAAGCAGGTGAGGTTATCCTGTTCTAAACTATTTCCTCAGCCATGTCCAAAATACTTGTGTGGGATGACAGGGCTGGGCTTAGCTCTTCAATGTGGAAAATGACTCTGAGGTCAGTTCTCTTGGAGCTGCAAATGAGGCCAGGTGTACTAAACCCTGCAAACCAAAGCTTCTGTAAATTCTGCCCATGCCTCTACAGTGCAGCAAGGGATGGCTGGAAGCAGTGATTCTTCTCCTTGCTTTGATAGTTTTGATCAGCCTAGCAACTGCAGTAAGGTTTGAATGTGACCTTAGAGTTCAGATGAGAATTGGAGTAGAAAACAGCTGTGAAATCAATGATTTGAACTTTGTTTGTTTGTTTCTGTTTGTGTTCCCAGTTCTAAACATCACTCTGTAGAAAGCCAACACAAAATGGGACATCACTCAGCTAATCACTGGAGGGGTGGCAAAGGGGTTCAAAGTTAGCTGTTCTCAGTCAGAGGGATAAACTACTGATTGGTATGCAAGTTTAATGATTTCTTTTTCAACTTAATTAATAGCCCATCAGAAGAAAAGAGAAAGAAGAAGTTGGTTTTCTGTGGTATAAATTAGTGTATTTGCTTTGTACCAGAATGGTACCTTCCTGCTGTATATCGAAGTGGCACTATGAATTATTTACCCTTTCAACTGCAATTGTCTAATTTATGTTTTTTTAAATTGACAAGTCTTACAAAGAATCGTCCTACTTAGAAATCGGGCTAACAGCTACTAGCCACGTGATTGCTCAGTATGGATGGTGAAAAAGGTTATATTTTCTGATTTGTATTAAATGTTACAAGGCAAGATTTTTCCAGAAATAGAAAATTAATAGTCAGTTTTGGAGCCCTTAGTTGTGGTTGTAACTCTTGAGCATAGTACTGACCATGTGTCAAGTTATTAGTCAGGTGAATAAATTTATTAAACCTAAGAAAGCCTAACATGTGTGTGTTCCCTAGCAGACTTATTTCATAGTTGCTGGTAACTTCCCTTGTGAATATAAAAGCCCAGTCAGCAGCCAATCCTGTAATTACGAATTTCCTATGATTAACTGTGCTGTTTCCTAAATTAGAGTCTGGCAGTGTCTGCTCGGGATATGGGCTACTGTCATGTTGTCCATGTTAGCCACAGTTCACCTCTCTGTCATAGAGGATAAACACTTAAATGTTTTGCTTCAAAAGGTATTTTCAGAAATACAAAAACAACTTCTGAATGCGCTTACTCTGAAAGAATCTGGAGCTGCATATTTGCTGCGTACTCAAAGTGGTAGTGGCATTTACCTTTGCTTTTTCTGAAAGCAGATTCTGGCTGGATAAACTGCTTTCACCATCTCTTTTTCTGCCTAGTGTTCCTCCTGCCATGTTTTGAGAAGACCCAGACATAAAGAACAATATTTTCTAGAAACCAAGCAAAATAGATCACAGATGAATCCTTGGGTCTGTGTTTCACTTCAGACTTACCTTAGGTGAATCCACAGCTGCTGTAGATTTTGGCAGTACATCCTCTGAGAAAATGAAAAATGTTTTCTTGTTCTCATCTTGTACTTGCTTAACTTTGCTTTGGGAAGTTGATTTATACTCAAGTAAGAAGAAGAAATTATTACAGTAAATACATGTGCCAGAATGTGGTTATGGCATTCACTGTGTACAGTAGGCACAAGAAGCATATTTAAGTTAAAAAGTTTACATATGTAGCATGCATGCACATACACAGATCAAAACATGTACACAGTAGGGAAGAGTTGCTATGAATGTGAATTAAGTTTTTAATAATGACTGAACGAGGCAAATCATTTGGTCATTATAATTATCTGTGGAACCAAAGCCAGTTTAGGACAAATGAAGAGTTGCCTGAACCTGGTTAATAGGATTCATATTTTCACCATATGGCAAGGTTATGTTTTTAAGTAAAGGCAGTCAGGAGTCTAAATGCATTATGAATCCAGTTCCCCCTATCAAATGGTCAGATTCTTCTTAAACCACAGAATGAAGACAAACCCAACCACACATATTTCACAACACCGCGCAAGGTTTTGAGGCTTCTTTTGATCTGCTGTCCTTATGTGTGTCTTCAGTTTACCTCTGTGTCTGCCCTCTTGTGGATTTTAAATGCATTAAATACTGTAGATTTATATTATCCAGGTTTTAAGACTACAGGTCTTTGTGATGATCTGGTGACAAATCTGATTTGCATTATCTAGAACAGAAAGGAGCGTCCGTGTTCTAGGGTTCTTCTGCATTTCTTCTGAATGCTTTATTTGACTAAGAGAATTGTTCTGCCTACCTTCTGGTTTGGGAAGTTCTTTTGTTCTGTTTTTAAACCATATTTGTCAAGCATTTTTTTCCATTTCTCACCCCCTACTGTCGCACAATTGCTCTTCAAACCTGACTGTCTCAGGGAACCATGAATTGAAAGATCGTGACAAGGCATACGAAATACCGCTGATGTATTCAAAGCTTTAGGAACTTTTCCTACGGTCGTAAGATAGGCAGATCAGGGCCTTCTACAACAAAACACTTCGCCAATCCTGTCTATAATTTCTATCTAAAATATTGCTGTGTGTGCAACAGTAGTAAATTGCTTTAAAGCCAGAGGCCAGGGAACACTTCTGTGCTGAATGGATCCAGGAGGATTAGTGTACATCAGCCTGCAAGGTAGAATATAGTAAATCATGCACAATGTTGTTAATGTTTTTAAGGCAATGCAGCTTTGAATTTTGCTAGAGAAATAGGAGGAAGATGTGGGTGGTGTTCATGGTGTGCAACAGAGAAACTCAGCTAATGTAAAATGAATGACCTATCAGACAGTGTTGTGTCAACACAAAATATTTTAGAGAGCCTCTTAGATTATATCTTATAAAAGATAACAGTAAAAGGACAAGGAAGGAGAAATGTGCACTACGGGGCCAAAGTCAGGAATTGAAAAATAAGTGTGAAAAGTGAATTCTTGAGCAGAAATTGGAAATAGTTGCTGGTTTCCTCTCACTGTCCAAGGTGCTGATGGCACCTGAGAGACAGAGACAAGCTCTGCACTACAAAAGTGGGGACCTGCCTTCTGGGACCAGTAAATCCCAGATTGAGGACAGATCTCTGAGGCAGGTTTTGTTCTGTTCTGCACAACAACATGGGATGAGGAGCTCTTAGAGCCTGTCCTACTGACAGTGCTGATACTGTGATAACCACAATGGAGTCATGGTTAGAGCCAGCACAGAAGCATGGTCAGCTGCATTTTGGCATGAATGTTCCCCTATATTAACAGTATTCCTCTGTGCTTGCATTTGAATACTTTGCATGATGTTCCAGAATTTTTTTTTCCATTTAATTTTGAGAAAGTAGTAAAAATATTCAAAGTCTATGGAAATTCATTTCTGGATAGTTACTTTTGGCGTGTCATGTTGCTACCTCATGTAGACTTGGTTCCAAATCTCTGTAATTTTACTGGTTTTTCTGTGTTCATTTTGATGTTGCAGTATTGCAGCAGAGGCTTTAGAGGTCACTTTGGTGGAGGTGGAGTGAAACAACAGATAGAAACAGAGAGAGATAAAGGCACTGAAGTAAATTTATGCAATTTCTTTGTCAAAGATCACATAGACCACAACTCCTGGGCCCAGGAAGATGCTGTTAATCATGCTGTGACATATATTGAAATAAAATTTCAATACTTGTGTTTGATACTACTATTACTTGGCTGTACTGACCATTTACATCTCTGGATGTAAGGCAGGGATTGTGGAAGGGCAAGCCTAATTCCTTTTACTGTAATTGTGTTCATCACAGAATCCTCTGAAATGGACCTTGTGGCTCTGCGGAGATGGATTCTGAAAACAGGTGGATTCTGGAGGCTGAACATGACGCTCTGAGAAAGGTGCCAGCACAAGATGCAGACAAAAAGAATCCTGGTGGCTGTCAAGGATAGAATGGAAATAACATTTGTTTAATTGCTGCTTTTTAAAAGCACATTCATCTGTACACATGAAAATGATCACAGCAATGTTAAATGGTGTTTTGATAGTTAATCCTTTATTATAGTTACAGCCATAAGTTTGTGTGCTACACAATACTGTCCTGCTGTTCTATGCTCTAGTAGGTATATGGAATTATTTATTCCCTGCCTAGCACATACATGTGTGTATGTGTTTGCTAAGACTCCACGGAAACATCTAAATGCGTGTTGGACTTCTGTGAAAGTCTATAGAGTGCACGTGTTTTTTAGAAAATAAGGCAGAGGCATTCAAATGCTTTGCTAAATAGGAAAGTAAGGATGTAAGAAGCTGAAGGCTGTTTTTGATGTCCTTGCTAAATAATAACTTACTTTGTAAATATCTTGGGGGGTAAAGTGCTACTTGTTCTGAATTAGTGAGAAAAACTTTTCCACATATTTTAATACTGACAAATTCCCTTATTCTGCCAACATGACATTCTCATTTTGCTGAAGAAAACTTAGCCTGTTGCTCTTTTTTGCATCTCAGCTTTCAGTTCTACTAAATCTTTCAGTCACTTCTCTTTGCATCTCTATTTTCAGCACATTTAGGTAATCTGTAGGGTTTTAAGTTGTTTTAGCTTGGGTCCATTGTGAGACATTAATACAGCCTTGACAAGGTCCATGGTGTGGAACGTTTTGGTCTCTAACACCAGTAAGAACAGACGGGGGAGCAGAGCCGTGTCTGACGTAAGACACGCAAAAATGTGGATCTCGCCAATTAATCACTGCACACTGCTGACAAATAAGTGACAGTAATTGATGCAGCCCTTTGAGAGACAATCTGGAACTACTGCAGCCTGGGAAAGCTCATTCATTTCTTTTCCTTTCCTGAGTTAGTGGTGAATAACTGCCCTTCCTTAATTGCTGCCTGGCGTTGCTTTATAGGGTGACAGTGTCAGTGACAAGCCAGGAAGTCAGAGTCTAGTTGGAGCATTATCTGGCTAAGTCTTGTCTGCACTCTGCTTCTGCAACTATTGATGTTTTCTTTTCAGTGTATTGGCTGCCAGAGGGCTTATGCACATACACCTAAAGTGCATTTGAGTACTTAGAAGTATTCTGTTAGGTTTTCTGCTTGACAGTCTAATTATCAAAACGTTTTCACTATTTATGTTACGCTCCTACTCTGGAGTGTCAGGATTTCTAAGATGCCCAGTAGATTCCAGCAGTAAAATCTGTGCACTCTGACTAGATCTGGTTTGCACTCCGTGCTTTGTTTTAGGTGAATTTATCTGGCTCAGAGTAAAGCCAGAAGGTCTTATGGCTGTAAGAAAATGTGTAACTGTTTTAACAGGCAGTATGCCAGACCAAGGCAACATATATTCAAACCACTGTCTGCTGCTAAGGTCCTGCTTGCAGAGTATTCCTTTTCTTGACAGCAGGGTAGGAAGTCCCGGCTCAGTCCAGAATACCAGAACAAAAAGAGGTTTCTGCTGAATTTTCTCTCCAGTAGGCAGTGGCTGCTTCCATCACATTGAGCAAACTTTTCTTCCAGAACAACAATTGCCTGCCTTGGTTATTACTGGAGTGAGGCCAAAATATTTCACTTCGATGCAATAATATTGTTACAGCAAAAAGAGCTGCTGAGCAAAACCTGCTAGGACTGTCATATTTGTGGGTAGGGCCACCTCCCACCCAGTTGTGATTTAGATCTGCTGCCATTTCCTTGTAATTACGGGGCTGGCTAAGATCGTATTCACATCCTGAATATGTCCTCTGACTGTTTCCTTGTCTTTCTTTCTCACCTCTTTACTGCTGCAGAAGAACAGGTGTCCCCATCTGAGAAAAGGAGGGGGTAAATTGCTCCCACTTTCTGGACCTGGGAACTGGAGCACAAGGCAGTCAATTGCCCTATTTGCCAATAATCCAAATGTTTGGATCTTGCATTGAGTGGAGCAAGAGCTGCAGAAATTTAGGGCCTCTGTGAACCAAGCTGGTTACATCTGATTTGCGCAAACCTCTGCAGTGATTCAGTGGCAGGACAGAATGGATATCTAAGTGTAGAAGTGAGGAGGGGAAAAGAGAAGAGCTGCTAAATGGATCATGTGTTTCCTTTCACTAGAATCCCTTGCAGTGGCTCTGGCAATTTAGATCTGGCCAAGAACTGCACTTCCTCTGTGGCCACAAATGACAGATTTTTTTTTCTTTCTTTCATTGGGCCATATTTGCTTTCTGAACACAAATTGCCTCTTTAGAGCCTGAGTTGTTTCCTCATAGCACTCTTGTTGCTCTGGTATTGCAGTGGTGTTGCTGGAATAACTGGTGAGAGTGTGCCAGCAGCAGACAGCAAGAATGTTCTGCTCTAGCAGAAACAGTTAAAACATGGGGCTTTGCAGGGTGGGGTGTATAAACTTAGGGGAGGATATCTCAGAGTCTAGGAGTATGGCAAATGAGATGCAGAATGAACTCACACTTTGATCTAAGTTGAGGTGTTTTTTCATGTGAAATAGAGGAAAATGGAGTTCCAGCCGTTGCAAAAGTCCTGGCAAATGCCAGGAGTGTTTCCCTGGAAGATTTTACCATTGTGTTCTTAATTGTTGGAGTAGATTAGGTATGATACAAAACCTGTTTTCTTTCCCTCTTAGCTTTTTTACCCTCTTTGCCTTTTCCCTTCAGATTATTGTTGCTGTTACACATCACCTTCTCAACCCTTCCTTTCCTGGCTGTCTTTCTCTGGGTTTAGATCTCTCTCCAAGAAATCTGGAAAGATGCATTCATCTATTTGCAGAAGAACAAAAGTGCAAAATGAGTGGTGTATTCCCTGCTGATTTCACAACTTGAACCAATATTTTTCCCAGTGTTTTTGCATCCTTTCTCCAGAGGCATCTGCCAGATCTTGATCCCTGCTCAAACTCTCATTGCAGTGGCTGTGCACTGCTGTGGATTTCTAGGATAAAATGTGACCTAGTAAAATGTGACTGCAAGTGGCAGAAGCAGGAATGGTTTTTTTGTTCTAACCTAAGTAATGATGCAGAGTTCAAGATCCCTAGAAAAGCCGTGTTTGACACAATCTGTAATGTATTTTTAACTTTGATGCAATGTAGCTGTTACTATTACCTGCAGTAAGATATACCTATTTTACTGAACTGCTCAATTACTGGGTTTTTTAGTCACATTTTTCTAACATTTTCAGAACTGCATGAACAGAGGCAGCCAGGATAGGCTGTTAGGTTCATTTGGAAGAGAACTTGAGACTGGCTGCTTGTGATTGTGTCCAAGCAGAAACTGGGAACATAGATACTGGAATCCTTGGTTCCTTACTACATTTGTAGTTATCCAGTATTTCAATATTTCCAGAAGAAGAAGCCAAATGAGACCCACAAGTATTGGTGAGAGAAGGAGGCATTGTGTCGGATGAGAACATGTCATATCCCTCTGGAATTGCTTCCCTGCTGCCCACTTTACCCAGTGAAGAGGAGCCCACTGTGTGGCCAATCTCTGTGGAAAATTTATTGAAGGTTAGTAAGGTTGTGGTTTCTTTTGAGTTGTTTTCTTAAAAAAAAAAGAAAAATCTTAATTCCCTGTTACAGATACTTTATTGATTCTGTCTTGAGGTGGATTTTCCCTAAAGAATCCTCAGTTTGAGTAAATGGTGCTTTTCTGAGTGTCAGAGTTTGCATGTGAAGAGGGCATTGGGTGGATTTTTGTGCATGTTTTTCTATTTGGAACTATTTTCTATTTGTACTAAACACTGTAATAAAAAAAAATTGTTTTGAAAACCTTGTTTTCAGCTTGGAGTAGTGTTTGGGTGTCACATGTGTTGTCAACATTTTCTTGCCAGTTTGTACCTGAAACTGTGACTCCATGTAAAATGTGATTTTTTTTTTTTCTTGATATGATAATAGTTCATTAGTATGCTAAAAGATTGTCATTTGGAAAAATCTATTTGCTGAGACATTCGTGAAATGAAGCTTCACTGTCTAATTGAAAATGTTACTCTTAAGAATTGCAGTTTATTTGATGTGTGCTCCGTGGTCTTCTGCTTGTTCTCTCTCACAGCCTGGGATGCTCTTTCACTTTATAGTGTAACTAGTTAGTGATTCCTAACCAGTGAGCTTAAAATTTAGATAAAAAGTTAAGAAAAATGAAGGCAAATACTCTTTTCATTTTGTGACTGTGTGTTGGGTTGACCCTGAGTTGATGGACAGTCTTTAAGACCAATTACGCTTCTCACAATTTACATATTTAAACCGCACAGAAGGGCGGGACTTGCCCCTTTTGGTCGGAGCTCGCCTGCTGGAAGGTGGGGGGGCTCCGAGCCTCCCGGCCCCGCTGGGCCGGGCCGGGGCCACTGCCCCTTTCCCCCTTTCTCAGCACCACGGCACGGACCCTGGGTCGCTGGGGGGAGCTGTCCCAGAGCCGCAGGCAGCTAAAACCAGCCATGGACTGCTCACAGCTAAACCCATCCAGCGCGGCTTCTGGGGACAGGCGGGTCCCTCTCCTCTCCATGCGGAGCCGGCGGAGCCAGCGGGAGCCGGCAGAGCCTCCTGTCTGCAGCCAGCACACTCCGTGCTGAACTGAAGAGGACACCACACAGCCAGCAGCACAGAGGGAGCGAGGCTTTCCCCACCGTCAAGCCCGAACAAGAACACCCTTCAACATGGCGGTTTCAGAGTCAGAGAAAGAGAAGTGAGTCACGTGGGACGGAGCTGGAAATGGCGACGGGAGAGAAGAGGGCGGTGCCGCAATTCTGGCGCGCAGCTTAAAAGAAACCTTCTTGCATGCCGTGGTAAGAAACCGTAATACCACAAACTGTTTGTCTCTTTAATCCAATGAAAGAACATGGGGGGATGGAGTATCCTCGTGTGCCTGTGAAGATTGTGAAGAATGCCTATGCCAGGCTATATAGAAGTAGTGAGAGGCTGTTAGAGACTTGTGGCGAAGAAAAGCCTCTGTGTGCAGGCCAAAATAACTTATCCTTAAAAAGATGAATAACCCCATGTGATGGCCCATGTTTTGTAGTATGAAAGAACTGTGAAATTCTTCATGAGAGACATGTTCTACACACAGCAGACTGTTTGTTTCCGGGCGGGTGTGCTGTTGGTGGCAGTTTGGGAACCACGTGCAACTGAAGGAAAACCTTTTCTTTCTTAAGCCTAAGAGAAAGACTTTTCAAGAACTGCAACACTGACTAACATCCCATGTTCTGTTATCCCTTGTGTGAGCTGGATAAAAGGAGAGAAGTGCTGGAAAGGGGGGGGGGGGGGGATTTACTTTAATTTTGTTTTGTTGTTTTCTCTTTACTTTTAATTCTGTTAGTAATAAAGCTCTTTCATTGTACTGCAACTGTTTAAGGTTTGTGCCTGCTTTGCTTTTCTCCTAATTCTTATCTCACAGAAGGAAAATAAGTAAATAATGGATATTTTGAATCAAAACCACTACATTTAATTGGTGTTTCCGCCCGGTTTCGAACTTAACCCGCTACAGACTGATAAATGACGAAAGAAATAATGAATTGGCCCGGCCATGCTCTGAAGTCTGTGGCAAAGTTAGAATTTGAAACTCAATTCTGAGTCAGCTGTTAGATCAGACTCCCTGACTGGGAAGAGTTTCAGCTGCACAAAATGGGATTTTTCACATGGGATAGTTCGGATGTCACCTAACAAACCAAGTTCTCTTCTTGTTTTGACATGAACAACTGAGATTTGCTCTTTTGCTGGCAGACTTCATTAAGTGTGTGGCTTTTTTAATCACCAGGCAGTCACCCAAAATAGCCTACACATTGTTGGAGTGTCCTTATTGGTAGGAAGCACGGCCTGCTCTCTGATACTGGGCCATCCAAAAGAATGTAGTAAATTTTAATGTGATTGTAACTTAGCCAGCATTTACATAAAAGACAACAATGATCTTCTTGTTATGGAGATCATTAATGAAACATCAGCACTGGTCTGCAAATGTGCTACCATGTTGTGATCCAGCTGAAAAAACAGCCTTGTGTAACTTGAGTATGTTGCATAACACAGGAAGTGGAAAAACAAACTAAATTTCCAATGGTTGTTTACATTTTAGCTAGATCCCAATGAAAAGTCTACAGTGAGTAGCTTTTTGAGTAATTTAACTTCTGTATCCTCTAAAGGAATATCTGGGAGGCTGAATATATTCCTTCTCGCCTGTTCAGGGCTGGTATTTGTGGTTGCATTTCTCAGTGTGTTAATCTGATGTTAGAAATCCAAACAACACTGCACTCCAGATAAGTCATGTGGCACCGTTTGTGTTTCTGAGTGGAGAAGGGGATGAGTGCTCTGCTCTGCGAGTTGAGGGTGATTCAAAATCCATCTTCCTTGTGCAGTCAGGCATGTAACTTGGAAATTTGCTTACCAGTTGGTATCTGGAAAGATAAAAGCAGTAAGTCACATCTTGTGATAGGCAAACTCATATTCCAGTCAATTCATGGGAACACAACCATTTACAGGACTTACTTGATATTTTTTATCAAACTATAGTTTCAGTGCCAGTACATTCAAGACACACTTCTTTCTCTTCAGTGGTGTTCTTCAGTTTTTATGTCACTGTAGAAAGGCAAAAGTTGCAAAACTCAGCAAGATTTCAGGAGGATGTGGCCAGTCAGGAAAGTCTGCAGCTATTTCTAAGTTCTGCTGTTTTCAAGTGCTAAATTCCTCTGAGGATTGTGAGTGATCGGATCCAAGTCTAAAATGTTTGTTAACAGTCTTCAAAGTCCTCCTCTGCTCTTTTTAAACTGAGGTCTCTTTAGGAAGCTTATCTTGTTAAAAAGTTTTTGAAGGTAAAAATTGAATTTAGAAAACTGAACTGCAAAATGAAACTGTCAGCTCTTGCTATGGATGTGTGCAAACTAATGTATGCATGGAGTTCAGGAGACTTATGTTGACTTTTTATTAGCAGGAGATATGTTTCTGTGACCCAGCAGAAGGGACACGGACATTGCGGACCCAAAAAAGATTGCTCAGCATCACCCAGCAGATTGATATTGCCCTACATGTGAATTATTGATGGATGGATCAGCCACACTCTGAATTGTACGTGGTGTTATTAGCTGAAGAGGAAGGGAGGGTGCTGTGCTGGCTTGTTTCAGTAAATAGTGTGGAGATGGAAACTTTAAATTTCTTACAAACTGAACAGAATTGCAGGGCACACAGTCGTTATGGTTTCTTGTGTTATCATTAAAATTAATGGCCTTATCAGCTTCAGCGGAGATGTGCTTTAGTTGGTGACCCTCCGGTGGGTGAGTGAGAGGTGCAGAGGATCTGTCTCCTTTCAGACATGGCTTGCCCTTGGGTATTTTGTGCCAGCAGGACCTCAGGGTAGATGATGAAAAAGCACTTGACAATGGATATAACTGCTGTATACCACAGGGCTAAAGTGACACTCTCAGCCTGTAAAATCTGCTCAAATAAACTATGTAGTATTAAATTTGCATTAAGTATTGTGGCTTATTTGATCAACAGAGCTCTCCCATCCCTCCCATCCCTGTCCCCCAAGCCACAGATGCAGCAGTGGCTTTTCAATTGACTGAGGACACCACATAAGTAATGGTTGCCTGGAGATTATTATTTGGATTTGGTTTAACTGTAGATTTGGCTATGTTTTTGTAATTATTTTTCCTTTATTTTATTTTCCCCATATGAGAATAATCTGCTTTCGATATATATTGTTACCCTTAGATTTAAAATATGTGACAGTATGCAAACTGTATTTCAAATGGTGCAGCACTGGCCAATTTCCAACCTGGGTTAGATTTATAGGATAACAATATATTGTATAATTTTGTGTCAGATTCTTGGAGTGACATTACACTTAGTTAGTTTTCACACCACTACCACCCATCTTTCTATATATAAAACAAATGTTACAAAACTCAGCAAATAGGTGAAAGCTGCATGCTTCTTTTAAAGGGCTGATTGTTTCAGGGAAGATACTTGATCTAGAGATTTGCTGGGATTGACCCTATGTGTATGTGTGTGTTCCATTATCTTATTTGTCTTCTACATTTCAGTAAAGCCTGGAGGTCCTTGGCAGCTGAGCTTAGGGCTGCACACACACAGTAAGACAAGTGGTCTTCTCTGCAGTTGAAGGAGAAAGAAACAAGAGCTGGAAACCAAGAACAACTGTATAGAGCAGATCATATGCTTGGTGAAGGTACATTCAATTCAAAACCATTCAAAAAATGGGGTTTTTTTTACCTTTATAACATACACATTATATGGACTGAGCATTGCCCTCTGGTTGTCCTATTTTGCAGAAGAGTGGCCTGGAATAAAAAAGTTGGTTAAGCTTGGATGGAATGTGCCACTGAGGAGAGAGAAAGGGAGGCAGGTGCATCACTTCCTTTATAATGTGTTTTGTGGTTGTCTATCCATGGGAAAGCTGGCTTTATAACCCAAGGCTCTGAAGCTCAAAGTAGCAAAGGAAGGACCCCTGAATTCTTTATGAACCTCTGCTCCTGACATTACATCAACGGCAGTGTCTTAACAATCAGGATGGGACAATTTTCAGGGAAAAAAGAGACATTGGTTTTGTGCTGCACTTTCTGTTTCATTTATTCTTTGTGTGCTCCTCGCTTCATTCTCCTCATAGTTTTCTGTTTCCAAATCGGCGCAAGAAAAGTAAATATTAAATGATTGCTACAGTGGGAAGTAACACATTAGAAATCTAAAACAAAAAAAGACTGTGCGTGGTTTGTTTATCCTCTAATTAAAGGTAGATTTTTCTTTAAAAGACAGAAAAATCTTGTTTGTAAACTGCTAAATACCCTAAGTCCTGAAGTTCAGTGGGAATACTTTGGAAACAGCTATGATCTAGAACTCTGAATAATTTACCATGGCTGCTTGATTCTGTGATCTGTCAAAGCCACGCTGCAGTAATTGAAGCTGAAGCTGCTCTGCCACTGGAACTGCATAAGACAATAGGGGTCAATGTATTTCAACAGAGAATAAGGGTTTGATCAAAGTTCTGTGCGTTATCAAAAGTAATTCCCTCTTGTAACAGGAGGTTGCCTGCTGATACACGTTTTTAACAGATACCAAAGCCTATTTTCTATTATTTTTGCAGGAGGATGTACGGCTGTTCAACAGCCCATCCTTTAGTAGAAGTAAGTTCAAAGAAATGTCGAGCAAATGTCGCTAATCCTTTTGAATTAGCGGTGCAAGTTCATGAGGTCACTTGTTACAGTGATGTAATATGCAGAAAACCTCTAATAACTGAACATGTGTTGCATGTAAAGCCAGAAGCAAAGTAAACTGGAACACTGACATGAGATTGAGCAGCGTGTATTCTGTATCCACATCAAAGCTCTCAAATGCCTTCCGCCCAGACAAGGACGTGGAGCTGGTAATGTCTCTTTCTGGCTGTAGCAGCAAACATGAGGCTCTTGGAATAGAACATACTCAGTTTGAGCCTCTGAAAGTGGATCCAGACTTGAGGAGATTTAGCATTAATGGCACCGCTGCAAATAACTGGTTGTAGTTAATGTTCGTGTTTACTTCCTTTATCAGATTTATTACACTTGTGCATCTGGTGATAGGCATTTAATGAAATCACGTTTCTAATACCGTTCAGAATTTTTCTGGTTCTTTCCTCCTGAATGGTATCAGAGGTTCCATGCGAGAATTCTGATGCCATTGCAATTATATTAAAATGCACCAAGTCATTCTACATTAGTTAACACTTCTAGAAATGAGCATGCTCTGAGTTTGTCATCTCTTCTCTTGAAGAAAGCAGAATGCCTACTCACTGAGCCAGCTGCTTGATGACATTCACCCTGCTACATTTGCTGCCTGAGTTTCTTTGGAAGCCTGCGCTCATAGTTAGGACAAAAGTTACTGGAAAGGGAGTGCAAAGACCTCTTTAAAGTTTGCTCTGACTTGGAACAGCCATAAGGTGCACCTCAGTATTGTGTAGATAAGCTAGAACTGATCCTTGGAGCAGCAGACCCCAGCTCTTGGCCTGAGTTAGCAATCCCACCGCTCAGACCTTAAACTGGGAAAGGGCTGTGCAGTCTCAGCTGCTGTGGTTTCCAGGTTTGAAGGTAGTTCAGTGCGTCATCACTTTGGGTGTTTGCTTTGGAGTCCATTCTGGAACATAAATCCCTCTGGGATTTTCTTGGAGCGGGGACAAAACATTATCCTCTCCTAGAAATGAAATGAGATTCCATGGACTGTCGGATAGGTCCGGTTGTCTGAGTGCCAGTGCAGCGCGGAATGACTGATTCATTGCTCGCCTGTGCTGGATGTAACTGTTTTATACTGCTGCAAAATGAGTGTAAAACCCATGGCTTACACCGGGAGGTGTTTAATTGCACCTCACTGCTGTATTTATGGCTCTGTCTAAGTTCCTGAGTTTAGTGGAGCTTCCGCTGCAAAGCAGCAGTGGAAATCCTTTGGGAATTTATGGCATATAGACGTGTAATGCCTGTTTTCTCAGATGCAACTGGCAGTTTAACTGAGGACCTGTGTATAATATTGTTTGCAATTTGATTTATTTTGACTATCAGCCATGGTGAGCTCTTATAAAATAATTCTGAACTAACTCAGGAAGTCAGTCTTTTGATATCCTCAAGACGTTAGTGTTGTTCTCTGTGCTTAGAAAGAACAGAGAGATAAATTCTTCATGTTCACTGGAATCACTTTTTTTCAAGTGCAGGAAGAGCACAGTGCCTCCAGAATGGCTGAGCATTACTATACATAGAACATGTGTTTGGAGAGCAGAGCATCAGCTGCCCCTAAGTACATCAGCTGGAATTAGGTGGCTGTGGAGTCAGTAAGATTAAAATTCAGAGGCAGATGCCAGCATTGGCATAGGATGATTTCTGGTCTTGGAGCCTTCATGCAAAGTGCACAATATTCCTCCCCTCTAATCGGAAGCAGATCCTCCCGCCCAGCTGTCCTCCTTACTCTTGCACATTCTTTCATTAGTAGTGTGGGCCAGGCAGTGAAAACTTCATTTCCCATAATATCTTGAAGGAAATCTGTGGGATTATCACCACCTGTTACCACTGTGCAGTACTCAGATGCTGCTCCATGCTGCAAGGTGAGATAGAAAGTAAATGCAAATGTGAATGACAATTGCAGGAGCAGATGCCTGGGAAAGAGAGCCTTGCAGGCAGGATTTCTTGCCTCGGGATCCCTATCTGGGCATTTCAGGACTCTGCACTTCAGCCCATGTTCTCTGTCTATTTCCTCCTTCATCTTTTTGTACCTGCTCTGGTCAGATTGTTTGCATAACAAAAACCATCCAGCAGAGAAGATGAATTGCTTGTAACAGACCCGACGCTGCAGACCCTGATACTGGCGAGTCACGTACTGTGGGTGGGATTTGGTTTCCTGAGCATTTATCCCTGCTGTGCTCTGGAAGATGCCCCAGGACAACTCACTTGGGCCTGCGTTTGCCCAGAAGGGCACAAGGTCCTGGCTCATTTGTCAGCCTCATGAGGACAAGGAGACATGGCCCAGGGCAGCCGAAATGTCACTGCCCACCCCTGTTTACACAACTGAATCCTGCCCACAGTGATGAGCCCTTGCACTCCATGCAAAGGTTGAGAGAAAGTTTCCTGATGAGTTTTTTTGGGAGTTTTTTTGGACAGAAAATTGAGGTTTTATTTATTCTTTTGTGTGATAACGTGCCTTTCCTGCGGGCAGAATTCCCAATACAAACTTGGTTGTTCAGCTCACAGCAGAAATGCAGCCTGCCAGAGAGGAAAGAAACATTTTCCAAGCAATTCCATGGCAGCAGCAGCAGCAGCTTACACCAGTGACTCCCATGCTCTGTTGTATGTTATCACTGCTTAGGAAGCCTTGCATTTCTAATGGAATATTTTGCTGTTTGGAGGATGGTTTCCACTGCTTGTGTGAATCCTACTTTTTTTGCCAGAAAAAACCCCCGAAAATAGGAACAATTAGCAGAAAAACAGGCAATAGCAGGAATGTTTGTCTTCCTGTCATAACCCTAAATTCTTGTAATAGGAGTACATCTGCGGATTAATAATTGTGTCTTGCCTAGAGATCTGAGAGCAAGTAATGAGAAGGTAAAGAAGACCTGAATATTTTCAAACGAAAGAGAATAGATTCCTGGAAGAGTATGGAACAAAGTGCTGTTGTGGCTCCTTTTTGTTCTCTGCACTGCCTTGTGCAGTCTTTGTGGAGGGTGCATAAGGATTTATTTAGAGATGCTGCCCTCACTCTTGTGATCATCTCCACATGGGGCAGAGGTTGGTCTCTATCATTTTTTCTGGGTGGGGGTATTAATTTGGAAAAGACCTGGCTAACAGACTGCTTATTTGTTTCTGATCTTTCTTAATGTGATTATGGTGGCTTATGCTTCCCTTCTGTTGCTGAGGAGGGGATTTTCAAAAGTGCTCTGTTGGCCAGAGCCTGTTCCTATTAAAGAGATCAGAGAGACTCTCCTGGGTGTAATGGAAGTTGAGACTGGGCAATAATAATCGGGTCTTTTCAAAAATGTTGTCGTTGGTAATTTTGTAGGCAGCAGGTGGAACAGTTGAAATGAAGTACTTGGTGCACAAGCAGCCTGTCAGTATCTGCTAAGGAAACATGTGTGCAGGAATTCCACAGGGAGAAATGTAGTTACTGGTGCGTGCTGACCAAAAGCATTGCTTGACAATTGGTGTTGCAAGAATGGAGGGAAAAGAGAAAACAAGGGTAAAATATAAAATATATGGTGAGAACATAGATGCTTATCCCTCAAAACCAGATGAAAATTACTCTGTTTTGTTATTTGTCTACAGGAATTCTTGTTTTCTGTATTCTCGTGTCATTATCCTATTATAACCATCCATCTTTGGCTATGATTTATTCCACAGTGTGCTCAATCAGCATCATGCATGATTGAAAATGTTGGTATAGTTTATACAATACGTGAACGAAGAATGTTGGTGGGGGAAGTTCACCAAAGAGAACTAGAACAGGTAAAGTACAGAAAAGCCCTGAAAGCATATTTATGTTTCCTCTCAGTCATGTCATGTTAGCTGTGCCATTGATTGTAGCTGTTCTGCTCACCTGAAGATCACGTTAGCAATATTTTATCTGTAGCATAAAACCAGATATGGACATAATATGCATAAGTACTGCCTGTCTCCACGGAGGAGTTAAAAGAAGAGGAAGCAGACATCCTTGAGGCACTCATGGTTTTTGCTGAAAGGGACAGGATTTATGTCCATCTCTTCTAGCAGGGCACTGTATTTCAAGTCTTAAGGATGCTGTCAGTCCCAAGCAGCATTTGTTGGAGAATAGCTACAAGATGGTATAAGGGCTGTTCAGTGCTTTTCTGTAAACCTGTGGGAGGATTCTGAAGAGTATTCAGATGATCAGAGCTCAGGCATGAAGCGCGTTACTCCTTGACCACTGCTTTTAGCACCCGACTTATGAAACCCATTTGACCTTCCTGTACATCGATGGAAATTTGTAGTGCAGTCTCACAGCCTTGAGCTTTTCCTACCTTTTCAGTTTTAGTTAGGAAAGCTATTAGCTGGAAATCCCTGATATGGTTTCCTATTATTGGGATTAGTGTAATCAGATGAGTTTTCTAATTGGCTTGGACGGTACCAGTGTTGAAATATTCCTCCTACAGCTTTCCAGTATCATCAGTATTTATCAGTCATAGTTCCTCATTAACACAATATTACATTTCTAGATTATCCGAATTTTTTTACTAGGTTCTCTGCATACATAACAATGTATATCTCAGCTGTTTCCTTCATGTTACTTTGTTAGAAAAATGGGACATTTATCAGTCTGTATTGATAGAGTTCCTAGTTTAAGGATCAAAGGAGGAGTTTTGCTTTTTTTCAGCATTGAGCCTGCAGATGTTTTTATTAAGTTAATCTTCCAGGAACATTTTTTGTCTTTATCTGCTGTCTTGAAAGGGAAGAATAAGTGATGCTGAGTTTCAGATTTGCTCAGTCGCATTTATCTTGTATAAAGTTTCTGTGCTTGACTGGAAGTTGCTGTGACAAATACGAATAAAAGAGGGAGAGATAATGACTACTTTGCCATACTGAAAAATGTAATTGCCGAGTCAGTGCTACTGTCTAAATAAGCTGAAAGAGTGCCAAAAACTCTGCTAGTGTTGCAGAGTTTGGCTCTGGATGCCAGAATTGAATTTGATCTTCTCTGTTGGTGTTCTAGTATAATATTCTAATCCTGTCTCGTTCCAGAGGGAACCTGTGGCATTTTGATTTATTTTTCATCTACGATCTACATTGCCCTAAGCCGAGCAGAGAGTTTCTGGAGAAGGATGCAAGACCCTTTGTCACAGGGCAGTGTTCCCAAGTTCCAAACTGGTGCTCTGCTTACTAAAGGGAACAGGGCACACTCTGGCACCAAGGTCTTTCTTCATTAGCCCCTGTGGCAGTGAATATTACCTTCTTCAGGAAAAAAAAAGAAATAAATCCAAAATCACCTCTGACCACCTCTAGTCCCAGCTATAGGTCCTTGATTAGACTTACTAAGCCAGTTCTATCTGCCTGAAGCTTGGAGCTGTTTAATGCAAGAGCTGTCAGGATTATCTTCCCTATAGTGTGGCTAAGCTGGCAAGTGGGGAGCTAGTTCATCATGTGTCTCCTGGATGAGGGAGTTTGGGGAATTCCTGGGCTCCCAGCTGGGATTTAAGTCTCACTTGCTTTGGAGACAGCTCTGCTGCATCTGTTAGCAGTGGTGACAGTCTCAGGGAATCATTCCTTCATTCTCACATGGGCTATCTCTTCTGTGTGCTTAATTGTGTTCCAAGTGAATTAAGTACTAAAGCAGAGTTCAGCAGGGAAACACACACCTTTTAAAAATGGACAGTGCATTCACTCGTTATCTGCGCTGACCCACGGTGAGAACTCTGAAAAGAGGTTCAAGTAAAAAGCCTGGTATCTTGGAACCATGCAGCTCCTGGCTCCTGAGAAGAGATGTGGGCATGGAGCATGTTTGGGATGGGATTGTGAGAGCTGTGACCTGCAAGGCCACATAGTGACCAACATTTGGGAAAATAGATTTTTGTGTTCTTTGACCCTGGGCTAATTTACATGCTTCCAGGGACTGCAGGCCTACTGGTGCTGACAGCAGATGGCTCAGGATATTCTCACAGGAGAGTGTGAAGTAACTGGAGAGGTGGGATAATTGTGTTGGGCTGTTGGCCCCGAAGTCCAGAGCTGTTAAAGGCTGCGAAGCAACGCAAGGAAAGGAGTTGACCACGATGGATGTGCAGCAGTAACGAGGTGAAATTGCATTGCCCTTTCCACAGAACCGATAGCCTGTTAAATATTCCTCTGTAAACACGAGTAAATGAACAGGCAGAGATTTCTCAGATGTCTGGCAGAAATGTTGTTAATTCAGTTGTGTAGCCGCGGTTGAACAAGTGGCGCAAAGCTGAGAACTGTCTTGCGCTTCATTTGTTTATTTTTAAAAGTCTGTGCTTCCTCCCATTTGTCTTGGCCATTCTGTTGAATATATTCAACAAAGAAATGGGAACTGTGTGCAACTGGAAGCATTTCCAGATGGGCTCTGTGTGACAGGAGGGAATACAGTCTGTGGGACATATATAACAATGCATAGAAACAAAGGGTATACACCTGTGACTTGAAAGTACATTTAGCGTAGTAAATCCTCAGAGTACACCTCAAGGAGTGGAATGCACTCATCATCAGCACATACTGCTGCTAGTGTCTCCCTCAAATAAAATTTTCAAGGGGGCGGGATGTAGTAGTGACAGTAAACTAATGAATGCCTTGCCATCTCCCAAGCCAAGTAGTAAAATTTCTGCTGGAGAATTGAGCTGTTTTGCTTCTAATCTTATATATGTAGAGCTGGAAAATGCATACGAAGGGTATTATTACCGAACACAGCATCAAAACCAGCCCCCAGCCCCTGATATGTTGGCTCTATAAGCTTCCTCCAGGGGATTTTACAGAAACCATGGCTTCATGTCTCATTGCGCACGTCTAAATAAATAGCAAAGACAAGCATTTTGCATAAGAGATGCTACAATACAACAGCAAGGTTATTAATTTATTTGCCCCTGGCAAAAGCATTTCATGGCTGTAGTCATCAGCTCCAGTTATTTGTTATAGTGTCGTCTTTGAGTATTGTTTATCCAACAGTATTTACATAGAAGCTCATTTGTGAGAGGTTTAAACATTTTTACAGAGTGAAGTTGGTATGTGTTTAACATAAATACAAATTACTTTAGAAAATGAGGGCAAGACACAGATCAAAACTGGCTGTAGACGGCTGCTGAATTCACAACAGGGAGCTGGACTTACATGGGTTTTAATACCTCAGATTCCTCCCCAATCCTTTTATTTTCTCTAAAGCAATTTCCAGCAAAACCACATCTTATTTCCCCTTGCTGAGACAGACCTAAGCATCCCCTTTCTTTGAGAATGCCGAATTCCCTTAGGCAGACACCCAGGAATGTGTAATTTAAAAACAAAATTTAGAAGAGTAAATAGATGGGAAGAAAAATATGATAGCTGCAAGGGTAATAATGCATTCATACGCAATTGCAAAAAAACCAGAGACAAATACAAAAGTTCCTCTTGAGTGTAATATCTTAGTAGGTAGGTATTAGCACTCGATTTTGTACATATTTGTACATATTTGATAGGCAGACATTTGGTTTGCATCTCGTATGCATACTACTATTATTTTTGCATCTCATCTTACAAAAGGTTCTGTTCTGTAGAGATGACGAGTGGATAAATCTCTGATTCTTCCATCAGAAAAAGAATTTTGGGCAAATTTTACGCTCCCTCAAGAAAAAATGAAGCATTCTCATTCCTGCCTTGACCATTGTGTGAAAGGAAAAAGTAATGTTTCTAAGGTGTGTAAGTTTTCATTTTATTGTGGGAAATGCTCTGAGCCTTGTTCTGTTGTGTAGCTGCCTCTATTCTGCCAGCAGATTCCAGAAACTCCCTGAGATGTTTTCAGAAATGAACTTCATGGCTAATTTATTTATGAACAAGAGAGTATCCCGAGAGGCCAAAAGTAGGGAGTACTTTAGAACAGCAAGATTGCCATTTTGTATATTTTGTGCAGAAAGAACTAAAGAGACTCTTCCTCAGAGTTCTTTGCCTGCTCATGTTTTTAGGAAGGGTTGCTATTTCCATCAATTCATCTGTGACCTGGAGGAGCCATGGTGACAGATTTTTAGATCGTCCCTGGAGTCGTTCAAGCCCTGGGGTGATGTCTGTTCTGTCTCTAACAAAGACCAAGATACTGGATTGTAGCATAGTCCCTGCCATAAATTTAGTATTTCCTCTCTTTAAAGCCATCAATTTGGGTTGTACTGTCATTATGTTCCTTCAAAAGTCTTTGCAACTGAAACCCTTCCAGAAGGCGAAAAATTAAATTTCCTGCCTGAGAAGTAGAGAGATAAAGTCTGCCTGGGTTCCTGCTTCTCTGCAAAAGTCCTACCATTGGGTAAAATATGCCAGTTGAACTTCTTTTGGTAATACTGGCATCATGAATTTTCACATGGAAGTTTTAATTCATCAGCCTCTGGTGAGCTGTTTTGGTGATATGTACATTATTTTAGAAAAGGTTTTGTATATGAGATGAAAAAGAGAAGTTGCTGTGCTGATGACAAATGCCTGTGCAGTACCCCTGTAAGCAGTTCAGATTTTATAACTCCACATTTATTCCTGATGCTTGGTCATTCCCTGTGTTATGTTGTTCCTTTTATGAAATGAAGAACAAACTTTGAGAGAAAGGAAGGTGTCTCCTGTTTTCTTAAGACTTGACCAAGCTAAAAGCACTGCTGTGACTTTGTAAGTAGTCTCAAACCCTGGTTTTTGATTGTCCCTTGCTGCTGGAATTGTAGTTCTTGGATGTGTGTCTGATTTTGCTCCATTGTGTAAGACATGTGTCGTGAAGGTGATACTCCCTTTCCAGAAGTCCTCAGCTTGACATGATACAGCAGAAGTAAAGGTGGGAAGTAGTGTCACAAAATCAGTTGAAAATGATAGAAAGATTTGCTTACTCAGCCTGCTGTAGACTTGCACACAAAGTGAGAAGTGTTCTTTTTCCCAAAGCAGAAAGATTTGCAGGATTTTCTAAAAATATCCCTTTAGCTGAGATTTTTTGAAGCAGACAAATAAAGCAGATTATATTAATACTCGAAACAATTAGCAAACATGATGCTTCTGCAGGCACAACTGTGGGACAAAGGCTATTTTTCTGTCAGTGATACTCCTGAACTATGGTAGGTGCAGTTAATTTCATATTTGGTGGTTATTAACACTTCTGAAGTGTCTGAAACACTGCCTCGGCTCTACTATAGTGTACTTTTGGAACTGATAGTGTTTTGTAATCCTGTTGTTTGGTGATGAATATTTGCACATTTTCTTGGGCTTGTGCCCATGATTTACAAGGAGATGCTTTGTAGACTGTGGAAAACCCCAGAAAATTTCTTGTCTGCGTATACTCAGGCAAACTGAAATAAACCTTCAATTCCAAGATAGGATACATGCTATTCCTGCTTTGAACGCTGTACCTTCATCACATGTGACCTTGGTGTTTGATGATTTGGCACAGTGCCACAGCAGAATTCGATGATCCACTGGAAATCGTGATTCTTTCATGTGGAAAACAATAAAAAGCATATGGTATCAATTATACTTCACTATTTCTTTGAGAATTCAAGCACCAGAAATAAAAAACACTGTCTGAAGACTCTGAATTTCCATTAACTGGAAACAGTTGGTATAAATTATTTTTACTGAAACTGCTCTACTGGCCCTGGGTAATAAAAGCAAAAATAACATTGGCATTTGATTGACTTCATAGGTGCAAGATATGTCATGCTCAGAGGGAGCATAAAATTCTAGGTCGGGCAGTGGAATCATTTTATTAAATACCATATTTGTCATGGAGAAGCTCTTGGAAAAATGAGTGTCCTGTTACCTTAATTTCTACTGCATCTCTACTGAGCATGGTGATTTGCTGATCAAATACACAGAGTAATGAACATGATGGGTAGCTACAGTAAAAGTAGGAGGTAAGAAGAGAGGCTTCTGGAGTAATAAGAATTTTGGTGAAAATCAAAGCTGAGTTCTTCAAAGGAACAGTTTTACTGGCAATGTATTTCTAAAGCATGGCTTGGATCTGGGTTTTGGAAATTTCAGAGCTGTGTATGTTGTGGTGCTTTGCTCTCCTGGGGAGCATGTTCATTTGAACTGGCCTCTCAGAAGTCAGTAACTATGCAAAGAGTTTCTTTTGTTTCTTTGTTCTTTTGTTCAAGATCGAATTACTCTGCAGAATTTAGAATAATTCAGAGTGGTAGCATCTCAAGTCAATTGCAATCACACTTATATTGCACTGTGTTTATCTTAACACCCAAGATTTATCTTTAGTGCTTATTACCACATTTGGTAAGTAGCATTTTTACTATGGTTTCTGTGATAGGAGCAACTCTATAAAAATAGTAGCTTGTACTCAAATAGAAGCTTAAACTGAGCTGATAGCAGCTCTGAGATAGAAAGTTAAACAGAATGCATCTGCATTTGTTATGGGAGAGCAATAAGCAAATCAATAAAATGGTAACCAAGAACTAAAATAGGAAAGGAAGTTAACTTCCAGGTTTCTAAATTTTGTCAATGAGGAATAGACTCTTACCCCTGTTAAAGGTGACTTAAATCAGTGGGGCTGCTTGTGTAATTAAATCCTACCTGGTATTCCGAGGTTATGTGCCTATAGAGTTACAGTGTGGGTTTATTAGGCAATAAAAAGGGGCACGGGAAACTCACCCGAGGGCAGCCCTTGTCCATGCTGTCCCTTATTTGGGTCAGTTGGTGATAGGGAAGTGTCACAAACTTCACTGTAAATTATTCCTATTTTCTCCAAATAGTTTTAGCTCCAGTTCTGATGGCCCAATATACAAATGCTTTCACCAACATATTCCAAGTTTAATAATATTAAGAACGTCATATGTACTTGGAAAACATTAACATCTATTTTTATGAAATAGCATCTGATAGTTAAACTGCCATATTTTTTCCAGACTTCTTTCATTAGAGAGACTGATGACTATTACTACAAATATCCCATGGAGTATTCAATTATGCTGGAAGGAGGGCGAAAATGATATGCCAGAAGCTATGCAAGAGAGATGATGCACATTATTCTAATTTTTTGAGGTTGTAGATCTTGGGAAAAGCAGAGATTTATAATGCCACTCCCTGCAATAATTAAGAAAGTGTGTGTCTGATTTATATGTATGTGGTGAGAAGCTGGAGAAATTGACTGAAAACATCATGAAAAACACAATGTCTGTGTAAAAATGATCTGCCCAAAACTCCAAATCTTACACACTTGTCAGGAGATAAGTTTATTCTTAAAAGTGAAAAATGTCTTTCTATGCTTTGGTTGTCAGCCATTGTTTTCTCTTCTGCTCACAGTGGTTTGAAGTCAGCTAAAAAGAAGTGTATTCAGTGAAAATCACCCTGATAACCCATCAATATGATGTTTCATAAATCTTGCCCTCTGAATGAGAACAGAAACCAGGTCATGTTTCTTTACTTCAGATTAAGGATTGGCATGATTCAGCAGGTAAGTTAAGTGTATGCTTGCTATTGAAAGAGCTTTTTTGAGAAATAAGTCGTCTTTGTCTTTGGAGGAATTCCTATTTTGATGACTCAGGTGCAGAGAACAGTAGCAGGTTTATGTAGTGTTGACTTGAGGTCAGGGACAGTTGTGTGTTTGCAGATCTTGAGGTAGAGTTTGGTAAGGCCAAGTTATTTTTCAAGATCTTTTTTTTTTCCTCCCTTCAATTGCAGCTTAGGATTCTGTCTTCAAATGATTGTAGACAGTGAAATTGTTCAAGTCACTTGAATGGAGTATATTTTTTATGTTTGGTGAGTTGCTTTTTTTGATAATTTGCTTTGCACTTGTTCCAAAAGCACATCGGGAAAGGAAGCTCTCAGTTTCTAGGGGAAATTACAGATAAAATTTGTCTGCTTTCCACTGAAAGTGCAAGGACAGTAAATGAATACTTTGTGTCCTCATAACTGTTAATTAACATGTCAGGCTGTGTTGCAGGATTGATGAGACTGTCTCATCTGGCAATGCTTTCAAGGGAAAAACCAGTCTAAAGACTCTGGGTTTTTCCGTCAAGTCTTCTCCATTTTCTCCAGCAAATTCTTGATTTGACTGATCTCACTTCCAGTTGTTTTAGATGTTGAATAATAATATTTTGTCTTAATACAGGATTCAGTTGGAAAATTAAAAGTGGAAATGCTGTGTCTCTCATATTTCCTGTTGTTTGTGTCCAGTGTAAATATCAGGGTTTGGTTTGGGCATCTTTCTCTGCAGCATTAATCAGCTCTTTATTAATTCAGACTTTGTAACAAATGGGTAAACCGGCTTCGTTGCCTGATTCATAATTCATTGATATCAGTGGTGGGATTCCTTCCCATTAATTGCAGTGGTAATCAGATAGTAATTATTGTTAATTTAATAGCCTGGGCTTGAAGTGCAGGAGTAACGTAACAATCTGGAATGTTGGATGGTTTTTGTTGTTGTGTTTTTTTGCTTTTCCCCCAACAAGATGAAGGAAAAGAAACATCAGAAAGTTTTTGTTTGTTTACTAGCTACAAGAGAGCAGAGAAATTAAAACTGTGTGTAAGGGTATCTATCTATAAAAACGAAAACATAGCATCTTTAGAGTCAGTTCTTTCTAAGAGTAATTTAGCTCATATGCTAATAGCATTTAAATGTGGCATTTATATTCTATAGCAAAAACCTGTAGCTGGTGGAGAGAGATTATTATAGTTTAGCTAAGTTTTTTAAACCCAAGTAGGGTAATCTAATTAAAGTGAAGCAAGAGAAAATAAGTGTTGTTTGCAAGTTCATTTTCTTACATGCTTCTTTCTTCTCTTGGGTATGTGATCTGTCTGCCTGGTAGCACAGAGGCAACATTACTAGGTGCTCAACCCAGAACTAGGACTCTTGTGTTGAGATTATAGCTGAAGACAGACTTAATCACCTTTTGTTTTCTGGAATAATACCTGTGTTTACAAAATGACAGAAGTAGCACCTTATTCTGAAGTGAAGTTTGTGTATAACAATGTCAAATGCGTGAATATGTTTCGGTCATGGCAGAGAAGGAGCTTGTCTTCACCATCCTCAGCAGTCCAGCACTTCTCACAGTCTTGTGAGTAAGAAAAGTCAGCGGTCAGAAATGTTCTGCAGGGTAACAGTAAGAAGTTTTTGTTACAGCATCCCAGCAGGCAGGGAAGAATGAGACCTCCCAAACAACTTGGAGGCAGGATTTATACACACCTGCACCCAGCTTTGCATGTGAAACAAGGACACTGAGCACTGGTAAGTACCTGTTTTGCTTCTTACACCAAATTACCTACAAAGTTTTTGCTGCCAGCTGGTATTTTTTTGTGTCTTTCTCAGTAAGTTCCTTCTAAAGGTCACAGGTGACAGACCTCTTTCCTAAGCTGGTGTTCTTGCGTGTCCTGAGACATCAAAAGGAAATATCTGAGGTGAGGGAGTGAACTGAAGAGAGAAAGGAATGCTGTGCAAGTAGGATGAGTTTATTCCAGTTACTCCTTTGAGAGAAAGGTGGGACTTGGAGGGTTGTCAGTACTGTATAAATGTGCATTTCTGGGAAAGGAAGAGGCACCTCTTGTTGATTAGTCTGATCAAAACAAGTCTGTCTCTTTTCTTTTTTCTTAAATGTGAGTCAAAAGTATATTTGGACAGCTTGAATAAAATTCTGGATTTTAGCTGGAACAGTACACCTAAATCCTTGTGCATTATGAATTGGCACCACTGCACTGAAATCAAGGAAGCTTTGTTGATTTATATCAGCTGTTGCATATTCTTGACTAGAAAAGAGTGTAATGTAATGTGTGTTGTAGATGTCCTGATCCAAATGTTTTCAAGTCAGTTCTTTAACTAGCTTGTTTAGGTGACTGAAATATCCTGGAAAGTACATTAAAAAAAAAAATCATCTGAATTTAAAAGAATGTAGTACTCCATGTGTCTCTAATTGGGCTATATGTTGTACCACAGTAATCCTAAGGCAT
The DNA here is from genome assembly GCF_009650955.1 of Corvus moneduloides. Classification (NCBI taxonomy): domain Eukaryota; kingdom Metazoa; phylum Chordata; class Aves; order Passeriformes; family Corvidae; genus Corvus; species Corvus moneduloides. The sequence continues at coordinate 69,967,305 of NC_045480.1, forward strand.
GCTTCCTTCCTATTTAAGTTCTAAATACTATAATATTTAGTGCGGCCCCTGTTTTGAGGAAGGATTATATGTGCCTAATCCTGCCTGGAGAAACCTCAGGATGTGTATAAACAAGTGCTGTTTAAACTGAGGCTGTGACACTGAATCTGACCGTGGTACTGGTGCAAAAGAAGATGCAAACTGCCAGGAACGAGGCTCACAGCTTCATAGGGTTTGCTCACCAGAACAAAAGCATCATACTGGATGGATGGATTGATTGATTGAATGCCAAAACCCACTCGGGGTCACACGGGGAATTACCTGCCACAGTGCTCTTCTGGCCAGAAACTTGGAGGAGCAGACTGTGAGAAAAGCATCTCTAAGAGGCACTGCCCTCCCCAACCCTGAGTCAGAACTTGGGGGAAACCAGAAGCTGTTGGCCTGGAACAAAGTGAATGTAATTGGTCTCATCTTGGGAGGAAGAACTATTTTTGCTGGCATTTTTCCTCCTCCGCTTGGCAAAGACTAGTGTGTTATAGTAAAACCTTGAAGACCATAGAGTGTCTGTGGGCTGTTGCCCATCCTTCATATGATCCATCTTCGATACCACAGCAATTTTCTTGACAAGATAGCAGTGTTGCAAAAAGGATTTTTTTTCTGGCATTAAAACAGTTCCATGTTGTCTCCCCAGGACTGGTTATCTCTTGGGCCAAGAAAGCTTCAGTTTGGGTGCTTGGAGCCAGGCACACACTGCTTTTGGCTATATTTGCCAAGGTTTGGCATTTACATTTCTGTCTGACTCTTTGCCTCCAGTTGTAGCTTTTCCTATTCTTACATTTGCATGTGAAAGGTACTCTGGGTCTTTTGCTGGTATCCTGCACCTTAGGCAGTTTCATAATGGCCTTTAAAAGGTATAAAAGAGGCTTCTTGGCATAGCAGCTCATCCAGAGTGTGCTGCCAGAGCTGCCCCACCAGTGACAGCAGCGCAGGAGGTCTTTGTGTCTTTGCATCTTTAGCCCTAACTCCAGAGCATCATTGTTTCTCTGCTCCTAAGAGAAAGGGATGTGGGTTATGATGTTTTGGCACTCATTGCATCTCCTGAAAGATTCCCAGCGGTAAATGGAAGTCAAGAGAAGCGTGGGCTTGTGTGGAGAGGAATGGTATGAGAAGTGTGAAAAGATGGAAGTGAGCTGTTGGAGAGGGCTTAGGTTTAACATGGCAGTGAGTTAAGAATTTTCAATTCCAGCCTCCCTTTATTCCCCAGAGTGAAAGATTGGAAAGGAGAGATTTAACTTTGCATTAAAGCAAAAGCTTTAAGCAAAGTGTTCTACATCTGAGAGCAGGCATTGGTTGGAGAACAGGGTTCTCAGCCTCTCAGGCCAGGAAGAGCCTGCTGTGCCCTCAGGAGGATGCAGGCCTAAATCCCTTTATTGATAAACAAGGGTTGTCTGCTCTTAAGAATACAAAGCAGAGGTGAATATAGAAGAGGTGGCATTAAAAAAAAAAAAAAGCTATAAAAAAAATTACTGTTGGGGCCTTGTGAAAAATGAAAGTTAATTCTCCTGTTGAACAGAAGTCCTTCTGGCAGGTTGTGTAACTGCCTCTTTTATCTGCCGGTAGAACTGGCAGAGGAGGAGAACTTCGGGGAGTTTTAGGATAGGCCACCATGCAAAGACACCGCAGAGCTTCATCCAGTCCAGCTGATTTACAGCTGTTGTCTCTCTCTTTCTCTGAAAAGAAAAGGAAAAGTAGACTCATTTACCTAGAAGCTTGGAAAATACCTCACATTTACTAGTCCTGCAAGAAAGAGGGAATCAGAATGAGCATAGAAATTATTGGTCAATTGGACTTCAAAAGCTCAAGAAAAAGTTTGGCATGCATTTTGAGTAAGGATTCTTATTTTAGCTTGACAATATCCTTGATCCCTGTTTATTTTGGCCAGTTGCTAATTAGTACTATGATTCTTGTCTGTGATGGTTTATATAAAGTATCTCGAATTCTTGAGTGCCCAGAACTCTCGCTGGCTTTAATGCTGGTTTGTGTTACACTTGCAATTCATGACTAGGTTTCATTTTAGGCATCTATATTTAGTTTTTTAAGGCACTGCTGTGGGGAAAGAATCTGCTCCAATGAGACATCTCCAAGGAGTGCTGGTTGTGTGGAACACTGTATTTATTGAACGGCTTAGCAGAGTGGCAGAGTAAATCAGTGCTGGGTATAAATGCAGCTCTTGTAAAGTACATGTTACACTAAATACCAAGATGATATGTTGCATCTCTACACCCTCTTTTTATCTTGAATGTTACAGTCCTATCTCTTAGTAGTTGCATTTAGAAACTGAGGGGGAGGGGAGAGTTAAGACAGCCACAAAAATCAATCTACGTCGAGATTAAAAGTCAGAGAAAACTGAGATATGTTGGCAAAAATAAATTCCACTCCCCAGATTCAAAATGCACTTAATTGTATTTAAAAATGGCAGAGTGAGCCATGCTCATCATTGAATGACAATGGGATGAGTGTGAGCTCCTGAAATGTGCACCACAGTGTGGCAAAATGCCCCTGCATCACTGTTAGATGAAAACAGATAAGCTTTCTAAACACTGGATGCTAAAATTTCAGTTTTGAAAATAAATGAGGCAATAGTAATAAAAATACCATTATAATTTGAGTCAAGTCAGTCCTACAGTAAAAGTGATCTATTAAAAATACCAAGGTTTTCAGTCCTTATCTGTATAAATGATTCCATTCTGAAAAATGGCAAATGCAATTCAGTGTTAATTGTTAAGAGACAGGGTAAGCTGGAACAGCTAATTGAAAGTTATACCTGTATTGGAATATATCCTTTTTATGTTATGTGCCACATTACAAAAGGAAAAGAAGGTAATTAAATTTATACTTTTTACAGCCAAGTGGTTCCTACAAATAAAAATGCACTCATGGAATGACAAGACATGATTTATTCCTGTGCAGAATTGCTAGTGTAGATATCAGCACAATTAGCCAAGCATCTGAACTACCTAAACAAGTAGTTAATGTGTCTCTATTGACACTTCCTCTCTGAATTTCAGCTGCAGACCCAAGAGTGCTGGCTCACTCTGGTGCAAAGTACAGGTGTAAATTATTCTGCAAAAGAGACTGCTGAGCTGAATGAAAATTTAAGTAATAGACAAGTCTTGCCTCCATCTTCTCTCTTCTTGTATGTGGCTTCTTTTAGACTCCCATCTCTTCAGAGTAGGAGGATTAATACCAATAATACACTTTATTATTCTGTACTTCAGTGCATTCCTCAAAAGACAAGTAATAAAGCTTCAAGGATCCAGACAATAATATGATGCAAACAACTGTTCTAGTTCCCCAGCTACTTTGTTTTCTAACATACAGCTTGTGTCTGTCCTTGGAAGATAAGATCGGGGTTTAATTATGCCCTTGGACAACCCAGCAAAAGAAGAAATGTCAGGAAGGGGGATACTTCAGGGAGCAAAACATTTGGGTGAACTTCCTCTTTGGAGAAGCATAAGACTTAATCTCTCAAACATAAGCAGACTTTTCTTCCTCTCCCTGGATAACCCTTGAGTAATTGCTGTGCAGAAGTAGTAAATAATGTATTCGTGAGTTTAATCCACAGAATTTCATGGCACCTTTACTTGTGCTCATGTCTCATCTTTGAAAAGTATGTGAGAAATTAATTGAAGCTATTAGTGTTCTTAAACATACCTATATCCCTCTAAAAATGTGTTATTCCAAAATGACAGGAGGACAGTGACTGCAGACTGTCACCCCAGCCAGTGGCTCAGCTCCAGGGCACCCAGGAGATGCACGCACAGAAATCTTCCCCTCTCCTCAGACCCACAAAAGAGATCTCTGCCATGGCCAGAAATCTTTTTTTCTCAGAAAGAGCAAAGTTCCTCTGTCAGCCTGCATCCTGATACACATTTGGACTGCCAGGTCTTGTCTGCAGCCCTTTCTTGTGTCAGAGGCTTGCCAGGAAAAATTATAATTTCAGCCAGGGAACCATGTGTTCTATGCAAATGAAAGCAAATAGTTCTGGTGTTAATCATCTCACTTGTCATTGAACAAAACAAAGCTTTTGAAGCTAATTCATAAATTATCATCACATCAACATGCAAGCTTTGCTGGCTCTGCTTACCTGTGCCAGGTTATTCCTATAACACACATCCACAGGACTGCCTTGACTCAAGATCTAACAAATATATCCTGATTTAGTGAAAGTCACTTGGAAGATGGTATTGAATCCGGACTTCTTTTATTTGTTGTGAAATAACTTGATGGATGAATGTGCCAAAACTTGGGAAACATTAGTGGACATTACTGGAAAACTGCTCTCACTGTGTCTTAACAGAGGCCTGTGCTCTGGTACAGCTTGGCAGTCCACTACTTTATCAATCTTTAGTCCCTTTGCAATACAGATGTTGCTTTATTTTTGAGATAGAAACCAAACACAATTTAAAAAGCAAAAGATGTTCTTCCTGAAGACTGTAGAGCTTTACATCTACATTGCTCCTTCTCTTAGGGAAGCTCGAAGCCTTTTACTCTCTTTAAACAGCACTGCTTTATGTCTGTCACCGTACCTGTGATTATCTCATTGTTGGGGTTTGTATGTTTGGTTGGCAACACATGCTCATTCGCCTGATTAGCACCATGCTTTAATTTCATTTAATAAGTGTATTTCAGAGTCAGAATGATCCTCATCAACCAGAGTAATTTCACTTTGCCACACAGAATTAATTAAGATGAAGAGTGTCAAATGAAATGTAAAAAATAATCAGTGGTTCTCATTAAGAGATAATAACAAGATTTTTTTCTGTTGTTTAGCAGTTTGGTTTTGGTCCCAGCATCAAATTTTAAGAACTGTTACATGTTGTGAACATTAATTTTAATATATTTTATCTGGCACCATGCAAATAATTAAATCCTTAAGCTTCATTTGACAACCAATAATTTAGTCTTGTAGCTAAATACTGAAAAAGAGCTTTAAGAATAGGTAGCTAATTTAGGCATACATCAGAGTTTGATGAAATGTGTAACCCTTGAAAGAGGAGCTGAAGCAGTCTCTGATGGAACCTAATGATTGTATCCAACAACTGAGTCAGGCCTGATACAATTCTGGAAGATTTGAGGCAAACAAATAAAGAGAAGTTAAAATTCAGAGAAGTGTGTCAGGGCACTAAGGGATTTAGAAAAACTGAAGGATTTAGATTTGTTTTATAAGAGGTAGTCCGAGATTTCTCTTTTGATAGAGCTGGCTTTAAGAACGATGGTGCAGATTGATTCTCCGTGTCCCCTAGGGATAGGACAAGAACTAGTTTGCAGAAAAAAGACCTTTTGATGTCAGAAAGAGCTGATCTCCCAAAACAGACAGCTATTCAAAGTGGTGGTGTGTCTTCCTTCAGAGATGCTCAAGAACAAGGCAGACAGATATCTCCCAGGAGTGGTGGGATATACTTCTCCTGACTGGAGAAACTACTTGGCACCTTCTCTCTGTCTTTGTGCCTGTGTTCTTCCAAGAGTGAGCCTTGGAGAAAGGCAGTAGGCTTCCATAAGGAATGCACTTGCTTAATGATATTGCCTCAGCCAAGGAGTCAAAGTGTGGTCTGAACACCCTAATTCATTAAAACTTAAATAACAGTCATGAGATGAAAGGATATGTAGCTTAAAGCACAGATGCCTGTTGAACCAGGACAAACACTGTGGACTGGAAAATAATTTTGCCAATGAAAAGTGTTGGCTATGTTTAAGGTTAGGGAAATTCTTTTTTAAATGTGTAGGTTCTATATGAAGGCAGCATCATTTGTTTTCTGGATTTCCTTTGTGATGTGACATTTTCAGGATTACAGTAAACAAAAAAGTCATCATGAACTGTTCAAGGAATATCAGCTTCATGGGGTTATGAGATGTCATCCCAATTGCCTTCAATTAAAATCTAAGAAATAAAGTCTCACCCTTTCCAGCTTGTTATTGGGCTGTGAGCCCAATGAAGTAATCTTCCTTTGATTATGCAGCCAGTCCTGAACATATGAATAGATTTGATGACTGCATGCTGTGGTTTGTTGTGGTTTTTTTCATTTTACGGATTTTATTCTGACTGGAGGCTATACAGTCTGTTATGCTACCCATCAGACTTGGCTACAGAGACCAGCTTGGAAAACACTGTTCTTTTCCTGCCAACTTGTTAAGCCTACAGTCACTCAACCTACAACAGCTTGTCAGCTCGACTGAAAAGAGCCAAGTAAGACTTCACCATCATGTTTCTTTCCCTCTCCCTTGCAAAAGACAGTATGTTTCTTGATTCAGATTGGGCAGAAGTTCTTGTGCTCTATGGCCAAGAGCTCTGTTAATATCTCCTGTGTTCTGAAGAGGCAGCCTGGCCCTGTTAACCACTGAGCTCTGAAGAGGAGCCAGGAAGAAAACAATTCTTTCTCGTGAAGTTACAGGAATGTTCTGTTCATAATGCAGCCATGTTTTTATGAGCTTCAGCAACCTAAACACGGAGGGAGATATAATTCCCACCATTTTGCTGTGGCAGAGAGAAGCAGCATGTCCTGAGAGCATGGAATGAAGGGCTCCTGAACTATACTATGGAGGAATAAAATCTTCAAAGGCATCCATGCAACACATGGCATCACTGTCCGATCCACAGAGCAAAATGCTCAGCAGAAACACTCTCAGGACAGCCCATAAAGCTGTGCAGGAACAGCACATTCTAAAGTGAGGTTGCTTTGAGCACACTGCCAGCAACAGAACAGAAAAAACAGTGAGAGGAGGAGGGCTACCAGTAGAAACAAACCGGACATGTTTAGGGGAAGACTGCCTGCAGCTCTGCACACATTAGATAGCTCAGCATACCTGTGCAGAACCATATGAAGCTAGCTAGATTTATCCTTGGCCATTCAGCTTCATCACTCTTAGGTACATTATGGACTCTTGGGGTTTGAATGTTCAATTTTTCTGGTAAAGGAACCCAGATCCCAGCTCTGTCTGCCTTTTTAGTTGCCACTTCTGAGAACCCATTGCGTACTAATTTGCTGAGCATTTTGGCAGGCCAGAGTAGGCACTAGTTCACTCAGTGTAGGCAGGAATCTTCAATTCCAGTTTGTCAAATGCGTTCATGGCACCTTGGAGACTCTGCATCTGCCTACTCTGGCTGTGCCAGCGATGCTCAACAGAGCAAGAACGGGGAGAGAGCACAATAACAGTTGCACCAGAATAAGAGCAGGACCATCAGATAGACCAAGAGCATTGTTACAGCTCTAAAATTAGAGATATAATCAGAATTAAAACCTCCTAACTTAATTTAGATTCTTCTATAAGAACTGCCAATGCTTTCACCCCACAAACTGGGAGCTGTATTTATCTGCATTGCTTGTTAGTCGTGACAACACATGGCTGGGAAGGTCTGTGTGTTGTGGCCAGCCAACACTACAGCTCATCTCTCCTTCTCTCTTTGCCTTTCCTCCCAGTCTCAGTCCCACTGGGGCTTTTCTTTCAAGTTCTGATGCCAAATTTTCTACATCTCTCCTGGAAGGCATTCTGCTTGTAAATTGCCAGAGCTCTCCTAAGTGTTCGCTTCTTTCCTCTTCTTTTCTGTAGTTTTTCCTCTTTCGTTTCCCATTAAATCCATTTTTCTGTGTCTCACTCCCTCCCCCATTTTCATCTTGTGCAGCTTTTACAGCCCACAAGCCTACAAGTTTCTGTAATTCCAATTTCTTGGGGTCTGTGTGGTTTTCTTCTGACTGATGTCGGGTGCCTTTTGGATTGAATGTTGACACAGCTTGTGCTTCCAGGTAACACGTATAATACCTCATGGAAAAGAAGGGTTTATATCCTATAAAAGCACTGAAGTCTGAATTGATTTTAATATTTTCAAACTTTGGTTGCTTAAAATTAAATTATTTTTCATAAACTTCACAAGTTATTATGAAGGAATATAGATGGAGGAAAACACGTGTTTTAAAAGTAAGGTTTTCTGCAGTATCATATATTCATCTGCTTTTCACAACTGAATGACTTTGAAACGCTCTGTTAAGCTGAGAGCAAATACAGCATGAGAAATAGTGCTCTCTCTGTAAATGCTGAGATATGTGTATTTTTAATACCAAGTACACTATTATCAAAACACTTCCTATCGATTGTTGAAAACAACTTTCTCCATGTTTGAGTAATGTTTTGTATTCATTTATTTATCTAGGATGAGGAATAGTAGGAACACGAGAGGTTTTCCTGGGAATGCATCCAAGAAGTGCTGGTGGAGGCTCTCTAGTTAATCACTTTGTCAGAAGGAGGACTTTTTCCAGTATGCAACATTATTCACTTAACTTTTCATTAGGCCTTTTAATGTAAGTACTACCAAAGCAAGCAGCTGTGATGCGGAAACCTTCATTTACACCAGATCACTTGAAAGTCCTGACTTTTCGTCTGTGCATCAACAAATATAGAATATGAATGAATATAGATCTCATGCATTGCTAACCCACAACAGGCTGAGCTCCCCCAAATCCCAGCACTTAATGCAGCCTCAGAGTTTGCTCTCTGTTCCTATATCCTAAGTGAGTGTTGCTCAGAAAGGACTTGAAGTCCACAAGCATGTGTCCACTTCCACCATTAAAGTGGATTCAGGTGCTTGGCATGGCTGTCTCCACGCAGATTTTTCCTTGAATAATTCATAGCTGCACTCACACTTCCCATGGTTCTCTGGCTGGATGTACTAATGTTGTGATTATAGGGCTTTACAGAGCACGTGGTAAGGATCTCACTTTCTTACTGATGTGACCTATTTTCACGTTTTCAGGTGAGAAATTAGCCAAATGAGTTTTCTAATACCTACTATGATATGATGAAATATTTGTATTTTTGTAACCACAGCTGTTCTGAAATGTTGTAAAACTTTCAGTGGTGTGAGGCACTAGAGTTTGATTGCCAGAAGATACTGAATGAAGAAAGAAGAAAGACATCCTGGAAATTAACCTGCATGGTGTTATATTAAAATCTTCTTATGGGCAAAAGGAAATACATCGAGTTGAACCAGGGACTTACCATTAGTTTAGTTAATATCTTGTTACTCTAATCAAACACAGACGATTAATTAATAAAAGCCTCATAAACGATGTGGTAGAAATGGTACAGAAGAAAGTCTTACATTGTTTTCTTCCACCTCTTTTCTCTGGCATTATCTCTGGGCCCTCAGGGCATTGGTTTTGGTCTCCCTCAAAAAGAAAGGGGTGTTTATAAAGTTGTGTCAGCATACTAAGGACAGAAGGGGTTATTGTTTGTTAACGACTGAGAAGCAATTTGTTCTCTGGGCTGGGTTCTTTTTATGCTTCATAAACAGATAGGAAATTTATTGTTTGCTTTGGGCACAGGCTTGTGAAGCTCGTGAGACGAGGCTTAGAGCAGACTTACAGACATGGTGTGGGCAAACAAAGCAGAACATTGCACTGGCTGGACTGGGGTCAGCTTTAAACAAGACCTTGGTGATACAATTCTATGCAATTAATAATGGGTGTTTGATGGCTCTTGCAGTGGAATGGCTGGTTTCTTAAAAAAGTTCATTTTGTTTGAAAACCAGAGTACTTAATGACTTGCAGATGGAATTAACTCTTTTGATTATAGCTGTGCCACATCCTGTGTTGTGCTTTTCAGGTGTAATTGCTCTAGAGCACTGTGAGTGACGTTTTATGCCACAAAAGGATAGCTGTTCTGTGTATTTGGGCTTCCTCTAGATAAAAGGTAATGTCTGTTTTTTAAACATTTTATAGTTTTCAGAATTGCTTTGAAATTCTCTGCAGTCCTGCAATTTTGGGGACAAAACCAAAACTTATGTAGAGACTGAGTGAACTGATTTATGAAAACAGTTTGTTTCTAGCAACTATTTCCCAAACAGTTGCATAAGAGTATAATCTGCATATATTTGAAAGGTATGAGCACTTGAGTCAAAAGAGATGACCAGTGTTATATCAGCCTTAGGAATAGCTGATTGTATTAGTTTTAGTTGTGAAGCAGACTTTGGATCTTATAAGGGATCCCCAAGAGTTCATTGTTTCAAACACAGGTTTTCCTGAAGAGTGAAATACGCATGACACGGTTTGCTTCCCTTGTGCTTGGAACTGCTGGGATGCTTTTGAAACTTCTCGTGCTTGATGGCTTGAAAAACACTGTTTTTGTCAGGATGCTGCACACCTGTAACCTCCACTTATTTTGGGGATTTACAGTCTCGGTCTCAGCCTGTACCAGTTGTTCATCTGGCTTGGTGTCACCTCCTCAACCACAGGCAGCACTTGTTGCCTAATAGATAGGAACTTGATCTCTTTTTTCCACCTTTGCTGCCTCAGTCCTCACAGTGAACTGAAGAACCACTTTTTTGTTTGACTCCGCAGTTAAGGACAACTTTAATGACAAGGTTGGTTTCGTAGACAGGCCACTGAATTTTGTATTCCTCTGGCGCTACAATATAGAAGTTTTGTGCCAGTGGTGTTTACAGTAGAAAAAAAGAGTTCCTTTATGTACTATGAAAGCAGCAGATTCAGTACAGTAGCTTGTTCTGCATTTTCTGTTTTGTTTGCTCACTATTACTAACTCCAGATAATTTATTCCTTTAAAAGCTGACTTAGAGTTTTCAGTTGTGTAATTCTCAGTGTGCTAAAGGCTACACTTGAGGTATGAGCATTCAAAAATGGTCCAGTAGGGATAGTTTACTTCCACTGGTTATTATTTCAGGCATATTTGCAACAAGGAGAAAAAAGGATTTCTTGTTGTTTCAGATCTGCTGTGTTCTAGGAAATTCAAGCATGTGCTTTGAAAGGGTGAAAACCTGGAGATCCCAGAGCAAAACTTTTCCAGTTTTGGAAGCCAGAGAGCTAGAAAGCTCATTCTCCAGTCCTTACATGATCATTTTATAAGATCGTAATTATCTTGTTGTTTTATTTTGCATGAGTAAGTAACTGTGGTCACCTTTTAGAATGGTGATGGTGTGCATGGACCAGTATGGACGAATTTCCTTCTGCTAGAATGACAGCCTGCTGCATGAACAACATGAGGATGGACTTTGGAGGGACAGCAGAGTTTGTAGCTGAGGAAACCCTATTCAAGAGCAAAGGAGTGCATTATAGCCGATATTTTCATATCGTTAAATGCCGTGTTTGGGTTTTGTTTGGTTTAGTTTTTTTCTTCAGAAGGTATGAGAGGCTGCTCCTATCTCAAAAGTACAGTATTAACATTTATTGAATAGGAAATAAGCTGGTTTGTGTTTGTTTTGGAGCTTTCTCTCTGCCTTGTGCATCGTTTTGGTGACTTCAGTGCCTATTTGCTGCCTGGAAAAGCTGCAAAGGGTATGGGGCTTCAGTGCTTTCCTGCCAGGAGGGTGGTATCTAAAGGAGTGGCTTCCACATGGAGAGCAGTTGCACATCTCGAAGCGTATTTTATTCCTTAATTTGTAAGAAGAGCCTTATAGGATGGGTACAAGCCTGTTGTAGTCACTGCTTGTCATAGGGCTTTGAAAGTGTCTTTAAAAGACGTGCATGTCTGGCATGAGCTCTGTGGGGGGAAAGACACATGGAGCGATTGTAGAGCAGTGTGACAAACAGATGGACAGGGTGATGGATTGGGAGGGGTAGGCCAGTGCAAAGCTTGACAGTTGGGATAAATGTAGGGGAAAGAAGTTCTGACATGGGACAAATTTTATGTGGTGATGATGAGCGTCTGGTAGGTGGGTTTGAATGGGGAAGGGACACCATCACATGCTGAGCAAGGAGAGCAGCTTGTTACGTCTCATGTGTTTTTGTGGGACTGCAAGAAAGGCAGCTTGGAAAGCCAGGAAAAGGAGTGACACGGTAGCTAGGACAGAGTAAGGGTATGAAGAAGAGATTAGGGGTGGGGGTGGAATGTAAGCAACCACCCCCAGAACTTCTACAGAATTGCAATCAACAGAGTTCGTACGTGGGAAGCCTTGGGTTTTGTATTCCAGGTGAGCAATCTCCTAGTGGATCTGCAGAATCCCTGAGGCTGCAGGGCTAAGGAGGAGGAAATGAAGACATGTCAAATATGAAGAATCATAGCTTAGTGTTTGGCTGCATTGTTGTGTGAGTCTGTCCATCACTGTAGGAAACCTTTGTGACAGGCACGGATTTGTCATGAGTAGAGCCTGGTGTATGAAATCAACCTTCTCTGCTGGTCTGTCTGAGAGAAAGAGAGGGCCTCTGACACATAGCACCACTTCTAATTACAAGTATTTTATAACCCACAGCCCTAATGAAACTTGGGAGGAATTATTACGACAATGTATTCTTAACAATGTATTGCAAGACCACATTGGAATTATGCTTTTAAACTTTAAACATTCTGCGTCTGATCTAATATTGCAGCTAATCCATCAAAAATTGATCCTGAAGTCTCTCAGAATTGGCTGCTGCTGGTGTAAATGGATATAATGAATGCTAGTGTTGCCTTGCCAAATAGGAAGTGACACTGTAAGTCCTCATAGTGGCAAAAACAGATCGATAGTTCGTAGAAAGATATCCCCAGCAACAGCTGATGGGCAGTGATCTTCATCTCTGGATATCAGTGCTGCACTTAACCATGTCAAAAAAAGGAAGATACTGTTAAAGAAGTACCATGGAATCATTAAAATAGGACCAGAGCTGCCCCCACTTGAAACAGGACCAACTGTACCTAAACCTCTGCCCAGGCACTGTGCCCAGGGGACCTGCATTTGTTCTTGTTCCCTGTGTCTTTACAGTAATAAATGGCATTCCCAGGCCTGTGCTCTGGGGAGTCTTTTCTTCATATCAAAATTACTCCTATCTTTTCTTTCTTTGTTTTTTGTGAGCAAAGCAAGAAATACAATAGAAAAAAATTACAACAACTCAGCAGAACATTTCTGCTCTTACAACCAAGTAAAGATAAAATTTCTTTCAGAAAGCACCAAACCCAGGGATATGCTGTGTTTTAAAGAGTGAAAAGAAATATAAGAATTTATGGACAAGCCAGTCTACAGGCTTGCTGATCAACAAAACAGGAGCTTTAAAGCCTACAGATAATGTAAATATGTTTGAGGCACACTAAGTTTTGTTCGTTTCTTATGAGAGAATATTGAAGGTTTTGGGCCTGATTATGGACAGAGCAATAGCAGAGTATATGAAATAGCAGAGTATGTGAGTTGTGATGAATTCTTTCTTTCCCAATGCTTTTGGGTGACACATTCTGTTAACTATTAGTGAAGTAGCTTCCCTCAGCTCAGCTGTCAGAGCTGTTGTTGCTCCTCTGCAGGCATTTTGCTGTGTTTTCTCACTATATTTACTTAGAAATGCAGTAGTTCTGCTCAACTCCTAGGTCACCTAGAAACACCCAGAAAAAGAGACGTTTGGGTGTCAGGAAAAAAAAATGCTGGAACAATTAGATTTTGGGGAAAAAAATGAAGCTAGTTGAGCAAAGTGGACACTGTGAGCCATTTGGGAGCAAGTTAAACATCACTGTAAATTATACAGGAAGGGCGTAATTCTACAAAGTAAAGTATAAAAGCTGGATGATCCAAGTGATCATTTCTGATGGGGTCCTTACTGTTTATTATTTGGAGAGAGACAAACAATGGTCTTGTAATTCCATGGAAAAAAATAATTGAGACACCAGCATCTGCAGAATCTCAGTGAATAATAATTGCAAATTTTATGCTGTTACTTCACTATTCAGGATTGTACTTGAAATGGAGAAAAAATGCTTTTATTTCCTAAAGCTCATACAGGAAGAGTGATAGAGAAGGAAGTGAGTTAAACCCAAGGCAAATGTGCATCTTGATTATTAGTACTTTATTCTGAACTTTTGTCACAGCTTTCAAAAAACGTTTTAGGAGAGAATTAATTGTACAATATTCTGGTCATTAGTTATCTGGGAGTTTTGTGTTCAAATGTTTATTTTAACATGACAATAATGGTTATTTGACAATGTTTTCATAGTTTAAGATATCTCAAGACTACACCTCTTTTTTTCACTACCCTGTATGTTTTTCTTTCCCAAATTATTACGATTTAAAGGAATGTAACATGATATTTGCTTCATTGAACCTCTGAGCTGGCAAACAGCTAAGGATGAAATGGATGATAGGAATATTAGCTTTTAAATTGTAGAGCACTAATTTAGAAACAACGTAGAACAATCTCATACAAGCTGATATTTGACTTTTTCCATGCCTAGATGATAATTCTGTGGCTGTTAAAGAGAAGAGAGCTATCTAGCGGTTATAGATGTCATCAGCTCTTGTCCAACAGCTATCAAGGACTGCATCCAACTGAAAAGGAGCAGAATGGTTTAAGTCAGCCAGGAGTAATATAAGGTTTGGGATTAAGCTCTGTTACATAGGAGGACAAATTCTGCCACCTGCTATGGCTTTAAAAACTCAGTTTTTAAAATACAGGTTTCTCACTAATTGGAAGTCCTGTAATATTTTTAAGTACAAGTAGCAGCCAGTAATGGGAATTGAAGTGGTTATGATGGGAAATACAGTTGAAGGGCAAGTTGCTGTGTACCCATGGAGTGGGGAAGAAAAGGCAAAACAGTTGGCAAGTGGCATACAGGAGATTTGGTTATTATTTATCGTGTAGAAGTGAAACAAGGCCTTCATGGCCTGCCTTGCTCTGGAGGATAATCAGTGTGTTAGTGGTCAGGGTGATACTCCATGGTGAATTGCACCAGTGCACTCTATAGAGCCTAAAGCCAAGTAACATTTGTTTACCTTAAAAAGGCATGAGAAACTCCAGGTCTAATTGAAGTTTCAGCATTTTTTGTTCCAAGAAATGGAAGTTACTCCACCTCTCACACCTGGTTTTGTGTCTTAAGTGTGAGGTCTGCTTCAGCAAGTACTTACATGAAAACAGAGCTCAGGTCTGACTGCAGGTTCAGGGCTTTAGCAGGAGTTAATTTTCATTAATTTAGGATTGTATTTTGTGCTTTTAAGAAAACAAGGTCTCGAAGAATTGCAAAACTCTCAGCTCCCATGCTGGCAGGTGGATCATGAAGAAATGATCTCTGAAATACTTTAAAGTCTTCCAAATAATCAAGTATAGTGACGAAGATTTTTCCAAATGAATTCTTAATGCAGGATATTCTACTGCACTGTTCTTCTATAGAGACTGCCAACTTCTTTCTTTGCATTCTTTATCTCACATTCTTTTAAGCACATGCTATTACCTTTCTTTGTGCTGCTTCATATTCCCATTATTGCTGCTTCACTCAGTCAGGCCATTCCAACATACACATTGCACCTGCTTGGATATCTTTAAAACTACCTCTACAAATCCCTAAATCCATTACAGATGCAAACAAGAGCCTCGCAGTGAGACAGTCTGTCTTGTGGACACCAAGTTGTCATCAAAAATCTCACCATCACTTCTTCACCTGCTCATGTGGTACCCAGCTGTGCCTTGCTGTGGCCCTGCCTTTGCCTGGAGTGTGAGATTTGCTGTTCAGAGGAGAGATTCCCATTTCTGAAAGACTCCATGTCAATCTCTAGCTGGCCCCCGTATGTTCTTCAAGAGAACATACACAATTAAGTTTTGATGGGGGAGAGGGGAATGCTTTAGTTCTTCTTCCATGTGCGTTAAAATATAAGTGCATATTGTAAAGAAAATATAGCTGCTTAAGGAAGCAGAGTGGTTAGAGTGAAAACTTCCAATAACTCTGGAAGCCAGTATCTTAACATGTTTTACATTACAGTTCACTGTGTTAACACTTGGCCACAGTGCTGTGCAGCTCCTAATGTATCAGAATTATGGAAACATCTGGGCTAAATAGCTTCATGCCGATCCACTGAGAAAATTCACCAAGGATTCAATACTTTTTAAGATATTTCATTCTCTGTCTAGGATAGTAAGTTGCATTATGCTTATATACCGATTTATGAAACACACAGGAACATTTCGTTTCTTTTTTTTTTTTTTCTTTTAGTCTTTTAAGTGCCTACAGGGCACATCTGTGCTTTTTTATTAAGAGCTATGTTATGGCTGGGCCTTGCGTGGCTGCAGTGTGGGAGAGGAGCAGAGAGGTTCCTTTTCCCTTTGCGCAGCCCATCCAGAGACTGCCAAAAATCACAAACCTCTCCAGAGCCAGGAGTAATCCTCTGAAAGAAAGATGTTTCTGCTGCATCTCTGTCCTGCTGGCCAGGAGAGCTGGCTGACCATGTGGGAAAGTACCAGATTACTCTGTTGTGACACAGCCAAGGTGCTCTGGTTGGAAGCCCCTTTGCTGCAGGCATTGCTTCCCACACGCTGTCTGTCCCTGGCACACCCTTCTGCTGGGACTGCAGGAGCAGCACGTCCACTGGCATCCTCTGATCTCACCAAAGTGCTGTTCTGGGGACACCCAACTCTGCTTTGGTGTGTTTGTGTTGTGCTGGTACAGAGAGGATGGTCTGTAGCAAGCACTGAAATCTACCTTGAGGTCTCTTGTAGGGCACACACGGCTCCTGCTGACTGTGAGGTCTGTAGTGTTGTACACTGATCCCATTTGGTGTCATAAGGAGCTTTTGGGTTCCAAAACTTCCTTGCCTCCCTGAAAAGCGTGCATGCTGTACGGTGCTCTGCTGCATAACCCTTACAAAAAACTAACAGCAAGATGTTGTTCTGGTGTGGCTTTGGCCTGTGCAGGTCAGTGCTAGGCATCAAAATGTCTTGAGTTTCAGTCCAGCAGATGATCAGTGTGGGGCTCACTCTGACACCATGTAAAATAACTGCCATTAAACTTTTACTGTTGGGCAAACCCTACATTCTCTTTCCTAAAGAGGTGAGAGATTGCTACAGAGCCTTCATTTTTTCCCTGGAAGTATTCATGTGCTGGATACGTCTTTGAATTGCTTCCTCCTGGCTCTGAAAGCTCAGCCTTCATCTGGTGTTCAGGCTGGACTTCAAATGAGGTGAGGAGCTGGAGAAGAGACGTTTTGTGCGTAAGGGACTGGACTGTCCTGTGGCACTTCCTTCCAAGGTGACAAGTTTGCTTAAGTTAACTGGTCAGGACTGAGTCCCAGTCACGGACTAGAGATCTTCAGGTGCGAGGACACAGAGTTACTCTGGTATCAAGATGACATCTTTCTGTGTGGAGAAGAGAATGTTGTCATCCTTTCTCTGAGTGTCAAATAAAGCATATTCAGCCTTGCTTGTGCAGCATGAAGAACACATAAACTTTTTTTTTTTTTTTCCAAAAAGGATTTTTCCAGATCCTTCAATTTTACTCACATTTGAGAGCAGTAAATTAAACTCCTTCTCATGGCGTGAATTTCTAAATCGTCTGGTACAAAATTTTTCTTCTGTCTCCTTAATTAAATTGGATGTCTTCTTTTCTTCTAGTGAAGGGGATGATTTTCACCCACTGTAATGTTTTAAGCTGACGTGATAAACTCTTGCTCTGATGGAAAACCCGTTAAAAAGCAGACCTGGGAGCAGCAATACCAGCTTGTCACCCAACACTCATCTCCTTGAAGTAGGTATGTGAACTTTAGTATCCCTTCTACCTAAGGTACAGGTTTTGTGGGGTACAAATAAGAACCCTTCTACGTTGTGCTGACTTGCTCTTCACTAGGCCAAAGAAATGTAAATACAGATCAGGAAATGTTCAAGGCAACGCATGGTATGGGGAGTTAATCTACTTTATATGCATATAGAAAGCTTTTATAGGGATGATCATCAACACAAGCTCTTGTCTGATGTGCACTGTAAATAAAGTTGTGTCCCAGGCCTCTGTAAATCTCAGCAGCCTGGACTGCCCTGAGCATTGAGAGAACCCAGCTCAGCACGGAGAACAGAATGCTGACACGTAGCACTTCAGGTCATTGTGAATTTCCCAGCTTTAAACCGAGCCCTAAACACGACTGTAAAAGCGCTGTGATGAGGCCTCTGTGAGCATGAGCTTCCCAGGGTGCGCTGGGATTTTCTGGGATGAGAACAAAGCGCCTCTGTCTGAGGGCTCAGCGTTCTTCGTGACTAATCTGGAGCTGGAGACTCAGCCCCAACAGCAACTGGTTTCTCTGCTCTGGGTTCCAGCTGCTGGGCATAGTTTGTTTACTTTACCCTCTGCAAACCTTGTAATGTGTATACTTAAAGGAAAAAAGTCTGCAAACTTCAGAAGATGAAAGACACCACTTCATAAGTCTTCCACCTCTGAGTATAGGAACAAAGAGCCAGCCATGATTATATTTAACGCATTGTTGCCAAGTATCCTGAAAATACATTGAGGAGTGCTGTATGATTTTTGTATGCACTGGAATATAGATGTGCAAAGCTGAACAGAGCTTCATTTCCTTCCTGTGATTGGTGTTTGCAATGGCTTAGAATCTCTTAAAATGCTTTGCCAAAGTGAGATGGTGAAGAAAAAACATTTTATTGATAGAATTGCTGGTTTTCTCTCCTTTTTTAATGTCATGAGCCTCCATGAAAGCACATCTCCCAATTCTCTTGCCTGGAGTAAATTCCAGGAAAGATACATAGCACAGTGTGTTTCTTTGCATTAAACACCAGGTAAGTGCTGCAGGTGGACTTGTTCAGTTGGCATTACAGATGTTTTCAAGTCCCCAAATGTGCTGGTGACTGGTGTGTGTTCTGACATTCAGGAATACCCACGTGTCAGTGAGAATGAATTTCATGTCATTCCTGCTTTGTTGTAGATGCACCTTTCTCAGCTGTTCTTAGTACTGAAAGTGCCAAGTATCACATTCACACAGTTAAGGAAATCATTCATGAAATAAAAACATATTTTCCAGGACATTTATTGACTTCGTGTCCAAGGGGATCCCATCTGCAGCCCAGGAGGGAAATGCCATTTGGAAAAATCACAGGAGGATGTCTTGCAGCTCTCACTTGTTCTCAGGACACCCATGATTCCTGTCAGTTTTCTCAGGTATTTTCAGTTGGAGAAAGATAACACAAACTGTTGTATGGAACAGTTCTTTATTTACGAATATTTATTCAAGCTTCTTCATTTTTTTACTGTTCTACATGGTCTTTACTGAAATTGGTGCAGTGTTTATCTGCAATGTTTTGGAAAATACTATGTTTTAAGCCTTTTATAAAGGGAAGAAATAAGATAGGGTTGTCAGCATGTTCTGCATTCTCTGCTTTCCTAATGGCACGAAATTCTGTGGAAAGTTGGAGGAAGAAGTTGATCCCACAGTACAAGAGGTTTGGGAAATCCCCATGGCACTGGGATGGTATTTTCCCAGGAATGTCTGAAGGCACCTCAAGGTAGGTGATGATTGTTACTTGTGTTTTGCAGTTGGTAAAATTAAACCACTAGAGGTTTAAGTGGTTCACCTGAAGATCAGGTAATAAATCCAGAGTGTGTTAAGCACCAAACTCCCCAGTTCTCAGCCTCTGGCAGCATAGCTCCACTTAGGAAAAAAGGAAAAAATCCCCAAACTCTCTAATTAGTCGTGGAAGGAGTGAATGTGCAGGAATCTCATACACTTTAAATCATACAGTTCTTTTTTCATTGATGTAAAGCATTTCTGGGGCTTGAGTTCACAGGGAGAAAGGGTGACTGAGGTGAGAAGTGTTCAAACAGCTGAACAAACCACACATGCACTTGAAATTACTGCAGGGTTTGTAAGTTCATAAAAGCCTCATAACTGTAAGGTTTATTAGCCAGCATAATAATTTTCCAAAGGAAATAGGGGGACTTGTGAGTTAATTATTGCTCCACTATGCTGCATGTGCTGTAACACTGGAGAAAAAGATGATTTTTCTTTTTTTTCTGCATGTGATTGACCAATACAGTGGTGATCCAGAGAGGTTATGTGGCTATAAAAATAAAGCAAAAATCCCCAGCAAACCAAAACCCTCCAGTAAGAGTGACAGTGGGGTGTGTCATGTTGAAATGCCTCCAGTAGAGATAACTCATTATTAATGCTCCTGCACACAACAAGGGAGCCTTTGGGGAACATTTTTCTGTATGACTGTGCCATTTTTCTCTGACTTGCAAAAAAGGTGCATTCACACTGAAGCTCATTCAGAGAAATGAACGTGGCACATCAGGGGAATGGATTTCAAAGCAAAATCCACAACTTTTAGGTGGAGTGATTTATTTTTCTGATGTGAGTTTTGTTAGGATAATGATCTTCAAAAGCGTGATTTCTGTGGTTAGAGTAATATCCTTGGTGAGCTTTCCTGCAGCTGGCTAGTATGATTCACTAAAAGTTGGTATTTTAGAATTTGTTGGTTTTTTGGGGGTTTTTTTGCAGGAAAAGTAATTTTTTCCACAAGACTCTGAAAGAAATTTATAACGCATATAAATGGAGTTTATTAAGGCTTTGGCAGATTGTGACCCACGTTAATTTGTAAAACTCAGCGTCTCGTAGCAAGTAGTCAAGTTTAGTGTTCTTGGGTTCAGGTAAAGATTCCTGGATACAATTCTCTGATTCTGACCTCAAGCAGCATGTTTTCTTGGACAAGAACATGTTTTCTCCAGTAGGTGTGGGACAAAAGCTTGTATATTGATCAGACCAGCTACTTCTATCAGATTTAAGGTATAATTCACATGTCTGAAGTGGGTAGCGAATATAAAAGTATCTCAACAGCTGCATGAGCTAAACAGACATTTGAAAAGCTTTGGAGGCTTCCTAAAGCCTCCAAAGAGTAAGACTGAATAGTCAACCTACTAATTTTCCAAGGGAAGTAGGTGATGTGAGTTAACCCTCCAGTACGCTGCACACATTTTAGCAGTAGGAAGTGCCATATGGAACAGTGTTTTCACCTTTTTATTTGCTGACGAGAAGTCAAAAGCACAGGGAAAATCCCTACAGTTGGTTCTTTTTTTTTTTCCCAACTGCAGACTGTTATGCCACTTTAAATAAACACGGTAATCTACCAGACTGGTATTAAGATAAATGTTTTGTGGCCTCAGCTAAGTCCATTTCCTGCACTCATTTCTCAGCATGCAGTTGAGAATGGCAATAGCTGGAGCACTTGGGAGGGATCTGGACAGAGACTGATAAAGTACTCGGTAAAAAAGAAGGAGCTGATCACACCCATGGGTGGTCCTTTGCAATGTTTTGTTTACAGAGATCTCTGGCACTATTTGCAACAAAAGCATTCTTCTGACAGGAGGCTGTTCTGGTTTTTCTGAAGTGTTCTGTATGAGTTAATAGGCAGATGTCCTAAAGAGGGAGATTGAGAGGGCTAGGGTTAAAATCCACTGATGTAAGAGATCGTGCACTTCTTCTGTGTGTAACACGAAACATTTGTCATTTATAAAGGTGATTGATTGCCAACCCGCTTATGTTACCTGAACAAAGGATTTAAACCCAGAGTTGAAAATGGACTGCTCAGCTTAGTGGATTTACTCCTGAGTGGATCCACTTGCTTGTTTGGGAGACTAAGAGATACTACATGATAGGGCTTTGGACACTTGGGATATCCATGAGATTGAAAGGCCAGGTATTCAGTAAGTTTTCCTTGGGACAGGAAGAAACAAGGCAGGTCTGGCCCTACAGAGTTGTTTGCAGGCTGAAGAGAGTTCAAGTTTAGCAGAAGGTGTTAGATCACTCTAATGAGTCTAAAAAGTTTCCAGATAGTGACAGGAGACTTCACAGCAGAATTCCAGAAACAGCAATCCAGATAAAACAGCTCTGGAGTCCCCTTTTTTGTTTTTAGCTTTCTCTTCAACATCTGTGTTTTTTCCAGTGAAACTTTTTGTACCGCTAAGGTACAGTAGACAACGATCCCTCTGCGGCAATATTTCTCCTCCTAGATCTTGAAGGAATACTGATTTAGCTTCCATAGTTTATTTACTGGCATTGCCTGTGCTGGCTGTAGGAAGATCATAATAATGTAGTACTGTGAGTAATGATGCATGTGGGGACCTGATGAGCTCCCAGCAGGTCTTCTGATGGCTGATGCCACGTTGCAGGAAACTTAAGAGAAGCCCTTCAAATCATCAGGTACTTTTTCCCTCTTAGGAGCTGCTGCTACAGAGTTTCAAGATTCCCTTTGAGTGGTGTTATCGTTCCTCTCTGTCCTGTGGGAGAGCAGAGGCTGCTTTATGAAGCTAGTCATGGGAATCCTCAGTGGTGTCTCACTAGAAATCATGTACAAGATGCCATTGCAAAAAGATGGATTTCAGAATTGCATGTATACAGTGGATGATAAATACAAGTGACAACAAAGAAACGTCAATAAGAACTTTGTGTAGGAAAGCTACTGCACCGACTCAATCTCCTTCAGTAAAAATGATTGTGGTCCATAGATTCTGGTTATTCCAGCAAAGCACAGTTTACCTTATCACATTTTCAGTTTCATCTAAACTTGCAGAAAGGTTTATTTGAGCCTTGAACTCTACATCAAAACAAAACCTTTGAAAACTTCAAAACTTTACCAGTCTTTTTTTCCCCCATCCACTCCTTTCTGTTCAAATCCGTTTTTTCCATCAGCTGAGGACATTGGCAGATGAATTGGTATTCCTGAGCTAATAATATTCATTCTGGTGGGACCCCAAACTGAGAGAGGCCTTGATGGGTGTTCCCCTCCAGCAGCGACCTGTGATTCTTGGCAGCCCTGGGAAGGAAAGGGGCGACACCAGCCAGAGGAAGGGTTTCTGCTTTCAGTGCACCAGCCAGATTTTGGGTGCTGCTGCCAAGAATGCAGATTTTATTAGTGCTGCAAAAAGAAACTCTGTTCAGGGGTCTTTATTTTCAATTCCAGTTTAATTCATGTTAATACTGCAAAGCGTATTCTCCACTACCCTGATGCCGTTTCACATCCCTGGGTGGAGTTGCCCTTGTGTGATGGAGTGGAAATGGGTTCAGGGTCTTTAGGGAGTTTGATTTATTATACCAGATTTGATGCATAAATGGGCAAATTACGTGGGTGGGGGAGAGATGGGGTAGGGAGAGGAAAGGCCTGGGATATGTGAACTGGTTTCAGTAAGAACCAGTGTGAAATTTCATCCCATTCTTAAGAAGAAACCAGCCTTTTCAAAGTCTCCCCATTTTTCCAGACTTTAAGTAAGTAAGTAAGTAAGTAGCCCATGCTTCCACTTGTTGGCTTCCAATGGAACCCAGAACCAGGGGGTACAAAAGAGACACAAAAAGTCATTTAATGGCTTGAAATGAAGTAGTTACAAATGGATGAGGATGGGATAGGATTGGTTCTTAAGAATTGCCCTATTTGGTTTCTGTAGCAGAAGAAACCTGAAGAATTTTGTTCACCTATTGGTATGTTCACTATATACATCAAACAGGCTATGCCAGGTGCTTGAATAAAGAAACACTTAATTCCTGAAACTTTCATTTACATTAGCTCTAAATTTTGTTACTTACTTTAATTACCCAACCCAAATAAACACTGAGGAGTGTGTCTCACATTAATTTGGGCCCAGACTCAGCAAGGTAATTTAATTAAGCACCAGTATAATTCACAGCACATTAGAAGTCCCACTGAAACCTACTTCTGCCGCTTTGCAGTTGTTTCGAAGCTGGTTTTATTTCTTGACGCTCCAATACAAGCCAAGCTTATTTTTTTTTTTTTTCATTTCAGCTCAAGTTATGAGCAGGGGAGAAAGGCAATTTGAGGTTAAGTGGAGAAAAATTTTACAGACTACTTGGGGAAAAGCTGAATTTTAAGTAGAAATGGATGTAGAGGAACTGAAGCACGTGTGGGCTGGGTGTTTCTCAGGCTGCAGGTGGAGGATCCTTGCCGTGTCCTCAGTTCCCAAGGGTACTGCTTGGATGGGTCTGCACAGGAGGGGACAGGAGGCCACTCTTTCTTAAATACCCTGGGGCTGGGCTGTGTTGTGCCTCTCACGAGAAGTGCCATGATAAAAATCTTGTTGGATGCTGGCAGAGACCAGATCTGCACTTGATTGCTCACCTTGCTTGCCTGCATAGCTTGGAGTGTGCTGGGGGAGCCTTTTGCTGCTGCTGAAACTGTGGCAGAGGAACTGCCCAGATGAATTTCTGTCCAAAAGTTATAAAGAAACCCTCACCTTGGCATTAGCTTGGTTGGAATACTTACTTTTAAGATCCAGCTTGCTCAGAGTGTGGTCCTGCTCATGTTGGTATGAATAACTCCATTATGTAAAAAAAAATTACGACTGCATAAATTAGAAGAAACTTGGATCCTGTGCCATTCTTTCAAAAAATTGTAAATGCAGTTGGGGAATTGACAAATATCTGGAATATTAATCGAAAACACCAAAATACAAAATTTTTTATTTCTTGTTGTGGCTACAACAGTGTTACAGCTCACTCTCTTTTAGCTTTAAATAATTGTCTCGATAATTAAAGATTTAGTTTTAAACCTATTAAAATCACGCTATAAAATTAGTGCCAGTTCTATATAAAATGTAGAGAAACTTAGCCCATGTGAAATGGTTTTTAGTCAAGGAAAATACCTAAACAACTTTCTGGAAGTTCTGAAACATTTTGACAGAACTTCTGATGTAAAGATAAAGATTAGCTGAAAGGTTAGCATTTTAAACCAAATCTTTTTTGTGTAAAACAAGAAGAATCAATCATCACGTTAAAGGGGGACTGTTATAACAATGAAGCAATTTATCATATGCAAATGCAGGGTTATGAATAGACTCTAAAAATCTCTTAGCTTCTTGTCCAGAGCTGCTTTCCCACAAAGTTAGCATTATGTCACTGACAGAGTTGCTGGGAAACTGGGATACTTGCACGGAGAAAATTTGTTTGGAAAATGTTTCTATTTTTGGATTTATCAACATATAATTCTGAAAAAAGACTTTTCTCATTCTCTCCATACCCTCTCCCTCTGTTTGCCTAAAATTTCAAATGGGAATGCTGCTGCCTCAAGTGAATAGTGGTGCTTGGAAGCATTTTAACTTTGTACAATGACACAGAAATGCAAAGTTGTTATTTAAAATATTAAAGAAATAATCCCTTAAAAATAGCACTGCTGTGTTTTCAAGCAGTTTCAGTTGCTACCACTTATTTTAACTGAATTGTTTGTTTAATTTGCAGCACACCTTCTGTGCAACCTGGTCAGTCTGTGGCAACTGCTGGATTACTCCTGTTTCTTTATCTACTCCTCGGGAAATGTTTCTGAGTCAGCAAAGGGAACCCAGCACATTTTCCAGCATCCAGGAGGGAAGGCTTAGGAGAAAGAAGGGCAAACCATTGATGAGCCAGTAACAGTAAACAGAAAGGAGGAAGAGCAAAGTGGAGCAGCTTGAAAGGAAGGCCCGGGTGGACACCAGCAGGAAGTGCTGAGCACTCACTCTGTCAGTGGGGTAAGAAAACTCAGAGCAAGCACACACAGCAAGATCATGATGAACTTCTCAGAAATTAGCCAAATTGTGTTGCACAAATTTATAATCCCTGCTACACTAAAAGTCACAGCAGGGGTGCTTGTCTTGGTCTTGTCTCTGACACTCCTGTTCTTCAGAGAGCTTAATGCTGTCCAGGGGCTGGAAGTGTGGAGGAAGCCCTTCCTTCCTCCCAGCTGCACCTCACATGTCCCAGGACCACCACAAAAGGGATTGGGGTTAGGGTTCTGCTCTTCAGAACAAGCAGCCAGCCCTAAGCCTTCTTCTCTTACAGGCCCCTCATTGTCCTTGTCCTTGTTCTCCAGGTTTTGTCTGCTCTGTGCACATCCTCCTGGGATGGTGGTGCCCGCAGCTGAGCCTCCTTCTTCCCCCCACCAAGCCAAACACAAGTGTTGCTCCCATGTGTTCTACAGATGACACTTGTTTATTCTTCCCACAATGGTTTTCCATTTTTTCCCAGCAGCATGATGTTGTTGACTCATATCTGTGATTTAATATACTATAGCTCAGTAAGGAAATGGTAGAGGATTTGTGGGTTTGATTTTTTTCTTGCCTGTCTGACTGCTTTAATAAACAGAAGAAGAAGGTACTGTAGAATCACTGGCAGATTTAGCTTATTTAATTTATTGGTTTTCTCAATGCTGAGGTTGAAAAGCCACATTCACATATGTACCTGCTGATATCATGATGTCATTAAGACTGGGCTATCAGAAGAATTGTAGAGCCCCTTCTAATGGTATCAGCTGAGAGAGTTGTGCTTGACTTCAGGTTTGTTTGTCTTCACAAATTAATTTTAACCGTATTTTTTTAAATTGGGTCTGAAGTCAGAGTTTGAAAGTGAAGCTAAAAATCTAGTCCTTATTTCTCTTTTGTTTCTGCAAAGCCAAAAGATTGCTGTCCCCTCGCTGTCTGTGTCACAGCAAGCTCAACTTGTTTTCAGCCAAAATGTTATTTGTGTGTCTAAGCCTTTTTCCTCCTGTCAACAAATCCATATTGATGGAAGGCTCAGTTTTGTTATTCATGCTTAAAACTATGTTTTAACTTGCAGGTCTACACTGGAGCCATTATGGTGTGAGAAATATCAAAGATAAGAAGTCCTACAAAGCCATAATTTGTGTGCAAGCTGACATGGTTCAGCAGCATGGACAGGGATAAAAAGGTTGTGGGGGTTTTTTGGGGGTTTTTGTTGTTGTCTTTGTTTTTTGGCAGGGGGGGGTTGGGGTTGTTTTTGGGGGGTTTTTTTATATTTAAAAAATGATTTGGAAACAGATGAATGCTTAACCTCTTGAGACCAAACATATGTTAGTGTGAAGTAGCAAACTTGTGTGTTTGTTGTCCAGTTCATGACTACAATCTGAAAATATTTTGACATCACTAGTTAAAGTTTGATAAAGGTAATTACTGGTGTAGAAGCACCCAAGATGTTTGCCATGTTGGCTGCCTTTCAGTCTATCCCACTGAATATTGCAGTGCTTTCCAGTCAGACATTAGAGACCATGTCATGAATGCTTACAGCAACCTGGCAAAGTTTCCTGCCACTGTATGTGCACTGGCTCCATAAATCCCAGAGTATTTATTTCTGGGTCTGTCATTTTCTTCTTAGAAAAACATTTAATACTCAGACTGTATCTTCTGCACACATTCAAGTGGGAAAAGAAAAGAAAGAAAAAAGAGAGAGGAAAAAAAAAAAGAGACTTGCAGTAGTTCATTTTCAGCTCGTGTTTTGTGTTTGTGGGTATTGCAACAGTTGTAGATCCTGCAAAGTGGAATGGTTCTTGATTTAGTCTGTGACATGATTTTACTCATTCTCCCACTGCTTCCTGAGCTCAGCATGTCCCAGTGTTGTTTGGGAGAGATACGGAGTCAGCTGGCTGCTTTTCCAGGCAGCATTAGTCTCCCCATGCCTCTCCCTGCAGACAGCAACTTCTGTGTGATAAGGCTAAGTTTTCAGCTCTGAACATTCATCAAAACACACCATTCCTCTAGTAAGAACATTAAACTGAGATCTCTGATGCATGGCCAATTCGTCTCCTACACAATGCTCTTCTCAGTTTGCACCTTTAATGCAGCAGGTTTGGAAACAGGCTTTGAAACAGGACCATGTGGCTGAGCACAGAGAGCAGGAACCAGGAGGTTTGACAATTGCATCATTATCTGTGTCATGCAGACGGAGCAGCCCCACAAGAGAGAGCTCTGTATCACAAATGTAGTGGTGGAAATGGGAGTCAGTCCTCTCTCTCCCCATCCAGAATTTTGGGCAGTAGGCTGGGCAAACAGCATGGATGGTTCAGGGCTGCATTTTTTAGCTCCTGGGCTTTTTGGTTTTCCTTCCTTCTTTCCTTCCTTCTTTCCTTCGTTTCCTTCTTTCTGTCTTTCGTGCATTGGTAGCTTATCCCTCCCTCTTCTCTACAGCATCCTTGAGGCCGATGTGCTGCTAGTAGAACTAGACACTCATATTCAACCCAAATCTCTTCTGCTTTTTTGCCAGCTCTACTTGCCAGTTCCAAATGGTCAGGGGAGCAGTGGTTCTAACCAGGCCAAGGGGCATGTTAGGAAGTGAGAACAGGAGACTGTGAGCTCTTACCAGCAACAAGAAAAGGCTGCAGACAGCTCAGCAGTCATCAGGACTGGAGAAGGATGGGGGCAGAATGCTGGGAGTGCTGCTGGTTCCTGCAGAATTCCACTGGAATGGGTATTTCTGACTTAAGGGGAAAAAACCCTCCCCGTAAAGAATAGGGTGGGTTTAGTTCTTAGGACATTTAATGATGTACTGGCACATAGTAACTGCACTATAAATATAGTCTGAAAAAATACGAGCTTAGTTTGGAAGCTGCTCTCAGCTAAATTATGGGGTTTTTATCCTGACCTAAACTGATCCCACATGTTCCTGGAGTCTCCCAATGTTTGAGTGCACAGTAAATCAACTGTAATTTTTGCTTTTTATTGCAAAGAATGAACAGAAGAGATTGGAAATTATATGACTTTAGCATATGTTTATCACATGGTTCAGGATTGTTTGATATCTTTTTAGCTTTAAGATTTAAATAAAGTTTAAAACAGGTATAGAGGATCAAAACTTGTTAACTGGCATTAGCTCAGAGAAAGCAGCCTGAGGTTTACCAAAGTGTTCATTTCACAAACATTCAGTGCCTCTACAGAGAAGAATGCACTGATTTTACAAGTATTCATGTGTTCTGCTCACACATACTGACTGTGTGAAGAAATAGTACCACAGTAAGGAACAGTAAAGGAGGAGGAAGTATCAAGTGACTTCTTTGGTTATGATACCCACTGCTTTAAAGCAACAGCCATTGTACCCCTGGATCGTGGTGTTTCTCCTTCAAAAAATGAGCACATTCAGTATTTACTCTTTTTAACTCTCCTAAGGCCTTCTCTTCCCTCTTCCTCACTCCTCCTTGTTGTACCCACTTCAGGGGTGATGCCATAAACAAGTGTCTGCTCTGCAGCGTGGAGCTTAGCCTGCCCATTTCAACTTTGAAACTCTTTGCCTTTCTGTTCACAGACACATTTTTTTCATCTGATCCCTGCCCTCCAGCCTTTTTTAAGATATTTCATACTTTTTGTTGTTGTACCTTGTAACTTCTTCCTACTCTTTGGCTGCTTTTTCCAATTTTTTTCTTTTTTTCTTTTAACTTCAGAGTTGGTATTTGTATTCTTTACTGGTACTACTGAAATATGGCTAAACTGTCTTCTTGAACTTGGCTTTCCTAATGGACTGGCTTTCCCCTCTGAAACATTAGTCTTGCAGCATGAGTTTTGTGAGCTGACTGCCCACACAAGTCTACTGCCATGTGGGCTGTAGAGTCAGCTTGTCTGAAGCCTTCCTCAGTAATTACCAGGTAATAAAAGTTAACTGCCCCATAAAACCACATGGATGAACCATGCTATTGCTGGCTTGCCCTACTCAGCCATCCTCTTCCTGTGTGCTTGATCTTTTGGGCAGGGGAAAGGACTACCCAGGGTCCCTTTTGGCACTCTTCTCTGTGTTTCTGATAACTGGCGACCTGGCTATGGGCTGCTGCTGACAAGGCTCAGAAGCACATCTCAAACTAGGAGCCTGAAGCAGTGAATCTGAGCTAAGAAGTTCCTACTTTATCTGTCAGAAGGGGGAAAAAAAGAAGTTAAGGCACTCCAAACTCCTCCAACACTTAACTGTTTTCTAGACGCCTTGAAAAGTGTTACAGAGTAATGCTTCAAAGCTTATCTGTTGGCAGCACTATAACTGCTGCAGAGTGAAGGTGTCTAACATGGACTCAAAAAGAGATCAGCTTTGCAACTTCCCTGAATTGGCCATGACTCAAACTGGCAGAACTAGTCTTGATTTTGTAGTTCAGTAGATGTGTATAATACCTTTCTGGAGAATTGGAAGTGTCAGGTTTCTGCCAACCTGCTAACATGATTTATATTGCTCTTGTAACTTGTAATTTTTACTGCTGGGGCTCTGGTATCTTCTTTCTCGTGTGTGTCTTCTACCTCATTTTTTACTTCTCGATGAGATAACAATCCCATTTGGGGGTTGGGTGTTTTTTTTTTTTTTCTTTCGTTATTACTAAGTAACTGAGTTTTCAGTCTTCTTCAGGGCTGCAAGTATGTCTGTGCAGAGTTCCTGGGAGAATTGTAAAGGAGTTTAAAAATGATACAGAAGGCTGTTAAAATACAGGTGGTAGCTTGGGAGGGGAAGCTGCTGAGTTGTAGAGCATCCAGAAATAGCCAGAATATCTTAGGATATCACTTAATCCATGCTCCTGCCCCAAAGAAGAATCTTTACATTAGTACTCCGAACAGAGGCTTGTCTAAATTGTGCTTACATAATGACAACCCTTCAGCCTCATTAGGCAGCCGCTTACCCTTAACCTTAACCCTTGGAAAGATTTTCTTAATCTTGAGTCTTAAGTATTCCAGGATCCCAGAAAGAACCTGTTTGGGATAGCGCCAAAAGAATTCAGCTTCTCTTTTGCTTGCTGCACTGACTTTACAGGAGCGGAGGAGGGAAGCAACAATATGAAAGGTACTTCCAGAACAAAGTGGGTATTTTCAGTCTTTTTTGTCAGATTGATTCTTTTGGTCATTAACGTTGCTGGGAATGCCTGCAACCACTTCAGGGTGTCCCCTTTGCAAGAGGGATCACAGCTGAGTGTTTCCTGCACTGAAAATAAAATCCTGAGCTTTCTGCAAGGGCTGCACATGGCCACACTGCTTTTAGTTAAAAACCAATAGGCTGAGAGCCAGGCTGAGAGCTAGGCAAGGGAACTGAGAAGGGGAAGCACTTGAGAACGCCTTGATTAATAGCATCCCTAAATGACAATGGCTGTTTTATGGTTTTTGTAAGGACTACAGTGTTTCTCATACATAAAAATAGACAAGATGTGGTTGCAATTAATGGAGAGCTCTTTGTTGAAGCTGTTGACTGTAGGAAAGAACCCAAGGGTTTCTTAAGCTCCTCAGTTGTAAAACTAACTAAATACATCTAGGGCTGCCTTGTGTCACTCCATGGCATCTTTCAAAGCTGTAATTAGCAGATACCTCATGAGTTGTGGCTATAGCATGTGGATCAGATGACTCAAATATTTACTTTAGGCCTCTGATTCTCTGTCTCTACATGAGGGAGAATAACTTGGGTTTAACGTCTAGAGACTCATTTTTCTTTGGTTGTCTTGCCTAGACACTTCCTTTCTTCCCCATGGTCTGTCAAACTGAGTCCTCTCCGGTTTCGTCAGTGGCAAGGTACATCTAAAATGTTTACTGGTGAGTCCTTGCTTCATGAAGCCTATTTTTTATTTGGTAAGAAACTAATCTGAAAACTGAATTTTCACTTTCATTTTTTTGCAAGATTGTCCTGTTGTTTCCCAGTGCAACTTTGGAGCACAGGAAACAAATAAAGCCGGGCTACGTTTTTAGCTAGGAAAGGTAAGGGGCAGCTACAGCCTTTGTTCCACTGCTGTCTGCTTGAACAAAGGTAACAGCTCACAGTGTCAAGAAAGAAGTTGTTTTCAGGACAAGAGTTTGTGTGTCAGTTCAAACTACCTAGTTTGAAGCCTTCCCATTTTTTCAGCCCCCAGGCATTTCTTCTGTGTTCTTTCCTTAGCCCATTTGTAAACTTTGAATATTAGCTTTGTCATTAATTTCATATTGACTGTGCCTGAGCTGACCTTGGTTCAGAAATTTCCTAATTGCTCCCTGTGCTCAGCCATTCCACCATAAAGGATAAATACTCAGATGGACTAAATATTGAGCTAAATCAAAGATAGATCTCTCTGTTAGCTGTTTTTGTACACAGTTGGTTGTTCCTAAAGACTGTTCAAAGCCATTCTGTAAGAAATAACTGCATGAGTTCGGCTGTGAGAACAGCACTACACCTAGACCCATACCTGCAAATAGTGTGTTATGGGCAGCTCCTCTTGCATGTACCTGAAACGGATTTATTCCTGCAATCAGCACTTTCCTAGGCATGTGTCCCAGGGGACCTGAACTGAATGTTCAACAATTCTTTAATGAAGAAAGAAAAAGCATGGGGGAGGTTAGCATGTGCTGTAAGTGTATCTGTTTTATAACAGTCATGGTTGTCACAATAAACGTGATTGATGTGCTCTTCATCACCAGCCACTCTCTTAATTCTTTAGATGGTGGCAAAGATGAATAGGGAGCGAACTTCATCCTTCTGGAAAGCTGTGAATTTAAGCCGTGCCAATCTCATGGTTACAGGCAGCTGACTGAATCCCGTGGGAGGTGCAGTCAGGCCGGTAGTGCTTTTCCTCACAGTGATTTTTCATGTGCCAGTCTGGTTCGCCCCTCAGCCCAGTTGTATTTCTCTCGATGAAAACAGAGAGTACTTTTTCCTTTATCAAATTGGCTGTAGTCTTTGGGCACTGAGTAATTCATATGAGTTACGCAATTTATGAAGATAGGCATTACTTTGGCTCCAAGTTCTGTCAAAATACTTAAGTTTGTAGTTACATTTCTGTCTATGACAAGGATTTGTCATATAGTCTAAAGATACGGGTATTCTTTGGGTTTTATTAACCACACACAAAGCTGCAAAACTAACTCCTGTGACTGGTGGGAACAAAAGTTTCCATGAGCCATCAAGTAGGTAAATAACTTCTGCTAATAAGATAGCCTGCCTTGTCTGTCAGTCAGGCAGATCTTACTCTTCTGCTCGCTGCTTTCAGACATACTTAATGGACTGAACTAAAGGAAAATGCCTCCTAGCAAGGATCTTCTTGCTTGAAAGATGTTTGTAACTCTCACTATGAAAGCTTCCCCAAAGTGATCTTTTTAGGATCTGTTTAAAACTAATGAGAAAATCCAGAACTAAAATAGGTAATGAGAGTCATTTAATTGCTTCAGACTATAAGGAAAGTAATTCTCTACTTAATGATTTAGGCTATCAGCCCTTGATCTAGAGCTGAGGGTCTGAACTGCACAGTGTGGTCTGCATCTGGGAACACAAAGGTACAAATTACCTGAGCATCCCTACTCCACCAGAGCCCTCAGCTTCCAAAGTAAATGGGTATCGTCATGAAAAGGCTGGAAATAGTGAGACTGGGAGATGCATGGCATGGCCAGACACTTTCCATTAGAGTCTCCCACCTCTTGGTGAAGCCCCTGGACAAAAATATTGGTAATATTCCATCCTTTTCTTCCAAAGAGGTGACTCATGTCTGGGATCCTGCAACTTTTCCTAAAAGGGAAAGAGTGAAACTGCTGTTGTAGAAGAACTGATTGCAGTGTTTTCCCTCCCTTCAGACCAACATTTTTAACTGAACAAGGATAAAACTGGCAGATAGTCTTTAAGTTTTCTGTCTTGAAATTCCAAACCATTGAAAACAACTAAGCCTGTTCCTGAGTATTCACTCAGAGAAGAGACATAGATAAATAACAAAATTGCGTTTGGAGATGAACAGATGAGTTGACCTTCTGGTCTTTTCAACTTGTTTGCAGTGATTGATGTGAAATTATTATAAAACAAAAATCTGATTGTCTTATAATTTAAAAAGCAGCTGCTGAACTGTTTGTGAAACACAATCAAAGGCTGGTTTACTTCTCATTGTGAGGGTTTGGGTATTTGTACTGAGTGAGAGGAATGGGTTGCTCGTAACCTACCAGGGCACCCTGCTATGGTCTGACCTCAGTCTGCCGGGCAGTCTCCCCTTCATAACCCTGGAAGGGGCTCAGCAGTTTCAGCTGAGATGGGATTTAATCACCTTAATTGCCTATGATGTCTAGGAGCACTGGCAGCTGGATAGAAGGAAAGGATTCCTGTTGGTGCCCACACTGACACACCAGCAGAACCCATCAATTACCTCATGGGTTTGACAACAGCTGCTGGGCCAGCCCATGGCTCCAGCTCCACACTGACCACAGCAGGTATCCACACCTTCCCATGAAGAGTAGATGGCTTAGGGCACTGGAAGGAGACTTATGGGACAAAAATAAGCAGGGAATCAAGTTCTATTAATTTTGCTCCTCATGGAGTAAGCTTTTATTATTGGAGTGGCAGAGCAGCCCCACAGGTCATTTTCTGTCAGGGTGAGATCCCTCTCATCCAGTTTTCAAATCAGGTATCAGTATGTCATGTGCACCTATTTTATTTCTTCTTTTCTTTCCTGCAGAAGGCTTGTTATAAATACAGTCAGAAATTCTAGGAGTTTCTTTCATTTTGAACACATTTATGAAATATATATATAATATTAGTGGAACAAAGGCATAACCAGTACTTATGTACCACTTGTGGCCATCAAAGCATAACCAGAACTGCATTTTACAGGCTATGTATATTTTAATGTCCTTAAAAATTGTCTTCAGTTGATTTTGAAGATGGTCAGAGGTTGAAATACTGATTATCTGTTTTGAGAACGTTATTCCAAGATACAGCAACTGGCAAAGATAATACAGTAGTTTAATAACCTGTGGTATGTTCCTGCAGAGTGGATATAATTTTAAAAAATAATACATAGCTCACAATGCTTGGATGTTATTGACAGATGAGTGAATATAGAACCAAGCTGCAGCCAGTAAACTTCATCTTTTGTGTTGTGAGATAAGCTCGTTTGAAGTCTAGTAGCTACTTTTAATTGTTGTTCATTAACCTTGAATTTTGGCCCCTGAATAACAGGTGGGGGCTACTGTGACCAATGTTTTGGGGAGCTAGAGCGGAGTGTGATGTGCTGATGTGGGAATAGGGTACTGTAAGACACAGCAGCCTTGGCTGATGACTGAATTGCAGCTCTTAGCCTGGCTGGGTTTTTTTGTTTATTTGTCCAGGAGAAGGGGGAATACTGAAGAAATTGTGCATTATTACAACAGTGAACAGTTGGCTGTAGTTTGTATCAAGAGACAAAGAAAGTCATGCCTAATGACTAAAACAGACAGCAGGTTGCAAATTTGGGCTTCATGATGCATTCCAGCCAGTAACATGAAAGACAGGAAATACCTTACATGTGCTGCCTTTGGGAAACCAGAGAAGATATGGAGGTCAAGCATGGCTCTGCTACGTTTGCTGATAAATCTTTTCTAATAGTGGGCTTTTTCCTTTATCTTTTCTTTTTTTCTCCCTGAGCAGCAGGAAGATGAAGCA
Organism: Corvus moneduloides; assembly: GCF_009650955.1. Classification (NCBI taxonomy): domain Eukaryota; kingdom Metazoa; phylum Chordata; class Aves; order Passeriformes; family Corvidae; genus Corvus; species Corvus moneduloides. Next base: position 70,002,154 of record NC_045480.1, read on the forward strand.
GCCTTGCAGCCAGCTGCTCAGCATTGGTCACTGCCTGCCAGAAGGATGGGCCCATCATCGTGGCCCAGCACGGCCGTTCATCACCCAGCACGTGCAGAGGTGGGCTTGGGAGTGACCTTGAGCACTGCACCAGAAGCACTTGGCCAAGCCAGTGGTAATGTCCATCCCTTATCTACAGGCACAATCCAACAGGCTGCGCAGTCAGGGATGGCTCTGGAGCAGTTTGTAACTGCTGGCATTTGAGAGCATGTCTAAATTCAATTTCGTGAGACCACTACAGTGTTTGAAACCTCTGGTGTTATTAGGGCTGACAGAGCCCTCTGTCTGTATTCCTTTGCACTCTTGGAAAAATAACATGGCAGACTTAAGGGGGTGTTGTTATTTCTGTTAGCAAAATCTGGGAAAGTCACTAGAAAAATGGTGTGGTAATGAAAACCGTAAAATGGTGGGGGTTTTCGTCATAAATCCTGAAAAGCTGTGAAAAATGGCAACTTTACAGTTGCTATCCAAACACACCATAATAGAGCAAATGACATTATGTGGTTCCTAATATTTTGGCTGTTACCGTTCCTGCTAGAATGACAAGTTAACACTGGCTGCTTTTATGTTACTGAGGAGCAGGATCTTTGTTCCAAGCAGTTGTCATTTAAAAAAGGAAAGAGCAGAAGTGAAGGAATAAGTTTCATGTCATCGATGGATTTCTCTTTCTCAGCTCTTTAATTACTTTATTGTGGTAAGAATGATGAAGATTTTGTATATAATCATAGTTAAAAATCAGCCATTCTATGTCAGGAAAAATATGTGCTGAAGTTCAGTCCTGTTTCAGCAGAAACCACTATCCAAATTCAGAGTAAGTTCAATATTATAGGTTAAGGGATGCAATCCCTGGGTTCGAGTGCAGTAAAAATCGACCGGAAGCCCAGAGAATCAGCCAAGAAACACTTTCAGAAGTCGGGATTTCCTGCGCATAATGAATTCTCAGAACGTCTTGTGGCCCAACAAGGTACAAATTAGGTTGTTGGTTTCCAGCTGCAAGTTATTGGTGTGGGGAATGACATGGATCAACAAATGCTTATGCACTTCCATGTTTCTGGACTTTAAAGAGCTAGTGACAAGGTAATTGCTTGATAGATGCAGTATGTTATGGGACCACTATCCAAATAACCAACATCAACATTTAGTCATATTGTCAGCATATGAGTGATCCGCTCTCAAATTGTGTCTGAAAGCAACAAAACCACATTTTCTCAGAAAAAAGTTACATTTGCATGTTCAGTGGAGAAAAATCTCTGCTGGTGATAACACATTGTGGTCAAAATGTGTTCAAAATGGCTGAGTAACTTCTGCCAGATAAACACACACTGAATTTATTCTGTGAAAACTAAGCATGAGCTTGGCTGGCAGAGCACAGCCCTACTCAGACATGCTTATTCTCCAAATGAACTCTGGGAACCAGTCTTGAAATTCCAATTCAGTTGGAATTCAAACTTTCATTGCTCTGAGCAACGCCACGAGTTTACTGAGTTAGTGAATAGGTTTGGTTGCTTTCATATGAGCCTTCCAGAAAGCAAATTAGGAAAAAACCCAGATCAATAGCATTGAAAATGTCCATTTATATATTATTATACTTGGGTCTGCTTGCATTTTTTTTCTCCATAATCATATTGTCATAAACATTTTCCATTGAAAGTATAAAGTGAACAACCCTTTTATTTTTCCAGGTTGATGAGTTTTTAGGAAGATGAACTGAATAACACATAAATCAGAAAGTGTTGATGGTTGTGTTTCCATGCATTGGGGCCATTTATGAAGGAAGCTATAAGGCAGTTTTCATGTATGAGGTAAGAAAATGGTCACTAATAGGTCTTAAAGCATTTTAGGAGACTTTGACCTTATGTCATGTTAAGCCAGTAAGTTAGAAGTGACTCAACTCTATTAATAACAAATGAAAGTAGGCTTGAAATTTCTGTAAAGTGCCCTTAGAATAAATTCCACCTCAAACAAGTTTCATTGTTCTCCAGGTTTTCCCTGGTATTTTTCAGCTGTGGGCGCATGTAAAATATTAAATATTATCCATTGTTTAGTGTCTCTAGTGCCACACCATTCAGGAAGTGCATTTGGCGTGTCCTGGGGCTAAAAAAAGACTGAATTGTACTTGACACAGTTTCTTGTTACAGGGTCTTGCATGCATGTTTCTCTCTAGAAAATGAGTCAGCATTATTGGTCTGTCTTTCCATTATTGCCATTTTTCTATTTTTAACATGTTTTCTATTAGTGTGCCATAACTCATGTTAAAAATCAGTTCATCCTGTGTTATTGACTCTAGATATTGCTCCTTGAAGATGCAAATTTGCTGACAAACAATACTATTTAAAAAGTAAAGAGTTTCCTTTACTTGCAGACTAAGATAAAAACAATCTCTCAAAACAGATTGATTCAAAGTTCTCCAAGGAACATGTTTAAAAATGAATGGGAAGACATTCGTCTTTGTAATGGATAGTGTATTTTTAGGTAGTATAAATTTTATAGCAGTCATAAAGTTTTATGAATTTCAACAAATGTCCTTCTCAGAATAACTTGGATCTTATTGTCAGTGTGTTATCTGGGAAAAGGTCACCAGATCTGTTCCTAAAAGCGAGGAATTTGCAAGTGGGAGGTTACATAGGCTTGGGAAGAGAGTTAAAAATGAATCCCTGCTTGCTAGTCCCATAAGATGCAAATTGCCAGACCTGAGCTTCAGGAAAAAATGTCCCTGAAATCGCTGTGTGTCCGTGTCCTATGCACTGGCTGGCACCCAGCCCACAGGTGTGCCTGCACTGAGCTCAAAATCCTCCAGTCACCTCGAGGTGCATTGCAGAATTTAATTCCAGCTACAGCCAGGGACATAAACCATGTTATAATTACTGCTTCAAACCCCATTACGTTTATGGATCCGGCTTGCAGTAGGATCCTGTGCAACGACACAAGATCTGCTCCAGCAGAAACTGGGAAGCAGTGACTTTCACCATTTTTTTTCCTGTTCACTTTAAACTGTTGACATGGTGCTAAATTCAGTACGCTGAAGGTGTTTCCATGTGTCACTTCTAATAGGATACAGGTGTCAGACAATTTGAGATTATTTCAAACCTAATTTTCTTAGAGCAAAGATACAAACAGCTACACCAGAAGCAGATGTTGGGCCTTTCTCACCCCTCCGAAATGTGGTTTGGCATCCATCCAGACTGAGTCTATGGGGAAAAAGAGAAAATTATATTTAATTTTGGCTTGCTTGGTTTCCTCCTTTCAAAATCTACATGAATGTGTAATAAAAAAACAAACCCATCCCTTTTCCCTCTGCTTTACACAGGGACTGAGTATCTTGTTGCAAACAGATGGAGTACAGGCAGGTTGGGACGTGAACGCTTTTCCATCTCCACACTATCACTTTGTGGCCCAAAACATGACATAAAATGCTGTCTTTTCCTTTTTGCCCTCTTACCCATGTCTCTGCCACTTGCTTTCCTAGGGCACTGATGCTGAACTAACATCCAGGAAGCAGAGGGGTGGCAAGGACTGCACCTTAACCACCGACTCAGGGTCCTGCCTCTGGCCTGTCTCCATTGGCCTGCTTGGGGGTGGTCACTGTGACTCAGGAGAGAAGTGCTAAAAGAATCTTCTGTTCCTGTGCCTTCCAGCTGCTTCCATCTTCCCTAACTTGAACATCTCAGCTGTACACACGGATATAAGGACTACATCACTTGCTGGCGCTGGCCTGTCCTGAGGACAGTAGGTGTTCTCCATCAGTGAGTTTAGTTACACTTCATCTGAACTTGTGGGTGTCAGAAAAATTGAGCTCATAATCTTAATATTACAGCCTTGTAGAAAAAGACCTTACCCCGAGGTTTGCCATGTGAATTTTGGGTTCTGCTGCTCAAATACCTCTTTCTGCAACTGCTTTTAGTGAATGAATCTTGTGACTGGGAACGCTGCATGCACTAGAACTGTGTTTAAAGCTGAATTATCAAAAAATACTCCAAATTAACAGGGGATTTTAATCCGTGTTTGTTGGTCATTCACATGCTGCTGAGCAAGAAATCCCTTAAGAGTTAAGAGCCACACATGTACACTTGGAAGTGGAGGAGGAATATATTTATATCCTCCAGCCCTATGTGCCAGAGGAAGAAGGGCACAAAGTCCTTCCACACGTGGAGAGGACTCCACAGACAGACAAATACAGGGGGAGAAATGAGCAGGTGGTGGACAGGAGGCATTAAAGCCACAGCTCATCTGCATGGGGGCCCAGTCCAGATTGCACCGGGAAGGGTCCCGAGTTGGCTCCCTGCCGAGGCCGCCGGCGGAGGTGAGGGAATGTGATCAATAGGAGGCATCAAGTGTTGGCTTGGGAATCAAAGGCAAAACCGTGGAAATGCCACTCTGCAAATGGGGTTTTGCTGCGTTGCCAGGAGGTTCTTTAGAGGCATTGGAAGACCAACCCGGTAACAGGAAATTAACCAGAAGCGTTTTTGAGCGGCTCCTCGGCTGGTGAGTGCTGCTGGGGCTATTTATACCTCTGAACTACAGCAATTTACCCTGTTAAGGAGCTGCTCAGATGTCACATATTAGCCACTGCCAGAATAAGTGACCTTTCTGCACAGTACATTAAGAACAAAGAGATGGAAATTCCCATTTTCCAAGCATGGTCCAAAAAAACCTCTGTGCTCTTGTTAAACCAGCTGCATTGAAGAGGAGTGATTAGAACAGGCCTTTTTTTTTTTAAGCCTGCACCTGTCTCTCATTCCACAGCTGAGGACACACTGCAATCCACTTCCTTCCAGACCTGATCCTGTAAGAGCTTCAGGTGGTAATTAAATTCATCATTATCTACATCTATTCTACTTAAAACACTTGAGGGGAAAAGCCACCTGAAGGCCAACAGTTGCTGGAACTTGCAATAATGAGTCACCCACAGGAAAAAAAGAAGCTCCCCCATTTCTTCATCCCCAAATGGGTGAGATTTTTCTTGGTTTTCATTCTTACAGAAATCAAGATCTTGCAAAGGAGGGAGGATCAGTTTTGAGCAGCCTTGGGTGTCAGTCTCTTGAGAAGGTGACAGCCTCACTCCCAGCTAGGAATAAAGGTTCCCTGGCTGTTCTATCAAGAATTACACAGGAAAGAACTGTGCCAGATTACTGCAGGAAAGACGTAAGTGTGATTTTCTTTCTGAGGAATTTAAGACATTTTTAGGGAAAAACCTGGGTTTGGCACTGTCCCTGGAGAAATGGGACCAGTCATTTTTCCTCCTGGCACATCCCTTTGTTGTAAATATGTTTCAAGTGCACAGAGTATCATGAGGTATTCTACTTACTCCATGGAAATGAGCAGTGGCATTTTTAAGAGTGGGTTTCACTTAAAGTATCTCTTCTCTTTCATAGGAATCACTTTTTTGTTCTCTATTATTTTACTCGGCTAATTCTTTCACATTGATCTCAGCTGCCTTCAGAGCTGAAGTTTCTCCATATTCCCTCAGTTGCTCTTCCTTTATGAACGTGCACACTGCCAGCAGTCTGATTTCTGGCAGTGACACAGAACTAATGACTTCAAAATTGTCACTATTGGCATTTTTTAAATCCAAAACCGCTGAATATTTCTGCCTTTAAAACGTGATGGGTGCCTGTAAATTACTGGCACTGTACAAGAAAATTATTCTTTGTACAGTCAGTCAGAAATCCCAAATAATCTGTATTTCTGGGGAAGGAAAAAATCAAAGTAGAACTTGAATTGTTTTGTGACAAAGTGCTGTATGAGGCCGAGGCAAAATAGCACGATGTTCACTGAAATAACTAACCAAAAACATTCATAGCACTAAAACATGTCAAAACAGGCTAATAATAATACATTACTGTATATAAAATGCTGCTTCATCTTGACCCAAAGTGTCACACCAGGTTTTATCACATGGCAATTAGGTGCGAGGTTCTAAAAAATACTAATTTTCAGGGGGAATCGTAGCTATTTCTTTTGTAGATTAATTCTACTTTTGTCACTGCCTGAAATAGGAATAACATTAGGTTTTTTCAGGCAAATGCATTTAATGCGAACAATATCCCCCAGAATGTCTTGCTTCAGAATTAAAAGCAAACTAAACAGGAAATCTAGGAAACTGTCTTAAATAATTTTTAGAGAAATTTTAGAAATATGCCAGATTTACTGAGGATTTTTTGCCTCCTAAAAATAGTCATGAATGTATTTATCTTCTATCAAAGTAAGACACTTGTAAGTTTTTTTAAATTTCAAGGCTGTACTGGAACTTTGCTTAGTTAGATTTTGATTACATATGAAAATGACCACTTTTGGCATTCTAATCAGCTAGTGAATAAATTCCCTAAAAACTAGGGCTATGAACCAGAAAATGTTATTCATTAATTTTGTTTATGGTTATTTAATTTTAATTATAATACTTTAAAGCTATTTAAATCTACATTTCCATCATGTGTAAGTTAATGTAGCATATTTTGCAGAAATAATCAAGGCCTGGTGATACAGATCAGTACAGAGCCCGTAATTAAATCTTTGATGAGAGTTTCAAAGTGATTTTTAAATGTGCACATGGCTTATAAAGCACTTTACAAAAGCTGTACTTCTGTCGTTGTGTCTTCCCAAATGTTCCTCTGGCATTGTCCAAGTTTAATTTCCATTCAAATTCAAAATGGAAGTGTTTGTAATTGAATAATTGCCTTGTAAATAAGTGTTGTCTTTAGGTAAGGAAAACAGTTAATTTTCACACCAGCTTTCCTGTTTAAGTGATAATAAGGATCCATTTTACTGATGTCAATGAGCCCCCGGCCCACCTGCCCCTCTGACAGCAGAAAAATGGGGTGTAAAGGTGTGTTGTTGGTGGGGTTTTTTTCTGGAATCATTTCCTTGTAATTGAATTCCATGTTCAAGACAGGCTTTCACTGCCTCATGTTACAAGATGGGAGCTCCAGGTTTGCAGCGATAAGCAGGCTGCCTGCAGGCAATTAGAGACCTCAGGGCTTGCAGAGTCTAGTCACTAAAATATGTTACAGCTCGAGTCATTGTTTAACAATCCAAGTCTCTTACAGCTGTGAAACACTCCCATCATCAAGTGGGTCTCTGGGACTCCCTCAGGAACGGCAGGCTCTAGATATCCAGCTGCTAGGAACAAAAATAAATCTCTTTGAAGACTTATTTGCCATCACATTGTGTGAGGACTTAGAAAGGCTGAAGCCTTTTAATCATTAATCTCTATTCATCAAATCTTGTCATTTTTAACAAAACTCCAAAATAGTTTCAGCTGTGAGCTGGATGGTGATGACACCAAACTCTGTCTGTAGGTATCAATTTCATGGTTAACATGTGCCACACACAAGAAGTGCCTGTTGCAATCAGAACAGCCCGTGCAGAGACACCGGGGAGCATTTCAGAACTCATTATTATTTATGCCCTTGGCTGTCGTGGAGGGAGAGCAGCAGAACTTTAATACCTATTGATCATCAGCCTCTATTCAGCAGTATTAGAATCTCTTTCATTAATAATCAGTCAGCCTTTGCAGCTGACAGGTGGTGTTGGGTGTCTCTGCTGTGGTGTGATACCATCAGCAGCAATTAGAAGTGATCACCTCACAGAAGTATTCACTGCACAAGTTTGGTTGAAAAAATACCTTAATGCCTCTCAAGCTCGACAAAACCTGGAAGTCTTGACTTCACTGGGGTGTGAAGAAATCCCATTTTTCTAATTGTTTCTCTCTTCTTTTTGTCTTTTCAATATTTTTAAATTTTATTGCTGACCTAAAAAGAAAGGAAATTTTAAGAATTCTAGGAAAATCCAGGTGTAGTTTTAAAACATTCTTTGATCTCTTCCTTCCTAGTCCTTGAAAACATTAGATAAATTAATAGCAAACGTGCTGCATGACTTAGAAGTAAGCTCTTAATGACTTAAAGGTTTTTAGGCTGGCAAGTATTTCCAATACATTTTGTTAGACTGGTTTTCCTTATTGTGTTCCTTGTTTTTTATAAGCCATGTTTTGCTTCTTCCTTCGGGAGCAACCCAGAGAGCATCAATGCCACACTTCTGGCGTTGGACTGGGCCGTACAGTCAGCAGAAGGAAAGGTTACTGCATGTGGGAAAACACACCCTGGCTCCACGTGCACAAGTACCCAAAGTGAGCACTTCAAAGGAACAGCAGCTCACTGCTGGCCAAGCACATGGATATTGCAGGAACACCCTTAGTGTTCTCTGTCCTTCCAGGAGACAAATTTCCCCAGACTTTAGCAAAACTTTGCTTCAGCATTTCTCTGTCCTTAAAATTATGTAGAGAGAGGAGCCTTATCCCACTTCAGAGACAGGACAGCTTTCGGAGGTGCAGAGGTTAGATTGTCTTCCCAAATCGATACAGCATGGGAATGAGGAATAGAAAGTCCTAGCCCAGGAGTTACTTTGGAGGAGTTTTAGTTCTTTGGAAGCACAAGCCAAAACCTCTTGCAGGCTCCTGTGGAAATGTTCACATTAACATCAGTTTTTAATTTTTCTGGGGTTTGGATCTGTTTGATGAAGGAGAGAGAATAATGTTGAAATTGCTATAAAATGGTAAAAATATTTTTACCTGCTCCTGAATTTTAATGTATTTTTTTAAGCTGTGTGGTTTTGACTGTGGTTTTATTTGTGCCCATTGCTGGAGGAAGGGAGAGCCCAGGCAGTGTTTATGCAGAGTGAGGAGGAGACTCCCTCAGTAGCCCTGCTGACCTCACCTTCTTTCTCAGTACAATTTCTCATCAAATTTCCTGTAGCTTCTGATATTTTTGTTTAATTACTCTCTTCTAGAAAAGATTTTTCCTCTTATCCTTAGTTCCAAGGACTTTCTGTGTGATTTATCTTCTATTTTCATGACTCAATGAAGCAGAAAAACAATGTTAGTCTTTGGTGGCCAGGGAAAAGGAGGAAAGCTCGTGGAGGTGATCTCCAGATGATCTGGCCCTGACTGAAGCAATCTCCTTCCAGAAGGAGGGAGCAAAGGGCTGGCAAGTGCAGGTAAAGCTGCCTGCACTCCATGTGCTAAGAAATCACCCACACAAACACATTCCAGCTTTGGCAGTGCTCAAGTAATGGCCATTACTGCTCCAGGGAGGAAATAATTAAAGCCATTTCTTGACTCTGACAGTTTGATACTGGTGGTTTTCAATAGCAAATTACCAACATCTGTACAGCAAAATTCAGCTACTGCAGGAATTATTCAGCAGGGCTAACCACAGAGGTGCTAGGAATTTTTCATTTTCTAGATGTCCCCTCGTTAGATGTGAGCTGCAATTGAGACCCAAGCTCCACACGATGGCAAACTGCGTCTCTCACGTTAGAAATGTAAATGAAACCATATGGAAAGCTGAATATTCCGTGAAAACCCCAGTGGCAAATGCATCAAAGCCAGAAAATGAAAGACTGGAAAGACATCTGAATGGCTTTCTTAATTATGTGACAATTTCAAGTTTCCAAAGCAATTCAGAAGTAAAATTTACACAATTCATTCGATTCCACAAAAATTAGGGCTTTTCATTCCCACATACTGTTACAACTGTTTTGTGTAGTAAACACAAAGAGTGTGACTGTACAAGCTGAAAACTCACATCTACAACCTGTAGCAAGCAGCACAGCACTGCAGATTTTCATGGCTGGTGAAAGAAAGGGGTAGCAAAAAATCTAAATAAGCTTTATACATCTGTAACTCAAATTAACTTCTTTTTAAACATTAGCTAGAAAAGGTAATACAAATCTGAGCAGAAAAGAGAGGCTGAGATGAAATATGTTTCTAGGAGAGAACTGATTTGGGATTGTTAACAAAAATACTGCCTTATTTCACTGCTTATGTTGTAACTACTTGTTTGTCAGGGTTTTATGTTGTAATCCACTTTGGTCATGGATTTACTGATGTATAAAACCTGAGTTTAGTTTGTAAATTGGCACTCTGTCTTCAGCTCTGTTTCACTGTTATTTAAGCTGCAGGACCCCATCAAGGCATAGTATAATTTGCTGTAAAAGTATGCAGTAATTTTAAATTAGAGCTTCAGACTTCAGCAGTCTTTGGGGTGGCCTGGTGGGGGATAAAAATAGCTTGTGCACCTATGAGGTGATAACTGAGAGCTTTAAAATAAATTATAGTCTTCATGGCCCATGTCAGCTAATTAGGCAGGCTGTGGCAAAAAAATCACCTGTAGACATGGGACAATTAATCCCTTGCTTCCCTTTAGAGAAGAGAGAAACAGGCTTGAAGTCCTAGAAAATCAGAGAAAGTTCCTCCCAGTTAGATCAATTTCATTTAGATATTGATATGCAAGTGCCAGTCAACGTAATAACGCATTTAATTGATTGCTACACAGTTATATTTTGAAGTTGATAAGGAAGAGAACCTCTTATTGTAATGCTGTATTGCCATCACTATCATACAGTAATTTCCAGTCCTCGTTGCAAGCAGTGCATTGTGCAGCTTATGGTGAGACTTAACCAGTATCCATCAGCCAAGTCCTCCTTCTAAACTTCAGGAAACGTAGGTCATGACGTTTTTTGTGGTAGTACAAACTTCAATTGCTGTGCACAGCTATGAAGTGCAAACTCAACAGACTAGGAGATACTTGTACAGTTTTGAAAAGGAAGGAATTCTGCTCTGTATTCAGTCAGGTGCACATTATAGAGGAGAAAATAGCTCAGTGAGTATTTTCTTTTCACTCTTAATCTTCATTTGGCATGAATGTGGGCAGGCCAAGCCCCAGGGTATTATATTCACATCAGCAATGCCTTCGGACACTGTGATGACTTAGTGCAGTGAGACCCACATGAATCAATATTGATTGGCCACTTACTTTAAGGCTACTTAATTAAAACTAACGATGGCACAGCTTCCAGGCAAATCCACAGTGCTGTGATTTGTGAGTGTGCTTGAGAGAAAGTGGGAAGGACGCGGTGTAACAGTTCTCTTTACTCTGCAGTTGAGAGCTTTTTGTGTAAGGTGAAATTAAAGAGTTTAAAAAGAGGAACTGAATGAGTGCAATAAATAAACTAAAAGGGCTGTTTTGTCATTATGTAGGCTGTTGGAGAGGACTTCTGGCTTCTTTCCAGGGTACCTGACTGTCTCATGGCATATTGGTGTCATCCAGGGCATCCAACATGAAGCTCTCTAATGTTAATGATAAAAGAAAATTACTTCCCTGTGACGGGGGTTGGAGTGAACACAAGTGGCATCACTGTTCTGTCAGGTTGGTCTTTTGTGTTTCTACTGAATGTATTTAGTTCCACTAATACATCGAATGATAGTGTTTATTTACAGTATCTACGTCTAGGGGAATCCACCAGTCTGAAATTAGGTTTTTTCCTAGAAATCTCCATCTCTTGATGCTTGGGAGGCAGGCATTTATTTTTGATCAGGCTGGTTTAGGCAACAAGTTGTTCTTTATCTGACAGCCTCGTGTATTGTGTGTGAGATGCAGAGAATCCAGTTCCCTGTGTCACTAACGAAACCCCGGGGCTTTGCACCTCCAGATATTTCTGTTTCTCAATGGCCAGTCAGAAGGAGAAGCAAGGAGAGTCTCACAGATTGAAATGCCATAAAGAATTGTTTCTCATCTGCTCATATTTACACAAAAATAAATTGAGAGAATTATGCCTTTAAAAGTTCAAGCCTTTGAATTGTGCTTAGCAGGCATAAGTCAAGAAGTCACTTGCAACACAACTGGGTTTGTTTTTTGTCAGCACTTTCAATATCCTGAATCTCTGCTTGCTATTGCAAACAGTTTGGTGAGGGAGCAGCTGAGATGCCAGAGGACAATGTATTGCTCTCTGAGGGGAAAGTCTTGGACATTGTTAAGATAAAGGCAAGAATAGTTTAGAGAAGTGTGATTTAGGCAGTGAATTGGGTTTTTTTAATATTTCTCCCACAGCAAGAAACAAGCTGTAGAAAATCTTTCTTGACATCTTATGTTGGAAGAGACCAAACTTTTTTCCATCTCCTTATTGTACTAAATGATAGTTTGTGTTTTCTGAACATTCTAAATAAAGCCAGACAACTCCAGGGTTCCTGGAGAAGTTTACTGATAATCTCTTAATTGAAGTAATGCACTTGGCTGAAATCATCCACTCCATATTAGTTCTTCAGTTTTGTTCAGGTGTATCAATTTCCAAAGACTGGCAGGCATCAGTTCTCTGTATTCAAAAGACAAAATTTTTGAAGGTTTTGAACCTTAGAAGTTACAGAACTTGCTGCTTCAAGTATTTCATCTTGGAGTTTTGTCAGATGTCTGAAAAATTATGCTTTTGTTTCTTGAGTTATCTGTAAGGGACATAAAGTTCTCCCAAGAAACATGTATTTGTAAGGAGTTCTTGTGAATGAAAAGGATTTTATTGAATGCAGAGTACTCACAAAACTCCTTGAACCATTTGCTTTCTCATTCTTACTCTTCACTCATTTTCTTCATCATGTTTATGGCATCAGTGGTAAGATTCTTTGAAGGACAGAGTCTCTGACCTCTCAGGAAAGTTTGAAAAATTTTTCTTCTTGGAACTTGACTCATCCTGGGATTTCAGCAAAGATGGTGGTACAGTTGAGCTTATGAGAAGAAAACCCTTCGAAGAGGAGTGCACGTTGCTCCCTGCCCCTCTGCATTAGTGCTGGGGATTTAGCTGGGCAGGACCCCCTGGACTTTTGTGTGGGTGAGAGAATTGCTGTCTTGTGATGTAGTGTTAACACAGCACTAACAAACTGCAGGACTTGCTGGGATGTTTCCCTCTCCTATTAAAAAATATATTGATATAAAGTAATATTTCTCTCCACTGCCATCTAGTGAAGTTACTATGCTCTGTAAAGGCTTTGAGACTCAGTTGAGCATTCTGATAGTGAACTGTGTCATAGTGGCACAGAAAGTCCAGTTCCCTGCAGAGTGTCTGATATTCATCCCAGGGCTAACAGCAAACAGTGCAAAATAAAGGAGGTACAACAAATTTAATCATAGAATTCTGTCAATGGTTATGATGATAGAAACAGTAAAACAATCTGTGCATGTTATCAGCATTGCAGAAATGACTGGCACCACCAAGATTCAAGTTGTAAATAAAGCAAGCACCAAAACCTCTGTTGGCTGAAGGAATGGTATAAAATCAGGCTTTTCTGGTAGAAAGCACACAGGGTCCCTGGGGGTCCAGATCTGCTGCCTCCAGTCTGGATCTTCAAGCCTACAGAGTGATGCCCACCAAAATCCTCAGCAGAGTTCTTCAGCCTAGAACTTGAATGACACTTTTTAAAAAGAAGTTTTTGAGATTTTCAGCAATGCCCAGGTTGTGTTGGGCCGCACACACAGAGGGTGTGCTCTGACAGCAGTGCTGGGATGGGCACCAAAGGGCTCAGGCTGTGAGCACATTGCACCTCTCCATTTCCATTCCACTCAATGGCATTGATTTTGCTTAAAGATCCTTGGCTATTTTTGTAACACACAAGTAGGTCAACCCATCGCTTCCTGATAGTGGAAATAGCTAAAATAGGACATACAGATCAGAAAGCATTATTCTCTTCATGTATCATTTAGTGAGCAAAATCTCTCTCTTAATACTCATATGAAAGTCATCTTAAAACCAGAAGCTGTTCCCAATGCAAGAGAATAAAATAGAGTTGAAAAAAGACATAATATGATTTAGAAGAAGAAAAAATCAAGACAAGTGCAAACCAGATCCCTTTGATGGCTGGAATGTGCATTTCCATTGCCATAGCTGAGCAGTATCTCTGCACTCTGCTTCATTTGCCGTCTTTCCACTTCAGTTTCACAGGCATGATGGAAAAGCCCAAATTCCTACTGATCTGTAAACCTGTGCACTTCCCTTTGTAGCTGCAATAGCAGTGTGGTGGTTTGCTTGTCTACTTTTCGCTTTCCTTCTTCAGATTTATTTACCACAGAATCTATTGGGCAACATTTTAACGGCAAATTGTGTGAGTATCCCTCAGCTCTACCTGAATTATACATTACCTTAAAACAGAAATGAAAGGTGAGTTTATATTTTAACTTGGTGTTGGCTGATGAAGTTTGTGCTTCTGGGTGGGAATTGTACATGTAGAGACTTGCTGTATTTTCTAAAGTTGTGTTAAGGAAGTAAAACAAACTGATCATCTGGCAAATAAAAGACAAGTGCAGGGTGGAGTAAGTTTATTATTATTATTTATAATGTAGCTAACCTTTTTAAGGTTTTTCATTGAATCGTGTCATAAATTGTAAATTACAGAACAAAATTTCTTAACTTTGTTTGCTAAAATGTGTGAGAAATTCAGGAACCTTTGTAAAATCTGAACCTTGTAATTCTGAACGAGTTCGCTGTATTCAGTAATTGGAGCCATGTTTAAAGAAAAGGAAAATCCTTTATTTTACTGAAGAAAGGCTAAATAGGATTGAGTTGTAGCCACTACCCCCCAACCAAGCCGAGTGACTGAGAGAGTTGTTGTTTTACCTGTCTCTTGAGGCAAGGAATAAATCTTAACTAATAAATATATCTTCTAAATAATCTTATTTCACAGTCTGCCCGGGCACATTTGCAGTATGCCAGGGCAGCCAGCCAATGACCGTGCTGCTAGTTATAAGTAAGCAAACAATTTGGTTCATTGGCAACTTCAACACTGATCTTTTTTTTTTATTTCATTTTATTTCCAGCCAATTTGCATTCAAGCTTCTTTGTTCAAGGAGTCCCCTTCCTAAGTTAGAAGCAATGACATTTGAAGTCTTAATTGCATAGTGCCATAATACTTGCACTTCATTTTTATTGAAAAAAAAAATACAATTCTAAGTAGAAAACTTCAGCCAGTGCATTTTCTTTATTTAGAGTTTCATCCCAAGTGTTGCAAGGGGATGTCATAGAGAGAATATGGTTCCTAAGCAGCCCACTATCAATAAGCAGCTAAGAAAGTACATTAGGATCTTAGAGATCTTAAATGCATCACAGAGAAGAAAAAAATTGAATTATTACAGTATTTTCAACCAGAATTTTAATTCCTGGTTTTGACATTGCCAGGTAAGGTTTTAGTATTTAAAAGTTCTCTTTTGTTCTTTCCATGATTGTTTATGTTGGACCTCACAGACTCCAAGCTTTTTTGTATTTCCCCAGAAAGCATCAGAGCTTATGGATCTCCCAGTGGGAAGTAAATTGCCTTGATGTCCCAGGGTCAAAAGCAGCGTGGCAGATGCAGTGGCACATCCCCTTTGGAAAAGCAACGAGAGAGAAAAAGCGGCAGGAGTGCAAAGCCGCTCATTCACTCAGAGTAATTGGTGATGGATAGGGAGCAATAGAGGAGGGATAATACAGGGCAGTTTATTGGGACACAGGAAGTGTGAAGATGGATGACATCCCCAGTTCTGCACGGTGCTCCTTCCACACATGCTATTAAATCCAGACTGGAAAGTGAAGGTAAAATACTGTAGGATGTGCTGAATGTGGCTTTGCACTAACTTGCAGTGCTGTCATCATTTCATTGCAGTATTGGTTTTAATTCCATCCTGTAAAAATGTTGTGTTGAAAAGATAAATCAAGTTCTTCAGATATATGAATATGCAGGACTACTGCAGTTGGATTTGATAAAGTGATACCAAAGTTTCTCATTGTGCCAGCAAGTTGAACACTGTCCTATTTCCACAAGCGAAAAAAAAGGTTGTAAAAAATGGGACATCAAGAGTAGTCTTTGAATAGTTTTCCAGTAAAAAATATACAGATTTTACTTCTAGTCCAGAGTAACATATAGTATCTGCAGAAATGGTTTGTTTTGTCAAACAAAGATATCAAGACAGGTTTTTTTTGGTTGGTTGTTGATTTTATTTTTCTTAGAAGTCATCCTGGCTGTTACATCCTCTCTTTCTTCTTTCCAGTCAGGTAGTAATTGCATTCCACCTTTTACACAGGGTTTCCATTTCATGTCAAAATGGTGCATATTAAAATAAAAACACTGGGAGAAGGGAGAAAGATGTGAGTTACAAAGAGTGAAGGTAATGCTGTCACATAAGACAAGTGTCAGGCCCAATATCCATCTTGGCCCTAACCCTGTATCCTAAAACCACCAAGAATTAATACTTGGGAAGAGTGTAAGTATTCCCAAGCAAATGGTGGTAAAAGGAGAGACTCCCAGGGAAATTTATTGGCAGTCTACATGTCTTAGCTTCTCTTGGTGGATGTTACTTAAAAGTAATAACAATCACTTCATATTTGTAGGGAAGAGCAGAACTCGTCAGCTGTATAATATTGTAAAAATTTATGTACAGTTTTAATTTTCATTTACTGAAAGAGTAGAATGATCAAGTAAAATCTTTTGAAAAATCAAATGAGTATTTTTTTTCCAAGGAGAAGGCATAGAGATATTGCTAATAAGGCTGCATTCCTTTGATGTCAGGCCTCACGCTGCATAAACTTTATGGACCCATCATTAGTCCTTGTCAGCTCTTAGGGTCTTTTGGCTTGGGGCCAAACAATTGATATAGTGGAGAGCTTCCAGCTAAAACAACAGCCTCTGCATCTTTATCTTCCCATCCATCAGATTGTTGGTGGAAGATAGGGCTAATTTGTCACTCTACCCACTTGGAAAAGTTTGATAAATGGCTTAATTAGACTTTTTTTTTTTTCTTAAGAAATCACATTTCTTGAGAGCTAGAGGTTGGGAAAACAAGGGCTGAGGATTGAATTAGAAAAGGAAAATATTTTTTCTTCAGTACAGATCCGAGGAAACACAACCATGATACAAGCAGAGAAGTGGAAAGAATACAGTTGTTTGGAAGGATTTTCAAGGGCAAAAAACCCCAAACCACCCTAACACACAAATGTTCTGTGGGCTGTGCAGCTGCCCAAAGACTGTGGCAAACCAGTCTCTACCATTCACCTGCAGGGTGCTTTCTTA
Organism: Corvus moneduloides; assembly: GCF_009650955.1. Taxonomy (NCBI): domain Eukaryota; kingdom Metazoa; phylum Chordata; class Aves; order Passeriformes; family Corvidae; genus Corvus; species Corvus moneduloides. Next base: position 70,019,048 of record NC_045480.1, read on the forward strand.
AATATGCTGCCCCCCAAATTGCAGTGCCTTTGTGTTTAGAGCTCTAGAACAGATAGCCAGGCACCCTTGTACCTAAAAGAACATCTAAATAGATAATTAACTATCTCTGGGTGATGCTTTTCCTATCTTCCAGCAGGCAGTCTACACCAAAGGGAGCTGTGCCTTCCAGGAGGCTCCCGGGTTAGTGGCCACACCACTCAAAGCCAGGACTTTGCTTCAAATCACACCTTTCACTTCTGGGACAAAAAGGGGCTGCTCCAAGGCCATGGATCAAGGTCTAACCAAGTCCAGATCACAGTTTTGAATGTTCCTGCTCAGGACATGCTAAAGGTAAAAGGATATTTGCATTTTCTTCTTTTCTTGAGGTAATTTTGTGACTTATGAGTCACAACGTACATGGATTAAATTAATTGGTTTTGAAGTTTCTCCAACTTTCAGCCAGAAGAAAGGGAGAGAGAAAAGGAGTAAAGTTCTTCTCTTGATTGTTATTTCCACCACTGTGTTTGGATAATTATCTTTCCATTTTGCATAATTATGGCATGTATTCCTATATGTGGATGTGTTGGTGAGGGCTGCAAATCTTGTCATGTTAGAGATGTCTGGGCTTTGTATTTCTAATCATCTTTTAATGTAAGTGTTTCATTTGGGTCACTGAGGGAATATATTTCTCCTTTCTGTGGTCTGACATGAATTAACAAAGCAAGAGACAAACTGTATCCTCCTTTTTTTGATAAACTGTCCAGAAATTGGATGTAATTCAGAAATAATTTAAGAGCTCTTTAACCTCTGGGCAGAAATTTATAATAGTAAGGAAAAGACAAATATTTTTCAATTAAAAAGATTTAGAATCCCTTTCTCTGTAGAACACTAATCTGAAATGACACTGAGGGGTAATAGGCCTGGTGTTAGTGCTTCCCCAAAGAAATGTCTTATCTTTTGCACTAAATTAGTTGTGTCTTTCTCACACATCCTAAAGCTGTCTGTTTGGGCATTCTGTATAAGGAAGTTCATGATTTAAAGTTTCTGAGAAGAAAGGCAAAACAAAAGTGTTTAAACAGTAATGACCTCTTATGCCCCAATCTCCATGATCCGTTCTGAAGAGGATAGCATTAACATTAAATCATTCACATTGCAGGGAAAGTCATAGGTACGAGTTGTGGGAGCAGCCTCCGTGTGGGTCAAGTCCTGGAGGCGTGGTGTGCAACTGCAGCAAATGCCAGGATAAAGTGGGGGTCGGTTGGGATAACATGGAGGTCTGGCAAGGGCACCATTGCAGAGTTCTGCTGGCCAACCTCCCAACATAGTTACTACCAGAAATGATCCCACCTGACTCCTTGCTGGCATCTCCAAGACCAAATAATATCAATGCAGATGCCACATGGGAAGGGTGCTGTGTCCCTCCGTGCCAAGGTCACAGAAACGGGACCTTGGTGACCCAGTGCCAACAAGCGCTGGCGTGCTCGTGGCATGGTTTGCCAGGTGGGATGCAGCAGGGGTTCTTGAAATGGCAGTGAGTGGTGGAGCTGCTCCATCCCACCTGGCAAGCCACGCCAGGAGCCCAGGTCCTTGGCAGTGGGGGTGCAGATACCTCACAGCCGCTGTGACCTGGAGTTTGGTACCTTCCCTGCAGCAGTTTTCCAGCTGAGATGGTAACAAGTGCCCACAAGCTGACTTGGCTTGTTCTGCATTGCTGCCTTCACCCAGGCAGGAGGGCTGCCCTGGCCTCCAGCTCAGCAGATGTTGTTTGCAGAGCCACTGTTGCAAAAAGTGCCCCATGTGCTGTTCTGCATCACCCTGCTGGTGGCATCAGTTGCAAAGTGCCCTCTATTAACGCTGGGAGATCAGAGCTCGAAGGTTGTGCTTGTCACTGTGGGACATCTTTAATATAACAGGGAAAAAAGGATGTAAAAAGGCATCTCATGCTCCCACAAGCTGTGTAATGGTGATGGCTGGATGTGCTGGTCTGGGTGGAGCTGTTCATGCACAAGATCTGGTTCCAAGACAGGAATTGCCCGTATCCCCAGTGAAGTGAAGATAAATTGTATTTACAGCTTTAGATCTTCACTAGGAAATCTGATTTACCTGATTGCAGAATGTAAAAGTTCAACAAAGTTGCTGCCATTGGGACATGAAAAGTGCATTTACAGGATTATTTTTTGCATTGAAGAGAAGTCAAGCATTTTCTTCTGTATAAAGAAATGTCTTGGACATGAGGAAAAAAAGGAAAATGTTAATCCCTGTGTTACTGATTTGCTATTTTAAAGTAAGTGAATATATCCAATATGTTTTACTTTATTTTAAAAGTAAGAACTGTCAGAAATAAAACTCTCTAAGTCTAGAGTAATTCTTTTTGATTTGGAGCCAGTTGTGGTTATTAATATATTAAATGAATTCAATATGTTTTGAATTGCTTTGCCACTTGGTTTACTTGGAAACTAAAACCATTTGTAACAAAACGGTTAGACTGGTTTTAAGTCAGACCAGTATAAGAGCATGTAAAACCAATAGTGCACTTCAGACCATCAAAAAACAATCTTCTGGACTAGAAAAAGGATACTTCTAAGAAACCAAACCTAAAACTCTTCAGGTACTTGAAAAGGAAAAATAATTCTCCACACTTCTATCTTAGGATTTGCAATTAAAAAAAATAACAAACAAACATCTCAATTTAAAGGAAACTCAAGGGTCAGGATGAGATTTCTGCATGTGCTGAGCATCCAGGAGAACTGGTAGGAGTGGACTGGAAGTAACTGGAAGTTTTGCAGCAAGTCTTCTGTAAATCCAGACAGATGTACAGTTTTTAGCCTGCCTAAATGCATGTGGCAGGTGATCTCCAAAGGTGTTGCTTCATTTATTGATTAGGAACTGAGGGAGATGATCTTGGTTTCTTCAAGCTGTCAGATGTTCTTCTCTTTTTTTCCCTAGTGATTTTCTACACATAGAGCAGGCTCAGATACTTTTTAACAGGCACACATTTAATATCATTTGCAAAATGATTGTAACTCTGCCATCAGTTTGCTTGTTTATACCTGTGACTTTAGAAGAACCTGTTACATGTGAGTGGAGATGAATAAATAGCTCCTAACCTGTGAAATTCACTGTGCAGAAATAATCTCTAGCAGTCTCTCCTAAGGCATGAAATGAAGGATGCTTTCAGTACTTCACCTTACAGTACACTGAGTTTTATTCAAACCAAAGTCTTGAGAGTTTTATTTCAAGCCTGAGCTGAAATCTGTGCTCTTAAACTCTTTATAAAATGCTTGGGAAAGTTGATTTTTCAATACAGGTTTTCAAAATGATGCCTTCATTTTTATCCAGTGGAAAAGGTTAGACTGAACAGAAGTAAAGGGCCAGATTTATTGAAGCATAAAAACCTGCCCAAGTGGATCCCAGGTGGAGTTCAGTCATGAGCAAAGATTTCAGGTCGTAGTGATGACCTGTGGATTGCTTAGCCATGGACCAAGCTCGCTTCTGGGAAGAGTCGGTGGAATCTACCCTGAAATGAAAAAGTTGCTGTCCTTCCACCTTCTCATTGCACAATGATCTCCGAATATCACTTTTAATTATGGGCAGCTGTAGCTTTGGGATTTGTCAGATAAATGGGAATTTTGTTTAAGTACAAGTGTATTGTTAATGGTTTGATCATTTGGCTGTTGTCAGAGGGGAGAAAAACAGCACAATGAGTATTCAAAAACTTCAGTGCTTCAGTGTCCCTCCAGTGAGCGTGACAGTAGCAGATCCTGTAGTTCCTCTGGCCTCACCTACTGACCAAGAGATACAATTTCTGCCTGAAGTCTCTAGCCCACTATGAATTATTATACATTAAATTAACTACATTTTCTTTTCAATATAGATTCCAGTTGCCCCTGGACTCACTGAGAATGTAAGAGGGAAACACAGTGATGAGGGGATATAAACTCAAGGGCAAGACATAAAGCAGAGGATATGTATGTACTCAAAATGGTTTATATATGTTTGCTTTGATATTTAAATGTAAACCTAATGCTTATCACAAGTTAGTAATTGCTTGCCAGAACCAGATTTGCCTTGCACTGTAGCATCAAACTTGAGGCAATGAGAGCAACATGAAAAACAGCTTGGCAGAATGAAAAATAGCTTCTAAGTTCTTAATGCCTTGGACTTTTTTGCCTTTTCTTTGCCTGTACAACCAGAGGTAAACATATTATCCTTTCGAATTGCTTTGATAAATCTCATTCCCTTTAGGATTAAACATTCCTGAACATTTTTGTGCCTCATTGAGCTCTTCCAGAGAAACATAAATTAATTCTTAGCTCAACATTTAGAGTTGTAAGACCTAATTCCCTTTGGCTTTAGTTATTGTAGCCATGGCCATTTGTGCAGAGTGACCACACTGTTACTCTCCTGCCTGCTTTGTGCACTTAGATTTTATGTACAGAGATTTGGCGTGGCTCTGACCAGTGGGAAATGACTCAGCAGTGTCCTGCAGGGGTGAGTTGGATGGGTAGATGTCAAATATGGATTTTTGGATACAAATCCAGGACGCTTGTGTGCATTCCGTGTATGCAAAATCAGGCTTAACCACTAAGTACTTGACTTTGGGTATCTCAGCTGAATCCAGGCTAAGCTGAACACAGAGAGACAAGAGTTAGCACCTCATAAATACTCCCAAATATTTGCAGAGTCATTGGCACAATGTCACTCAGCTCTCCTGAAGTAATTGGGCCACCTGATTTATACCTTTGGAGGGCGGGCACCTTGGAAAGCTGAGCAGGGACACAGCAGATGGGGTTTTGTATGGCTACCGTGTGGCTCCTTGGAAGGAGATCTTGACCAGCCACAGTCCTTTTGGTTATTTGGCCCTCTGTCCTCGCAAAATTATTTTCTAAGGTGGCCGAGGTCAAAAAGTAAGAATTTTGTGAACAGCTGAGGTTTTATATGATGAGAGTTTGCTGTGAGATGGCTGATCTGAAGCCATTCTCCATTATTCCTGTTTGCCTTTCTAACAGCCAACTAAATCAAACCTGTATATTTCCACAAGGAGCATCCCAATAAACAGTTCATGTGCAGTATTCAATATTTATGTAGCAGCTTGGAGTAGGGAAACAGGTGACAAAGTGTGTGAACCTGATACAGACTTGATAGAAGGTGAATTTTTGTCCCAGCAAACCTTTGTAAAGAAATCAGTGCTCAGGAAGAAGGAAGGAATGGTCCATCCCAGCTCAGACAAAGCCTGAAGCACCTATATAATAGTTTAACAATTCATCTTTTCCTGTGTAATCTTAAACTATATATCTTGGTGATGTTGCACTCCTTGAAAGAGTGAGATAGCACACCAGGTAATATGACCAAAAAAAAATCAAGTGAACAAGAAGAAAAGGACATTTTCTGCTTCAGATGATGACTATTTTGGAACGAATGAGACTTTAAAAAAGCTATCTGCTTTTTCTTTCCTGTGTCACGTAAACAGATTAGGAATTCTCTGGTTGAGGAGCAAGGCTTTCTGTGTGATACAGTACTGAAGTGCTGAGGTGCAACAAAAACAGTCTACAGATGTGAGATACATCTGATTTGCCTTTTACATTGGACCTGCTGTTTGGCTGCTGAACAGCCCTTCTGTAATTGGACGTATAAAATTACACCCTCATTTCCTTTAGTGACAGGGAGATTGCTAAAATTGCTAAAGGAGGTCTCTGCCACACTCACTTTAATTTAGATGATCATCCAAATGCACAGATGTTTGTTCCAATCTCCTCCACTAAAGGAAGTGGGACTCTATGATTGTGCTACTGTGACATTTCCAGTACTCTGGACAGGGCAGGATCCATGCAAAAATGCTCTTCCTTGCACTGCGGAATCAGCTCTGGCAAGGAGTGCAAAAAAAAGGGAAAAATATATTAAAGTAGTCTGCAGGGTTTTTTCTCCAAGTGGCATGATTTGGGATATCTTGTGTTCAAATTAATAGATACATTTCCAACTCGTGTGTTATATTTTTGCACAGTATGGATCTAATTAAATTTGCAAGCAGATAAATAATTCCAAATGAAGTTAGAGGTGACCCATAATACTCAACTTGAGTGCTTCCATATACTGGCTTCCTATTAGATTTCATGTAGTAATTTTAGAATTTAACAGTGCCAGTAACTTCATGTTCATACTTAAGAGTTACTCCCTGCCATTGGTGCTTTTTAACTAAAATAAATGCAATCACATTTCTTTTCCATCTATTATCAACTCTCCATGTGTATTATATAGTAAAACTGACCTCCTAAACCTGCCCAAGTGAAAACCAACTAACCAAAACAAACTAAGACCAAGTAAATGTGATTTCAGTTGCAGAGTTTTCTGGCAATTCAGTTCTGTTGCTTTCAGAATGACATCTTTGGTATTATTGTCCTTAAAAAACTGGAACAAAGTACTAACCACGTTGCAGAAGTAAAATGTAAGAACAAGGCCGTTGAAAGCTTCCTAACTAAAATGGTTCAAGTGTCCTTTAAGAAACTTTGTTCTGGTGCTCACATACATCAGCCTTGCCCTTACAACTGTATTTTTGGGAAAAAAAACCTAAATCACCATTTGGGAGCTGTATTTCCTCAGGTAACATTGGTAAGGCCCATAAAATCCCTCCTGCTTAAGCCAATGTAATCTTGTGAAATCTGTAGGCTGCCATGAAGCATGTATAAAAATGTGGTGCCTGCACAGGCCTTTGTGTGGTGAATGCCAGAAGTACCACTGTGTACAGGACATATTTTTAGTATTGATGAAAATGGAAAAAAAAACCAAGCTCAGCCTGATTTGTGCCCCAGGCTTGCAATGTGAACACTGACAACCTCTCTCGGCTCCATCCAGCAGCGGAGGATGGGGAGGTCAAGAAGTGCACAGGCTGTCAGTGGCTCCTGTGAGCCCCTGGCTGCCCTCATGTCTGGTTGTCATCTTCCTGACTCCTGTGTGTGGTAAGAAAGGATAACATTTCAGTTTAACAGAGAAAACTGAGTTTCAGAAAGACCAGCACTTCCCTTCCCGGTGGTGGAGGAGCGAGTGATTCCACCCACAGCCCAGCCTTGTCTGTCTGTTCCTCTCCCTCCCCACTGAAGGTAGAGGAAGGTGGGATGGGAGGTTAAACCAGGTGCTGGTTTTTTATATGGTTAAATTAGGAAAAATGAATCTACCTTGGCTGACTTCCCCAGCAATACGCACAGTGGTTAGCTGGGGCATGATTAGCTATTCCATCTGCTGGTATCCTAATTACAGATATGGTAACAATGGCTTTTGTCTTGCTGTATGACTATGGAAGGAAAAGACAAAGAAAATTAGGCTCAGCAGACACAAACAATAAGGGGGTGGTTTTTTGTGCTTAGTTATTTTTTTTAACCTGTTAAAAAATCAATGTGTTCTGCTTGTCCTGGAATGTTATTCTCAACCAAAATCTAAGTTTTGAAAATTATGAATTGTTTAGCTCTCTCTGTCTTCTAATTGCTTAATTTAGTTCAGTTCCAACTCTAGAGTTCTTTATGAATTATATAAGGAAAAAGAAATCATTCAGCCCTGAATTGAAACACCCTCCCTCAGTGCTGCTTCTCTTGTGGGCAGTGGTGTCATTTGTGCAAGAGAAGTAATGAATGAAAATGTGATCCAGACTTCAGAACTAGTGACATCTGACACTGACACAGCGCCTTGAGAAAACAATAGGATAGGCTGGCACATCTACTGTAACATATTAAATTAAAATAACCAGGATAAATACCTAAAAATGCCACCATGGATTAATAATGTATCACCAATGAATCACTGCAGTTCCCACCTCCTTGAATTTCAGGAAAGAGCTTTTGATTTTCCTTAAGGGCCTCCCTTATAATAGGGGGGCAGCTGAGGTTGATAAATAAGCAAGGCAAGCCACAAGTCCCCTGGTTCCAGGCTCCAGCCTGGATCTGCTGTGTGTGATCCCAGCAGCCTCCCAGAGCCAGTGGCATTAAAAGCGCTGTTTGCAGCAGCAGGGCATCTCCAGGGTGCAGGGTCTGCTCTGAGCATTTCCAGGTTTATGTGGAGGTTCTAATTTCTGCAGCAATGCAGGACAAAAGCTCAACCTGCATATTGGAAAGTTCGTGTGGGATTTGTCTGAGGATGCTGTGATCAGTGCAAAATGGAGAGGTTTTGTAGTTGAGACGCAATTAAATCATACCTGTCTTCTTCACAGAACTAACTTTTTCTCCTGAAATGACTAGCTGGGGTTCAGGCACACTGCCACCAAGGAAGAGGCATTCCTTAGTTCTCTGCTGGTGCTTCAGTTCTCTCTGGCCTAACAGACAGGATGGAGTCTGGCCTGCAAAGTTACCATTATAATGTCAATATAAATATGATTACATTTTCTCCAGCAATGGAATTAGTGCCACTAGGAAACAAAATCATTTTAGGTTTCTCCTGCTGTGTTTGTATGAGCTTGGGGTCTAACTGGCAACCAGGGAAATTTGGCCTTTGTGCTCAAATAATGCAATGCTGTGCTTTCCATTTCGAGATGAAATTACTGCTAGTGGGATTTATGCCGTAGGAAAAGAATTTGTGTTGCTAAATCTTTTGGTAGTTGAGGTTGCTTTGTCTCACCACATAAAGATAGTTATTTACATGGCCTTGCATACATAGATGCACAGCTAGGGCTTATGTGTATGTGTGAGTGTTGATTTGGGATGTCTTTTTAGGAACATTAGTGTGATGTGAATCATTGTAAGTGCAGTTTTTATGGAAAAGAATATGAGCCTCCTGGTACCTATTCCCTGTCTCTCTGAGTGCATTTTCTAGGGTTGTGGAGGTAGATGGGGGATCTCAGCAGTAGGCCTGGGATGCTGCTCCCTACATCTCCTTATTGGAGACCCAGGCAGGCCATGCTAAGGATTTCCTGGCAGGCCATGTACCCACATTTTTCCTGGTGAAAGCAAGGACTGGATGTAGAAAAGGGGAAAGGCATGATTAGCCATAGGCTTGTATTCTGTGCTTTAATGTACAAGTCAGTTGGGAAATAAATGAATCACAAGAGATTCCTGGAGCATTTATTGTGCATCAGGAAGGTGGCTTTTCCCTCAGCATCATGGAACACAGAATTAACTTAGAGTGATGATGAAGAGCTAATTCTCCTTGTAATTGTACCTCCTGTGCCAATATTGCAGTGTTCCCAAAAATGGTCTCAAATGAGATAAAATCAACAAACTGAAGCAAATGTCTCTTACACGTAGCCTTAAGCCTTTTTTCAAAGAAATCTGAAATTATACTGCAGGATAAATATTCCAGCTGCTGCTTCAGCAGTGTCCCACTGTAGTGATTTAGAGCAACGCCTCCATGAAAGCAACAGGAAATTTGGCCAGCTGGATTCCAGGTGCAAATCAAGCCCTTGTGCTGCCCTTTTTCAGGGATAACAGTACAAATAGGCTGAGGGTAGGCTGGCATTTTAGGTCAGATCAGAAGGGCACTTCTGAAGCAAATTTCCTAATTTCTCCCACTTACCATGCTTTTCCTTGCACCTCAGGTAGGAGCATAGGAACTGGGGTTTTGGATTAAACCAACATCAGAAAGGTGCTCCAGGAGGATAATTCCTGTGCTCCAGCCAGTTAAGACATGGGGCCAGACTGGAAAATTCAGCCACATGTACAGAATGGATGTGGGGTCCCCACTACCAGCTGTGGATCTGCTCCTGTTTAGCTTTCCAGTGTAGATGGAGCCATCTGACACCCAGGTAAAACAGCACTAGTGCACTACAGACTCCCATTTTGAGTAAATTGGAAATTTAAAGAAGTACTAGAAACCTTAAAATAATATAATGCTCATCCCAAGTGACTTAAACTCAAGGCTTTCAACTCCCTAGCACAGTTTCTTTTTTCCCATCCTCAGCTGAAGAAGCAACTCCGCTTTTGAGACTCTCCACTACCACATGCATGTTAAACCAAACCTCTTTTTCACTATGATTTACATGCCAAATGCACTTATTTACTCCTAGGTAGAATTAATTTAATCTTTAATTACTTTTATAGCAATTACATGCTTTTAATCTGTGGTTTAGTGATCTATTATTTACAGCTGCAGTGAACAAAATACACATTGGCTGGGGGAAACACATCCCTTGTGTAGGTGGCCGCTGTAGGCCCTTTTTAAATTATAAAGCCTCATGAGTTAAGGCCTAAGTAGTTTTTAGGATTTGAACAAATGAGCACATTTCAGTCAAGGACATCATTGGCAACTCCTTATTGGAAGTGTAAAGAGGGTAAAACCCAAAAAACTTGCCTAGAAAACTTAAGATCACATACTTTCAGGATTGTGTTCAAACACTCTGTACTGGTTTTAGTCTTCCTCTTGTTTTTCTCTCATTGCAACTGGGTCAAATTACTCAGGATAGGAGAAAATTTTTCACAAACTTTTTAGGTATCTGGATTTAAAGTTTTAGTTGGACCGAATTCTAGTGTGCAAAAACTGTACACTTGTATTGCTCTTCCCTCCTAAACATCTGAAGATGACAGCAGTAAAGAATTAATCCCCAGAGCATTATTATCTACTTCCAACTGATGGGGCACAAAGAGATTTGATGGCTTCTTCAATACACTGTGGTAAAGCTAGGAAAGGAATCCAGATGTCCTGGTTCCTCATCCTGTCCCTGAACCACAAACCACACGTCCCTGCCTTATTAGTGACAATCACAGCACATGAAAACAGACTATTTATATCTAAATATTTCATCTGTTCTCACTCGTTATTCCCTAACTCACCAATGTAATTATGTTGGCAGGGCAACAATCTCTTTTTTCCCAGTAAGAGCAAACAGATTGTTAGGTTTTCTGCTGAGATACAAGCTGCACAAGAAGAACTCCCAAATAAATCAGATCAAAAGGACCATGTTCCCATTGAAACATCCTTGGTCAGGCAGCAATGGGAGAGAAGATTTCGTAACATCTTCCTCAGCTGACTCGAACAGCTGCATTAAAAGCACTGATCACAAAAGGTTAACTTTGAAAAGAATATTAACCCAGAATAGGTTTAGCCAAAGAGGGGGGGAAAAAAGCAATAAAAAGGGGCTTTGGAAAGTTCTGGTTTTTGAATGTCATGTGATATTTAACAGTTCTCAGAGTCTGCATAACAAGCAGCTTTGAATAGAAAAATAAGATGATCTGTGCAAAATAAGTCCAAGATTCACATTTCATAAATATCGCTACAAGTCGCTTAGGTGATTACATATTCTCTGATTAGCAAAAATGATGCTTGTTCTGGTAAAACACTTGCTTCCATGTATGGGGAATATCAGTGCATCTTGGACAGAACACAAAGGTCCTTGAGAACTTCGCTGCTGAAGTCAGAGACATCACATTTCCCTCTACAGAAGGCAAACACCTCACAGGTCTTGACACTGCTTGGGCTGCCTCATCCTGAAGTGGCAGCTACAGTCTGTGTCCCCCGTGCAGCCATTATAGACAGATAACGTGCTTAATCACATCCTTTTCATTTCCCAGTGACATGCAGACACAAGGCTGTGTTTGTTAGTGTGTATGCAACACGTGCACTAGTCCTGCTCAGTGGGATACTGCAGTTTATTGCCATAAAACTTCAGGTTCCGAATTCCAAGCAGACTTAGAGCAAAGGCTGAGAGCATAACATGGATTCATAACGTTCAGGTTTCAGAAAACATTTTGGCTGGGATTTTTTCGCTGCCGACCACATGCTTCCAAATGTAACCGTGAGAAATCTCTCCAGTAGTGGAACATGACTAGTGGTATTTGAGAACACTGGAGGGAGAAGGCACCTAAAGAGCTTTGTGTTTTCATCCATTACTAAGTCAGAAACCCTCCACTGCGCATATGCTCTTCTGTTTTCTCTTGGCCAAGGTTTGGTGACTTGGTACAATCCCACTACATTTCTGAAACCCTCTGTTGTTTAACACCACGAGTGAAATAGGTACCATAACCTCTGTGTGGCCCTGGAGCTGCACAGGAATGATTTCCTGCTCTCTGCAAAGGAAGATGCCTTCAGATTCTGTTAAATGATAACAAATAAGGAAAAGGAGGCCTCCCCTAGTTCTAGCAATCCTATCCCTCCCACTGGGCTTTCCTAGAGGTGGCAGAGTTGAAACTTGCAGGTTTTATTTTCAGAACATGGTCATTTCTCATTTTAAAGTAAACAATCCTTGGTTCCCATGTATTATTCAAGTAGGGAGAAGTGGGTATCCAGTGCACAGATAATCAAACATCCAGCCTGCACCAGGCAACCTTCTCAAATCGCTTGAGAAACTTCCCTATTGCTGTTGTTATCATTCTCCATCCACTTCCTCCAATTATCCAACACTTCAAACATCATATCCCACGTTTTCCCCACAGCTGTGGGGTGAAGCAAGCAAGAGCTGTGTTCCTTCCAGCTCCCCTAGCAGTGCTTGCCCACAGGAGAAGAGAGGGAGCTGCACAGATGTTGCTGGTATCACATTAATACAGAAATAACCTGTTGAAAGTAGATTTGTTTTCAAACCTTTCAGTGAGAAAATATCAGTTTCAGAGAGAGGAATTAATGATTTTAACCTGCCTATCAAGCTCTTTCATTGCCAGCATATAAAATCATTATTGGTGTTTCAAGCTGCAAGTAGTAATGTTGAGGGTATTTTCACTGCTGCCAAAACATTTACATGAAACTGCTGTTCAGATCAAATTATCTTGGAAACTGCGAAGCGTGCGTGGATTCCAAATTATTCAACTTGGAGAGATTGTTGCGTATTGAAATTACACAGCAGAAACCAGCAAAACACCACGATTGCTTCAAATTCACAGGGATAGCAAAAACAGCTTTTGTAAGAACTCTTCACCTTAAATGCAGTAATGAAACAGACACAGGCTTTGGCTATGTTTAAACCAGTATTTCACCACCAGAAAACCCTCTCTTTGAGGCAGAATGGGTGCTTCTGGCTCTCACTTCCACCACCTTCAGACACGGACAGCTCAAAGAGAACAGTGGTGTGGAAGCGAGGCATCAGGAAACTAAAGCGCAGAGAGTAAAGAGCTGTGACTATTTGGGGAATGACAAACTAAAAATATAAATTCCAAAAGGGCAGTAAACTCTCAGAGGTGCTCGCTGCTGGTAGGATCCTATTAACTACCTCACGTTTACCTTTCAGGAACATACCAGTTATGGAAAAGACTCCAGAATATCACCAGAAAGAGGACTGGGCAATTTCAAGTCTTTGATGAGCCATTATTTGAGGTATTTTAATGTGCTTTCCTTTGCATAATGTTCCAAACAAACCGTTGCTTTTTAGTAAGGATTCTATGTTGCAATGAAAGAACAATCTGTCCACATTAAAGACATCCTGAAGAAAAAAGTGCTTCCCTCAAAGAACCATAAAGGTGATTTTCCAAGAATCGCAGGAAGGACTGTCTAATTTAACATCAGAGGTGAGGGTTCATTTCTCTCTAGCAGAGAGGGGATGGACAGATGAAAACACTAAATGCAGAAAAATCTTAGAGGTAAAACTAAAAAACTTCTAACTGCTGTCAGGAAAGAGTTGACAAAGAAAAGCGAGGGCTGTAGGAAGAGCTCACCTGTGAGGAATATTGAGTGTGGCACTGGAGCAGGGTCCTTTGCCCTTTCAGTCACTGATAATTGGAGGTTAACATCTAAAACTTGTGTCTTTTTTCCCAGCAAGTTTGTAATTGATTTGTTCTTGTTCCTTCAGAGAAATATCCTGAAAAGCAACAAAAAAAGCAATAGGGTAAGACAGGTTCCCCAGATGTGGTGGGGAGAGCTCAATGGATGTTTGTCTGCAACAGGAAATAAGTGCCTGTGTGCTCTGCCACTGTGGTGTGTTTTATCATGGCATAAAATCACAGTGATTTCAGCATTGGCCTGATCAACAGATACTCTGCACTGGTGGGTGTCCTGTGCATAAGTCACAGACGAGGCATCCTGTTCAGAACAATCTGATATGCTTCTCTGGGAACAGGAAAAGGAATTAAAGAAAGAGCCGTATCGGGAAGAAGGAAATACTAATGATCTCTTCAGGGGCTGTGCTTTTTCCACTTCTAATGTGCACACAGTGACAGCTCTGTGAGTAGAACATACAGAAGAATGTCCATGAGCTTACACAGTCTGCACATTTCAAAACAATCTGCAATACCTGTTCTCTGTTGCATTCAGACGAACTGGGGTTTTTTTCCTGAAGAGACCTAAGGATTGAGGTTTGCATGTCTTAGGAAAAAACCACTTCTGCAGTACCTCTGACATGGTTTGTTTGGCAATGCTCTTGATGTCACCTGGGAGAAGGGGGGCACAAGGTTTCCCACATCATCTTCTTTCTTGCCAACCCTTGAGGCTTCCAGGAGGGAGATATCTCTTTGTTTTCCACCTTAAAGAAAATCTGAATTAGTGGCTTTGCTTCAGTAGGGCATTTCAACACCTAGTTTAAAGCATCAGATGGGCTCCAGTGGGTACAGGGAGTGTGGGGGCAGTCAGAGTGATACAAGCACATATGTAAATATTTCCCTAGATGAGGCTTCAAGTTGCATTTGGGAAAATGTGAAGCTGTATAAAGAAAAGAACACATTAATTCCTTTTCTTTGTTTTCAGCAGTGCTTAACTGCATTTTTCTTGAAGTAGGGATGTGTGAAAAACTGCACTATTGTAGATAAAAATATATAAAATGTGTTAGATTAAAGATTTGGAAATTAATTTCTCAGGAGACCTTTTTCAGTCTAGACTCTATTGACATGTATCCTGCCAATTTGTTTGTCTGGTCTCCCTGTGAACACAGCATTTGATACTGTAGGCAATGCAAAGATCTCTGATAAGCTTTGCTGCTTCCTGCAGCACTCTGTGTTCACAAAGAACTTCTTAAACACAGCTTTCAGCTTTTCTGCATCATCCCTATTCTGCACTTTTTCACCATGTGCTTTCATGCTTCTCCTTTTTGCGCCCTGTGCCTTCATCCCATGGGGGACCATTCTCAGCTTCCAAATCTCCTGTGAGGACAAGGCATCTCTGAGCTCACACCTCCTCATCCAGCTCACCCTCTGCCTGCTGGATCCTCGCTGCTGAACTGGTAGGATTTGATTGTGATCTTCCTTGTTGCCGGTCCTCACCCTTTGGTAGTTCGTATTTGGATAGGAGCCACTGGAGGGAAAGGTGAACCTAAGGAATTAAAGGTGCTTCCACCAGAAAGACTCCAGAAACAAAGCTGATCTCCAGGGGGTGATGCTGACTCATTACTGGTACTTGTTGCAGTGCCTTTATTGCTTTTTAGTTAAGCACACAATGCAGCTCTGTAATTAAGCCACAGGCATAATACAGGACAAAAGTCACATATGGCTTTTTTTCTGTTTTTAATTTTCTTTTTTGTAGTTATTACTTAGGCCCACTAGACATGAAGAACAGTTGTGCTTGAATTTTGCCATTTTAGATTAATCTGTAAAATTCATGGTGTTTCCTGAAAATAGTATCTTTGTTGCAAGTTAGATAAAGCACATTTTTTCTGAATGCCTTCATTAGTCCAGATATTTTGGATTGAAAAAGAAAGGCAGGAATATTTGGAATTCAAGTATGACCTGGGAATAGGAGAAATCTACAAGCCTTGAAATTTAGGGAGACCATGCAAGTCATCCACAAGGCAAGCCATCTCTGTTTGGAAAAGTGTTTTTACACCCTCACCTATGAGTAATGAATGAAGCTGAGTTCCAAGTCAATATCCAGGCCTGCTTAGGTTGACTTTATGTGAGGAACCTATTACAGGATGCCAGTGAACATCCAGAGGCCTACTTCAATTTTCATCATTCAAATACACCAGCATTAAGAAACGCCCTGCACATGCTATGTCATCTCTGCCCCTCAGCATCCCTGAAATTCTGTGTTCAATCATGGTGTTCAATCATCTGAGTAACCAAGAAAGGAAGAGCAGCTGGAATAAGCTCTGTGTCTTGGTGCTGCAGAATCAACTGGCTAATTAAAATTTATTAGGATTCAGTTTTTTGCCACAGAGGCAATAAAGCATGATTCTAGCAGGCTCAGAGACCTGCTTCTTACAGAACCTGGCACTGGCCTCAAAACAAAATCCCAAAGCCCCCAAAAAAGGCATTCTTTTAGGAATATGTGTTTCTGTACCTTGATCTTACCAAGGGGTAGAAATGTTCACGTTTTCTTTAGCAAGGATGTAATGTGGCTTCCTAGGAATAACTTTAATGTATCCTTGTGTGCATCTAGCATTAAGAAATGCTCCACACCTCACAGATTTCCTCTGGGAATCTTGCTTCCTCTGGCTGATAGCAAGTTTCCTGTAAAATCAGTTTGTACTACAGATGCAGAGGAGTCTTTGTCAGAAAGAAATTCCTCCCAAACCATGGATAATCATTATCCACTCTGAATTACCCAATTATCTTTCGGGGGTTTTATTTATTGTGCGGAAAAAGAAACAAGGAGTTTTCTTGCCAGCTCCCTCAGAAGTGACCTAAATGCCCACTGTCTGAGGGAGATCACAGGCTCAGGCCGCTGTCCCATTGTCCAGCTGGGTGCCTGCAATAGCCTGGCCCCATAAAACAGACATTTAGCTGAACAGAAGCAATTAGCCCTCCATCGTGGCCCCTGCTCACAACAGAAAAACCAGCTGATGTTCCCTTAACTTGAAACAATGGGAGGACAGGCATGGGCTGTGGAACTCTTACAAGCACAGTAACTCCTTCCAGAGGGGGACCGTGAGAAAGTGGAGCCTGTAAAGAGTCTTTTCGTGGATGAACTCCTGAACAGTCTTTTATCCTGTGAACTCATCAGTCAGCTGTCTGTGGGTGCAGCTCTCTTTAGAAAACCCCAGTTCAACTGCAACATGCCGGTTCGTAGTGATAAACCTTTCTGCTGAATGATGTTCTGTCTCAGCGCTGTGTTCACCCCAGTATGGATTTATTCAGCAGCAACTTTTCCCTCCAGCCCTCTTTCACATTCCTTACTGTGCTTGTTCCTCTTCCTAATGATCTGGGAATAGCAATGACCACTGATGAGAGCATGGCAAAAACTGAATGTTGCTCCCAACAATGGCAATGAGGGCTTCACTTAAAATTCGGATGCTGAGAAAATTCCAGCAAAGAAGCTGATGAGCTCAGAAATTCAGCCCTTCCATATGAATCCAGTAATTTACTTCCTTTTGACTGCTTTCTCCTCCACCTAGTTGGAATCTTGCCACCACCCCTAATCACTTGTTACCCAGAACTCAACTCCTGCTAGCAATAAGGCTGTGTTCAATAAATGGTTGCTCTTTAAGGCTGTGTACAGCACTGTCCCCATTCCCACTCAGAATGTTGTCCAAGCACCTTCAGGCAATAGTTCATCCCTTGCAAGTATGAAACTCTTTGAAACCACGAGGCCTCTGCTAGTGACAAGGCAAAGATACCATTAAGTTCGGGAAATCAATCCACAGTAAATAGAACTACCTACTTCATTCAGCACCTTTGGCAACAGCCCAATGATTTGGTTTCCAGCTGATGATGTGAATTTCCTGTAGGCACACATTCCTTATGAGCATCGTTTATCCTTCCCCTTGTGCTAAATTTCCCTGTAGTTCAGCACAGTGTGGATACCACAGCTCCAGAGGTGTGACTCCTGCCTGGGCAGGCCTTTTGCCAGCCAGCTGCAAATGAATATTCTGTTGCTTTCGGAATCTCCTTCCTAAAACCCAATCTAAAATCAAATTGAGTAAGGATTTTCAGTGAATATCACAGAATAGTTTGGATTGAAAGGGATCTTTAAAGACCACCTAGTCCAACCTCCAAGATGTCTCACTTCTGCTGCTATTACCATGGTTTGCATTAAAAAAACCTTTCCTTTGTTCAGCCCCATCGTGGATGTTTCCCCATCATGTCTACTCATTAAATCTTTTGCAAGAACTAATAGAGAAGCCATCCCAGCATAGGATACTGAGAAGACTGGCAGGACTTTGTGGTCATTGAAATGTAACTATGACATCTCCCTAAAAGTGCCACTGGAAGAATGAGGAGTGAAATAAAATAAGGGCCACTACATTTATTAAAAAGCAGATGGTACCAGAGAGCCCCTACCCCTGGATTATCTGTCCATCCAGGGACCTGGGTAAAACAACTGAACAGATTTACTGGTTTTATGGGCATTCTTCTCTTGCTCACCGATAGATGGGAGCAGAGATTTCTCTACTCATGAAATTTTCAGGCTGCAGCGCTTGCAGTTTTTTGTAGACTATGAGGGGGAAAAGATAAAACCAACCAATGACAATATAGCTCATTCACATGCCCACAGGGAGAAGGATATTATTTTGTTTAGTAGCATACAGATGAGGTTTGTAATAGGAGTCAAATGGAAACCAGGAGTCAGCACTCTTGAATTCTTTAACATTGGAATTCTCTGGTTTGGTATCTAGAACTGGTCAGAGGTATTGAATAAGTTTACAACCCCTCATTGTTATTTCCCAGATTGTAAGTGTGTTTTGCTTGGATCCAAGCCTTTACAAAAGCAATTAAATGTGTCCTAAACTTCCATTCATTTTTCTTAAGAGATCAAAGAGGAAAAGCTGTCCAGATGTAAATGGCTAAGCCTCTAATGAGATGATCAGTGAATTGTTTCTCTCTTGTGTTAGAAGCATTTAAATTACAATATTGCACTTAGGGCACTCTGCACTTCTGACTTGTATAGCAGGATCCCAGCACCTAACACAAGCCAGACAAATAACTTCAGCAATTAGCTTTCAGCATAGGTCCCTGCCCTCTGACCTCTCCTGTTCATCGGAGGAAAGCCAAATGCTTTGTTAAACAATATTAATCGGGCCTGGCACTCCTCTAGGGCTGGGCACGTCACAAACAGTTTCTAACAGCAAGAAGCTGTTTGCAAGAAGCAAAATCTCGTGTATTTTCTGCTCAACAGGAGCCTGACTCAGCCATACTGGAGGTGAAGCAGAGCCTGATCTGTTTCTGTGGAAATTTGGGAATGGTAGCTCAGGTACCACCTGTGTGACAGTCAGGACTCCTCTGAACTGCCAGTGAGGGAGAGGAGGATCAGTTTGCATAGCCTGGGGTTGGTTGGTTTGTTTGTTAGGGGGATTTTTGGTTAATTCCCTCTATTCCTGCATAAATATTTTGTGTAAGCATAGTAGGAATCCAAATTTAAGTGCCCCTGGAGCTACCTATAAAGACAAGGGTTGGTGGGACAGAAAGTAAAGAAAACCTCTCTCCTGCCCAGCTGCTGAGTAGGTGCTTTGGGACATGGGCTGGTGTTCACAGTGTTTCAGTACAAACTGGAGGTGAGGTCACTATGAGGTGCTGCCAGGGAATACCAGCGATGTCTGCAGAGGTAGAACATGGTGCTGAGGTGATGCCTTTTCCTGGCCTTAAAATCAAGAATCAAACACGGTTAGAAGGGAAAAAGGGATTTTACCTCGGTATTTATTTTAAGGATCCTTATGTGCACTATGTCCAGGTGGAATGCACTGAAATGCACCCCGCAATGCACACCCACAACAGATCTGGTATAACGTTATAGGTTTTACTAACTAGCATATCTATCAAAAATTCCCCAGTGAGAGGCTTGAATGAGCCCCTCTTCCCCAAGGAACCTTCCCCTGGGTGGTTCTATCTTAGCTTACAGAATGTGTTCTGGAGAGGACCTTGGGGTCTGGGGCACACTGATCCCTAGCTACGAAGCTTCTGAGATGTTTCGTCTCCTAGCTGAACAAACAAGTCCAAGAATGTAGGCAAAAAGCACTAAAAAGGTATAACAGGGGTATAAAAGAAAAGGCAAAAAAATCATCATGGCATCAGAGGCAGGAAGAGAGGATTTCCTCTCTGTTGCCCCTCCTCTGCACCTCGCCTCAGACGGGCCCCTCAGGTTGGGCAGCAGTGGGATATAACCAGGGAGGTGCTTTGCCTGAACTTCTGCCTGGTTCCCAGGCAAGTCTTTAATTGCTTATTTGTTTTTCTTTCACTGATGTTCACTACCATGTTCATAATTTAGAGCTGAAACTTCCAGAGACAAGCAGAAGGTAGGAGCATCTGTAGGTTTCATGAAAGGGGCATCCAAGCTCCTGAGGAGAGCCTAAAGAAAATGTACTTACCTAAACTCATTCAATCTTTTTTTAAAGAGATTTCTTCTTTATCTTAGAAGTGAGTTTACCACCCTTCCTATGAACCTAGCTTTCCAAGACATAGAAACCTTCCAGAGTCTTGATCTTGTCCCAGGGTGTGATGTTGGCTTTGAACAGCATTTCTTAGCTTTTTTCATGTCATTTCCTTTACTCAAGGGGAGAGATCTCTCCAGCTCCCTTTCATGGCAGGGCTTCTCTGAAGCAAGGGTCTAAAGTGATTTTTTAAAAATTTTTTATTTTGGCAGTAATCCTACAGATACCACTACTCTTAACTTGCACTACTCTTAACAGCTAAAGTAGAAGTTGCCAAGAGCTCTGAAAAAAAAATAAAGGAAAACAAAGGCAGCCGACTGCATGCCAACTTTGGAAGTTAAAAACTCTGATTTGTAGTTTGGGTGTGTTCCAACTTTATCAAAGCCATGCCTCCATTCTAGTAATACTCTCTGCTAAAAACCAAACTCCTCTACATAAAACTGACTTTTGACTTCCTAATTTAACAGTAACAGCAGCCTTTCTGAAATGATAGTTTCTGTTAGTGGTGAGTTAAAAATTAAAATTCAAACCTTATCCTGCAAGAGGGAGCAATTTCACACATTTTTAGGCTGCTTACTGTAAGATGGGGGAGGAGTGCTGCAAAATCACCCAACAAAACATCAGCTTAAGATGCTGTTAAGGATGCCAGTGCTCCCTACCTTGTGTGCCCCTTCTGATCTGGAAGTCAGCAGAAGCTCTTGTGAAACTCGAGTGCAGAGGCTGCCCCACTGCTGTCCACAAGGATGTGGGGAGGAGCTGCACAGGGGCCGGGCTGCCCTGCTCACAGCACACATTTCCCGTCCACTCCCAAGGCATTCCTGCTGCTCTGCCAGCCAGCTGCTGGCTCCAGGCCCAGCCTGGGCTTTGCATTCAGGGGATTTAGCTTTGACAGCCCCTTGTCATTTTGGTTTTACATTATCAGCTCTTTTTGTTATAAGCCATGGGCTTCCAATATCAGCGATGAAAAACAATTTCAGGTGGAAGCAGCACCATGGGACCGAGACAGAAAACATTCACAAAAAACAAGTATTTCTCATTTCTTGTAATCACCTGCATTACAGCAATCAAGTGTTGAGTGGTGGTTGGTGATAAGTTGCTTTGCAGGAAAGACAAAGTGAAAAAGAACAGAAAGAGAGGGGTTTTCTGCGTTTCTGATAAACCTGTGGTTATGGCCTTCAGTGACAGATTTGCCAACAGCAAAGAGTAAGACAAATATCTGCAGTCTGAAGTGTCTGGAAGCAAACTCACACATGCCTTCACTGTACTGCTTTTGTTTGCAGAAGCTTTCAATCTGGATGAGTAGCAGGAACAGGAAAGCATGTGAAGCTTGGAAAACAACCATACTGCTGTCTATAAAGCCCTGATAGGATTTTTATGTGGAGCCCTAAAGAGAATGACATGCAGTGCTTTTTTGGTTGGTTTTTTTTTTCTTTTGCCAAATCCAAGAGCTCAGATGTTTGCAAGCAAAACAAAATAAACTCAGGCATTGAAGCTTCTTCCTGAAATGTGTCTGGTGGCTGATGCCATGGCATGTCCCCCAGCACATGCCTTGTGCACCCTTGGGCACTGCTGTGACACTACTAATGGCACCCATGGCACAAAAGGGAAGGTAATCAGCAGAGAATGATTATTGGTGCAGCTAGAAAGTAGATAAGCAATCTTTTGGGTTTCAGTCCATTGCCTTCCCAGACCCCCCCTCCACTGGCTGTTCCTTTCTTCCTTTCTTTGCTTTCACCCCCTTTTTGCAGGGACTGTGGCTTGTTCTGATTCACTCCATTTCTTTCTTCTCAAACAGCCACAGGGCATGCTTGCTGTTGCCAGGGATATGGTCAATGCATGTGACATCGTGCCACCAAAAACAATCCCATTTATTTCTGGTGTGATGGTGCTGAAATTGGCGCAGCCAGGCTGGGAGCAGGACACCTCAGTCAGCCATGCAATTTTGTGAAAACGATTTTCCGTAAAGGAAGTGTTCTTAGAAAATAGCTCTCAGGGAGAAATGTGCAGGTTTTGCTTGTAAAGTGGTTGTTGGCAAAGGTTTCCTTGCCAAAGTCCAGCCAGAGTATCAATGAGGGATGGTAAACACATGCCATTTTGACTAGAAATTAGAAGGCTACATAGCACTGTGGAAAATATTAGACTTTCTTCTTCCCCTGACCTCAAAGGCTCTTGCCTGTTAGGAGATTAAGAATCTCCAGCTCTCAAAGGTATAGCTGTTTTACCGAAATTCAGTTAATGAAGAATAATATTTTGGGAACAAGAGAAAACACCTCTGTAGCATGTGGAGTGTTAGGAATAGATGGAAAGTTGCCTGTATAAACAGTTCAGCAACTCTGGGATGAATTATAGGAGCATTTGTATGCATGATTGCCCGTCTGTGTAAAACAAGACATGCAGTCACACACAGGAATGATGTGCAGGGCAGACCTGTGGGGCTGATATTAACGTGCTCCAGAACAAGACCCATCCTGTCACATCCAAGTTTGACCCAAGGAAGTTGAAATAAATAAGTAAATAAATAGGAGGCCTCATGGGGAGGAAACTCAAGGTATGCTATCTACATCTGTGTTTCTGAGTTTGGAGTTTATTTAGACTCAAGTCAGATTTTGGACTGTTACTTCTCCACTTGAAGTTTTTTTGGCAGTTCCAGGAGGGCTGAAGGCTCAGATCCAGCGGGTTCCTTGCAGCTGCGCGGCCCAGTGCAGGCCACGGGCACTGGCAGGGCCTGGGGAGCTGCAGGACTTCAAACCAGGGGTGTTGTCAGGAACTCTGCCTTGCACAGCTCTCCTCTCCAGTACCAGCTGCGAAATGTCAACACCACCTTCCTCAGAGAACACAATTAATTAAAGGAGGCCTAATTAATTAGTGTCAGGAAAGCAGATGTAGCAATTATGGCAGAAGTAAACAAATGTACATATTGTAAATTGTTCTGCAAAGGATTTGTTCTGGAATCCCCGTGGCCCTTTTTGCTCCTCCCCACGATGCTATTGGGAAGGCCATCAGGGAGAATGTAGAGATAAACTGCAAATTGATGAGGAACTAATGTACTTCTATAAGTTTATGTCGCAGGGAAACAATCAGCAAACGGACTGCTTTATTAACCCCTTGGGACTTGGGGGTGAAATACAATCCTGATATTTTATTTCCATCTCATGCAACATCATGTTCCACAAATAAGTCAACTGTTTAAAGCCTGTTTAATGTGAATGGAAAAAAGCAAATGTGGAGCCACACCAGTCTGGTGTTCGAGTGGAGCCTTTAGACTTTATAAAGGATCTGCAGTGAAAGAAATCCCTCTTACCTTGTAGATATGAGGATGGTCCAAACTCAATATAACAGGCTGTGGAATAGTGAAACACACTTGGAAAACTCAGATAGAAAAGTTTCTGAGTTGCCTTTCAAAATTTCTTCAAGATAAAGAAATGATAAAGAGGACAAATTAGGCTGGTTAGGGATGTAGCTGTAGAAGCAAATGGGACCAGTGTACTGCAATAAGGAGTCGAGATATTAAGAAACCAAGAGCACTGTGTGTGAAAGAAAATGCATTGCACAGTCAGTGCCATGCTGAGGGGAACAGCCCCACGGGCAGCCAGGCACAATCACTTTCTAGATCTCAACAGAGATTTTTACCCTTCACTCTGTGCTCTTTTTTGCTCTGCAGGTAATCATGGCTTTGGTGGAGAGAGGATGGGAGCTGGGATTTAATTTACTTTAGGGTAGAGTCAGTTCACTAATTCATGCTGTGAAGAAGCTGTGAAGGTGGAAAACACCCCCTTGCCCTGGTGATGAATTAAAGGAATAAGGCAGGCAGCAGCAGCCTGTGGCCGGGGTGCTGCGAGAGGGAAGTTGCAGTCAGAGGCCACTGCTCTCCCTGCCTCTTTGTGATTCCCCTTTTCCCCCCAGATGATACTGATATAAGTCAGAAAGAGAAGCTTCCATGGCCCATGCCAAGTTATCTCCTTTATTTCTTCAGGTGACAGTATTTCCTGTGCAAAGGACTGCCACGTAAAGAGCTGCTTAGGAATGCTGCTCTGGGGGTATGGGCTGTTCCCCGCCACTGCGAGTGCCTTGCCCTGCTAATGGGAGATATTTGTGGATTTTCAGTTTCGTCCTACGGGCTTTGAGCTTATGTGAGTTTCTCCTTGCTTTCAAAAGCCAAGATTTAAAGGTGAATAACTCTGTTTAATGATGGTGCAGTGAGTTGCCAACCTCATGTGGGAATGAGTTTGGTTTCTATTCACAGATATTTGCTTCCTTAGCGCTTGTCTCAAACAATTTTTGTTCCAGTGAGTAAATGAGCAGTGAAACAAGTAATGAGAGGAGTGAAGGTGCAAACAGAATAGCTAGAACAAAGTTTAAAAACCATTCCAAAAAAGCCTACCCACAGTAAGATGTGTGAGAAGAGGAAAGGCAGCCTGTTCCTGTGCCCAGCCATAGGATGGAGAATCCATTCGGGCAGCTGGCGAGGCAGATGGATAATTAGTGCCATAGGTTAGGACCTGGGCAGGCACTGCTGGTGACCTGGAAGTTGCTTTTGGTACTTTATTTGGAAATCTCTTCCTCCTGTGCTTTAGGTACTGGCAGAATAGCACGGGACCATCTTGCATTAGGGACTGGGGCAGCAACAAGTGTGCTTGACTCTTTTGGATCTGAAAAGGAAAACAAAACCTTTAAAAGAATGTTCGAAATCCCCCTTTTTAAGTCTCTCAAAGTCCAAATTCTCCCCTTTTAAGTGGGACACAGGGCTCTTTTTCTTCCTCTTCTGTCTCATTTAAAAAATTACTTCTTTTGTGTGCATTCTAATGCATTTTAGAGTTTTTACAAGACAGCTCTGCCAGCTGTCAGCTTTCAACTACAGCTTCTGTAATCTGAGCACCTATTCAGAGAATGGTAACTTTACTTTTAATAATCATTGACAGGTTTTACACAAACATAAAATATAAGTGATTTTCAGGGACTTGATGCATTGAAAGCTAACCAGCTCTCTGTAACATCCCATCCTATTTTTGTACCTTGTTTTGTATTTTAGATCCCACTTAAAAGGCAGAGAGGTAATTAAGGTAGTTGAATGAAATGCTCTGATAACAAATAACATTTTCTTGTTTGTAAAAAGTCATCAGTCAGATCGTATGACCTCTACCTGTGCAGGAATTGTGAGAGTGAGTCCAGCACCATTACTGCATTACAGAGCCCAAGTACATTTGTGGACCTTGTACCACTAGATGTCCACAGGCATCCCCTTTCCTGCCTCTTCATTTGTGTGTCCTTGTGCCGCACCCACACAGTGCTGGCAATGCCTTTCCAAATCCCTGTTTTTTTTCAGCAGTCAGTGAATGACAAGCCAAAAGCAAACGGTATCAAATTTGGCCAGGCAGGGCAATGTCAAAACGAGCCCCAACAGGGTGGTGTGGCTGCAGTCTTTGCTACCTGCCTGCAGCTGAACAGGTTCCATCCTCATATCCTGTACATTTGGCTTAATTGGCCCAGCCCCTCCAAGGAGAGGCAGCAGCACTGATTTACTGCACTGTATAAATGTGTTTATAGCTTGGCACCAGCACACTTACGCTCACTGTTTTCCAACATGGATTTCCAATAAGCCCTTTGCTCAAATGAGTCTATTAACTTTAAAGTGCCTGAAGCTAAAACTGAATTATGAGAGGCAAGCTTTGGGGGTTGAAGCCCAAAACAGCTGGGAAAGGCTCCTGAAGTCTTCTGTTAGTACCTGTTGTGGTTGATATTTATATTAAGGAAAAGTAATTCAGAAAGTAAAAGCAAACCTGGGACACACATGGCCTCAGCCTGAGCTGCCTTTCACTTCAGCTGGCGCTCAGACCCATCCCATTCCACAGGATTATTAGAGCAGCTCCCGATTTAAGCCAATGTGCAATCAGAACATAACCCGTTCCTTCCTCTGCTTATGAATTTAACTTCCAAGAGTCACATTTCCCTGTTTCTGCAGGGGGGTACCACAGCCTGGGGAGAAGCTCATCTGACTGTGGTGCCTCCAGCAGTGAATTTCATGGCTCTGGTTTGGTCTCCGGCGTTCCGCAGAGCTGGAACACTTCCCTCTCCTCTCCCAGCCCGGGGGGCTGCACAGAGCTGCTCTTGGAACCTCTCAGTGCTGCCCTGCTTGCTGCTGGAGGGGCTGGGATACTTCCATGTGGAACACCAATTACTATCCCTGCAGGGACAGGAAATCAGGCAGAAACTTTTAGCAGACCCCTAAGTACAGTCCATAATTACCTACCTGTACCTGCTCAAGGTTACATCTCTCCAGCTAAGGAATAAGACTGGTTTCTAGTTGCTTGACTGCTTGCTAGTGGCTTGACTTTATCTGGAATAAAAAAGGAACGCCTTAAAACCATGGAGGGTAAAAAAAGATTTGTAGAGAATGGAATTAAATTAGGAAAAGTAGAATTTTGGATGAATATCAGGGGTAAAACAGCCATAGTAATGTCTACTGAACTGTGGAATGATCTCCCAGGGTGAGTGAGTGATGGAGCCCCACAGTGTGAAGAATTAAAGCAGCATCAGGCAAAGCCTCAGGAAATCAGTGTCCAAGGAGGCAGTGTGGCCCAGCCATGGCAGTGCAGGAACTGTGCCTGTGTGGGAATGTCCATTGTCTGTACACTGAACCTGGTCTTGCCCTGTAGTAAAATCTGTTGTATTGCTCAGGGAGGTGTGATCTGCTGAGCTATAAATCCTGCCTCCATTTAAACTATTGGAGTCTTGCAGGCTAATCCAGCAGCAAGCACTCAGAGGACTCTGGCTGATACTCCCCTGTCCCATCCTCAGCACGTGATGCCTTAAAAATTCTTCAGACTTACATGAGGTAGAACATGGGTATTACTGGGCATTTCTGCTTTAAGAAAAAGAAGTCTCCTTTTGCTTTTGCAATTTTTTATTCCAAGTTACAGGCTGATCTGAGGAAGCATGGCTGCTCTGTCAGTTGGGAGCTGCTCCCTTTCCACTCCGGTTACTTTAGTGCCAGTAAAATGTTTGTGTGACAAGGGAAAAAAAACCCTGTGCACCAAGGTCAGGGTGCAGTGTCTTGCTCTCTGTGAAGATCAGTTTGCATTGTCTTGTTTATGGATGACAGCCATATGAAAGACCTGCAGACATAATGAGAGGATACAGTTTTTAATTACAAATTATGATGTGTTGGTATCACATTATTAAACAAACTGAACTTGTGAATTTTTGCAGAGTACCCAAATTTAGAAAACAGTATTTTTGATGCAGTATTTCTTGGAGCTGCTGTGATGAGTAAATACTGGACTGCATAGACAGTCATCCAGAGTAAAGACAATAGGATTAGATGAGGGAAAATTCATGAACTTGCTTTGTGTAACACTCAGACATCTCACACCATGTGCAGAGATTTTACCATCCAAAACAAAGGTGTGCACACATGCTAGTCGTGACCCTTGTAGCTGTGCTCTGGAAATTCATGTTTCTGCATAAAAGAAGAAACAGGAGCAGAGAAGCAGCGAGTGAGGCAATGCTCCCTCTCCCGTGTGTTTGGACTAAATGTGGGAAGCTGAGGGGGGGAACAGGGCTGGCTGAACCTGACCTAGGGCTGTGCAAACAAATCCATCTCCTGTGGCTTGACTCCCCCTGAACCTGGGGAACAGGACCACTGCAGGTAAGCAGGATTGCTTCAAAGACATGTGGTGACAATTCCAGTTTTCCTTTGTAACACAGAATATGTGGAGCCCCTGGGTTTTGTTCAACCACTTAGACCAAAGCACTCAGTCTCCTGTCTTTAGCTCCCTGGCACAAGTCATGAGGCAGTGCTGACAGACTCTTCAAAGTCTCGTGGTTTGGGTCTGTTCAGGAAAAAAGTGCCTCTTGCCACTCACCAGATATGCTGGAGGGCTCAAAAAATAGATGTGGAAAAGCAATGGCCATGGCTACTGTCCTGGCTCCTCACAAATGTTGGCTTTCCCATTCTTCAGTTCGACTACTGCTACGTCACAGTGCGCTTCATCTTCCGGAATGAAATTGGTGCCATTTATTTGCCATCTGGGTTCTTTTCTATATATATATTTTTATATAGTCTGGAAAGCTTATCCCTTATAATTTTTGGTTTTACTTGACTGGCTCCACTTCCATGGTAACTCCCTTCCAGTATTTCCCATCGTGGCTCAGAATGGCTGGGGGGCTGCAGCAGGTGGGAGAGCCAGGATCTCAGTGGAGCTCTGCAGCACAGATTCACCAGAGATGTCTGATCCAGCAAAAACCTGCATCAGCCTGGGACACAGGATAAATCATTGCAATGGAAACTGAATCTTTCATTTGCTCTTTGTATTTTCTTCCCTTGCTTTGGGTTTGTTTTCTTCTCTTTTCTTCCTTGCAATTGTCAAGGCAGCATCTGGGAGCTTTATGAAACAGATGTTAGCCATTAAAAGCCCATTGCTGCCTGCCAGAAAGGAAAATGGCATCTTATTGAAAACAATATGTAATGGTTATTGCTGTCTTGTTCCAAGTTATGCCCTTGAAAAATGTTGGAGACATTGGTGAGGAAAAGCCCAACTAAGGCAGAAAATTAACTGTTGCATTATCTTTTACAGCTTCAAACACCATCATACAATGCCTGGTCTGTTGTGTTCCTAGATGTGTTTACAGTTGCTTCAAGGACAAGGAACAACACTTTTCCATGATGCTTTTGTTGCCTCAGTGTTGGAGTCACAAATAATTCCTGTCTGGTTTCACATACGGGCCTTGGAGCAGTGATGGAGACTCCGGTCCTGACCAGGAGAGCACAACTCCAGCGATGAAGGTAACAGACCCCCTGCACACACAGCACCCCTTGGGCACTGCCTGGGGGATACTGTGCCTCCAAGGACACTTCTTACCTTAAGCTGGCACCCTCAGCACCTGTATTGCCAGGCCAAGCTGCTGATTTGCTCACAGACTGTTAATCTTTTTTAATGTTTCTATCTTAATCTGTTTTGTATTGCCTTTTATTTCTTTCATTTATTTTCAAGTTTATCTTGTATTAAAATTAGGATTAATAAATTACTATTAAGTGATTTTTACAAATCAAATTAGGAAAGACAGATCTTTTCTCTTGGAAACACGGCATTAATTTCTGCGCTCTGCGAAAGCCCCTCTCTCAGCACAGACTGGAACCAAATCTGGTGGCAGAAGTTGTCCTTCCTAAGACTGAGCTACCATTAATAGGGTAAATATGACTGAGGGTAATGGCCAAAATCCCTGACAGCCTCAAGTTTGCCAGCAGTGGATTTCCACATGCCTTCAGCTGGGGATTGGGAACCTTGGCTGAGCACAGAGCACTGAATGTGCCGCAGACGGGGCCTTGAGACTTCCTGTGCACACGTGAGCAACAAGCAATGGTTGGGAAAAGCTTGGGGTTCCCACCTTCCCCAGAGCACTGGTGGCAGAGGAATTCTGCCTGGGGTCAGGCACGTTGAGAGGTCCCATAAAGGCACCTCATCCCCTTTGCCCTGACACCTCATAGGCCCTTGTTAACTCTTCTCTTTTTATGGCCCTGCAGGTAAAGGAGTTCGTCCTACTGGAATATCCCTGGGGCTGCCAGCGAGGAACTCTTGAGCTGCCCGAACACAAAACCAGATGCACACGTTCTCCATGGGATCAGTGTGCTCTGATGGGTGAAGCTGCTCCAGCTCCACGGAACAGGGACACAGAGCAGCCCCAGCACAGGCAGAAGGCTCTGAAGTGACACCGGGCTGGTGGGGAACAGCGTTTGTCCCAGGATTATCATCAGGCCCCTCACAACCACATTTACACTCGCGCTGCGTGGATGGGGACTTGTTGACAATTCCCTGAATTCCAATTTGGAAGGAAAAGTTTTGTGTTTGAAGTGGATTATGGGATGGAGAGGCATGGGCTAGAGAGCAAAGCTGCACCGTGGAAATCGTGGTGGAAATTCCATGTGCAGTTTGGAGGCACTCATCAACACGATGGTAAATGAAAAATGAATAGTAACAATCTCTGTATCACAAACCCCACAAGGAACGTAGGTTCAGCTGCCCAGTATTTTCCTCAGCCTCATTTCTGATTCCTTTTGATAACTGTTGGTGCCACTTTCTGGTGCCTGGCCAGAGATCATCACTCAGTCCGGCTTCATTTATTCCTTTCACATCCTGATGACTGTGGATTATGGTGAGTGCACAGTTCAAAGCTGCTGGTGTTCGCTGTGATCTGTCTACAGTGTTACTGAGGGATGTGTTTTCAAGGACTGAGCTTGGCTAACAGGGTCACTGAGTGGTGTCAAGCTGCATTTAGCAACATGGAAAAGGACTTTTGTTAATTTTTTATTGCAAATACTGACTGATTGCTGGTCAACACACAGGAGTGGCAAAAAGGAAGAACCAGGAAACCTGGAATACGAGAGGCAGTGAAAGTCCCAGGCAGGGATGGCAGTGGAGGGGCACAGAGGCGTTTCTGGGCTGGGAATTCCAGGAGCAAACCAGGACACGGCAGTGAGGACAGGCTGGAGCTGCAGAGCCTTCCCGAGTGCCTTGCACAGGGAGTGATCCACGGGGAGTGTCCCACGGGATTCCTCTGGGAAAGGGATTATGCGTGTTCCAGGTAAAGTAGGGATGCTCTTGCTGTGGGATTGGCAGCGGCAGGAAGTGTTGGAGCCCTTCCCAAACTCCTCTGTGACATCAGAGTGCCCCAGGCATGAGCAGCCTGGCAGTGCAGCCACCTGGAGCTGAGGTACCTCCATGGCTCCTTCAGCTCTGGGGCTTTCTGTGAACTCTTCTGTCAGATAATGGAGAGCTCTGAGCCTCTGGGCTCATAAAGCCTGGTGATTTCATGGTAGGAATCGAACCTCGCTTAGGGCTCAGCTTTGCTATTCCAGCTTCATTATCGCTCCTTGTTTTGGGTGCGTGTCACCCATCTGATGTTCAGCTCTGCTGTTCCCAGAGCAGAATCAGCGCTGGCTGGATCCTGCTCAGCAGAGCCCGAGCCCCTTTTCTGAGGGGGATGAAGCAAACCCAGACTTGCCCTTCTATTCTGAGGAGTGAAAACAAGGCAAGGTTGCCTTTGGAAGTGTGGGTTTCCTCGTGTTTCTGCAACTCCCTGTCCTTAGGTTGCTCTTTTTTGTCTTTTAACATAAAGCAGTGTTGCCTCCTGCTCCACAGCACAGACAATAGAGGAGGCTCCCTGGATAAAAGCTGGGTGGTTCCCTGCTGCCTTCAGCCTTGTTCTGCAGTGGATTTTCTGTGCAAACACCCTACAAGGGCACTGAACAGGCTGCTGATGGGAGGAATCCTTTCTGTCCTGGCTGTGGTTTGCAAACCCCTCACTCCCACCCAGATCAGCAACCTGATCATGTAATTAATGGCCCCAGACAGAATTCAGTGTTGGCCTAAAACAATTATTACCATCCAGCTACTGGTTAAATATGTAATTTTTCAACTTCATTGAGTTCTTGCCTTCCTGCTGGTATTAGCCTGGCAACCCTCACACTGCAGCGATTTCCCCTTCGTTTGCTCAAGGTGCTGCAGTCCCGGGAAGTCGGATGGGGCCGCATCAGGCGCTGACATTTAGGTGCCATAACTTCTCCTGAGAAGGACCAGAGGCAGCTCAGGAGCTGTGGGCACCACACGGGTGCAGCTCCTTCCATCCTCTCCTCTGCTCCTTGCCGAGCCACAGCAGCGCCAGTGTCAGTGCTGACAGACAGAGGGGCAGGGCTGTGATGGTCGGTGATGGGCAAGGAAATGCTGCTTTTCCCCTTCCTGGAGAGAACATTTCCCAGACGGAAATGGGAATTCTCACCTGCTCCCCAGGGGCTACTGAAGGCTGGAGATGCAATGGCCACGTGTTGCTGCTCGGGCCTGCAGGAATATTCACCACTCGGGGCAGGATTGTTGTTCAGCAGGGCACTCCTGGACTCAGTGAGGTGGGGGTGTTTTAAAAGGGGCCCCTTCCATTCCAGGAGAAATGGATTCTGTCCTCAGAAACCTGAGTGTGTGTTTACCTTGGTGATATCCTCAGCAAGCAGAGCTTTTCCTTGTCAGTGCATGTAACTTACCTAACAAACTCCCCAAGGCACACAGCAATCCTCAGTGCCAGGGCTGGCATCTTCCAAGGCTGAAGTGGCAAAGCTGCAGAAGGTCAGGCCATGCTGCCCATGGAGAGAGCTTTGTCTGCACCACTCATTGTTTTGTTGTCCACCCCTCCTTGCCAGCACAGTAAAATTCACCAGAATGTATTTAAGCAAAGCAGGGACTTGTTGGTGTTTGCTGTTTCTAGAGAATGGGGTCTTCTGGGGGGGCATAAGGAGTGAACTCCCTCTCCCTAGCCTTGGAAATGCTGTTTCACATCTGTTGTGAGTTTCTGATTCATTTTGACAACACCTTACATATTCCTGCCTTAAAGGTCAAACCTGCTCCTTGCCAGCGACATCTGACAAATGAGAATATCGGTGTTGGAGAAAAATGACATCCATAACAGGTTAATCTGCTCTTTATCAACGGAACCTGAGAGGATGCTCTTGAGAAGGGATTGGGGAGATTCACCATAAGCATTTCTGAGTCTCTCAAAAGCTCAACTTAAGCTTCCGCTGAAACAGACTAAAACTGATCGATGTCATATCTGAGAAATATTGGGGGATCAAGGCAGATGCCAAGTTTTCCCAGTCACTTAGGATTACTCTATCAATGAACCTGACTGCATAACTAAATCTGCAAAGGTGCCCTCCAGACAGAACAGGTTTTACAGGACCTTACTGTCAAAAGAGCTCCAAAAAAGGTACATTGTGTTTTTCTAATAAGTGTTTCTGGAGCTGAGAAATAGACAAAGGAATCTTAAAATATTTTGAACAAACCCTGAACCGACTCAGTGTATTCCATGTATGTCCAGAGTGGCACTGCAGCTTTAGCTGGAGTGGTTGGCATAGTAAAATTAATATGGATGTTTGGGCTCCTCTGAGTTTGGGAATATGGAATCATAGAATCATTTAGGTCGGAAAAAACCCTTAAGATCACTGGGTCCAATCATGAAACATTAAATGGGCTTTGGGCTGCCCACAAAGAAATTTCTGCCTTGGCTCTTGGCAGTGCTGTGCACTTGAGGCTGTTCAAAGCTCAGGAGTGATGTGACACATCATCCTGTAAAGACAAATTAATCTAACTCTGTAAAGGCTCAATCTAAAACTGATACACAGAGAAAATTAACTGGGCCATTACTGATAAATAATGCTGAAGCAAGCAAACCATAAATCGAAATGACTTCCTTTACAAATGCATTCCCAGAGTTCCTGTCAGAGCTGTGCTCTGCTGCTGCCCAAAGCCCTCGGAGCAGAGGCTCTCCAGGTGCCGAGTGTGGTTTATAGAGGCCCTTTGATGTTAAGGTGACACCAACGGGCTCCCAAGACAATGAATTCCAGCAGTGTGAAAGCCACCTGTGACCGGGCTCCCCTTCCCTGGCAGCAGAGCTGTGCTGGAGGCTGCAGGGACACCTGAGCAGTGCATTCCCCCCGTGCCACTCCCTGTTCAGCCCCTGGGCTGCGACGTCCCGGCAGCGGGAACGGGAAGTCCCACGGCGGGAGCGAGGCCTGTGCTCTGCTGGCTCGGAGCGACAGGCAGGGGACCTGGGGGAACGGCAGGGTGTTCTCTGGGGAGGAGACAAATGGAAAATAGGGAAGGGCACCTGCTTAGCAACTGCACCAAGTTTCACGTAAAAGGAGTGAGCTCAGCGTGGTCCAACAGCCCCTCAGCAGGCGCCCACTAAACACCAGAGGTGCGAATGGTGGCAGTGCCAGCCACCCTCCCAATAACTGGGCAGCACTGGCAGTCCAGGGGCAATTCCTGTCCTTGTCCAAGTCAATTCCAGTGGATTTGGATGGGGGAATGAATTCCTCCTCCGAGTCCTCTTCTGTGCAGTCTCTCACAGTTACTCACAGTCTGTGTTTCGTGTTGCTTAGAGAAGTGCCAAAGCTAAAACCTCGAGGAGCAGACCTTAATCTGACTCTATAAATAGCTTTAATTATCTCCTCCTTTCATTTTATTTTCTTTTTTGAGGAAATCCTAATTGGTTTTATACAGCCAGAGTTAATCCAAAATACGTCTCTTCAGGCCACTTTCTGGCCTTGCACAGATCATAACACACTTCTTTTTTCCCCTTTCATCTTTCTCCTTGCTGGTAAGGAAATGAAAGGAGTGAGAGATGATGCGAGAGGAGCTCAGTGAAGGGCAAGTGCAAAGCTCCTCGCTCTCACCTTTGAAATAAGGAGGGAGCATCGCCCAACAGGTGGAAGATGGAACTGGTGGAGATGCCTTGTGAGGAATGTATAAGGGATTAATAGCTGAGAAGCCAAGTGAGTGCTGAGGGTGTAACTTGGAGATGCACAATAGACATTTTCCCAACAAAGGGAAGAAGCAGTTCCTCATATTTCTGGGGAATATCAGTGTTGCTGTTACTGCTGTTAATAACTCTCACCCCAGGGCTCAGGCCATCACCAGCAATCATTTCTGCCAGGTCATGGGGATGGCTGAGTGTCTCCTTTGCTGCTCAGTGACGCTCAGCAGTCCCAGTTCTGGTCAAAACAATTGTAGTGGGAACTATGAGGCATAAAAATAATGAGACCAATTTTCACAAAGACGTTTCTCCCTCGTGAATGCAATCCCAGCAGAGCAGGGGCAACTCTCCCTGCCTGTGCTTTCTCCCAGGACCTGGATGAGCCTCAGTGTTCAGCAGGAAAGGGGTTCCAATAAACTGTCTCCTTTCTCCTCTTACTGGAGTCCCAGCTGTGGAAAGAATTAAGCAATGAGGTGAAATAATTGTTTAAAATTACTGAAAATGAATCTCGATCACAGCCTCAAAACTGAGAGCCACGATCATTATATTTGCACTCTCATGAATGCCCACGAAGGTACTGTTGTGCACCGGAGCAGATATTTGTGTATCCACGTTACCAGACTGAAGTGTTGGTGATATCTCAGTGAGCAGGAAAGGGGCTGCCCTGGCTGCACCCGTTCGTAACAACTGGATCCAGTATTCGTGGATGATTTCCAGTCACCACGTGCATCAGTCCCGATCCTCAGGACGGGCTTCCAGCTCCCCAGATGCTGCACTGGGAGTGGTCTGTGAGCTCTGGGACACCACAGGTTCGTACCAGCCCAGCTGACCCTTGGGAATGTGGGCAGGGGTGATGGCTTCCCTCGGCCAGGGTAAGGAATCCCTGCTTGTTCACAGGCGGAATTCCCCGGGTGTAGCAGCTGGGAACGAGGGCCAGTGGAAAGGGACACGAGCTGAAGTAAAAAAGATCAGGCTCACACCAACAACTGCTGAGGGAGCTGAACAGAGGCAGCCTGGGCAAGGCAGAGGATGGAAATACTGAAAGGTGAATGTGCCGAGACTCGCAAAGGACAGAAAGCAAAAGTCCAAGCAAGCAAAAGACAGCATAAACCCTGATGAGAAAAAGAGTCTTTCATTTGCCTGTTAGTCATGAAATAAATACTTTGCCTTCCAAGAGGCCTTTGTTTGTCCCTGGGCTTTTCTGTCCTCGTGCTGGAGTACTTGAAAGGTCTTGGGCCAAACCAGAGCAGTTACCAACACTGCGGATGGAAAATGGGGAAATATTGCAGCTCCTGTGGAAGGTTTGGGAGCCACACCCGGGCTGCCAGAGGAGCCCTTCCTCAGTGCAGCAGGAGCCAGCTGGAGCCAGGCAGGAGCAGGCTCCTGATCCCAGTCAGGCACAATCAGAGCCTTGCACTGACCTCACAGGGCTCGGGGCAGGTGCTCAGCTGGTTTTTATTGTGGACTGAGGGAAGTGTTCAGGCCTGGAAGTGCCTCCCAGTGCTGCTGGATAATCAGAACCTGGCACAGCTGAGCCACAGCAAGGCTGAAACAAGTGGTCAGGATAAGTCTGGACACTGGGGAAACTCTGGGGCTTTTCCAGCTTCTGGAATTCCTAAGAGTGACCCTGCTGGGACTGTGCAGAATACCCAGTGCAAGGGTCATCAGTCATTTATGGATGGCAGAAGCTCTAGAAATTGAAAAAAATACTTAATAATCAATTGATCTTTACATGGATAAAGGTTGTTTTTCCCCTCATTCCCCTGCTATAACGGGACTTTGCCTTAACAAGAGTAGTTGGACTCCATCAATGAGAAAGCACATCAAACATGAGGTCTGGTTTTTTTGACCCTCACTAGCTGCAATGTTGGCTCACAAAAACAGAAGTACTGACAAAATAAATGTTGGTAAAGGAGACAGCCATTTAGTGACCATGGATTCTGAAAACTCATGTGTTTGGAGCCACAGGCAACCTCCGAGCCAGTGTTCATCGTGTTGAGAGCTACTCAGGAATTGTATCACCTTGTTTCACAGCCCCAGCTCCCCAAATTATACTGTTTATTGCAGGAAGAACACGATGCAATTTGTTTTGCCATTATCTGTGTGACAACAACGTGTGCCATGCAAATGTCATGAGCAGAGATGACAGCAGGCTTTGGTGTGAGAAGCAGAACAGGTTGGATTTAGGGTATGCTAATGAGATTAGAGGGAGACAAAATATAAGATAATATGAGCAGAGGAGCATGTGGATCCATCCAGGGATTTCTGAAATGGAAAGCTAAATAGGCAAAGATTGAGCATCAGGTTTAATTTATCACTTTCATCTCTTTCTGCTTTTGAAACCTAGTTAGTAGGATGGTCTTGGGCAGAGTTTTAAGGAAGAAAATGTCATCAGGCATTATTAATCTTACCTATATATAATTGCCTAAAAGAAGGAAAGGAAAGCAACGTTGTTTATCTTTGTTCTGAAGCCTGCAGAGATTGTGGCTATTTTGCATAATGCACACTGGTATCAGTTCATGTGATAGTCTATAAAATGAATATTAAATGCTTCTGGCCAGCTCTTAATCCTGCTCACGGAACACAGAGCAAGTTCTCCCCTCAGGAAGGGCCCCGCTGGCCGCCGGTGCCAGGCTCCACCCGGGCACTCCCGTCCATCTCCTCCTCCTGGCAGAGCCTGGGCAGGGACCCCACGTCACCGAGTCCCTGCGCCCGATGCGGCTCCCGGGCTCGGGGCACGGCCCTCTGGCCCTGCGCAGTGCAAGGGGCTCGCTGGCTGCTGCCGAGCCCCGACTGCTGGGATTTGAGTTCCTCTTCCAGAGCAGCCGCTTTCCCTAAGAGAGGCAGGGCAGCCGGCATCGCACGGGAGCACAGTCGTCCTTGGGGAGCTGCTCCTTCCTGGCAGCGGCAGGTGGGAGCTACCTCATCCCGAGCTCAGGACAAGGGGAGGAATACCTGGATCGTCACCTGCTGGTGACTGCTCAGGCCTGGGGATCTTCCAGCCCTTCAGTTCCATCCGGCCGAGCAGAGCTGTGGGTGTTCCCGTGCCTCAGGAGCGCCTGGAGCCATGGGCGGCATCAGTCGGTGAGCTGGAGGCGGCACAACCAGCCTGGTGTTCGGATAATAGGACATTACCTTTTTAGGATAATAAGAGAATGCAGATAGGCTGCATTTTATGCCTTCATTTCGGGGGAGGCTTCCTACCCTTTTATCCCACGTGTGGTTTTTTGCTACACTAAAGCAGCTCTCACAACAGACTCAAATGTGTGAGAGGTCCATTCCCTGTCACCATCTGTGGGGATGTCCACGGTCAATTCCACGACCCTGTGAACTGAGACTAATAAACTGGGCGTTTTTCTGGTCTCAGAGTCGGAGTCTTAAGTCCTGGGTTTGTTTTTTTTTTTTTTTTTTGTTTGTTTGGTTTTGTTTTTTTTTTTTTTTGGTGGGGGTGAGGGTGTGGAGGGCTCAGGGACAAAGTCCTGCACTGTTGGCACTTGGAACCAGTCCCATCTGGCCTGGCCCAGGGCTGTGAAACAGTGACTTCAGTCCTGTGTTTTGGGAGTGCAAAGCCTTGAGCACAGAGCCCAAATCCTGCATTTCGGGGCCCAGCAACAGACCCAAATCCCGTGTGCGAGTGCTTGGAACACGGAGCCCCGGCCCAGCGCTGTCCGGGCTCGGCCCCGGGCTCATCGGGGCGGGTTCAGGGCTGAGAGCACCGCTCAAGCCCTCCATGCTGGGGCTCCGCAGCAGAGGCAGAGCTCTGGCTGAAGCCCTTCCCACACCCGGGACACGGGTGGGGCCTCTCCCCGGTGCGGATGTGGTGGCGGAGGACGAGCCGGGAGCGCCGCGTTGCGAGGCTCCTGGGGCCGGTGTCTGGGGACTCGGGACCAGCCCCCGCCCCGGTTCCGGGTCCGGGAGGCCCCACGGCTGCTGCCGGGGCGGGCAGGGAGGTGCCGGGGGCAGGAGGCGGTTCGGGAGCCGCGGCGTTCCCGGGCGGTTCCCCGGCCGCTGCTCGGGGACCCCGGCGCGGGCGCTGCGGGACCGGGCGCACGGTGCGGGGGCGGCCCCGGCCGGGGCTTCCCAGCCTTTATTCGGTGCCTGCGCGGAGCCGCCGCGCCCGTTCAGCGACCCCGGGCCCGACGGAGCGGGACGGGAACGAGGGTCTGGGGCCGCCGGCTCCCGCTCCCCGCCCGCTCCTCCTGCCCGCGGCGCCGGGACGGGGAGGGTGACACCGGGACGGGGCTCGGGGCGCGACAGAGCCCCGGGAGCCGCGGGGAGAAGCGGCACCGGCCACGGCCCCCGCGCCACCGCCGCCCACCTGCGAGCCCCGCCCCGGCCCCACCCGCAGCCGGGGGCGGCCCCGGGCCGAGGGTCCCGAGCGGCGGCCCCGGGCCGGGAGCGGCCCCGCGCGGGGCGGGGCGGGCGCGGCGCTGCCTCAGGGGCGGGGCGGGGCGGCACCGGCGGGCGGGGCCGGCCCAGGTGCGCGCGGCGGGGCCCGGCAGGTGCGCGGGGCCCCAGGGCGGCTGCGCGGGGCGGGGCCGAGGGCATTTAAACCCCGGAAGTCGCCCCCGGCGCCATTTCCAGCCCGGCGCTCGGTGGGGTCGGCAGCGGCCGGGCCGCGCTCCCCTGCCGGGCCCAGGTGAGGCGCGGGAGCCTCGGCCTCCCACCGCTGCTTCTCTCTGTCCCTTCTGTTCCCCTTCCTTTCTCCCCCTTATCTTCTCCTCCTCCCTGCCCCCCGCAAACCCCCAATTCCGCTCCCCCGCAGCTCTCCCCTTCCTCCCTCGCGCCTGCTCTCCCCCTGTCCCCGCTCCCTGCCCTCCTACGCATCCCGACCCTCCCTCTCTTCCTGCCCCGTTCTTCCCCGCTATCCCTGCCCTCTATGCGCCCTGCACCCCTCCGGCCGCCCCCTGCTCTCACACCTTCTTCCCCTCCTCTCTCCACGCTCCCTGCCCATCCCGACCCGACCTCTCCCTATGTCCGCTCCTGTCCCCCTTATCCTCCGCTCTTTCCCCCTCATCTCCCCTCTCTCTCCTTTACTCCTTCTCTCTCTCCCTTATTCCCCTTCCCTGTTTCCCCGCAGCCGCGGGGTTCGGGGCGCCGGAGAATAAAGCCCAGAGGGCCGGAGCCCGGCGCCCCTCGCTTGAGCCCCCACACGGGGCCGGGCCCGCTGTGCGGGTCCCCCCATGCGGTTCACACACACCGCCCGACACCGCCGGGGCTCCGGCTGTCCCCATCACACTGGGGGCTCCCGGGGGGTCGGGGGGTTTAGGATGGGCCCCCTCCTCAGGAGGCGGTCCGGGGGGGTTTAGGATGGGCCCCCTCCTCAGGAGGGGGTCCTGGGGGGGTTTAGGATGGGCCCCCTCCTCAGGAGGGGGTCCGGGGGGGTTTAGGATGGGCCCCCTCCTCAGGAGGGGGTCCTGGGGTGGGGTGGGGTGGGGAGGGCTGGGAGGGAGGGAGGGAGGGCCCCCTCCGGAGGGGGGGGTCCTGGGGAGGGGGTTGGGGCGGGCCCCCTCCGGAGGAGGGGGTCCGGGGTGGGAGGGGTCAAGGGGGGGTCCACCCCCTCCTGGCCCCTCCCACCCCGGACCCTCTCCTCCGGACGGGGTCCATCCCGACCCCCTCCCTGGGACCCCCTCCTCCGGACAGGGGCCCGGGGGGGAGGGAGGGGCGGGTGGGGTGGGTAGCAGAGGGGGTCACGTCACTCTGCACCATAAATATAAAATGTTCTCTGCAGCAGCAGCCTCGCCCCCCCCGTCCCCCCCCCCCCCGGGCCCCTGTCCGGAGGAGGGGGTCCCAGGGAGGGGGGTCGGGATGGACCTCGTCCGGAGGAGAGGGTCCGGGGTGGGAGGGGCCAGGAGGGGGTGGACCCCCCCCTTGACCCCTCCCACCCCGGACCCCCTCCTCCGGAGGGGGCCCGCCCCAACCCCCTCCCCAGGACCCCCCCCTCCGGAGGGGGCCCTCCCTCCCCTCCCTCCCTCCCTCCCAACCCTCCCCATCCCACCCCAGGACCCCCTCCTGAGGAGGGGCCCATCCTAAACCCCCCCGGACCCCCTCCTGAGGAGGGGGCCCATCCTAAACCCCCCGACCCCCCCGGGAGCCCCCAGTGTGATGTGGGGACAGCCGGAGCCCCGGCGGTGTCGGGCGGTGTTTGTGAACTGCATGGGGGGACCCGCACAGCGGGCCCGGCCCCGTGTGGGGACTTCAAGCGAGGGGCGCCGGGCTCCGGCCCTCTGGGCTTTATTATCCGGCGCCCCGAACCCCGCGGCTGCGGGGAAACAGGGAAGGGGAATAAGGGAGAGAGAGGGGGGACAAGCGGGGCAGAGAGGGAATGGGGGAATAGAGAGGGTAGAGGGGAGGTCGGAGGCCGGGTCAGGAGGGGCAGAGAGGGCGGACGGAGAATGAGAAAGAGGAACAGAAGCGGGATCGGAGTTTGTAGGGAAGCGGGGGGCGGGGGGTTATGGGGAGGCCGGGTGCGGGGGGTGTAGGTAAGAGAGGTAGAGGGGGAATGGGGGCGGTGGTCGGGCTGGGTGCCCGGGGAAAGGAGAGGGGAGGAAGGAGGGGTAGACTGGGAGCTCGGGATGTACAAGGAAACAGGGAGAGGAGGGAAGGGGGTTTCAGGAGGGGAGAAGGAGCGGGGTAAGGAGGAGAAAGAAGGAGGGGTAGAGCGGAGGGTCGGGGTGTGCAGGGAGAGGACGGAAGCGGGCACTGAAGGGAGGGAAGGAGAGATACAGGAGGGGAGAGGGAGCCGGGTCACGGGTAGGAGGGGGAGGAATGGAAGGGCAGTGTAGGGGGTCGGGGTGTGTAGGGGAGCAAGGAGAGGAGGAAAGGGGGTGTTCAGGAGCGGAGAGGGAGCGGGGTAAGGGGTACGAGGGGGAGAAAAGAGAGACAGAGGGGGAGACCTCACCTGGGCCCCGCCGGGGGAGCCCGGACCGGCCGCGTCCGGCCCCACCGCGCTCTGAAGGAGCAAATGGCGCCGGGGGCGATTCCTGGGGCTCAAATCACCTCGGCCCCGCCCCGCGCAGCCGCCCTGGGGCCCCGCGCACCTGCCCGGCCCCGCCCGGCCCGAGCACCTGAGCCGGTCCCGCCCCATCCCGAGCACCTGAGCCGGTCCCGCCCCATCCCGAGCACCTGAGCCGGTCCCGCCCCATCCCGAGCACCTGAGCCGGTCCCGCCCCATCCCGAGCACCTGAGCCGGCCCCGCTCCATCCCGAGCACCTGAGCCGGCCCTGTCCCGCCCCGCCCTTGGCCCGCCCTTGGCCCGCCCCGTGCGGGGCCGCTCCGGGCCCGGGACCCTCGCTCAGGACCCTCGCTCGGCGCTGTGCGAGCCCCGGCCCGGGGGCCGCTCCCGGCGGAGCTGCGGCAGGGCCGGAGATTCGCTCCCGGCTCCTGCCGGTGTCCTGCTCTGGCTGCGCCCGGCTCGGCTCCCCGGGCACGGGCCCGC
Organism: Corvus moneduloides; assembly: GCF_009650955.1. Lineage (NCBI taxonomy): Eukaryota > Metazoa > Chordata > Aves > Passeriformes > Corvidae > Corvus > Corvus moneduloides. The sequence goes on from NC_045480.1 coordinate 70,060,888, forward strand.
TCCGGCCGCGGGGAGCCGGGGCTCTGCCGGTGCCGGGGCAGACTCCGGCATCCCGTGCTGAGCCCGCCGCGCGGGGCTGGGCTCTGCCCGTGCCCCCAAACGCGGGGTTTGGGCTCTGCTCTGCTCTGAGCCCTAAAACCGTCCCGGGAGCCCGGGCTGAGCCCCAAAGCACGGCACTGGGGCTCCGCCTCCAGCCCCAAAGGCAGGTCCGAGTCGCTGGTTCTGAGCTCTCCGTGTGGCCGGGTGAGCCCGGGATTGGGCTGTGCCAAAGGCAGGCCTTCGAGCTGAGAGCAGAGACTCACGCTGAGCCCGGTTTGAACACCAGAACACGGGATTTGGGCTTTACTTCAAGCCCCCAAAACGTAGCACTTAGTCTCTCTTTTTGTGAAGCCCAAACCCCAAAACACAGGACTTGGTCTCTGTCTCAAGCCCCTAAATTGCAGAACTTTCTGTGAGCCCAAATGTTGTCTGAGTGACCCTGGTTTCAAGTCCCCAAATTGTGACTCAGTTAATATGTCTGCACTTGGCCAAAGTAGCCTGGTTTTGAGCAGCCAAACTGCAGCACTTGCTCTTCATTTCAAAGCCCAAACACACAGACCATGTGTGGTTTTTTAGGCCCCCAAAACACAGGACTTGGTCCCTGCTTCTCAGCCCTAAATGGGGCCACATAAGGCCAGCAGGATTTGCTCTCCATTTCTCAGCTTTATCACTGGCCACATAAGCCTAGTTTCAAGGCTCAAACACTCTACAGGACTCAGTCTCTGCCCTAAGCCCCCACAATGCAGGACTTGGAGCCCAAACCTGGGTGAGTGACCCTGGTTTCAAGGTCCCAAAACACAGGACTTAGTCTCTGGTTTTGAGGCCCTAAAATGTAGCACTTGGTCTCTGACTTAAGAAAAAAACACAGGGCTTAGTCACTGTCCCTGAACCCCAAATCTGGTCATATGAGCCTGGTTTCAGAGTCCGAAATTCAGGATTTAGTCTCTGGTTTTAAGCTCTGCGCCTGAATTTTGAGCCCTGCAAACGCAGCCCTTGGTCTCTCTGTGAGCCCAAAAATTGATCAAATGAGTCTGGTTCTGAGCCCCTGAAACATAACAGTGATTTGAGTCTCCAAAAGCCCAAAACTGCGTGATTCTGTCTCAGTTCCAAGGCTCCAAGCCCAGCATTGAGTCCTGTTCTGAGTCCCCCAAACCCAGTGCCTGTGATGATTACAATTCATTATTTCTATATAAATATTCCTCTAATTGCTAAAGCAGGAGAGAGGATATAACAGGTTTTCCTTTAACAGATTTTTTATTTAAAAATCTACACAGAAATTGCAGCTTACATGTCCCCTTCTCTTCTGAAGTATTTAATACTTCTAATATATTTCTTTTTTCACATTACTGATTTGAAAAGAGCAAATTCAGTATTCGTCATTTGACCTCAAGTAACACTGAAAAATACTTTAGTGTAGAAACATTTTCTGAGTAATATTACGAAGTGAAACAGACAGAATGGTGTTTGCCCATCTCCTCCTGCCATTCCTTCATGGGGAACAGTGGCTGGTGCTGCTGGATCTTTCTCCCCAAGGGATGGGAGCTGTGTGTCAGACCCTGGAGGCAGCTGAGGTGACGATTAAACAGTCAATCAGCCCCCGTGCTGCTCCCTGGGATTTCGGTGCTGCATGGTGTGGGCAAGACAAATTCCAGGAGTCTGGAAGCCAGGTTCCTAAGATTCCTTTGGCAAGAAGAGAGGCCAGTACATCCACCCTTTACAAAAGGTGGCTGTGAGGAATTTGTCCATGCCCTCCTACCAGTGAGACATTTTCTGGGCACTGTGGGTCATTACAGCACAGACTGGAACCAAATCTGGTGGCAAAAGTTGTCCTTCCTAAGACTGAGCTACCATTAATAGGGTAAATATGACTGAGGGTAATGGCCAAAATCCCTGACAGCCTCAAGTTTGCCAGCAGTGGATTTCCACGTGCCTTCAGCTGGGGATTGGGAACCTTGGCTGAGCACAGAGCACTGAATGTGCCGCAGACGGGGCCTTGAGACTTCCTGTGCACACGTGAGCAACAAGCAATGGTTGGGAAAAGCTTGGGGTTCCCACCTTCCCCAGAGCACTGGTGGCAGAGGAATTCTGCCTGGGGTCAGGCACGTTGAGAGGTCCCATAAAGGCACCTCATCCCCTTTGCCCTGACACCTCATAGGCCCTTGTTAACTCTTCTCTTTTTATGGCCCTGCAGGTAAAGGAGTTCGTCCTACTGGAATATCCCTGGGGCTGCCAGCGAGGAACTCTTGAGCTGCCCGAACACAAAACCAGATGCACACGTTCTCCATGGGATCAGTGTGCTCTGATGGGTGAAGCTGCTCCAGCTCCACGGAACAGGGACACAGAGCAGCCCCAGCACAGGCAGAAGGCTCTGAAGTGACACCGGGCTGGTGGGGAACAGCGTTTGTCCCAGGATTATCATCAGGCCCCTCACAACCACATTTACACTCGCGCTGCGTGGATGGGGACTTGTTGACAATTCCCTGAATTCCAGTTTGGAAGGAAAAGTTTTGTGTCTGACCTTTTATCTCCAATGCTGTGGGTCTGCCTGCCTTGCTGACATGTCTTCGATCCATCCCATTCCCTCCATTTCAGTTACAGATGAGGAAAGCTAAAGTAGCAACGCTGCTCTTTTCTCTGTTTTGCTTTTGGCTTACAGTGTTATCAAGCGATCCTGGGTTTAGCTTTTGCCTTCACTGCTCTCACAATGGATGACTGATAAGGAATGAACTTCTCTCACTCACAACTGCTCCAATACGAATTTTTAAAATCCCTTTGGACTGAACAAATGCAGAAGATATTATTGACAATTTTCAAATGACATAATAAATCTTAATACGGTTTTTCATACATATGTACTCACAAAGTCAGAGCTTTATCTGAACATAATCTAAATGCTCTGAAAATTTTCAGAGGTCTCACAAGTATGAAGACACTTTTCTCAAAGTCACAGGAGGATTAAAAGTGAGAGACAAAAAGACATTACCAAGAAACCAGCTGGGTACTAAGTTCCCTTGGAAGGATTTAGCAATGACAGCACTCCAGTCTAAAAACTGGTAGCTGAGAAAGGCAACCTAGATATAGGAATGGAACCAAGGGATGGCTTGACAAGAAGCAACCCAGCAAGTTCTGACTCTGCTGTGATTTTCTTCCTGCCCCCTTCCACCCCTCAAAAAAAAAAAAAAAAAAAAAGCACCAAGTTATTTCAGATGTAAGCACCTTAAATAAATGGCATCTGTCCTGAAGTCTTGTAAAACAAACTGTAGCTCTCTAGTGGGAATGTTGAAATGTTGACAAGCCCTTCTGTGTAGCAATGCAATGCTGCCCCCTCAGAGAACAAAGCAAAGCTCCTGGGAAATAATTTAAAAACATTTTGCTCAGCTTGTGATGCAAATACAGACTTTTCAGGTTCTGCAGAAATAAGCCAGAAACCCACAGAATATCACCAAAACAGACTAAGGTAAGGAGACCGACTGATGTTTGTCCAAATGCACCTGAAAGGAAGCGAAAAGGCTGGGAAAGAGAGAGGACAGGAAGGTTTCTGAGTAGCTTCCTCTCTGTCCTTCTGATTTTTTATTTTTGTAGTCTGATGATGGAGGCAAAACATTTTTTCATTAATCCTGAAGCCTTCTCCTTCATCTGGAAAACTGACACCAATTATGACTTTAGCTTCATACTTTACTAATTCAGAATCTTGTTAGAAAACAGTATTTGCATATTCAAATCTGGTATTTTCACTGGTGTGTGCCTATATTCTGTGTCAAGCAAAGCTTTTCTTACGTTACCTTTTTAATGGTGTCACAAATAGCAGGGCCTCCTCATTACATAGATCATACTTGGTTAGCTCAATACTTCCAACTGTTCTTCATCTCTGTTACTTTTTGATTTAAGAAGAAAATCTACTGAAAAAAATAACAAGGAAAACCAAGTATTTTAAAATGGATCACTTAATTGCTGATGTCTATCTAACAAAGCCATCTATGGGTTATTTTGGCAACATGGTGAATTTCGGAGGTAGCTGACCTTAAATGGGGCATTTCTGGGTAAGAAAACAGTCAAATCAAGACTTGAAAAATTAAGACACAAACGACAGAGAGGAGCCAAGTCACGAAGTCTCTTATTTCTCTCCTTTCCCAGTCTTTCTCATAGAGCCATAATTCACTAAGGGAGTGTTTGAACATTTCCACAACTGCAAGAGTTTGGACAGAAGGAATGGGTGAAGGAAATGCATTTTACCATTTAGCCCATACATGGTGGTCTCCTCCTATTTAAAGATGCAAGCCTGAAAAATTAAGAGGTGTGAAATCCATACAGTCCAAGGTGTGAAAAAGAGACAGACAGGCATTTAAAACATTTATCACTTTTTATATATACTGATGTTTAAAACAGCATTGTTTAATGACACAGTATTTTTTCTAAGGTACCTGAGTCCCTCATTACTGCTGAAGCCATTTAAAGAGATTATTCAATTTTTACATAATTTCTGCAGCACAATGAGGAAATCCCACGATGGCTGCATGAGCATTCTTGCCATTGCTTGTGGTTTGAGATGCAGTGAGTTTCCTGGACCATTGTGAGAGAAAATCATGTGCTGAACATGTAAGCCAGCAATGAATGAGTAAATAGCTGCTTCTCTGAAGATCAGCTCATTAAGAAGCAGACACTGAATGAAATAAGGTTCCTGGGAGTCTGTAGCACCACACTTGCCAAGAAGAGAGGCATGAAGCCTCGTTATGTGCCATGACCAAGCAAAAGGAATTTCTACCTAGGCAGGATATGTGGTTAATATTCTGCTCTTGTGCTTCGCCCACTGAAGTTCCAGCGTGCTTTTATTTATGATGTGGTTCTTGTTCAGCACATTTCCATGTGAGCAACTGCGAGTGGCTCTGTCACCCTGGGCACAGAACGGAGCCCAGCTGAAACGCCAGAGGCTGCAGCTTTCTTTGTGATGTGAAGAAAACCAAAGAAAAATACCAGAATTTTTCTTTTTTTTTTTTTCTGTGACAAAAGCCTCAATAACAGCTTTCTTATTCAATAGAATGGTCTTGTATGGATATATTACAGCTGGTCAAAAGACTCCAAGGTTATTTAGCTTTTAGTTAGCTTTTTTGTACAGTTAATTTTGTTAGTCATAAATAGCTGAATGACACAGTATTTGTGTAACTTAGCAATACCCAGTAATATTCACAGCTTAATTAAATAATTCATATGCCAATCTCTAGTCAGGATGCAAAAAGACCAAAAGACAAATTAAATAATCATAGCTCACTTGGCCAATTTGTTGAAAAGGAGGAGCAGGGTCTGTTGAGACATATGGCAAACAATGTTTTCTGCAAAACAGCAAACTAAAACACATCACTACTCCCATGTAGTAGGAGGCATGATGCATTTTCAAAGCACTCTCACCCAGAGCAGCAGGTGTGTAACTGAGCAGTTGCACCAGTGTTTTAACAGGGAATTCGATTACCATGAACTGAAAGGTAAAGGGAGGAAGGCAGGAGAAGGGATGAAATATGAATTAAAATCTCAATTTCCCAAGAAATTTTTTTTATTGTTTGGAAATTTGTGAAATGTGACAAACAAAGAAGTGATTCAGAACACCCACTGCACTGAGATCTGTCTCTGCCAACACATGCATAAGTAGGAATCAGCGCTGGAATTAACTTAAGCACCCATGCCAGCAGGAGTGAGGAATGAAGCCACAGATTTAGTTGCTATACATCTGCCAAGGTTTGGGGCTTTTTCTTACATCCTGGCTTCATTCATACCTAATGACCCTGTTGTGATACATCCATACTGTATGCAAAAAAATACATACAGCACGAAAGTCCAAAAAAGTCACTATGTACTGCTTTACATTGTGTTTAGCAGACATTATCCCACAAGAGAACAACAACACTAACCTCAAATAACTATAGTTTTCTCTTGACCAGGTTCTCTGCTATGGTGATGTTATTTATGGTCATCCTGGTGTCACACAAGCAGCCTTGTGCAGGGAAATCCACTGGTGGCAGCACAATGGTAAGTGATCTATTTGTTCGTATTTTTCTATTGCATATTTGAAAAAGTTAAACCCAAACAAAACCGCCAAGATACTATACTCCTTGAGAGGAAGAACACGGTTTATGTGTCTCAGCTTTGCCAAAAAACTCTGGAAACCAATGCTTCAGTTTGTGAATAAAGATGTAGGCACAAACACTGCCTTGAGCAGGGTGAAGACCACCCTTGGGCAGAAGTGTTTTGGAGCTGCAGTGGTGAAAGGATGGGGATGTGCTTTGTTTTGCAGAACATTTGGGTATGTATAACAGGCCTGTCTAAACAGAATTGGTGTGTCTGATGGCTGATCCAATGTTCCAAGGAGGTCCTCTATTCAGAACTTGTTTTCCTTCCCACTTACCCTACTTTGTGTATTGTGCTAGATTATACTGGTTTCATAAGTGGCAGTCACAGTTACTGTCCATCTGGATATGTTTTGAGGCTCTGTAAAGTTTTAACAACTGTGAAGAGGGAAAATACTGAAGTATGCAGCCAGTCTGAAGTGGTTATCTTGAGCTTTAACCTACTGTAGCCAGCAAGGCACAAAAAACCCTTCACAGGGCATGTAAAACTTTTTAAGATTTGTACCTTAATAACACAGCAAAAAGCATTCTCTTACAAGATAAGAGATTCTCTCTTTGTATCTGTAATCTCTTAATGAATGAAAATTGTTATAATATTAAAATCATACTAACACATCTCTATACATTCAGTCTTGATTCAGGACATGTATAACTGAATCAGATACTTGGTTAACTCTTGCACTTGTCTTATTGCTTGCCATTAAACAAGGAGATTTTATACTTTTCAATATTTTTAGTAAGAAAATTTATTCTCATATTATTCATGATGGAATGCCAATCAGTTCTCAAAATGCTTGTACACGCTTGTCATGTTTTTTCCATGTTTAAAAAGCCTTATTTTCCATGTTATCCCAGACTAAATTACCGTGTCAGTCTTTAACTCCTAGCTCTGTGATGACACATAATGATATACATCTGGCTAGGCAAGAGCATGGCTCTGCAAATGAACTACTCTGGTGCCCATCCTGAGTCTGTGCAGGCCTTTTGAGGTCAGTAAGGTTTAGACTGGTCATCTTTAAGTGTTAACAAGTCAGGGTCAAAGGGACACAGGGTATTGGGACCATGTCTCTCTAAGGTACCGCCGGCACATCATCAGCTAAGGCACAGCTGATCTCCCTCAGAGCCTGGGCTGGGGTTTGTTCCCTGCCAGGGCTGGCTTTGTGCCAAGCCGGGCCATGGCATGTGAGCGCAGACCAGCACAGGCCACTCACCAGCTCTCTTTGCTCCCTCAGCCCTCGGAGCTGCTGCAGGCACTGGCACCGCTCCCTCCGCTCAGCTCCTGCCTCAGGGCTGCCGGCAGGATGCGCAGGCTACCCCTGGATGGTGCTGACTGCAGCTCCCTTGGCACCTGTGAACACATTAATGGGAAACAAGAGCACGGCTCCCAGTGCCAGATCTGTGCTGGGACTGCCTCTGCGAGAGGAGATTTATTGGCATGGCGAGTCCAGCTGAGCTGGGAGCTGAGCCTTTCTGTTCAGTGACGGGTACAAAAGGATGTGGCACTGGCCAAGTCCTGGTCCCCAGCGTGCCTTTGCACTGCCTCACTGCTCCAGCCTTCAGGTAGCTCCAAATCACACTGCTGTCCAGGTTTGCTTTCTGATATATTGATGAACACACAGCAGAGGAGAAGCCAAATCACACAAAACTGTCTTGTTTTGATATATGGGGCAGTTAGTTACCATCAGGCCTCAGAGCAAAATAGTACCTGGGCTGAGAACAGGGCTCTTTGCACAGCAGCTGAAACTATGCCTGCAATTCCAAGTGTGATTTAAGTCTCTCTTGTTCTTACACAGCTTCTGGTACTTCATCCCTTGGCTATCCCAGATAGGCCGATAAATTCTTTCCTTTGTCATTTGTAATGGAGGATTAAACCATGTTGGGCTGGAGAAAATCTCTTCTGCTGGGGGGGGGGGGGGGTGGAAGTTACTGCGAGACTATCATAAGGCAGAGATGCTGTTGAAACAGCAAAAGATTTTCCTCAAGGTTCTTAGTACCCATCTGCAATAAATTTTTATGAGGGTTTGGATAAAGTAGAGGCCTGGGCTAACCAGCAGGCTAGTAGTTTGGAAAGCTGCACAGCAGAGTTACTGGCAAATCTTCGTTTTATCCACCCTGACAGGTTCTGCCATACTATTTATTTTTCTAATGCAATAATATAAATCACTGTCAGGTCATCAGCATTCCCACAGTTTTCCAAAGTACTTTTGTGTCTGCCAAAGGTTCCCGCTGGACCTCTAGGCCTACAGGATGCTATACAAGCTCCTTTAATGGAGTGTGTAGTGCTGAGCTGTGCTATGCTGCAACATTCCTGCTCAGAGGAAGAGCTGTAAGGAATGAGGTGGTCCCAAGAGTTACAGTTTAAGGAACATATTAAAGACCACCTCTAGTGATAAAATGTCTTAAACCGTGAAAGCAAAGCAAAGCAGTATTTTACTTAAACAAAAGCTTTTTTCCTTCACTATCCACTTAAGAGAATTCTATATGAGGAGCCCAGAGTAAAGTAAGACACTGTCAGGATACTGGAATCTATGCCATACTTCTGAGACCCATACTCCAGCTGAAAATAGCTTAAGAGCAACGTGTGCTGGCCACGTGTTCCCCTGTGCCTTGTTGTTCAGCTTTTCTTTTAGGTAACTCTTTCCCTTCTTCTTTTTCTAAACTGTAGTGGAGCACTTCCAAAAAATGTTAAAAAATGAAATAGAATTCAGTTCACTGATTATTTTGTGAGAATCTTACTTCTGGGAGTTTAAATTATTGCTTTTACCAGCCAATACCACGACAGAAGTCCCAACAACAAGAGGTGGGGTCCCAGATCCCAGGGCTGCCCCTGCCATGCCACAGCAATGCCACAGTGCTCTCGGGCTGCCCTGCTTTGCTGAATTTCAGGAAATCAAAGCTCCAGCCATGCACAACAGGCCCTTTTATTTTCAGATCATCTCAAGGGTTTCTGAGAGTGGGAAGAAACCAAATGACAGCTAATGGATCAAGGAGGGCCTGACCTGAGGATAAGGTTAAGTGGTGCAATAATCTCCATCCTGAACTTGGTGCTGTGCAGCAGCTTCCTTGATGTGCTTGATCACCAGGTGAACCACTCTGAGAAAACCTCACAGATTTTCTGCCCATGTCACTTAGAGCAAAGCTTCTGTTAAACACCTGAATACTCCCCTAAAACACTTCCTTTTTATTAATTAATGACTACTTTCCTCCACACTACACTCACTGATAAACTTGCCCTATTTCTGTGCACTGTCCTTTCTTTGGTGCTCTGATTTTTTGCCTCCAAAAGAAAAAGTATCCCATTTTCTAGATCTAAAACATTTCTTAGTTCAATTATAGGATTTCTTCTTTGAAAATCGAAAAAGTTAATGCATGAGTTCTCTTTGTTTGGCTTTGTTGTGAGTGAAGGAATGGTCTGGCTGCAGAGTTGTTTTTTTTCACAGAGCATTGGATGGGCATATCAGTCAGATTTTTGCTTTTCCTTCTTTGAAGGAAAGATAAACTAACTAATGAGTTGCAGAGTTTCTCTAGGCAATGGCCTCTTTATGCTTGTTGTTAAGACCAGTGTAGGCAATGTTATCCACAAACCTTATTAAGGAAAAATGTTTTAATGTCCTTTTCTCAGAGACATTACACATATCTTTCCAGTGGAGGAAAAACAGCTGAGCTAAATTTCGAATTTCTCTAAAATAAGAAAGAGACCATCAGAGTCTCTTCTCAAGGGAACCCACAAGGATTTATTCCCAATATATAATGTCCCAACTCAACCCAGCCATACTCTTGGTATATCATTGGGCTGGAGAAGCTCTTGAACTTACAAGACTTAACACCAATACACCAATGGTATTTCAGTATGGAGAGAAGAAACAGCCATCTGATTTAAAATAAACCAAACACTGAATAGAGGTAGGAAAGGTCATCATGATGAAGATAAAAAGTGAAGGAAACTCTACTCACCGTTTCGGGATCATGTACGAAGTTCTAAACATTAATGAACATAGCTACATTGAAATACAATATGTCACTTGAATATACTACCTGAAATTTAAAAATATCAGGCTATGAGCTGATCACAAGATCAGTCAAAAGAAACGCTGGGGTAGGAGACCAACACTTGGTATGCAGACAAGCAAGGACTTGAATCTGAGCTCTGGAAGGTAGAGGGAACGGAGCAGTAGGCCGTGCAGTCAAGTAGGCAGCCAAGAAAAATGGAAAGGAACTGAAAAACAGAAAGGATAAAAATAATCCTTCTAAGAAAGTTACTCATCTTGTCAGGATGGAAAGGCTGCTAAGGAATTGGTTTGGAAACAGTGGCAGCTGCAATCAAAAAGTCTACTGTATTTGTAACAAAGGTACACAGATATTCTACTCTGACTTGGCTGTGAATTGTACAGATAAGGAAAGTGCAATTAGAAGTTTTTGAGAGATTTACAGAGTAGCTCCCTGTTTAAAGTGTTCATATGAGTGAAGGAGATGCGTGAGGGGATTCAGAAGTGGATGCAAGTTGTTTATAACACAAGCATTAAAGGTAGTATGCTTCTGTTTTGTTGGCATTCAGAAAAGACATTTGAATAACCTGTCATCTCTGCCAGTTGTTTTCAGCAAACTTACTCTTTCCCAAAGAAGCTGTGTGTGACTGATCTGTGAAGCAACTGCTGAGTTACAATGCCACAAGTAACTTGGAATTGCTGTCTGTTTGTGTTCTCTGGTAAGTTCAGCATTTTCACTTAATTCAGACTGTTGTTGTCATGGCTCATGCTTTCAGCTCTAGGAATCCTCTGTCTGGCTTTTTGAGTTGGCCAAGGGAATTCCTGTACAAATAAACTTACAGGATTTTGTGTCAAGGGATCTTCTAGCTAATTCTCAAAAGGTCAGCATTTCTTCGGTTTGGTTGATTTCCCTGGACTGAGAAGGAACACATCAGTGAAGAAAATTCACACTTCTCCCAGCCCACAGGCTGGTTAATAACTGAGGTGCTAATGCATGGTCCTTAGGCTTCCAGACTGACACAGCAGCTTGGGAGGAGAGAAAGGATTTTGTGTCCTTGATGTGTCTGGTTTATGGTACCACAAGACCCAGCAGAGCTCACCACTCTGAACCCGCTGTCAGTGTTTGTTCCCACATGCACATCTAGGCACCTTGATTTTAGCAACATATATCCCTAGCAGGAAAGAGAAAAAACAAAAGTGAATGAAATACATTCGGAGTCTTAATAAAACAATAAGAACTATAGCAGAAAGAATAATGAAACATTGGAAATGATTTATGGATGTAATGGATCACTCTCTCTGTCTTTGCAGAAAGAAAATATCCAAATTACCTCAGCTTTCATACTCATATTCCCAGTGACTGCAGATGAGGAACTTTTAAATGTTTAAAAGTATGTTTAAGACTGGAAATGGTTATAAAAGATCAGAGGCTTTCAAAATTCACTTTGTACGAGGTCTAGTGAGTGCAATGCCAAGAGCAATATATGAAATCTGATCTGACAGTTTCATAATTTCCCTTTGTTTGAGGAGATCCCTGTGCAATGAAAACGTACAGCATCATGCCAGGACTAAAAGAAACAGTTAGTGGAAAGGACTCAGAGGTAAAGACCACTAGGCAGTTTCTCACTGGCAAAATATAAAAAGAAAATGAAGAATTAACTACATTAAGAAATCCCAAGGAGCGTGGTTTAGATTAAAGGACACTCTCTTCAATCAGGCCGCTGGAACATTGATGTAGCACTGTTCATGCAGATGTTTGGAGAGTATTTCACAAACTCTAATTTTGGAGAGGGCTTCTAAAGACTGTTGCTCTTCCACTACTCTGTGCCACCTCCAATTTATCTTAAGCCTAAAATAGAAAAAAAAAATAAAGAAACTACAGCTTCTAGTTAAATAGGAGTCTTTTTAAAGAAATACAGTAAAACATAAGATATAGTCCAAATCCCATAGATCCTGTATCTGTAGTAGGCTGGCAGGGGTCTCCTTTTACCTATACACAACAAAAATGAAGTAAAAGCAAATCTGTCGAAACCCAGCATGTTTAATGTAGTCCCTTGGTTCATACTGGCTGCATGTGAACAGTGCATGGAGCAATAAATTGCTATATTGAAATCTTGGGAGTTCAGACTTGGTTGTGTGGTCTATCTTTAAAAGTCTGGTTCTGTATTAAGCTCTGGCTATTGATTTTTAGCAGACTATGCACCTGGTAGCAGTTCTTCAGCCCTTCTCAGATATATTCCAAGTTGGACCGTGTTCCCTTAAACATTAAGCGCACAAAAAGGTTACTTAAGTAAGATCTCAAGTAAGGGAGCTTGTGTTTGGGCCAAATTCTGGGCCAGTGCTCTGAAGTTCTGTTAATTAATTTTGCAAATTTTTGTTAAATTCTGACTATCAATTGATGAAGAGCTTTGAGTATACTTCAAGTCAAAAGGCAAGAGCTTAATCTTCTCTCAAACAGAAACAAACCTGCCAAGTGGCGCCAGTTCAGCTCTGAAAATGACAACTCCACTCTGCTTATGTTCTGTCTACTACATTTTCCTGCAGGAGAGGAGAAATGCTCCATGCTGCTGTTCCCCTGCCTGCTCCCCGTTTCTGACTTTGTGCATTTTTGGGTAGCTTTTCTGATCATCTCTCCAAGACTCTCTCATTGTCTGGAAAAGGTGTTACCTCATGGCAATACCCCAAGGAAATAGCTTCTCCTTTCCTTTCCACATTCCATTGTTGCAAGTGCTAGATGTGATGAGGGATGGCTCTTGTCTTAATGAAAGAGAGTGAAGGTTCCATTGACTTCACTGGGGTCAAAACTTCACCCTCGGGGACCTATTGGTAGAAATGGGAGGGAATTTCCATTTTCACAGAGAATTTGCAACCCTTAATTGTGTTGAAACTTCAAATATTTTCTTCACAGGGCAAAGTTCGTATCTTATTTCGGATGAATGTAGTGGCTGAGCGTCATCTGCTGCTGGAAAACCTTTGGAAGTTACTTAAAACTAAAACAGGCATAAAAGAGAATCGGGGTGGGAAAGGGTTGTTTGCCATTAAACACCAACACAAACCAAGCTGGGCTTTTTGTCTGTGCCCTGCCCTTTTTGTTCACACACTCCTCTTCACCCTCCAGACAGCCTTAGAATGCTAATTTTTCTAAGCACTTGGAGAATGAAAACTATTATAGAAATCAACTGAAATATTATTTTAAACCTTGTTTAATGAGACTGGATCCACACTATAAATAAAATCCTGATCTTTCCCTTCTTGACTTTCAAAAATGGTATTTCCCACACACTATACAATCTGTCACATTCCAATTCAAAGCAAATATTTGAAATAATTTTCAAAAAAAGGATGTTTACATGAACTGGCAGGTGAGATTTATGAAGAAATGGTTTTAAATAAAAGTGTTTGTCTCTTTTCACAGATATTTAGGATTTCTCTTCACATGGCAGCATATGATATGGATGCCCAGAAAGATTCAGTGCTATGATGCTGTAATGATAAAGATCTGATCGTGTCATTCTTTGTTGGGGTTTCCACCAGTTTCTGAACTTAAAGGTATTCAATTATTCTGTTTTTCTCAAGGGTAAAATATGCATGTAACCCTCAGTTAGCACTAAGAACAATGTGCAAGCCTTCACACATCAAAGACGTGACTATGTGCTTTTGTCTATCCTAATGGTTTGAGAGAAAATCTTGATAAATCAACATGAGATTTCTTTTTATTTTCCCTTTTTTCCCCTTTTTCTCTTTCTTACATTTTGTTGTCTTGATTAGATAAAAAATAATAGGGGGCTGTCAATCTGTTTTCTTTTCAGGTCTTCTCTGTCTCTTTCTAAATTAGTTACAGCCTGCTTTTTGTAGCTTTATAGCCAGCCTGACCTAATTTAATTACCATGACTTGTGTGGCTTAAAGATAAATAGTTTTATTCAGCCTGCTCACTTTTGTATAAGTTTTCCCTTTCACACATCTCTCTATATTTTGGCATTCAGAATTCTTGTCCACTGTTCTTCAGTAGGTTAACACAAGGTTGGTTTATAGCATTGTCCATATTTTCACAAAAAGGCCTTTGATGCTTTTAGTCCCTGCTTTGCTCTGAGTCTGGGGGCCTTTGTGGGACACAAATGAACATTAGCTGGGGCTCAGAAGCAGGGGATGGGAAATACAGCCCTATGCCCATCATGAGGGAGAAATCCTCAAAGCTTGCTTCTATACTGCTACTGTGGAAGATTTTTTCTTATTTAAGGAAAATACTTCAGAAATCAAAGCTTGAGACTTCTCTACAGATTATGGTAAACACATAAGTGGCTAGATGATCTCCAGTAACATAACTCTGTAGCATGAAAACGCCTTCAAGCTGTCCAAGAACACAAATGCTTCACACAGAGATGTCCCTAATGCCCAGATCCCTGAGGTTCATGCCAAGATCACTGACAAATCCTTCTACCATCCTGTTGGCCACCTTTGAATACAGAAAGCAAGCAACCAGCTTATAAACTCCAAAATCCTACTTAAAAGAAGGGATCATCATATTTCTTTCTCTCTGTCAAAATGGAGAAAGATTGACCAGGAAACCCTGAGTGATGCTAAATAGTTGTTAAAAAATCTGATTCAGGTTCTCTTACATTCCTATAATCAGTGCTTTTTTAAAAAAATCTCCCATATAACACTCAGATGAATGTACAGAGACTATCTCCATGTAAATATGTTGTGTTTTGCCTATGAACACTAAATATATTTTGCAGTAGTTTAAAAATAATTCTTTGGAGGCTTACTGCAGTTCTTAATACAAATGTAGATACAGAATTTAGTGTCATTTCTTGTGTCATCTGTATGTCATCTTAATGCTGCTAAAAGAGCCTCATGCCCTTTTTTAAAAATGCATCTACTTGGGTTTAAAAAGAGTATATCTGAGATCATTAGCAGAGGAAATGGCCAGCATTAATTCTAAACTACCACAGGTTTTAACAAAAAGAACAAACTGTGAAACTTAAAAGGAAACCTAACAAATGTGTTTTATGAATACATGTGCAAAATTTTGGTTACAATCAAATAAAATACTGATATGTGCCAGACACCTTGAAGTTGCTCTCCTGTGTCTAATTCTTCTGAGCTAGATTTAAATTAATCTCCCAGTACTCGGCCTCTTCCCACCCTTGTTAGTAAACTAACAAAAGCAATTTATACCAACCACATCATAAGCAAATATAAAATAAAATATAGCAAAATAAAAATAGCAAAATAGCAAAATAAAAACTCTTTCAAGCATTTGCTTCATCCTGTTGGACACCTTTACCTATAATCACAATAATCTTCTATTAAATAAAATTACATACATGCAAGCTTATTTCAATATGTAAAATGTTTTGTTTCCAAGTGCAATATTCAAATGCCTTGTTTCAGTACTGTTGGTCTATTAATCTGATGGCAGTATTCCACAGAATTTACATGAAACTAACCTGAATAGTTGTAAAGCTCCCAGGAAGCTGATTTGCTTCAGAACAGATTGTGACATTTCTGTAGGTGTACAAAAAAACCAAATCCAAACATTTCATATAAACTTTTCAAGAAATATTGCAATCCTCAGCAATATCACAGTTAACACATTTTGAGAAAACTCAAAACTTCAGAGCCTTAGGGCATATTTCTCACACAAATAGGTTCACCTGCAAAGGAATAATTCCCAGACATCCAGTTGGAGACATCTGAGTGGTTCAACCAGGCTTTCCCATTGTCCTTTTAATATTTAATAATGCCTATTTGGATCTTTTCCTTGACTGAACTGGAGTATAACTCATGAATACAAACAGACCAGTGTTTGACACTTGAGGCAGCTGCTATCATTGTCCTTAACCCTATCTGCTTCCTGTGTGCCATTGCCTCTGTGGAAGGAAAGATGAGCCAGAAGAGACAGGGAAGCAGTTCATGAATGGCTCAGGCTCAGGCTCAGTTTACTACAGTAACTTCCATCATAGTCTGATAATTTAAAAAAATTAGCACTCCGTATAATAACGAAGGCACCAGTAGTGGATAAGAACAGCAGAACCAGACACACATAAAATAGAATAGAAAATTTGTGTGGGACATGGAATCTGTGCTGAAGGACTCAAGTGAGAGTACCTGGGCTCCTTGAGAGGTTCTTCTGACAAAGGCAAAATGTTCTTGGCAACAGTGACTGGTCACTTCTGCTCTTCCTTCTAGGAAGGTATAAATCTGCTTCTTTTATGTGTCCAGAGTACTTTGCTTTTAAATGCTTCACAAAGGCTACCAGTATGAGAGTACAGTGGTCCTTGACCGCATTTGGTATCTATAGTTTCATGCAGCCAAAAGTAATATAAGAGCAACCACAGATGAATTTTAGAAAATTTCATTCCTTATTTACATATCTATGTTACACCCTGTACAAAAATTATGCAGAATGAGATATGCCATGAGGAAAAAAAAAAAAGCACAAATCAATTCACTGGTCTGAATGTGGATCAAACGCCAATTGCACTTGGCAGAAGCACACATCTGATCATTACTGCAGCCAGATTCCAGGAAATAAAGGACAAAATATGGCACATATTCCACTGCTCTCATCATGCACAGAAAACAGCTGATATTTCGAGGTTCTGAGGTTACAACATGTGGCTCTTCTAAAGAGCAGACTGCAACCTTGAGGGGCTTGTTTTGTTTTCCAACTGAAATCTGACATGCATTACATGTGAACATTTGGAAGTCATATTGTACATCAAGCATTACATCTAATTGCTTTAACTTGTACAGTGTGCAGTCATTAAAATGACTTCCAAAATAATGGAGCACTTAAGGGAACCCTCACCCACATGTGACCCAATAAAGAGGAGCAAGTGCCTAACTGCAAGCACTTTGTACTTTAGCACAGATCCATAAGCACCCTCTTTAAATGGGGTGATGCTTGCAGTGGATAGGAAGCAGGTCACCCTATGATCTATGGACACATAAACACATACAAGGAGAAATTATTTCTGGCACAGATTTACTTCACTCAAGATTCTCTGAGCAGCAGGGAGACATCTGATATGTAAAACAGTAGGCCCCAGCCAATTAGTCTGTGACAGATAAGAACCTTTCCCTTATTTGTGTTATAGGGTTTCTATGTGGCCTGTTCCTTCGATGATTTCATGTTCCCCTCTGACTTCACTGAAATCCAGTTTTTATCAACTGGGATTCTGGCATGCTTTCCAGGTGCAACAAAGAAATAACCTGTTTGGAAGGAAGGAAGTATGATATGTGGGCCTTGTTTCTGTCTTATGGGAAGCAATGCTTTTGTAGTTCTATTTCTCAAAAAAAAAAAAAAATCTGTGAACAAGGAAAGTACTTTATTATCCATACAAATGTACCCTTTCAAAGCATCACAGGGGATTCAACCATTAATATCTAACTGCAGCATCTATCTAACTATCTAACTCAAGTATGCTGCTTTGGAAATCTGCCTTGCCATACTGGTGCAAAAAAAGTTCATACAAAAATAGTCAAGAAACATTTAGAAAATCTCCCCCATCATGAATATCTTACATTGCCTTTTAAATCTGTGCATTACTACATTCCCAAAGTTAAGAAAAGTAAAATTCTCCTAAGCCTACATCCCCAAGGTGGATAGAGACCTGTGGGATCTGCTAGATTGTTGAGATGGCAATGTTTAGAACTTGTAAAATTTTAAACTGGTACTTGCATTACTCCACTACATCGGCAAAAGCAGCACCTCACACTTCTCTCAGTAATCATTTCACAGTGTGAGCCTCAATGATCATTCACACCCCTAAAAGGATTCCCATGGGGTTTTTTCCCTTCAATCTTGTGGCTCTGCATTGAAAGACCTACAAAGGCTTCATTCTACTGATGGGAGCAGAATATTCTGAGTGGCAGATGGAACAGCTCCTGAAACAACTTGGTCCATGGTAAAGGCAGTATTTCAACAAAGGCTATAGAAAATATTAGACCAAATGTTACAGGAAGCAAGAACTACCTTCTCATATACTTCTACTTTAAATTAAAAATTGAAAGGCCTGGCCAAAAAAAAAAAGAAAAAAAATTAAAGTTCTTTTAGGTATAGTATAGAAATCATTTTTGAGGCCTTACAGAAGGGATTTTTTCTTTCTTCTTCTTGTTAACTTGATTTATTTTTATGTATCCTGAGAAGCTGCAGTCAAACTTCACACAAAAATTACTTCCAACAAAAAGGGTTCATGCTTCTGGATAGAAAACAAGAAAAACTCAGATCCAAATTCCTCCTTTACTTCCGTGACCTAGGGCAACTACTGCTGCCTTTTAAAGTATGCGTGCTTCTCCTGTCCCTGGTGATTGTTATTAATACAGGTTAGGGAAAGTGGTGATAAAGATCAATTCCCAACCCAGAAAAGAAACATTAACTGCTTCTTTCATGTCTTCCATAGTAAGTGAGCAGCTACAGTTTCAAATGATCCCCAGATGTTTACTACTCCTGGTGCTCAAAAGCAGTGTAGGTTTTCTCCAGAGCCATGTTGGGTATTTTTGGTTATCCTGCAGACTTCAACCCCTTGTCATCAGAAGGAAATGCAAAGGTGGAACAGAAAGCTTGTGTAGTGTAGAAGTCCAAGAAAAAATAAACCAAGGATGGCCTCTTACTGTTGGCCAACTTAAGCTATGCCTCTGCGTACTAATGCAAGGAATTCCTACAGAGATGGGTATGGGAACACTACAAGCTTGTCACTTAATTACAAGAAGATTTCTTGACTCTGGTAAAAATAAAATTGCTGAGATCTCTCACAAAAACAGTGTTATTTTTCTGGTTCTTTACAGCAGTGTTTTCCTACTTCTTCTTACTCAGAGCTTGGACACAGGATAGTCTGCCTACATTTGTAAACATGATAGCTAACAGAAAATGAAAAAAAAAATATCCTCCTTAGATAATACAGATTAAGAATAGTAAGAACCATTTAAATTCTACTTGTCTTTCCTTTGCACTTAGTCCTAATTATTCCCTGATGAAGACTTACCTTTACTAAAGCGTAGTCCCACTGGAAGCAATTATTAGTGATAAAAATAGGCGCTTTCCAAGAGCTTTACATAATCCAAACAGATTATTATCTGAAGAGCCTGACAATTTTGTCATTATTATAACCAGGTAAGCAAAGACAGAAGAAGAACACGCCATACACGATATTAAAGTACTTCACCTTCTTGGACTGCACTGTTCCTTTCTCCTCTCATCTTCTGAGGAACATTGGCCAAAAGATTTAGTGCTGCATGAGCAGCAGAGATGGAGAAAAAATACTCCAAACCATGGTAGGACTCAAAGCCAATCTCTTACACCTGCTACAGTGTGTATAACTTAGAGAATGTAATGCAAAACAAAAGCCTCTGATCCTCATTTCAGGACAATTACTCTGACTGAACACTCAGGTAACTGAGCTGGGCTCTTCTTTTTAATGAACGAGAAGATGCCAATCTGACCTTATTAGATCAGCCCACATGGAAATTAAACATTTACATGTATTGTTACAGTTTTTCTTTTATGCCAAATAGGCAGGCCTCAAATTGACTTCTCTGCTCGTACAATGGTCAGAATGAACCAAGTTGTTCAGTCTCTGCAGGATCAGAACCAAAATACTCTCTGAAAGGTATTTTGAACAGAGGATGGAATTTTTGACCCTCTTTCCATTGCTGATACTAAGGTGATAGGATGGCCTTGTACACAAAAATGTGTTCCCAGTGGGAACAGGAACTTTTGAGTAAGACCGTGTTAACACAGCACAGTTCTCCCAATCAGTGCCCTGGCTCAACATGAAGCTACTCTTTATTCTACTGCAAAAATACTAAACATCTGTTTCTGAACAGAACAGCACCTACTTCACATGTGAAACATTTTCATCTGCTAGCATATAAAGGCTAATGAGTGTTGAGTTAATAGTCTGTTAATTCTTGGGTACTATCAGGCATAGATTTGTTCAAATTGAACTGAAAATTCACTTGCTCAATAACTCCTGACTACACACAATCTTACTTTTATCAAAGTCATGTTACTTACTGATATATTTCACCCAGCTTGTCAAAAACAGGTAGAAAGGCTCTGAAATGCAAGCACCACAGCCAGAGGTCTTCCAATGTGAAGAGGCCAATCTTCCTGCTGGGAAAGCTGAAAAAATAAATGCACAATAAAGTGCGTCATTGAATTTCTATTTACTGGGGAAAGACACATCTCTAAATCTTAAGAAGTAAGTCCAAATCAGAATCTCTCTTCCATAGCCCTGAAATGTGAAAGAGACATTAGAACTATGCTGACAATTTGGTATTGTGGTTTGCTGAGAGAAAATAGAAGAGCAGCTGGAAAGCAACTTAATAATTTCCACACTGTTTCTCCCACTTGCGATTCATTTTATTTCGAGTTTCTTTCCCCATTCCCAAGTCTTTCACCTTTTTGTTTTAGCACTTTAAGAAATCTTTAACTTATAGATTTCCCTTTCTTTCCCCCTTTTTTTGCAATCCAGCAATTTTTTCCCTCCCATTTCACCCTGGGGGAAGTCAATTTTCACAATTAGCTAGATGGTTATAGAGGAGAAACATGAAAACACATTGAAAAAATACATATAATAATTACAAAAATAGATTTTTTAAGAATTGCAGAACTATCTTCTCTTGAAAATCAATTTCATTGATAGGGATCCTAGTTCAAAGAGAAATTCTATTGTTAATTAAGAAAATTTTGCTCCAAAATACCAAACAATTATAATTAAACATGGGACCATTTGGTTACTTGCAACATCAGGGATTTCCCAAGTCCTCATGGGGTAAGTTGTCTTAAAAGCAAGGACTTGAGAGTTTATGGAGCTCTTGTGTAGGCCACCCCCTGAGGACATCCAGGGAAGCACAACAGAAATAACTTTGCAGTTGCACAACTCCTCCTAGGATTAACTGGCCAGTAAAAGTCAAAGGCAGGAATCCACAGTCCCATTCTGCCCTGACAACATTACTTGGTGGTTCTTTGTAGGAATTAGGATGCAAAGTCTTCATTCACTCTTCAAAAGCAGATAAAAGCACACCTTAACTGGCCATGACAAGAATGAGATTTAGCTGCATGCATAGAATTAAAAGGGGATTTACAGACTGCCCAGAAAAGGACCAGTTTCCACAAAAAGCATCCTTCTGTTTGCCCATCACCAGAAAGGTGGTCACAACTCTAAGATGATACTAAACTGTAGAGACCGTGAGGCTTTTAAAATATTCTTTCATGTCCAAGATTATTCATGTATCCTTTTAAAGTGTTATTTTTGTATAGATTAGCTGTGTTTTCCATCTGAATTCCCAATGAGACTGCAACAGCAGTGTGACCTCAACTTTTTTTTTTTTTCCCCTTTTAAATTTTTTTTTACTTAGCACAGATTTTAAGATAGGAAATAATAGCAAGCTCATTGGGCTTGAAGACAATCCCTAGTGGTGCACACTTGAGCTGGGGTGTAGCTGTTAATATGTCTGTGATCTAATTCCCCACAAGTGAAAGTCAGCCAGAGAGCCCACTTACTCAAAGCAAAATAATCGTTAGGTTAAATATCCTGGGATCTGTAAAATCCACTGTTTCTAAAATTAATCTCCTTTAGTCCATGAAAGAAGGCTAGGAGGATTATGCATCTGCAAAGAACACTCTACTACAGGTAGTTAAACTCTTCCCTCATGCAAACTGCTGAGGTCACTGCAGCTACAAAAGCAGAGGGTTTCCCTGCAGCATCTGCCAGGGGACTGGGGAGCAGATCCTGGGGATACTTCATGCAGCAGGATATAATTCAGTAATGGTTAATAGCACAGCCTTTAGCAGTTTTAGAGTAAAATGACACCTTGTACCTTTGAAACATTGGGGCTTGCTGGCATAGTCTGGCTATTTCCATTGGGGCACACACTGCAGCAAAGGAGCTGAGTCCACAAATTGCTCCATTGTGTGACCCAACCACACAACTGCCCCTAAAATACAAACAGGGCACAAGTGCAGACACTGTGCTGAGACAACTCCTGATCTGTGCAAACCAAAACCAGCTCAAACAGATGGACAAAAGTACAGGTGTAGTACACTCTCTTCCCCCCTTTCCCACATTCTCTATTCTTGTGCATCCATTGAAGCCTTAAGGATGAAGGACACAGTTTAAAAGTGAAGAATTATGTTTTGCGTCCTTTAGATGAGAAACGTGGTAGCAAATGGGACATTTGCTTGTTTGTAGGCAGATAAATTTTTATTTCATCTGTGATAAGTGTGTCTCATCAAACTATACCTGATTTAACAACTTCCTTAAAACGCACGTTTCTAAAATAGGGCTCAGGATGAATTAAAGGACCACATGATTGTTTCTGTTTCATTCTTTCTGAAATTTTCTGGATGCAAAGCCCCTTCACTGCATTGTAGCATGTTCTCTTACAAGATAAAGATTTGACTTTCTTAAAATATTGTTCACTTCTGAAGCTGCCCAGGAATGAAGGAACAAAGCCCTGTTTGGTGAAAGGCTGCAGATGAAGTGAGCATGACCAACAGCCACAAGGACACAACCTGTGCCCTGAGCAAGTGCAGTCAGCCAGGACAGGAAGCCAAGCCAACACAAAAATGTGGTGCAGATGGGCAAGATGATTGCAAAATAAAATAAACAGGCTTTAACAGGAAGCAGAAAAGCAGAAAGCTTAGCTTGTCCTTATACAATTCAAGCTACATTTGCAAGTGAACATGCTTGCAACTAATAAACATCTCCACTGACCACATTTTACATGAAATTGGAGAATAATCAGTTTTTTATGATAGGAATGAGTACATGAAGTGCTTTGCAGGAGCTCATATAATCTACTGTAACACTCTTGGCTTACTGAACACTTTGAAACAGAAACTGAGCATTTCAGCAGAAGTTAACCCAGCTCAAGAGCCCTTGAAATCGGCTTTCATTCATCACCCATAGATTATCTACTCTCATGACTACTCCTCCCTTTCTGCACTATTATTATTATTCATGATTTGTCAGCAGCCAAGAAATTCCTCTGGGTTTCAGTGATGAAGTGCTTCATTTGGACTAATTGTTTCATTTACTTTAAAAGAACAAAGAAATCTGTCAAAGCACATTTACTCTTTTGAGGCCACTTTTGGATATCTATTGCCAGTCATTAAGATTTTTGGAACTGAACACTGAAGATTGAACTTCCAAAAATATTTTAAGTCAGAGCAGCACACAGGAGACAAGGTGAAAAGCGCATCAAAGCTGTTGCATTTGTGCCACTGCACAATTCACCTGGATGTCACTAATTTTCCCAGCCTGCCTTGGCAGATCTCAGATATGATACTGGAATTACAGTTCTTCATCCTCTGTTCCCTGAAAACTCAATCTTGTTTCATCCCAAACTTTTGTCTCTGCTCCGCTGCCTTGATGTTACAGTTCTCCTGTACCAGTGCATCCTGTTCCTTTCTCTTCTGCTCCTACCCTCTGCTTCACTTCCAGCTTACCTGCATCACCCTCACTGGCCTGCTGGAAAACATTAAACTGTAGCTTCACCTGGTTCAGTGCATCATGGGTTGTCAGAATGTGGTTCAGGTTAAACATACTCTGGTTGGCCCCCCAAAAATTGAAAATCATTATTTTACCGTGTACTTTTCCCTGGGCTGTGCCTGGACTGGTATCCATTTACACTGCTCCCCAGTCTCCCATCCCAGTGCCTGTGTGGCTAACGAATTAAAACTTTAGTATCCAGAGAATGTAATGTACCTTTTTATTGTAAATTTTTATGGCATTATTTCCTTACTATATCAGTACCCAAGAAGAATGTTAAGAGCCATTTGAATTCAACTATTTGCATCTTTCTACAGACTATATAGAGTTGTTAAGGGAATACAAAATAGACCTCTATCATTCTTTAAGCTGAACTTCTTGTCTCACTGACAAGCCACCTGTGATGCTAATTCTGTGATATATTATAGGCTTTTGTGCAAGACTGAAAGGAGTTTGTTAGGTGCTACAGATGATTAACCATGAGACAAGTAGAAAAAAGAAATTTTCACCCCTTTAGTATTTACCAAATTTAAGACTTATTTGTTGTCTGTCAAACTAATATTTTAAAACAGAGGACACTTCAGTTTTAAATGGCATTACACTGAGAATTTGCCTGTTACAGTAAAAAATAGACAATTTCATTTTATATTTTTCTTTCTGCAGACCACAAAATAAATAGTATACCTGCATTTTGTGTCATGTACTTGGGCATAGTTGTAAAGATGCTGCTTCTCCTCACCTTGAAGCCAAACAGATTGTAGTTTTTCACCTAATGCTTAAACAAACCTGAGGAAAAGCTCTCATACTGTCAGTTCCGTTTTCTCCTAGGAATTCACAGTGGAACTGTCTTTCCCAAACCACTTGGGCTGTACAAAGACTTGAGCTCCAGCTCACAATGTAAGCAGCAAAGAGGATTTTGACACTCTAAGATAACTGGAATGGAGTTGTCCAGGCTGTCTCCAGTACCAACAGGAAGATGTTAAATAATGGCCAGCAGCAGGTGAGGTGAGTCCCTATCTTGCATCAAACAAACAAAAAAGCTGATATTGATGATGGCAGAACCAAAAAGAAACTCGAGTACTTCAGTATAAAATCATCACTCCAGCAGCAGCCTAGCACCCTCCCTGATTCTAGGCCTGCTGGCCTAGAGATTTCTCCGCATGGCAGAAGAAAGATTATTGAGCACATAAATCATCATCTGCCCCCAGAGTACACCCCATAAAGTCTATTTATTGCAAAGGGAGTTCCATGAAGGCAGATCCTATAACACCATGTTTTCAAAAGGTATTTACCAAAAGCCTGTGGCTGAAGTCCAGGAGTGCAGCTCAAGACCACATGCACAGGCATCTGACAGGCACTGCATTCCCTATGCCAAGCAATCCATCCAGAGTGAGCACTTGCTCCAACAGAGCAAGATCTTTGCAATCTAGTAATCTCCTCCCCCACATCACTCAATCTGTCCACCCTTCTCCTATTTCATACTCCTAGAGACAAGCAAATACTCCACTTTTCACTGTAACTTCTCTAGCTTCACGATTTCCCTCAGTTTCCTATCATCAGGTTTACTCAAGGCAGCTCCCTCAGATCAACCACCATTTTCTGACAGAGTAGAACCAAGACAAAGCCCAAGGCTCTAGTAAAACATGCTTGTCCCATCTCAAAACCTTGCTGAGCACAGGTTTCTGCTTTTATTCATTATTCACATTATTTTAAGAGTTTTCAAGCGATTTTTAGTACTATGGTACATTACACCTTTTGTGCAACTGTTGCTCCAAGTCAACAGGTTTTGTTTCTTTACCAGTTTTAGACTCTCTTGATGCCTCTCTAGTTTTTGCATTTCTAGGCAAATTAGTAGATCCCCTTCACTAGTTTGTCAATGGGTTTTTTTTTTTCCTTCTTTTGTGCAGCCTAACTCTTCAAGTGGTGTCCTTTGACTTGATTCCACACTGTACCTTCCTTCACATAGCATTTGCAATGCTTTGATCACTCTCCCCTCATCATTTTGTTCCTCCACCAGGAAAAATATATTAACACCAGAAACTTTCCACTCTAGGTAAGGGGGCAACTTTCTCCTTGGAAACTCTGCCTGTCATGCTCAGTTTTACATTGTGCCTCGTTATTGACATTGACAATGAATGTTGGCTACTTACGGAAATTGGGGACATAATTCTCACCATAAAACATTTACCGGAGTAAACTCAACCCCACAAACAAATTGATGCATACAAGTGGAATAATATAAAAGCCACCAGCAGGGCACAGCTTTACTTTATGCAGATGTACAGTTTGCACATTATGGGACTCAACAGCACTCAAGTTTCCAATAACTTCTTTTTTTTGCTTGACCAATTTTGTTCATTACTTATAGGTCCCTGCAGAATTCTGAGCTGTTATTACAAACATATACATTACAGAAGGAACACGGCCTGACATGCATAGCTGTTTAATAAGGTTTTCATCAGCTGCTTTTACTGACATTTTTCATTTCTCTTAAGCCCTGCTTTTAATGTCTCAGTCTTCATTTGATACCATGAAACAAAAGGAGTTGAACAGAATGTGTTCATGGCTGAATATCAAAAGAATCACACAATGCACTTGAAGCATGAAGGCTCTGTAGGCAATTTCCGTTCCTGTTTGCATATGCAATCTAGACTGGAAAAACTTCCCTCTTTTCCTATATCAGATCAACCCCATTAAAAAAAAAATTCTCAAAGAATTGAAAATAATACTGAGTTATAAGTCTAACATCCAAAGAAAAGCACGCCTATTTGCATGAAGAATTTGGTGAAATTTTCCAAGAACTGCTCTTGTGAAACTGTACAACACAAGTGGATGTTCAAAAATCACCCATCCCAGAGAACATGAGCCAAAACAAAGTGTCCTTTTATCACTGAGAAGGGATTGTGAAGTTCTAAACTTTAATTATTTGAGCTAATAAGGTTGGCAAAAATAAAAAGCAGTCCTCTATCTTACCAAGATGTCAATAAAGTGAGAGTCTGATGGCCAATTCAGGTCCACTAGGACCTGAGGCAAATTTATACTGGCTCGAGGGCACAGCTCTGGTTCATACAAAAAAGCATATTTTAAGTGGGGCTACATTTACTAAAGAGTGGTCTGTACCCAAAATCAAATTGTTATGATCCAACCATTAAAAAAAAAAAGCAAAAAACTCTGATAATTTTTTCAACTCACAGGTCAGTATTAATGGCGTCTCTACATCCCTCTCAGCCAAGCTTTCCCAGCAGAAAAGAGGTTGAAAGAAGATCCAGTACATTTTTTCTAGATATTTTTTCTACTTTGGTGGGGGGTGTAACTCTTCAACATGAGATGTTTCATGATAAGAAGAGGAGAAAGAGAGAGAAGCTTCACAGCCTGTGGTCAAAGGAGGTGAACAGAAAGTTTTCCTATGGATGCAATCCTGCTGCAATTACACTTCTTTTCACTTCAGTGGATTTCTATCGATGGCCATTCTTATAAACCTCTCTTTTCCTTAGCTCACAGTTCAGCTCTGCTGCATGGGGTTGGCTTTGTCCCAGCTATGCTCTACCTCCAGCAGCTGTGATGGATGAAGGATTCAGATTCACAACCCCCTTTCCTACATTTGGGACACACTACAACATTCTGGGCAAATACAGTTTCTTTTTCAGATCCCCATAAATATCAGCAGGTAACATGAAACCTGAGCTGCTTTTGCTCAGATCTGATACCCAGCACTGCCAGAAAAGAGGGTTATGCTGAAGTGTCCTGGACAGCTTTACGGATTGAAAATGCCAGTGCCAGCATATCTCAAAAGAATCTCAGAAGTTGACTGTTGATGCAATAAATCTGAAAATACATCCAACAACAGCACAGAACAAAGAAAAGCTGTGAAGGGTGGAGAGGAAGCTGGGAGAAAAAACCAGACAGGCTAAAAAGTTGGGAGTTGGTGTTCAGTGTTATAAATATTACCTAATTGTTTTGTCAAGACCTCTGCATTCACAGGTCATGCAGAATGCTCCAGAATTAGTCAGTGTCTGTCAGCTAAAACAATTCCCAAATGCCCTGATACCTTCAACCTGGCAAGTAACCCTACTGCCTACAGCTATTCCTTTTAACATCTGGGGGGATGATGATGCTGTCCATACAAATATCTACTGGACTTGCAAGTCACATTCAGGAGCAGTCATTACATTACCAGTGTGCAGTCAGAAATAAGTGCAGCTGGTAAAATACCCATCATTCAACAATCTAACGAGATTGTCACAAAGATGATTAAAACATGGCCCAGATTCCTGCTTTGACAGTCACTTACTCAGGCAAGAAGCAGTTCTGAACCTCTTTAGCCTCTGTTAATATAGGTATTAACAGTTAGATCCCAGATTTTACTTGCCTAAAATGGAGCTCACATAGTTTCTAGGAGTATTCAGTGATGTTATTTGATACCACTTTGCTTATTTGTCAGAAGGAGCAGTATTTTTGTTATTAAATTTTAATTTGCCATGGCTTCTATGTAAGACTGCCAGCTGCAAGGTTTTGTATAGGGGCTAAAACATTTCTGCTCCTACAGTCAGGTCCAAGTCTTATTAAAATTAAATGGGTATTTTGAGCATGTTTTGAGTCACCTCTGATTATTTTAAGCTACGGTTTGTATCATCAGACAAAAACACCCCCTTAACCTAAAAATAGTCAAGAAATATGTAATAATTACTTTTTTAAAACCTGCAATTTACAGTGACATTTAACCCATTTTCCACAGCTGCAATTTGACAAGTATGTAATTACATCTGACCAGTGATAATCACAGACATAAATAAAATAAGGCACATTGAGGCTGACCCTTCTTAATTGAACTTTGCCTGCAATTAATGATCCATTGTCTGTATATTATTTACAATCAAGAAACAATTTATAATAATCTTCTATGATTACATCCTATTTTTCTAAATGAAAATGATATAATGGGTTGTTTAGTTTCTTAGTTATTTAGTGTAAAGGGACTGCTCACTTCTCATCACCTTCACTCCTGCCAGGAAGCACAATCCATAGGCCAGGTGGGATACCTGGGAGACCTGAGATGGCTTTAGCCCCCTGTACTTCAGACCATGGCTCCCATCTCTTGTGATGACAATGACAACATTAAGCTTTACTCTTTAGCTCAAGTAGAAACAATGGATGTGGTTTATGTCTGAAAACAGCTAAATATATA
The DNA here is from genome assembly GCF_009650955.1 of Corvus moneduloides. Classification (NCBI taxonomy): domain Eukaryota; kingdom Metazoa; phylum Chordata; class Aves; order Passeriformes; family Corvidae; genus Corvus; species Corvus moneduloides. The sequence goes on from NC_045480.1 coordinate 70,089,717, forward strand.
CAAATATATAGCTAAATATATACAAAGTGCCACTTACAAATATATGAGAACAGTTATTAAGGCAACCTGTGATGAGCACATATTTATCTCCAAGAACTTCCACTTTTAATGGAGAAGCATAACCTGCCTCCCTAATTTGTTTTCTCCACAGACCTTTGTCTTCCATCCCCAGCTTTATTTTAACAATTAATGAAGTCATTATAAGTCTTTCTATTGATTTCAGTAGCCTCCAGTAGAAGCCTCCAGCCCTGCCTCTGGGAGCTGCTTTCAGTTCTCTTGGCTAAAAGGAATTTGTTAGCTGTGCAGCATTACATATTAATTTATACCACCAGGTCTGACAGTCTGCCTGGGAGGCAGAAAGGCTGTAATTTAATATTTTAAGGCACATTATGTTCATTAAATGATATGTGTGCATTACCTGACTGTAGAAGTTAACAGAAATTAATTTTCATATAATAGAGTGCAGTATAAACTAATGAGAAATAAAGGCATGCTGGTCACCACACCATAACAAAACATTCTCACATCCACACGTACCCCCTGAGAATTGTTACCTCATGCCCTGCGTGACAGATGTCTACCAACAGTGGGCTTTGTTGTCTGAGGTGACTCACCTGGAATAAGTTAATGCCTCTAAGTGAAGCCAAGGAATGTTAACATTTTAAAGAGCTCAGGGATACAATAAATCCTTACACTGGATTTATGGTATTGGCATCATATTTAACTTTAGTATCTGTGATGTTTTTCCACATTAGGTATGAAAAGTGACTGAGAGGTTACAATTGTACTCTAGAACATACCTATACTGCAACTAAAACCTCTTTTTCCTTCTCTAATCCCAAAGCTAAAATGACTGTATTGATCCACCAATGCCTCAGGATAAAAATGTGTGCATATTTAAAATCATATTCTATAAAATGCAAATTGGCACACCACTCAAAAAAACCTACTGAAATGACACAAAAGTAAATGGAAGAACAAAAGATTCTTATAAACCAGATCGCTATTCCTATTGGATAGCAAACACCTGGCGTTTTCATGGCATGTTTATTCTGCCTTTAGCATTATGCTCCTTAGGACAGATGATTTCTCATGGCATCGGAAGGCAGCAAGTTCTGTCAAGATTTGCATGCCATAAATTTAGGCAAAAAGCACTGGAAAAGGTGCGTGGGCCTAAAAACTATTGAAACACAAAGGAATATTTAGATTCAAGATGCTTCGGATCAGCACACGAGTGCAAACCAACTTTTGTAAATAAACATTTTAGAAAAATAATGTAATGAAAAAGAAAATAGGAGTATCTGATGACTCATCTCCTTCCTTGTATTCAGCTTCCAAATGATGTACCTAGACATATGTATACATCCAGAATCTTCTCTGCAAGAGGGACTTAATATTGAGACATCGCAGCTTTCTTTGTATCCTTCATACTCTTCCCTGTGTTGCTATTGCCTCCAATGACCTATTTCTGTCCATTTTTAAGAGACCAGCTAATCCAACTGCACCTCTTGCTAACACCAGATCCTTACAAATGCATTACAGTGACTCTTGAAATTCCTGATTCCTCTCACCTTTGACTGAGATCCAGAGTTTCCAATGGCAAATCCATATTCTCACATCAGAAAAAGAGACTGCTCCTTGGATGTACTTAGGTTTCGAGCATCAAAAGCAAACATCTGGCAGTGTCTTGGAAATTGTTCTCCACTTTACAAATACGAAATGGATTTTTCTACAGTGCCAGTGGGAACTCAAATTTCTAATAGCTTTGTGCTCCACTGGCCCTCAAGAAGAAAATGTCCAGGTCTTAGCCATAAGCACTATTAGTAGATATTCCCTAATTATAATTTCCATGATACCTGAATGAATACACCTCAATGTAGGCTTCCAAAGCATGTGCCAAAGAAAGCATTTAACTTTCACTTGTACTTGTGCATGTATTACCCACATGACTGAACGCATGGAACAGAAGAGCACCAATTAAAAACTACTAAAAAAATAACTCTCTAACCATTTAAAAGTATCATCATTTACTTTATAAGGACAAGGATGCAAAATTCAGCACAGCCATTCTTACGTAAGTTTTCAAATCCCTGCATGGGGGATCTCAAAATTCTCTGACCCTCATAGGCAATTTTATCAAGCAGTGAGAATTTTCGGAACTTTTCTCCTCAAAATAAAACTACAAAATCAAACTGAATAACAGAATCAAAAGTCAGTAAAACACTAAGACTAGTGTACTAGTAAATATTACAGAATTATTTCCTTTTTCCCTGGCTGTTTTTGGGGGGGTTTTTTATTATTTGACAAGATATCACCTGGTGTAAAGTAGAATTCATTCTTTTCAGTCTGGAACACAACAGGACATTACCTACTCAATAACAACAAAGAAACCTCTCCAATGTCAGGGTTTATCTACTGGTTATCATGGAGGGCTGTGATGCTGATGGAATGTGAGCACAGGTCTTGCCACTTTGACCACACTGCCTTTCCAAACCTTGTCCCAAATGGAAACAAAAACCAGTTGTGACATCAGAAACCTGATTAATTGAGAGTGGCATTCTGAGCCTGCTGCTGGTGACCCAATGACTGGGAATTGCCCTAGAGGTTTAAAGTCTCGTGTCCTTCCCAGGGTGGCAGTCACAGATATAACAAACCTGTCCAGTTAAATTACATTAGCCAAGTACTGTTTACAAATGTGGGGATCACATACGGCCTGCCCCTTGTTTGGCACAGACAAGCACAATCAGCCCTGGCATTTGAAGCTGCTGACAGATTGCCAGCCCCTGGTGCAGATGGTGGCAGCTCAAGAGCGCTAATTACCGATGACATTAATGATGAGGTAACCTGTCTCTCTTCAGTTAATAAACAGATGTAATGTATTTCCTATTAATTTTTTTCCCAGATAACAAATTGCTTCTTAGATAACAAATTGTAGCTTTAATGGTGGAGAGCAACAAAACCAAATTATCTATTCTTTGGAAAAATTTGTTTTCCACTAACTGCTCTAAACAATCAATAAGAGAATTACAACTGGCATTACCCACTGAGAACAGAAGCAAAGGAGTCAAAGTCAATTAGCTTCCTACAGTATGATGCACTCAGATGGAAAGAGTCATTACAACAGAGTGTAAAAGTCAAACTATAAAGTGTGCAGCTTCAGGAACAAAGCAGACTCTGACAAAGTCTAACTGAGGGCTTTTACATACCTGTCAATTCTTCATGTATCACTGCAGTTCCCAGTTTTCCTTTAGATGCTTCCAAGAAAGGATAAAAGACAAGGTAAGAGGGCATCCTTGGCTCTTGGGAGCTCACTACAGCTGTAAGTCTTCAGAAGTCATGACCGAGAAACATCTCATCTACAGAATAAAAGGAACAGACAATCAGCTCAGTTCTCTGTCTTAGTACAAACATGATAAATGTGGAAAAGCCAAGAACTCCATGGGAGCTAGTGAAATATTGTGCAAGTGGCAGTGTTAGGTTTACAGGTGGACTCAATGATGTTAAGGTCTTTTCCAACCTAAATGATTCTATTGACCATCCACACCAGAGAAAAATTCAAGCACATAAAATAGACCTATTCTGCTGGAGTTCTCACTGGTGTTCTATTTCATTTTCCTCAAATGCATGAAGTTTTAGATTTACTTTTATGTTTTAGACATTATTCACACATTACTTGGTAGTTCTAGTGCATTCAATTAGAAAGTAACATTCTAACACACTTTGTGTTGGATATAACTCACTTGGTGTGTCGGAAGAGTCAATTACTTCACATTAATTCACATTAATCCCTTGTACCCTACAGTGAAAAAACGTCTATTTTGCCCTTGAAAACTGAAATCATGAAGCGCTACATGAGCCCCTGACTGATTTATCTTCTCTCCTGGGCCGAGTTCCTCACTTTTAGTAAGGAGTGGCTCTGGCACAAGCTACTTGAATGACAGTGCTTGCCTCCCCCAGACCCTTCCGTCAGGACACTCTCCTGCACAGGTTTATTTCCCTACAACAACATCTCTAATTTTATACAGGGTAAAAATTGCTGACCACCCATGATCATAATGAACTGAGCAATGTTTTCAGCAGTGATGTAATGCTGTATTCAAAAACACGTTATCTTCCCACTTTCTACTTTCTGCTGTTGCACACAAAGCAGTCCACTCACTCTTTCATGCAAGCACCATTGCAAAGGCATCCAAAACTTCTGTTTAAGGCCACCTACCACTGCTTTTCCATGAGTTATCAGAAACAACACAGCCAGCCTATTGAGAAGTGAATAACAATGAAAGCTGTTCAGGGCTGGGAAAGGTTTACATACATCCTCACAGCACTCTTTATTCAGAGATTGTAAATAACAACAGTGTGCAAGCCCTACAGCCACTAATTTAACACCACGTTGTGTCTCCCTCTGTTTCCTTCCACTTGCCTCAAACAAAGTCAAGTTCTAGTGACCTTTTTTGGCCACTATATATATAACTGGCTTTTGTGACCTCAGTAAAAAGCATTAAATACCTCGTACAAAGCACATAGTACAGTCTGTTGATTATCAATGGGTTATTATGACTGGGTTTATGTTAGTTTGTCTACACACTGGTGACTAATTAAGTTTTGTTGAAAGAGAAAACAAACATTTTGTTCTGTTTTGTTGCAAAACACTACTAATTCAGAAACTATTCTGCTGCAAAGCAGAAAAAGGAATGAAAAAAAATTATCATATTGAACAGTTCTCAGCTCTTCTCCTTGGCCAGGATTCTTGTGAAATGAAGGCAACATTCCTCCACGGCTGTACGCATAACAACAGTAAGTTAAGCCACCTGTATAACATGGTCTATTTTCCTCTGCAAGAGAGAGCACGTGGTGGTTGGAACGGAAACTTGATACAGGAGGAAACATCTCTCATACAGACTCTTGTTTACAAAGCCACTGACAAAATTTTAAATATTGTTCCAAATGCCTTGCTTACTTTTCCACCAGAGATGTTTTTTTCCTGTGCTAACACAAGATAGATTTCCACAGAATGCCAGCTGAGTGCTAACCTTTGCTCTTTACAATGTATTCCTCTACAGAGGAGACCAAATTCTGCTTTCCTTCTCATTTTGGCAACTACTGTATAAGTATAGTTGCACTGTGTCATTCTGAATCTCAAGTTCTGCTTATAATTTGTAGCATTTATCTCATGTTAGACAGCTTTTCTTCCTTACCACTAGAATCCTCATACTTTAAAGATATACAGGGTAGGTATCCAACAAAACTTAAGTCAGCTCTCACTATGCAACTTTTGCTCTTCCTTCACACACATGAAGTGTTTACACAATGAAAGGAAATCTTTCCTCATACTTTCTGCTCATCGGGGTCACCTGAAATGTGCCACGCAAAATGAAATTGCTACAAACAGTACCCCAGCTCATCCCTCCTTCTGCACTCTGCTAACACTTCACCATGCACACAATGTGGTAATTGCTTTTGCTTGACTTGTTCAAACAGCCATTTTCATGATGTGACAGCTAGGGCACTAATATATTTATGCCCTTTGTAATCGGCCAGCACTGCTTGTAATTAGGTGCAAAGTTAATTAAGTGCAATGCATCTAATAACTGCCTGCCAGAAACTGTAAAGTCTGATTTAGCGCATGAACTGTCAAGGTGTCAGAATGGTGTGCTAAAAAATAAGTCGCTAACAGAGAAACAGTCCTGCCACAAGCCAGAGAAAAGCACTGTGACAGTGAGTGAGCTGAGGAAAGGAAAAGCTAAGTCAAAACTTACTATTTCCAACACTGGGACATGAGCCACCTGCATGTTGATAAGTTTTATCTTGCTTAATGGAACAATAAATTGAAGTATTCTTTTATTTACCAGCCACTGTCTTCTCCTATAGACAACCCTTCCCTTCAAGAGCTATACATATGGTATAGAACTTTTTAAAGTCTGGAAATAATAATAAAAGAACAGATTTTTTTTTAAGTAATGCGTAAAAAGGGTTATAAGCAGAATGAAGAAGGCCCAGAGAGTCTCATTTCATGTTCAGGGACCTGGTTTTATTTGTTTCTTTTATTGCATAAAACACAGCTTTTCTTCTACAGAACCTAAGAGAATATTCCATATTCTTCTTCCTCCTTTACCTTTGATTTGCTCAAATGTTCCCTTCACCTCCATCCCTATTTGGTATCAGCGGCAAAATGTTCTTTTCCTCATTTTAAGCATTCAGGGCAGATGCAGAAGAAAAGCACAGCTGGTCAGCAGGGGCAAAAATAAACACCCAACAAGCAAATGACACAAATTCTCCATACAGAATAACGCAGGACTAGCTGTACATCAGGTTAGAAGTTCCAGCAAGCACAACTGATGAGCTGCTCACGTACCACAGCAGCACAAGATACCTGCATAATTCAATAATAATAATTTGATTACTCACACACACAGATGGATGAAGCTCAGAAAATTTCCTGTAAGATAAGAAGAAGGAAAGCATGGGCAATGCTCTGAAGCTTTTTTAGGCCAGCAGATGCAAATAAATTGATGGAATTTGTATACATAGAGGACAGCTCACAAACCTTCAGAGATCATCTAAGTTCAAGGGGAACATTTCTACCTCCAAAGCAGTCCCCAGTAAAGCTCTCCTTTTAAAACACTTGGCAGAAATCCATGTCAGATAAGTCAGTCTTGGTGGTTTGTTATAATGAACTGATATTTGATCAGGGAAATTATGCTCTGGGTTGACATGAAATTAATAATGCTTGTTGTGTGGTGCCCATTGACAAAGGTAAATGCTAATAGCTCTGAAACCCTAATGAATGCCAAAGTACTCTTCTGAGCTTTGATTAGTGCTCGTGTTGTGCAATTATGCTTTTCTATAATTACTGTGAATTACCATCATGATATTATTATTCTCATATTTTCTATTCCTCTGAAATTCTCAAAATTTCCTGCAGCTAAAAATGGATTTCATTTGCATTATCACAAGCTTTGATTGTTTAATGAAAAATAATTCCATGCAGACTCTCTTGTTAAATTGTCCATTTAAAATTTTCCTGTTATCTAGATTATGTTGAAGTGTCCTTTCTTTCATTTATCATTTGCCTCTATTATCACAGTCACTGCCCTCACTTCATGCTACATTTCAGAGAGAAAGAAAATATGAAAGCTATTTTTACTCATACCCTCATCTTTTGCCTGGAAGCCCTTTCCTCTGCATGTTCTCCCTTTTCCCTAAAATTCCTCACTTGGAAAGCTTAAAATGAGGGGGAAAAAAAAAAAAAGAAAAAAAAAGAAAAGGCTTTCTTTTCAGGAAAATGTGGTAGGTATGCTAAAAACAATTTTTTTTTTTTTTAAATTACAATAGGGTCTGCAGAAGGATACCTTGGACTTGCAAGTCAAAATGAGTATGGTACCAGAACCAGCAAAATCCATTCAAAAGCCAAGCTGCAAAAACTCTGGGAAATGTAGATTTGTAAGAGTATGAAGGAGCCTCGGAGGCATTGAGCTGAATAATTTTTAAAAACCACCAGACAGATATGACCTTAACAATTAAAAAGTACAAAAGCGTCCCACAATATAAAGAAGAGTTCATCTGATATTTGAAATATTTCTTCCTACATCTGTCACTGCTGCACAAAGCGTGTGTACATTTAAATAGGTGGACAAAAGGAGATAGAAACAGCCTCTATACTTCTAAATTTAGGGGAAGTCAGTTAACTTTTTCTTGGCTTACATTGAAAGTTTTCATTTCTATTGCAACAAAAAAGGAAAAATCTTGTGACCTTTGCACAGTTCTGATAGTTTTAAGATCTGATTTTCATGTTTTCCAGTCCCTCACCATCATTTTGCTGCCTGCAAATTAAAAGCATTCGTTGCGGTATTTCCACTAAAAGAGTAATTCAGTTATTTTTCAAGAAGATTATGAGCAATTTTTTGATGTATTGAGAAATTATGGACTAGAAGATGGTCTATATAACTAAATTTATATTATGTATTTCACATACATAAAAATATTATTTTGTGGTTTTTGTCTCCGTTATTTCTTTCCAGCCTTTTCCAACTGCTTCCATTTTCACCTCATATATGCATCTGATTTTCCTCTCCCATACACACAATTCTCCTGTGCAAAGTGTTAATAGAACGTGTGTGGTCACAATTTCACACTTGGATTATTCAAATAGCTCCCAAGTTAGTCAGGAGAAGTTTGACCATGTCCATATGTATACTTAAGGAGATGAAAGCCTGGATCAGATGAAGGAAAACAACCTTTTTAAAAAACAAAACATCTTATATGAGGTTATTTATGCCTTCATGATTTTTTTTTTTTTTTTTTAATTTTCACCAGGGATAAAACCAAATGGAAATACTTCATCTCTAACTTTATTGTGATGTGGGGAAAATTGAGCCCACATTGAGCATCTGCAGATTGCCTCTTTCAAAGCTGTGCTGCACCAGGGGGATTTCGTAACGACAGCTAAAGAATGTTGGGAAGCAATCGAAGCAGGGATGTGCACTCATGAAACCATGGCTTCTTTTCCTATGTTTGGCAGCATTACCAACCTGTTCCCATCACTTCCTACATGGATCACCATCCCAGTGGGCTGTGCAGATGTCCTGATGAGCCTGGGATACACAATCATCTCTGACCTTGCCATAAATACCATCCCTTGTCCAAGGGAATAGGCATGGCCATGACACTGATCACAAGATTGGCACCTTGCACACTTGAAGCTGCACTGAATTAAGTAGGGCTGTTATTTAGGTACCCAAAATGAGAGCCCATAAACAAACAAGATGGAACAAGACAGGGATCAGGGATGGGGCACTGTCCTTGCCAGTGAGCCAATCTTCTGCAACTGGAACCACTATAAATGGAAATTATTAGAGAAGCTCCCACCCATACTTCATGGAAACTTCCACCCTGCCACCCACATGGTCACTGCCCAGTCTTACCCCTCCTATGGGAGGGTCAGTACAGATTCTGCTCACTTCAAAATTTTTCTTTCATATTACAGATCAGCTTCAAGGGCCTAGGAGAGAAGCTAATCCTACACACATGTGCCTCTGGTGAGATGGCAACTGTCCCTGGCCAAGGAATTAACACCCCTTTTAAAGTTATCCTCTTTATTCTGAGCGTCCAACAAACAAATCAAATCCAGCATTTAGCAACTGCATGTTTCACATCACCAAAAGCCCTTTCAGATCTTGAAGCTGTACACACTGTCTGCTGGAATGACCCCAGGCACTCTGTGGCAATTGAATTACAAGCAGTGACACCCTCTTTCCCACCCCACTGCACTGAGTTACCTCCACTGGCTACAGAGAGGACTCCACAAGCTTTCACGCAGGCAGCAATGTGCTGGACAACAGTGGGAACAGATTATTAAATATTTCTTTTATCTTCACTTACAATGGCCACAGATTAAACCAGCCCACAAATATTTTCCATTAGAGTATTGCAGCCACAAGGTTCCAAGCCTTGGAGACCAAGGGTGTTTTAGGTGGTTAGAACTCTTCAGTCACTTTTATCTAGCCCAACCCACTTTATCCACAAAACCTTGAAGAAAATACTCAGCCACAAGCCACAGCACAAGACAAAATGTGGGTTGCTCTGCTGCCTGCTAGGCCTCTGAGATATCACAGGTTTAGCTGTTGACCTTTCACTGCAGTTTAGATTTTGTTTGAGGATGTCAGAAATATTCCCTGTGATTGGAGAGACTGCAGCCAGTGAGCTGGGTGGTCGTCTGCAGTTAGAGGCTTTCTGGGCTCTCAGGAAGTGATTGTGCTAATCCATCACTGAACTCAGTGGCTTGAGCAGCCATACTACTTCACTATTACTGCAGTGTGGAGGGGGGAGGTTCCTTTCTGGATGAACTGGACTAGCATTGACTCTGGATCCTGCCAGTAAATAAATATTGTCTAATTTTTAAAATTATCTTTGTATTACTTTGTGCAGTGCTTCACCTGTATGCAGGAAGCATTTTACTTCCTTCCCTCTGGATGGTCTGCGGAGAATGGAAGAGCAGCCTGAATGCAGAGATGTGAAGAAATTACACAGAGTGCTGTATCCAAATCCCTTCAAACATGGAAACGGTCTGATGGGTTCATATCCATTAGCACATGGTTATTCTATTTATTCTATTCTTTTAAATCTACCTGGCTATGGCTAATGCAGTGACTCTTAACTGCTCTGTGGATAACTCACAGGGATTTGAGAGAGGGAGGTCACATCCAGGATCTACTGCTTTGCTCCTAAAGAATCTTGGATTAATCACTTTCCTCCCCTTGTTACTATTTCTGATTGCAAAGCACAGAGTTATTTAAGGGCAGGAAGCTGTACTAAAAGTCATTATTATTAAAGGATACCCTTCTTTTCAAACTCCACTAAACTGAAGGTTTAAAAAATGTGCTGCTGTAATCAGTAAAAAACACAATTTGTTTGCACTAGGATGGTTCTACCTGTCACCAACTAGGTCATATTATGTAACTGTGGCCAAACAGCATTATTTTTTTCCTAGGCAGCTACATAGAAGCCTGGAGGGATGAATGAGCTGTCCCAGAGTCTGGCTAGAAAGACACCAAAGAACTTGTAGTTGTACATAACTACCAAGTCCTTACTTGGGCAACCAGGGACAATATACGGAGTAACTCACACAGCTTCAATGCCCTGGTTCAAACAGCTGTGAAGTAAGGAGGAAGCTCCTGACTGGCTCTTTGAATAATCCTTCTAGTGGGAGTCAGATACACAGCACATACAATTGTGGCTGAATCTGTATCCCATTCAGGTTGGCAGGTGATAAGATCTTCCAGACAACCCAAGTTATGCTGGAGATGGTGGCCCCAGCTGCCTGCTGACAGAATGCCACCAGAGTCACACATTTTGTTAGTTACCTGCCAGACTGCAGTGTCAATCACAGTGTATGATAAACTAGGCCAGTCACTTAATTGCATTTCAAAGTGGACAACTAAAGAATGTCATCTGTCCCAGATAAAAACTGGACTGTAGCCAGCAATCCATAAATCCCTCTGTCCTATCCTGAAGGCCACATACAGCAACATTTTGGACTCTCTGAAATGATCTTTACCACAGAGATAACGGATGAGATCCTGTTGGGCAAACATCACTGGCCATGTGGCTACGACACGGAAAGAATACTTGGCAGCACAGCTGTGCTGTCAGGATGCGTGAGCAGCACTGAAGATGCTGCAAGCTTGAAGGTGTTTGTCTGCTTGTCCTGCATCACATTAACCCAGTCCAAATACTGCAAAGCAGAAGTTTGTAGCCTTACACACAACCCAAGGTTATACAAATAAACAATCAGTAATCACAAGCACAGCACACAGCTGACCAAGCCAGCACACTGACTGTCTCCCTCTGAGAAACGCCTGAAAGCAAACAAGTGCTAAAAACATTTACAGTCCTCCACAAAAGTAGTAATGATCTTCTCATGTAGAAAAAATCCTAGGTAGTTATTTGATCTTACCTTCAAATAGTTTCGTAGTTTAGGAGAAAAAGCCTTTTGCCTTAATGTAGCTATCAAACAGAACCAATTTGAAACTTGCTCTGTACTACTGCATCCAAAGCTCCATTCCAGCTGGGATCTTCACACACTAACACAGAGTGAGCTGAAATGTGTGAGGGTTTGTTCCATCAGTTTGATTTTTTTAAATTTTGTATTTCCCTCTGTTTCCTGCAGCAACTGCTCTCCCGTGTAAAATCTGCAGATACCAAATACAGCAGATTCAGGACGAGCTTATTCCTAGACTGTGACATTCCAGCTCTTGGCTTTCTAAGCTTAGCTTCTATCAACCATTTAAAGATGAAACCAAGTATCTCGAAATTCACCAACAGACCTTTGTAACAAAAAACCCTTTACTTGCATATCTACACACACTAACAGCATTTTTACAGTATTTCGAAATGACATTTTAACACCAATGGCAAACGGAGCAAGTGCCTTTCAGAGCCAGGAGAGGTTACTTTGACTCTGGCACCACCTACTGACCAGGGAATAAAAGTGCCAGGACTACGACGGCAAGAAAGGCCACACTAATCAACGAAATAAACCCCGATTTCTTCTTGCAGTGTGAATACTTCTACTTTTTCATCCCCAAGACAGCTTTAACTTACATCCTCGAAAAATATTTTCTTAGCTTCTCATTACTGTTGACATTCATCAGAGTACAATGATATAATGTAATAGGATCTTTCCAGTCTGTAAGATAACCAGTACAAATAAACAAAAAGCTGCTTGCGCTGATTTTGCAAGCAATTCTTCACCACAAAGACACCGAGGAGGAACGAGCTGTTTCAGTGTAACTGCCAGGAATGTACTTAGCTGTGCAAAATACATTAAAATATGAATGCCAAAATAAAACCTCACACAAAGGCTTAGTTTAGAAAGCAGTTTTCTTATTCTTGCCTTCCTAAATATTTCATTTTCCCTTTCTAGACAGAAAATATTATCTATGCATTAACAAGGAAATCATAAATGGTATGGGAATGTATTTTCTGATTAATATTGAGGCTGAAAATATTTCTTTTTAAGAACAAATGGTGACTTTTTATCTGGATTTCAAGGTTACTGAGAAGTACCAAAGTTGAGTTTCATAAATTTTTGCCACTAGCAAAAATCAACTGTTCAAAGAGAGAACATTTGTACTAAATATATATATTTTTTAAATATTGAAAACTACTCCTAAATGTTGTAAAATTATAGGAGTTATGTGGAAAATATTTTGCCTTTGTCTGTACGAATGTACTGACCTCACTTAACAAGGAAATTTAAACAGAATTTAAATTTCAATCAAAATGTGTAAGGACAAGTAGGGGTTACAGCAAATTCCAAAGATGAAGACACAGGCTGGTAAGTAAAAACTGCTGCAGAATAATAAGAATTGATCACCTGTAGCTCTGGGGAATGAAATGAAGACAATGAATACTGTCTTAAGCCTGCTGGACATTCAGAAGAACAGCCCTGTCATGCTTGCAGGGCCTGCTGATTAATGCTTGGCTTTAGTGTAACATAAGATTTATTGCATTTTGCCTTAAGTGGGTAATTGAATAATCCCTCTAAAAAGCAATAATTTTCCCATGAAGTTCATAAAGTTAATACACTTCAGCTCTCCAAAGAGCAGAAAAGAAACAGCTACACATCTACCTGTGGAAATCACGGGACATAAATCATCATGCACAAATGTGACTTCATAGAAGTTTGTTATTACAGTGTTTTACAGGAAAGAATAAATAAATTATTTTAAAATAGTGCCTATGTACACCTCTCATGACTGGCTGAATGAACACTGATTCCTGATGTCCCATCTTTTTATATCATAGTAACTTCATTGGATCAGTGAATATAATTCTCACTTTATTTGGAGTAAAATAAAATTGAAACTCAAATTAGCCTGACTCAAAATCTGGTTGTTAGTCTTATGGGAGAATAAGTTCCATATGTAGTGCCTAGGCTCTTGAAATCAATGGGAAAATGGGGCAAAGGAAAGAAAATTCACGTTGATTGGTAGTGCATTTGGGGTTTATAGACCATATCCTACAAAATGCATGTTAGGCTCAGCCAATCAGCCAAGGAAGTAGCACTGAATTGTTAGGAATCACTGTGCACGGATGGAGGATGAAATCTTTGTCTGTGCTCCACAGATCCCCAGAATGGAGATCCTGTCAGACCAGAGGAAAAGCAAGGTGTCCTCTTCTCATTTGTGCTACCTCAACCAGGTCAAAGGGGCTACAAGAACAATCATATTCCATAGGGATGGATTTCTAAGTGTGCAAAGCTGTAGGTTGGACTAGCTCACCAAAGATGAGCCACTTAATTTACACAAAAAAGCTGATAAAAAAATTAAAACTAAAAGCAGCATGTGGAAACAATGTGGTGATTAGAAATTCTGCCTCAGATAATAATAAAGAAATCTGAACTCACAGTGTCTTTCAAAACCACACAAAGTGAGCTGAAATATCCTCAAATCTACTAACACCAAACTTACCAAAACCCTCAAGATTATGTACTCAAAAAGTATCACCTTTAAGGCCCCAACTGTTACCACACCTCTAGACATTCTTCCCCAGAGAAAGCACTGTACAGATACTGGTTCTGAGAAGAAGGAAATATCAAGCACTTAGACTGCCACACTTGAGAACACATGCTACAATATTCTTAATATTGAACACTATAACAAAGGTAGGGAAATATTTCAAGTTTCAGCTTCAACTGAAGTTTTGAACTCTCAACCTGTATTTTCTCTGTAGGCCCTAGGTAATACCGCAGTTCAGAGGTGCAAAATTATTAACTCCATATCAGAACGTGGACTCCAGGTTTTCATATGACTTTTCAGTCTCTGGGTTCCAGCTGTCTGTGACAACAAAATGGCCTTCTTGCTGCAGTGTGCAACTTACACTTCCCCTATTCCCCTCAGTGGATTACAGCTGAGAAAACTGTCATTTCTTTTGCACTAATGAAATGATTCTCAAGCTGGATTGCAGGGATACAATGCATTTCAGACATTCTTCTTCTGTGAATTAATGCACATGGGGCTACTAATGTACTTTTGACATCAGCGATCTTTTTTGGTAGTACACTTCATGTTACATGGTTTCACTAGGAACACCAGTGGAAACATTGGAATTCTCTATTCATAGTTTTAAGTTTCACTTTGAACCATCTGGCAGTCTCAGCCAGGTATGAAGTAAATTATGGGCCTCCAACAAATTTTCAGGACATTCTCTAGTACTTAAGACTAGATAAAAAGCACATTTTAAAAAACATGATACAGACATTTCAAATTTGAAAGCAATGTGATCACAACATATAAAGTAAGACAACGAAAGAGGGAGGGCACATTTTTGGTACTAATGTGTACTTAAAAAGAATTATGCTTTCATCCTTCCATCAGTTTTAGCATGGTACTGCCTTGGGAATTCTGTGCTAAGAAAAAGGCCAGATGGGATGACATATTGGCCCAACAGCTCTTAGGGAGTAAAGGGATTTGGGTTTGCTCCTATTAGAGTAGACTGATGGCATATCAGAATGGCTATGAGAAACAAGGGAATTGTTGGCTGAAGAAAAGTTACTCAATCTCAAAAGCAAGCAAGCAGAGTGGGCTGCCAGTGAAGCAGTCCTCAGTATAAGGCATTACACAAGTGATTTTCTTTGTTATTGGTTTAAGAATTTACAGTTCTTGCCCATGTTGGTCTGAAACATGATAAACATTGATTTGTGTTTCCATAAGAAGCCTGTAGTATTTCCTAACTCAGTAAGAGAATTGCTTGGATAATGTGCTATGCCATATTCTTCAAGGCTGCCAGTGAGCTGGGCCTGATTGGGTGGGAAGTATTTGGGATGCCAAATTGGCATTGTTCATAAAGCAACCAAAACACATTCTTTGGTGTCAAATTTAGGAGCTGTGGTAATGCAGCACCTTATGTAGGAAGGTCTGTTCCAGATAGCATGGCAAATACTAACAGGAAAAAACTAGAAAGGGGAAGTCCATGACCTGTAAGCAAATTACAGTGGGGCCCAGTGGATGGAAGTTTGGAATGGCTCAAATATTTTGAGGGGTGAGGAGGGGGATTGAAAAGTGGGAGTAATGCGAGATAGCAAATCTTGCCAAAATATTTATGTCTCTGACCTAGGCAGGTTAGATCTTCAGATGAGAATCTGTTTGCAACAAGGGGCAGCTAATAAAAAGTAAAATTTATGGCTTTCTCATCGTAAACGCTGCCCCAGATGTTCAGACACAAAGTACATAGGTTCACCACCAAATCAAATGCAAGAAAGAAGATCAATAAAACAACATCAGAGTATCCTTTTACTGGTAAAGGCAGAGTATTTGTCTAAAGAGCAAACAGTATATGGTATCTCAAGTGGCTCCTTAAAACTCTTGCCATAAAGTTATTGACGATGTTAATATGAGAATTGCAATATGAAGACCAAAGACTACGTTTTTTACTCTTCTTCTTTACAAGGGGAGAAACAGAACAGGTCTGGAAAGCTGAACAGGACTGATACTGCTCCTGAAAGGTTATGACAAGTTCATCTAATGAGATAAAATCCCTAAAACATGAAACATAGAATCATACTGTCCTTTTATTTGATCAAACCTACTCCACATGGACTTTGATGTATACTCTACCAATAAACTACTTTCTGAATTTCTGCACAAAGAGTGACACTGGAATTACTGTATCTGTGATCCCAGTGCTGTGCACCACACAATCCTTGGCTTCACCCAACAGCTGATTTTGAGGCAGACATTGCTGTGTTATATTTTATTTTGACACAGACATTGCTATATTATATATTATGTATAAATCTGATTAATCACTGTGCACTCTTCATATTCTACAGCCAAAAGGATCCAGAGCTATAACTCCTGAAATGCAAGATTTCCCTTGCTGTTTGCTGAGTAAGTCCAAAAAGCCTCAGTGTTAGCTGAAAATGCCTGTTTTCAGTTGCAAATAAGCTTTCTGCTATTATTCATAAAGTTCAGGGCTCAATGCACGATTATGCTAATCCTTGTGATAAAACAGCGATAAACTTGCAACCAGTTAAAAAGGTGAATGGTCCCTGCAAACAGAGAAAAACTAGAATAGGTTGGTGAATATTTTTGTGGTCCAAACTTTCAATTTTTTTTTTTTCTATATTTGCCAGCAGAGCTTTCTGTCTTTTTCAGTGCTGAGGCTTAGGATCTCTTCACTACATTCTATATAAAACTCAGCCTTCCGTGCTTCTGCTCATTAGACACATTAGAGACTTTTTGCTAGCAAATATTCAGAGATCATGGATAATATACAGAATTAAGCACATCTTGCCTCTAGTAAGCTTGTGAGGACACCATATGCCTGGTTCTCCTAGATTACTTTAGCTGACAATCTAATAAGAAAGAAAGATGACTTCTTATTTCATGAGAGAGACTTTAAGAATGTATCTATGGGGGAAACAGCTTTGGAAGCATATAAAAGTTGCAAATTTTGGTTCTGCTTTGCAAAGGAAATAATTAGAAGTACTTGTCATTTGCTGAAAAGCTAGAAATAAGCAGACTGAAAAGAAGACTTGTCTTTTTCAAAGCCAAGTTGGAAGACCAAAGGGTGCAGAAGGCTGAGCAAGGTGTGCAGGGATGAACAGCATTCTGTGGCAGTGGTGTGAGGAGCCAACTTCTGTACCATTTCTGACATTACATTACAGGATTATATTAACAACATTTCAGTTGCTAACAATCAGTCCTATGAGTGTTCACGTGCATGATGTCTCCATCATTTATGTCTCACAGTGCTCTCATTATCCATAAAAAGGAATGCCAAAAATTTAGGACAGGAAGCCTGATTAATTGCTTCATCCCTGCTGCTTTCCTCTATCTACTGCTGTTCAACACATGAGAAAATCATCTCTGGTCAGACCAAAGGTCCACAGCTAGCTGAGTAGCAGATGCTTAGGAAAACAAGGTATTTAGGGATTTACCCTTCCTTTGAGCTACCCTCTCAGTCACTCGAGAAGTGCCTGCTGGCATCTACTCAGGTCCCTCTTTTCTCTTATTGGAACAAGTGTATTCAAAGTGGAGTTCATTTCTCTGGGACACACAAAAAAGGATGGGACAAAGGGGATTTAATGACAGTTGAAGCCTACAAAGAAGCTGAGCTATAACCCTTGTGCTAAGGGTTTCATAGTAGGAACCCAGTAGTCCACCACACTGGATTTACTCATAAAATGCTTTCTGCATTTATTTTCAGTTTCAGCCTCTCCTTTAAACAGCACTGCAGTGCCTGACTTGAACAGCCCATGTTTCTGCATCAAAACTTACTGTTCTTCCTTGAAGAATACTGTTCTTTGTAATGTCACTTATAACGACTGCACTGTTAGGCTAATATAAATGTAGTCCAAATTTCACTTCCTTTCACATTCCATTTTTGCTGAAATGAAGTAGATGAGAAAAAACCAGAAACTTTAACAGGAATAGTCTTGTGCAGATGGAGGAAACCCAAATGTGCTTAGTAGAGCAGGTCTTGGTCAGAGTCAAAAGAGTCCAAAGGACAGATGTGTTGTTTGTTAATCCTTCAGGAAACCCTTGTGATTAGGAACTCCTAGATCTCCAAAAGGCCAGCCAACTGAAAACCGTACGGTCTGCTCCAGCACTCATAGTACTCCATTTGGGAGAATCAGGGGATTGCTAGGCCAGAAATAAGAAAGAACAATGTAAATAAGGTTATTATACATAAAAATCAGAGTGCATGCCCTGGAGGATGGGGAGATTTCAGTTCAATAAATCAGCTAGGAAGATCTGGCAAAGTTCATTGTCCAACTGGCTTAGAAATTTAACAAGAATACTAGGGCAGCCATTTCTTTAAGAAGTTTAAGGAAAAACAGAGGTAGATTCAAGCCAATGTATTAAAACACTATGAAAGGCAAGTGAAAGCCATTAGTAAAGAACCTGAAAGCAATTCAGTGTGACCCCCAGAGAATATCAGTGCAAGGGTGGAGGAAAAGCAGAGAATATCCAATGAGAGCTAACAAATAAAAGCATGAAGTCATGTGGAATATAGAAAGAGTTCAGACTGTACGAAATTTCTGCATGGATGAAAAGAAATATCTCCATTTTCTATAATTCTACCATTCTAATTTCTATAATACATGTGATACCCTATACTGCATTTAATCAACAACATTATTTTAAAACTTTTTTCTTATTAATAATTACTTGTATTACTGGGGAGTATTTCACAAACAAAAACAAAGAACACAGCTGCTGTCTCCGAATATGGACAAATACATAATAATACCAAAAAAAGAAAATAAATTAGTCAACAGTACAATCGATTATTTCAGCACATCATCTACATACTTGCTTTCAATATTTCTGTAGACTTCATGACAATGCAGAAATATCAGAGGGTGAAGCCCCTCAAGTGCCTTTGCTAACTCATGGGGAGCACCTTCTAAGCATGAAGGACATCACAGAAAAAAGTACAAGATGTTTCTTTGGAAATCTATAGGGGAATCAGCAGAGCAGCTCATATGGCAACTGCAGCACAGTACAGGAGCTGAGCTGCTGAGCCGAGCTGATGGTCCATTCAAGAACAGAAGCTCATGGAGAACAGCAAAGATTTCAGTCTGGACTAAAGGAGACACTGAATGTCCTTGTCGAGAGATTATCCAAAGATAAGTCATAGAAGGAAAAGAGGAGGAAATCAGGGGCACAAAACCCTGAAAAAAGGAGAAGGGAACTGGAGAGGATTTGCTTGTGATGTGCTGAAGGAATCAATAGGAAAGTAGAAGACAAATTGGGATAAGACAGAGGCAGGGCAGCCACACCAGACATGGTCTCAAGCAGGCAAGTGCAGTTGGATAGGTCAAAGGGAATGAGCAGGGACACTGACCAGAGAGGCCAGGAATGCTGGATAGAGCTTCAGTCATGCTAAACTGTGCCACCAACTTGGCTCAAATAAGCACCATATTTAAGTATTGGAACTCAGTGGAACAAAATGGTACAGTACAGCAAAATCATCTCTTTCTTGTTATTCCTAGTACAAGGACTGAGTACTGAACAGCTTTATGGCCCATCTGTGAGAGAACACAGCAACTGAAATTATATGTGAACACTAGGACCCTGGTTTCAAAAAAAAAATTAGTAATACTAATGTTCTCTTGTTATGCATACTCACTATCCTGAATGATTATATGTTCATCACATCATTTTCTTGTTTTGATTCTTCAGGACAAGCAAGATTAAAATACCACTGTGTAGTATGTTCCACTCTTCTATAGCTATAATCTCCCTACCTCAGCTGACCTAAGAGTTACTGAACAAGGAGTAGGGAGATAAAGAAATTCAAATTCTGTTGTTTTCTACTCATAGAGGAAACAATCAATACATAACTCTACTTCCACATTCACCCACACTAGGTCCAAGGGCAATTCTGTCATTTCTAGCAGCAGTGGTAGCACCCTCCTGCACACTAATGAAAAACGCACCCTTTCTTTGGTAGCAATTTTTTTTCAAACACCACTTGAGGGTTTTGGACAGAATAACCTTTACACCAGCAATGTAACACCAAAAATACCCCACTGTGTTGATAGTTACAAAATGACATCAGCTAACACATCAATTGATAACTCTTTATTAGTTTTGAAGATGCAGAAGAGATTTGAAGAGCCACAAGCTATGTAACAGCCTCAGCTTTGTATCTGACACTTAGCAAATCTGAGACTTGGTTTTGACCCAAGGGAAATTGGAATTTCACACACAAATGGTTGCCCAAAACAAATAAGCAACTTGCCCACAGTCAGATCTGATGTGGGAGGCCCTCTCCAGATAACATCACAAATAATCCCAAAATTAACAGAAATATGTTTTCATTTACTTATCCACATTCTGACACTCCATTTCTTATAACATAAATAAGTGCAGAAGTTGTTTTAAGGAAGGAAGTAAAAATTACTAGGTGTCGATCAAGAATTACAGAAGAATGCAAAATATTTTGATCACAGGATTCATTTCTTGCTAATTCATTTCAACATTTAGATCTTTATCATTTCAGGTATAGCCTGCATTAATAGTACATGTTTAAGAAAGAAACTCACATCAGGTTAAGTATTATCTGCCAAGAAAGTGCACTTTTTAAATATTCTTTAGCATGCAAAAGAAATATTAGATTTCCATGAATTCATTCTTAAATTCTTACTAACAACTGTCGTGGACAGCAAGTAGTAACAGAGACAGGCCAGCACAGCAGTAAAATATGTGAACACATCAATTTATAAAAACCAGCAATTGGTTATTATTGTTGGTTTTGAGGAGCAGCCTTGCCAGCTGTCACAAAATGCATAAAGAGTTCATAATCTGTAATAGTTCCTCAGACAGCTGCAAGACCATAAGGAAACAACTTTTATTCCTCAAATGAAACATGTTATTTAGGTCCAAAATGGACAGCTATTTTAGAAAACATATTCAAAAAATACAGCAGAAAATCAAGACTTTCTAAAAGACTTGCAGGGTTCCAACCAGATAAAACTCAACTTAAAATGCTTATTATCACTCACTACTTCCCAGAAGCCCTTCAGCTTCCTGTCTTCTCATAACTGTGTTATGCAGCAAATGAAGGCCCCTAAGAGTCATGGCATGAAAAAAAAAAAAAAAAACAAACACAGGAAAATCACATAAATATTCAGACTATGCAACATAGCTGTTCAGAGTTGGTGTTTTCCTTTGCAAGAGCTTGTGCAAACATTCTGCTCAATTTCGTATCTGTGGGAGTTTACATCCCCCACATTCAATTTTCAAAAACAAACTCTCGCAAACCCTTATTCTCACAATAAACATCCCCAGCTACATCTCACCTAAATTTTCCATGGTGCTGAGTTTAATAAAGCTGGATTTAGCACCATTATTTGGACAAGAATGGTTAAACAGTTTCTTGTAAAGAATCCTTTTTTTTTCCATCTGCACTAAGAGAGGCACAGAATTGGGTGCCTCATTATTCTTTGCATGACTATAGAAAATGAGGTATCTTCTAACACAAGGCAACTTAAAGAGAAGTTTAGTGATTCCAGCATACAAACCCATTCCATTGCAATAATGCCTTCTATGTGTACTATCAAACGGAACAGTTAGGGAAAAATACAACACAGCATTCAGAAAGGTTCAGAAATATTTTGTTTCTGTGAACAAATTCTAGGATTGAAAGTTTTCTAGCATTATTATAAAACTGAAGTAACAAGTGCTTTAGAAGAGTTTATTTCTGAAAGTATGCACATCACAGAAAACAGTTCCATGCCAAGTATCACTGTTGGAAGACCTGTACTCATGTTTGAACAACATGTTCTGTCTGAAGCTATGGCTCCCAGCTTTCCAGCCTTTTAAATACAGTAGAAAACACTACACTGTGTTTCTTTTAACAGAAACTTTGATAACAAAGGCCTGTCATGCTTCCTTGCTGAAGTTTGCACTCCCTTAGGCTGATCTGGAAGGCCATCTGGAAATTACCACTGATTAATTAGCTGTGAGCCTATGATGTGAACAGGGCAGATGGAAGAACACAGCACTTCATTGCTCCCAGCCCTGCAAGCCCTACCAATCCAACGCCCAATCCATGTCAAAGTCCCAGTCTCTTTCCAGGAAGATTGAGAAAGATTCAGATTCAGGAATTCTGCACAGTAATTGTATTTCCTTGGCTGCTTTTTCTCCCAGCTCTGTTCACAATGTTATCAATGCTAACAAACAATGTCTAAGAACCACAATGGAAGGGACCTGACTACAGAGTGTTTTCACCAGAAGTCCCACCTTCCTATCCACAGGACTTAGACAAAACCATCTTGGTTTTACATTTATCACTTCTAGACATATTCGCAAATGAAAAGACTGCAGTATTACAAACCTTTTTTTTTTTTTTTTTTCTCTAATGGAACAAGAGTATTTGCTTATCCTCCTGTACTTATCCACCAGACTCACTTGCACATGTCCCAAACACACACACATTTACTGCCCATGACCTTCTGGCCAAGATATGCAAGCCTTTTACCAATATCCTGGTCTTACAAGCACCAGAAGTACAAAGAAGCAATTTTAGACTGAGAAGGGGTGAAAGCAATTCAGCTTTATCTCTCCACTGAGCCTTCCACTTGCCCTCTCTCCATACACTCTAAGTGGGAAGGACAAGATGAAATTAATATCATTATCGTTATGCAAAAGCCAAACTATTCCGTAATTCTCTCATTATTGTCAGCTACTTTTACTTAAAAATTAAGACAGATAAGCAAAGAGGTATCAGCTTTGATAAACAGCTTTTCCTGCACAAACAGTATCACAGCACAACAGCTTAAATTTAGCTTCTTTCAAATTTATCACAGATTAAATACATATGCATGAGCATCACTGAAAAGTGCACTTCACAGGTTTTCCAAAAAATGTGGTCATAACTAATGACTTATGATTAACCTTAGATCAACAACATCCAACACTAGCCAGAAGATGGCTGGCTAGGAGAGGGATGAAGAATTATAGTACATTTACTATTAATGTTGAGACAGAATTTAAGACATAAGTTCTTCAATAAACGTGTTTACAAATATTTCATTGTAATTGGATTACGATGGTATTTTGGTCCATATTAAAATATAAGGCTCAGTACTTGTTCATCAAATTCTTTTTCTCTCTTTAAATTACTTTAGAGCCCCCGTTTTGAAACACCAAAGTCCTGACCAGGAATAAAAAAAAAAGCTATCTGATGTCTGCTCAAAAAAATCCTTCTTTCCACACTGAGACCTGAAAACAGAGTCAACTACCAGCTATTTTGCTCTGTCATATTTGCTGCTATCAGCTGTGCAGTTTTCAGCTTGTCAAACAGCCCACTGACTAGCTATTTTTAAACTACATTTTAAATATTCCAGGAGCAGCCCAAAGGTAAATAAAACCATTAAATCCAGTTTGCAAAACCTTTCCAGCTCATCACTATTTTCCAAGTGGTAAGTGTAAAGATCTTTTTTTTCCCAATAGGATGAATGACATACAGTCCCAAATCTGAGTCCATACATTAAAGTACTTAAGCTCGTGACTTTTCCATTACACGGTGAGAAGTTCAAGGCTTTTGCTATCAGCTAACAGTAATATATGTGTATGCAAAATGTTGCTTACTTTTCCCTCCTATTCTTCTTTCCTCTTCTTCCTTCTCCAAACCCCTTCAGTGTCCATGTCTTGACACACTGAACTCCCCAGGTTAGGCTGCTTTTGATTTGCAAGGAGAGCCACAATAGTTAATTACAGAGCGTGGTCTTCTGTGCCTCAAACATTTTGCATTTATAGGCTCCTGATATAGTCCAGAGCAGGAGGCTAACCCACATTTAATTTGTCCAACACGTTTCTGGTTAAAGTTCCATCAAATGGGTGACTGGAATCCCTCCGATTCAGCTGGAAAAGTCACTTTGAAGGAGGCGTTTATTAGCAACATTTGCCTCAGTCACAACAGGAGGCCCTGAGGGCCTGGGCAAAATCAGTGGTTGCTTGTAACAGTCAGACCTGGCCATTCCCCACGGGATGAAGTGTCAATAATAGGTTAGATATTATTATTCGGAATTGATTTTACAGCGGGTATAAAATTAAAGCGTTGAGGCCGTTTCTGTAGGCAGCAGAGGCCTGTGCTGTGCAATGCCCTCCGGCGCGGCCCCGCAGCCCCGGGCCCTGCGGGAGGCGGCGGCGGGGCTCGCCCCCATCCAGGTGCCCCGCACCGAGCTCGGGGCCCACCGAGCTCCGCACAGGGACAGCAGCAGCCAGCAGCTCGCTCCTCCAGCGGGACAGGAACAGGGTGCACAACATACAGGCCTTGGCTTTCTTCTGTCCTGTTGTTTGCTAGAGCAGTTTTGGTGAATGTTTAAACCTCTCTGCAGCCCAACTTTTGCATGAAAATTTAATGCGTGTGTGGTTTTGACTGAAAAAGACCCAAGTTGGGATATCATCAAGTGAAATATTCAGTAGTTAATTCTGAGGAGCTTCTACATTAAAATGAGAAGCATTTTCAGCAGTAGTGGGAAGGAACATGTTGGGTAGCCTTGTAACTACAAATATTTATTTCTCTCTTCATGCAGAAGTTCCTCTTCTTCAAGTCAACCATTATTATCCTTTCCTGGTTATTTCATTGTCCCTAGAAAATTCAATGGATATTGTTCTCAAAAGCTTTCTTGTTCAAATGTTTCATGAAACCAAAGCTCCTCATTGACAAACACCTCTAAAATTTAGCCTAAGTCTTGAAATGCTATAGGCACTTTGGAGCTGAAGTCTCAGTGAAACTCTGGTACAGACCCTTTCTGAAAACAGACTAGTTCATAAATCACTGAACACTGTCCAAAAAAGTGCAACATTTTTACATTTTTTCCCTGTTATAATCAGGTACAAGTCCACTAGTCCTACTGCACTTATACCCAGCAATATCAGGTCTAAGTTTCATCAACCCTATGTAAAATCTTGAATGTATGAAACTCACTTTCAATTCTGTCTTTTTCTTTTGAGGGAGTTGTATGAATTCAGTTTTTAAAATTTTATTATATTTTCCATCTTTATTCCCTTCTCTCTTTGCCTCCTTTAGAACCTCCTTCTACATTCTTTGCTTTTGTCTGTGTTTCCATCTCCATTCAATACTTCTTCACTGTCCCTTTTTCACAAGGTTTCAAGAATTATTTTTAAGCATGTTAAAACCAGGAAACTTGGACTTTAATCTCATGGGTGAACACTGTATTTCAAAAGAAACCAGACTTCATCTAGGAAAGATGGTCTAGGATTTTTTTTTCTGCCTTACTGTCCCCTCTGGGTGTGAGTGTGGAAACCATAGTGCCCAAAGGAGGATGTAGGAAGTGCATGAACTCAGGGAAGAATAAGATGATGGAGTATTTGTTCTGTCCACACCAACAAACATTTCTTCTAAGCCTGACAATGCATTTGCATATGTAGAATCACAGAAAGGCCTGAATTGGAAGGGACCTTCAATATAATCCAGTTCCAATCCCCCCACTAGAGGCAGGGATGCCACGCACTAGATCAGGTTGCTCAGCGACCCATCCCACCCAGACATGAACACTTCCAGGGATGGGGTATCCACAATTTTTTTGGGCAACCCGTTCCAGAGCCTTACCACCCTCTGCATAAAGAATTTCTTCTTAACATCTAACCTAAATCTCCACTCTTTCAGTTTAAAAGTTTTCCCTTGCCCTGTCACTATCTGCCTGTGTAAAAAGTCCCTCCCCCTCTTTTTTATAAGCCCCCTTTAAATACTGGAAGGCCACAATGAGGTGTCCCCGGAGCCTTCTCTTTTCCAGGCTGCACAATCCCAGCTCTCTCAGCCGGTAGGAAAGGTGCTCCATCCCTCAAAATCATCTTCATGGTCCTCCTCTGGTCCATCTCCAACAGACCTACATCTTTTCCTGAGCTGGACATAGCATTCCAGGTGGGGTCTCATGAGGGCAGAGCAGAGGGGGAGGATTACCTCCCTGGACCTGCTGCCCACTCCCCTTTTCGTGCAGCCCAGGACAGGTTGTCCTTCTGGGCTGTGAACACACACTGTTGCCTCATGTCCAGCTTTTCTTGCCAAGAGTGAAGGAAAAGCTGGGAACTCTCTTTATGCATATTTGGAAGTCCCAGGGATAAGAACGCTAATACCAAATCTCTGTCATCCAGCACTACTCCACACACCTGGATGTGACCTTTCTTCTCATACTATGCTTGTGTAAGGAAAAAGTATCCCCTGTACTTTCTCTACTTGTGAGTTGCAAACTAATTGTTAAATCTTTGTGGCAAATGTGCTCTTATTCGGCAGCAGAGACCGTTCTCAGTCTGTTGACACCTTACATGCATTTTATATTCACCCTCATTCTCTTCCATAAGCCATCATGTAAGGGCTATTAATTGCTGGGGGGGACCTTGATAAATTTTCCTCACTGCCAAGATTAGGCAAACTTTGAGGAAACTCTGCTGGTGTAAACACACACCTGACTTCAGTGCTACAGTGCTCAGCTGGAATGAGAGCTGCAAGCAAAAAATGGCTAATTTCAGTTTCACAGTTATGATACAAGTATCCTCCTCCTATCACACACTGAAAGCAAAATAAAAATGTCCCAACTTAGCCCCTCACTCCCCAGTTCCTGTCCTCTATGTTAAAGAAACAGCCCTGATGGGACCATGATTTGATTTACATCATCACAGAACCAATACATTAAATACTTATTGGAGATGATTTTTGCCATGTCCTTGATGCACTGCTTTCTAATGAAGTGTGCACAACACACACAGCTGGGCTAATAATCTGTGGAAATGTTGTGTGAACCATGTGGTAAGGGCTGATGGAAAAAAGAGACCAGCGAAATCTTCTGATTCTGGAAATAGCCAGCACCAAGCTGGGGTAATATAATTAAAAATGTGCAATGTTACATGGGCCCAAATATAGCAGTGTGAAATCTAATGTGCCACAAGAAATGCTGAACTTCAGTAGGTAATGCTGCTAACAATCATGTGACATTTCTAAGAAAATACCTTATCAATACAACCCATGATAGTGTGAAACCCCTTAAGTTTCTGTGTCTCTTTAAAAAAAAAAAAATGTACCTATTTAAACAGATTTTCCTGCTCCTATGAGAAGAAGGTGGTAGGTTGCTCCCTGGGATTAGGATGTCTGACTAACAAATCTTTGAAGACACATTTCATTTCCATAGCTATCCCTGAAGTATAGCTTTGTAGCCAAATTTACACTTAAGTATCTCTAAATATGATATGAACTGTTTTCCAAGCTAATAATCTAGCTAGTTATATTAAAGCAGTTTGGAGTATTTTTGGCTGAAGGAGATAAACCAATAATATTTTTCAATTATTTAAAACCAGTGTATTCAGATGGATTCTAAACTAGTACTTTTAGATTATTAATGCCAAGACTCAGGCACAACTTTTCAAGCTGTCAGTTTGATTTCAAATATGTCTTTTGTTTTGTATTTTTTTTAAATAGGAGCAGGTAGCAGTGCTGGGTTCTGGTATTAATTACACATGGAAACAGAAAACCTGAAGTAGACCTGGTAGCATTTTAAGAATCCAGCTATTGTGAATTCATCTGGAATTCATTGGGCTACCCCAGGCCATAATAAATTCATGCTGTATTAGCAGTAACATCATATGTACACTAATAGATGTTCTACTGAGATCAGTATTATTTAATTGACTCAAAGGATTACTTTAAGATCAGTTTTCTTCTAAGTGTATTTTTAACATGGCTTTCTCCTGAAGCACAGCTTCCCACAAGACAAAATGGTGACATCACAAGAAAAACATGCATAAGAAAATACACAAAATCAGACTACTTTTTTCTCCTTAGGAAAGATACAAAGAGCATTAGAATCATAGTCTATCCCTGATGTAAACAAATCCATGTGTTTATTTATAATTTTCTCTGTGGGAAACAAGACATTCATCTCTCCAAAAGTGAACATATGCAGATTCAAGAGAGGTATAAGATGCAACTTAGTAAAAGTGATGTATCTTAAAGTGAAAAAACGATGCAAACAATCTGTTTGCAAAGAAGTACTGAGCAGTACCACCTGCACATTTCTGCTTTGTCATGCACACTAAATAGAAGAGCACAAATAACATATTGAAGACTTGTCCGGTATCAGTTGTGTGACTGGGATATGGTAATTAATGGAAAAACCATACCTTGGATACTTTGGGTTGGAAAGGAAAGATGTTCTTAACTGTTTGCTGTGTCTTATGAACTGTACCAGAAACTGATGTGACTGGTGCTACCCCTTGGCAACTTATGTCCAGTTCACACATTAGTTTATATTTCCTTCGTGGGTTAGCTGCTAAGATGGACAGGCTGGTCAGCCATCAAGGCTCAGATCCATTTAATATAATTATTTCTCATCATTTGATGAGAACAAAACCCAGGTCTTCCCAAGTGTACTGGTTCGGCATCACTGAATAAATCACAAAAAGTAAAAATAAAGAGCTGGTAAGGTCCCTGCTTCTCATGTTTTTGTGCCAAACTCAGTGATGTCCTGAGTCACTGCTATGCCAAAGCAGCAGTGAAATGCAACCACAGACAAGGAAACATGGCTAAAAGGAGACCTTGTCTCCTGACCAGCCAACTAAGAGTGTGTGGGCATACAATTAAAAGCAAATGACAGAACTTGGTTGAAAAAAATCTTGTAATTCCAACTCATATCTCCTCTTGATATCCTGAAGAAAATAAGGCATTTCTGTTTTCCCTGTACTTTGAAAATAGCCTGGCTTTCTTCATTTTTTCCTCTAAAGAAAGAAACCACTGCGGGGAAGTGGAAAAAAACCCAAAAGAGATAAACAGAGAATACCTGGATTTGGCAATTCTACTTTTCTCAGAGAGTATATTCCACCCATGGACAGCAAGCCTTAGAAACCACCAACATTCCTTAAGTCAAACAGCTGCATTTTCTTATCCTTTTCTTTCAGATTATCATCCTCCCCGATTCTATCAATCAGCTACAGAAACAGCTCTTAGCAGAGTTCAGGGCTGTGTTCATAAAATAAATAGTCTGAAGGATTCAGAAAAGCTGCTCTCTTAGCAAACAGGAGTTACACACTCATGTATCATGTATATATCCATTACTGAGCCATCCCTCACAATAACTTTAAAGCTCTGCCAGCCCCCTTCAAACATTTTTATCAAAACAGTAGGGGTCAAAGAGATGTTAAATTTCTACAGTTTTCATGAACGGGGGAGAACTTACTAATGTCCATGTGGTAAGGAATAGTGTCTCCCAATCCTTGGTAGACATCAGATAATTTACACAGGGTTTATTATGAATGTCCCAAACAAAGGAAAAGGTTGAAGGAGGTTTGCAGCTTAGCAGACCTCAGTTAATACATTTCTAAGCCATTTTAATTGTCCTGTGGATTTTTTAGAAACCATTTCCAACTGTCTCATTTCTCTTTCCTTTTCTCTGTCCAGATTACCTGGCAACACTTCCAAGAATGTAGTTCTTACTACTTCAGTATCACCTCTTTCACAGTGATTTTAAATAATCAGAAGGTACAGCAACATACATTCATTTAAGGGAAGTGTAACAGAAATGAATGCTGTGGCTTTACACTAATCACCCACGACATTTCTGCATACAAAAATCCAAAAAAAAAGTTCAAGTGTTTCCTGGGATAGCCTTTGTGTAAAAGTGGGTACTTTGGAAGTTAATTAGAGACAATCTGGTTATTATACTGAGTTTTAAAAAAGCCAGTTAGAGTTAATGAGAATGCAAGTGATTGTCATTGAGATTTGTTTGATATGGCCCCTATTACAATTCTGTTTTTCATAGCAAAACAGCAAAATGGACATTAAAAGTGAGTGAACAGTGAAAGAATCCCAACTAGCTGGAATTCAGTTTTCTTCCAGCAAACTCAGCCCTTGTGCAAGAGTTGTGAAGGCGCTGGGGATTAATTAAACAGCGTAAGAAAGATATACTGAACACATGGACACAACAGAGCTACAGAACTTGCTAGTATTCACCAAAAAATCACTGACACAGGGAAAGGAAACCTCCTTTGTGGAACATATTGCCTCATAGCACGTGGTGAAAAGACCCTTGTTACAGTGCGCTCTCCGGGCACACCTAACAGCCAGGGAACAGCCCAGCTCCCCTTTGAAGGCAAATATACACACACAGGAGGTTCACTGAACTGGAGGGGGCAGAAATTATCTAACAGCCACCAACCAAATCCTGTAACTAGATTTTCATACCTCTGCACAGCAGAAAGCAGTGAAGAGATCCTTGAACCAAGTCTAACGCATTCCCACGCATCAAAGGGTCATGCAGTGCTGTTAGCTCTGGACCCCAGCTGCAACTAACAAAGCCCAAGTCTGTTTTGGGACATGTATGTACCTGCTTTTGTTTGTAAACCAGCTACTGGCATGCAAGGAAAAGAGAGTGCATTTTGTGGGCAGCTAGAGTGGGGCTGTTGCAATCATATGTATAAGAGCACCTGAATAATTTAGTGTAAAATACACACATTCATTAAAGTATCCAGTTTGGATAAGTTATTAAAAAGAGAAGGCTCATGTTACAAACATCCTCTATTCTAGTTGCTTCTGGTGAGTTACTGAGAGACATCTGGCTCCAAAGGTATTGTGCCAAAGCCTGTTCCCATTTTTTTGAATGTATCCTGGTTTCATTGTTTAACTAAGTGAGCTTGCCTTACTGAACATTTCCATAGGGGAAGCACCATTCCTGAAGACATTCTGATGTGGGTTTTGTTGATAAACTAGGGCTGAAGGCTTTCACTGCTTCATAAGCACATGCAATATTGTGTTGGCTGTGTTAACTCACCCAAGTGTATAGAAGAGAGACTTAGACAGATGATGGTCAAGCCCCAAACCCCACTAACACCCAGTTTCACACATCATTATAAAACCAGTTAGGATTCTTGCTACTACTGAGACACCAGAAAGGTGAGGAGTTCTGTTCAGGGTTTTGCTGTCTTAGAAGCAACCAAAGATGTCTTTACCAAGATGCCAAACTTTGATGCCAACCTTGTCATCACCAGGTGCTGAAAGCAGCAGAACCATTGTGCTGTCACTGACAGAGAAAGGGTCACTGAGCCTCTGTCTCTAAAGAAAAAAATTAAAGCAGATGCATCTGGCAGGCTTTACTCTTCTACAGATCCCTGAGGCTTCCCATTCCGCCAAATTTCATGAGAAAATGAAGGGACTTGGAGGCTTTCTGTGGTGTGTAGGAGATGGCTGGGGCTGTGAATGCTTTAATACTACCAAGACAAAGGAGATTGCTCAGTCCCAGAGCCTTCATGCCCAAAGCAAAAGCCTGTAAGATGCCTTTGGTGCACAATGCCCAAAGAAAAAAACTGCAATGCTTGTAGAAAAGTGAAGACCTGAAATTAAAACTACACAATTGATTTCCTAGGATTTTGAGACTTCTTCCTCACAGAAAAAAAACCTGTTCAGTAAAGTTCCTTATCCAGAGCTTTCCTGTCACATTTTTATTAATGGTCTGGATGATGGGGCAGGGTGTACCCTCGGCAAGTTTGATAATAGAAAACAGGGAGGAGCAGCTGATGCACCAGAGAGCCATGCTGCCATCCAGAGGGAGCTGAAGCACCTGGAGAAATGGGCTGACAGGAACCTCATCAACTTCTACAACGCAATGTGCAAAGTCCTGCACTTGTAGAAGAATAAAACAGCCTTCATGCACCAGCACATGCTGGAGGCCAACTAGCCAGAAAGCAGCTTTCCAGAAAAGGATCTAAACACCAGGCTGAACATAAGGCAACACTCAGTCTCCTATGAAGAAAGGCCGAGAGAACTGGGACAGTTTAACCTAGAGAAGATCTCCATCCTTGAAGACATCCAAAAGCCATCTGGCCCCAGTCCTGGGAAATCTGCTCTAGATGATCCTGCTTGAGCAGGAGGGGTTGGACAAGAAAACCTCCAGAGGTGCCTTCAAACCTCAACCATTCTTTGTTCCTGTATCTCCTTCAAAGTGCTGGAAATGACGAGCGTTATGAATCAGCGCATGTTGAATACATGTGTAACCCTTTCCCTTCTATTACCTGGAAAAGGCATCACGGAAAAAGGAAACCAACTGAGCAAGCACGTGTGTGTGTGTGTGTGTGTGTATTTATTTATAACTATAAACCCTTGGTTGAGGTAGAATAATGGAAAAGCATGTAGCACAGTAAATACAAATGAGTATCTAAAACTTGACTTACTTGTGACTGTTTCACTTCCACACAGCATGTAAATGTACATGTTTCCTACTTCCTTACATTATCCAGAACTTTGCTTTTCATTTTCCTCAGATATGGACAGATTCTAATAATTTATAAAATCTGCCAGCAAGCCGATGCCAATTTTAGTTTATACATGATTTAGACTTGCTTTTAGTTTAATTGACATTTTGCTTATTTAAAACACAAAAACTGGCCAGTGAGGAAAAAGCACTCACTTTTAACAGGATCATGGAAATATTAGCAACAGCAGTCCAGAAATCACTAAAAATGATTTTTAGATTCTCAGAGAATGAACGGCCAGTGTGTCAAATAGAATGGAGGTTTGATGGAGAAGGAATGTGTTTTTCTGGGAACAATTATTTTACTTCACAAAAATGAGTCCTGTTATAAAGGGAGGTCCTATTCCAACATAAGCATGGTTTTTAGTGTTCCAGTTAATAATACAGTTAGCCAAATATAAGAAAATTCATTCTTAGGCATATAAGTGAGTAACTGCACCTTTACCAAATTAAAAAAAAAAAAAAAAAAAAAAAAAAAAAAGACTGACCCACCTTAGTGGTGTTAAAGGTACGGATAATTTCATGCTACAAATCTCAAGGGGAAATAAGGGAGATATGCAGTTCTAATGTCACACTCCCAGACCATGTCCTTCTCCTCCACTCAAAGACTGAGAAAAGAAAGCGGGAAAAGGGTCATAACTGGGTTGAGCAGGGACGGAGACTGCCTATTCTAGAAACACCAAGAGTGATTTAACACAGCAGAAATACTCTGCATAAAGAAAAACTAAGGTAGCACTACATAGGTCAGTATTTTGTTTCACATTAGCTTTTACCCAAATCTGGACATAGTAACTTGTGGTCACTATTACCTAATACTGAACAGTGACTGAAAAATGGTTCAGGAGCCCTCTGCAAATTAGAACTAAGTCAAGTTTTCCAAAATGCTTTTAAAGTCACATCAAGAATTGAGTTGTGAAGGTGAAAAGTGTGCCACTGCCTTCTCAGAAGGTCTGCACACCAACACAAGTTACTCCCTTTCCGCAACAGCTCAAACACCAACTGCTCTATATGTAGCAAAGAAGGTACAGCTGATTTTTTTTTTGAGCCTTTAACATACTAAATGTTGGCTAAATCATCCTTATTCACAATTAATCATCTTAAGAGATAGGGCCTTTTTTTGGGTAACTTAATTCTTTGCCCAAATCTTCAGAGAGTCTCAAAATCCCGCACAGCCAGTAGTTTCCCATTTGTGATTTCTCCATGTTAATCTCAAGTCACTAATTTTCCAGCTCTAGTTGTGCTCAGCAGCTGTAAAATTCAGTTTGTACTCACTGCACATCCCTGAACAACTCTCTCAAGCAGGGCTGGCTGATGAACATTGCCCAAACACCACAATCTTTTACAAACCTATGTCATTTCTGGTACCATGACTACTGCAACCCCACCCTGGAGTACATGAAACTGAAGAATTGAATTCGTTACTGCATGTTTTAAGGTGTTATACAAAACTTTTGTTTACAACACTTACCTTTAGCTCATGTCCTTTAGCTTTACAGCATCCTGTTTAATGTTGGAGAATATCCACATAACATATCCACTACTGCTCCTTTGCTACAGGGTTTTTTTCAGTCTAGGTTCAGTTTTGCTACTTTCAGCATTTTTTAAAATATTTTTTCATATTTTTTATGAAACTGCAGCTGAAACTGGAGATGGAAACGATCACGTGCATGTCCTCTGCCATCTGCAGGGAATTTAGGTGGATTCTTTTTCCCTCTTTATGAATAACAGCACGATTTGTTTGGTAAATATAATGCAAAATCGCCAAGGGTAACGTGTAAAAACCTGCAGTTCAGCACAGATTTTTACAACTTCTAAATTCGTGTGCAAGCTGGTTGGCCAAAATGTGCCCAAGGACAAAGCAAGGTTAAGGCTGCCATGGAGAGGAAATCTAAACATCATCAGAGTAATGCAAACCTCCTGTGTGGCAGTAACTGGAGACAGCCAAGCACAGCGAGATGGAACTTTTGGCAGGGAGAGTTCGGCAATGCGGCCACGCTGGTGAGGGAACAAGCTGTTCTGGGCACGTGGAAGAGAACACAAGAGGATGCAGGGCATTTTACCCAACAAACTAGCACAGGCAACAAGAAGACAAGGTATGTCATCCTGCAGCATTTCAGGAGATTATTTAGGTAATAATAACAGGAGAAAAATACCCCTAATTTCTTATAACCATCCAGGGCAACACATCTTTGTTACCATTTCCCACTAATATTGTTTTGTGGGTTTTTAACATTGTTGACAATGAAAATGTTATATAAACAAATGTGACTATCAATAAAAAGAAATATTAGAGAAAAGGTTCTCTGTCACAAGTTTAATTCAGAGCAAGAGACTCCACTGTTTAAATTTTATTGGTATTGAAAAGCTTATGCAAAGTGAAAATACATGGAAGAGAAAGTAAACAAAACACAAAGTAATTTGACAGCTGGACTGTGGTTCTGCACTCTCTTTGCCAGGTTTGACCATTAAAGCTCAATCTCTTCCTCTTCCCTGCTATCTCCAAATGGATTTTCAATTCCCTTCTGTTCTGTGGCACAGTTTCAACAGATGGGATAAGGAACGTTGCCTAGCCAAACTAGCTTAAAGATTAGTGACAACAACACTTCCCTGGCCATGAGAGATGAGGGTTTGGATTTCCTCTGGATGCAAATATTACTGAACCTCAATGTTAGATGACTGTTCTCATATCATAGTATTAAATGGGTGTAGGCTCTGTCATCACTGTCACATCTCTACCAAAAAAAAAAAAGTGGAGCCTCTCTGTTCTTGAAAGTAAAAGGATGTCAGTGCACAAGGCATCTCCAAGGTAGAAGCTGCGGAAAGTCAATGTACCTGAGCTTGCAGGACTATTAAATCCTTCTGTGGAAATGTACATCCAAACTGATTAGCCCAAGTTCATACAAAGTCCCAGGTAAGCAAGGATGGAAAAGAGGCAGAGTGCTGACTCCCAGCTGCCACAAGGGAATTTTCCTCAGTAGCCAGAGTGACCTGACCCTTCAGGTAAGAATCTACCCTTGGTCTGCCTTCCACTGACTGTCAGATTACAACCAAGGAGTAGCTTACCTTGAGCAGTAATGCCATGTTTTCACTCAAATCAGATTTCGAGGAAGGAAGACTTTAAGGAACAATTAGCATCAAAGTGCTCCTCACATTACCAAGCCATCTGGTTTCTATTTTTACACTCCTAGCAATGTCACATTGGTGGTTTGGATGAGACCATCCACTGTGTGCAAGGCACAGGTAACTGCTTTGAAATTGAACTTTCAAATATTGTTACACCCTTTCCTAGTTTCTCTCCAAAAAATTTTGCCAGTGCTGACAAACAGCAAGCAGTGAATAGAACGTCCTGGCTCATGAATGACTCAGAAAATTATTAAATTATTAGAAAATCAAATCGTACCAGCAAACCTGATGCCTTGAGAAGCCACCTAAAACCAGAAACTAGACAAGAATAAGGGAATAAGGTAGGTATTTATTTGAAAGGCCTTCAAAGGTACACCCTGGGGAGCCAGAGGCTGCTGCTAAGAGGGACCCCAAGGTGTACGACAGGTCACAAATTCTTCACATTTTTGTAAGTTTGGTTCATTTGCATATCAGCATAAATTCTCCAATTAAAGCTTCAGTTAATGATGTCGTTTCCCCAAGTTTGCACCCCCTTTAGAGGCTTTGGTTTACATTTTGGGCCTAGGACGGTCTGAGTGTCCTTGTAGAGCAGGCCTGGAGAGGCTTTGTTATGGCTGCCTGGCATGAGAGAGCAGAAATTAACAGGCTACAAGAAACTTCAGAGTTACACACTAAGCAGTACAGGATTCGAAAAATATGAAAGTTAAAACCTAAGGCATCAAATCCTTTCTTCACTTGTTTTCACATGTGATGCAGAATTGTATAAGCTTTGGTTTCCACCTGATACTTCCCACACGTAGCTCAGTGCTGCTCTTGTGCAAAGGCAGCTTCTTTAATGGGTGTTAAGCCATCAGTGCTAGTAAACAGATACTGCTCCGATTTTCAGACAAAAACATTTTTAACAGTTCATGTTACTTCTGGACTGCTCATGTTTGTTCTGCTGTGAACCAGCAGAGCAAACAAGTTCTGATTAAGGCACCACAGAAAGTTTAGGAGTCAGGCATTTGTCTCCACACTATGGGATAAGACTTCCCAAGGAAGCAGCGTGCACTAAGAGATGCAGCTATGGGGTGGAGAGGAAGAGCTCAGGGTACAGTCCCAGCCCATGTGGGCTGGGTGCCTCATAAAATATTTTAGCTCATCTCACTGTTACAACTCATTGGTGACAATTTGTTCTCTTTTTTTTTTTCCAAGAAAGACATGCATGAAGTTGTCAAAACATATGAAAAAGGATGTTTTTCTTGAAATAAATTACATTCTTTAATGAATTCCTCCTTCCACACAGGAATAAATATCTTTAGAAAGTCATCCTTTACCATTTTCTTAAACTGTCCAATACTTCGGAGAAAGAATTTGAATATTTTGCATGCCTGTTCTCAGTAATGATTATCATTCTGCCA
The DNA here is from genome assembly GCF_009650955.1 of Corvus moneduloides. Taxonomy (NCBI): domain Eukaryota; kingdom Metazoa; phylum Chordata; class Aves; order Passeriformes; family Corvidae; genus Corvus; species Corvus moneduloides. The sequence goes on from NC_045480.1 coordinate 70,126,512, forward strand.
ACAGGACACCTAACTTGCCTGGAGATCTCACTATACAAAAAAATGCATAAAGGCTCCTAATTTTCAAGTGGAAATAAAGGAATTATTCATAATTTTGCCTCAAATATTTCTAATGCTAATAACATGCTTTTCACAATATATTTCCCTCTTCAGTCATCACAATTCTCAGGCATTATATAAGCTGCCTGTATTCCTTGCCATACAATCAATTGAACAAGCCCATCATGGTTCTAAATCAGAAGTGACATGATTAGAAAGCAATCACAAAGCAACAATTCCCATCTAAAGTTGCAATCACACAAGAGAATCCTATCAAAATTCCCTAGGGTACTACCAAGGCATATTTACTGTGCTACCAATCTTCAGGACCCTTTTGCCCCTCAGTTTCTGATAACCCACCAAAAGTCTCTGCTGATAAACCTATAAACGATAAACCAATGCTCCAGGGTACTTAAGAAGGCCCATTCTGAACTTAAAGCTAAACTGCCAGTAATACTGGCTTAGTAAATTTAAGCTACCTGAGAACTCCCTAGTTTTCCATTGATTTATTAATACAAAAACTTCAGATGTGACAGGAGCTAAAATGAACTGGATTACCATTCACCTTTCAAACGATCAACCTTCAGGCTGGGGATTAAGTAATGAAGGGGATTAAGTTGTAAAGAGCTGGATTCAGTGGATTTCACATACCTGTTACCGGTGTAACATGACATCATCCAGCACTAAGGAGCTCTCAAGGCACAAAAAGCTCATTTAAATCCTGAATCCCAATTCTGAAACAGGATTACTATCCTCACTTGAAACGTTTAAAGATAATCATTCATCTGTTAAATTGTCTTTAGTGCAACAGCAACCCAAGGTAAACACGAAAACTGGGCATTAAATATTCCCTTCATTCAGGAACAATGATTTTAAAACTAGCTAAAGACTAAAGTATGCAACAGTAAAACCAACTCGCTGTACTGCAAGCCGAAATTGAAAAGGTGCAGATAACGCATGTGCCTGCTGCCATCTCCTGGTAGTTAAGAGGTAAAACCATCTGAATTTTTTTTTTTTCCTTCTGTATCCTTCAGAAAAATGTCAGGTCTTCCAGGGAATAGGAACAAAAGAAAAAAACCAAAAAACCAAGAAAAATATACCATTTTATGTTCTACAAAAGGAGCTTTCAAAACTCTCAAAATCTAAAAAAAGGTATTTCACTGTACAAGGCAGCCACTACCAGAATGTAGCTACTTTCAGGCTAAACGGAGTTCTAACATTGGCTTAAATAAAGAAACACCAAATCTCATTCATTTTATAGAAGAAATAAGTACTCACCCGAGTTATTTTAATTTCAAAACACATTCAGAAAATTAACTGTAAAAATTTCCACATGGTGTTCAAAACCAAATTAAGGAAGTCCCTTTGGGAAGCCTACTCATCATATTAGATGTTAGAGTGCAAATTATTGGCCCATAGTGACTCGTTTTAATATCCATTTCTTTTCATGAATACTTAAAGCTCAAGACAGTCTTTCACAGTTGCACTACTCTCATTGCCTTTGGTGAAGGACACAGCATTGCTATTTGTAATAATATTCCATGTTTTATGTTTTAAAAAGTAGGATTAGCCAACTTGAAAAGAAATGTTATGGTTATTTTGACAGCTGACTGGAGGTACCCTTACTTAGCCTGCAAACTTTAATGTTACAAAGACTGTTGAAATTTTCATTTCATAGACTATTTTGTTATGCTGGAGAGACCTGTCCATATCCTCCCAAAGGTTAAAAAAAGAAATAAATAATGGGAATGAACTCTACAAGTGGGTTATGTCTTCTAGTGTGCTGAATGACTATGGGAATGAGACCTGGCTTGCCTTAAAAAAGGAATGAAGGCATACCAGTGATTTGGATTGCCCATGGTTTACTGACAATTGCCATGGGGAAACAATCATTAAATGTTGCAAAAAAGCCAAGCTAAATAGGGAACATTTCCTTTCACAGAATGAGAATCAAAAAAATTGTGTTGTAACATCAAGCTGTAATTGAGAAACGGAACAATGACTGAAGAGTTGTAAGAGACCTAAATTAAATCCAGCTAGGATTTCACATTCCTTCTGAAAATGAAGGTTTTATCATGAGATAATTAAAGCAAGGCTAGCCAACTCCTGGTGTGCCAGAATGTATAACTTAGCCTGTCATCTTGGTTCGTGAGAGTCCCTCGGAGTTGGTCAGGAAGCAGCCTGTCACAAATCAGCCACTAACCCACAGCAGTCTCCCTGGCAGGAGCCCCAGAACCTTCCTCCTGCCTCCTCTGGACATTCTCTAACCACAAACTACAGGCACTGGCTATGGAGTGTGGTCAGGAACATGACAGAAGGACATCTGTGCCTGTCCCCATCACCCCTGGCCAGGCCATGGTCAGGTGGCAACTGCAGCTTAGTTACAGCACAGACAAAATGCAAAGGTGTTGGGGTTTTTTATGGGGGAGAGGGAAGCACATCAGGGCAAAAACCAGTGCTAACCACAATACAGAACTGGGGATGGAGATGTGACCCAAAACTCTGAAATATGGTGCCAGGTGCAGGAAGAGTTAGAGCCACCAACATCTCTCAGTGCCTGCCAGGTGAATCTTGTGAGAAGTAATGAAGAAGCAATTAAGTCTGTAGTTGATAAACATATGCACCCGGTCATACCAAGAGCAGGTGTGTGTGCAAACCATCTGGACTGAAACACAGGGACATTAACTTGGTTAAACCAAGAATGACTTGAATTCTTTTCTTCTATCTGGTTTTAACACTAAGACAGCTAGAGAAGAAATATGTCAAATATTAATTGAAAGCTCTACTATTCTTGCCTGGTCTCATGCTTTCAAGATCTTTTATTTATCACAAAAATGAGCAGCTCTCCAAAAGCAAAATGGACAAGAAGCCAAGTATAGAAAAAACCCCAGAGGGTTGAGATGATTTTGGGATAGATAAATAAGAGCACCATAATACATAAGGTTTTAAGCAAAACAGCTCATATTCACAGCAATCCAACTTCCAAAAGCTGGGCTTTGGATGAAAAATGCTTCCATTGTCACAGCCTTGGAAATACACCACTCTTACTCAGAAAATATTTTATTGAGAAGACTTATGTATAACACAATCACTAGTGAACAAGACCCAGAATAAATTTCCCTTGGTTAAATTAAACTATTCAGGCCATTTCAGAACTTCAGCACATGACTTCAGGACTATACCATTTGTTTTAATCACAGCAGCCTGAACCCTGAGGCAAACCATACTTCCTCTTGGATCAGAAACTGGAACCAAGAGAAAGCCTTAGCTTTTGAGAAAAAGTGTTTTATTACAACAAAATAAGCATTCACACCATCAATTCACTCTCTTAACAGCTGGCCCACTGCACTGTGTAATGATCACATGGTTTTTATCCTCAGTATAAATATTTCTGTTTTGAAGGCAACTTCATTTTAAGACTGTTCAATTTGTTTCTTTCAAGGGCAATATGGGTATCTAACACAGGTATGCCTTAGATGATAATATCAGATAATGCTTTGGAAAAATCACATTCAGGGAATATTTCATTTGCAGCTCTTCTGTGCCCAGCAAATCCATTAATTTGCATCTTCTTGCCTATTAATTGATTTTATCAGCTAATTAGCTGGCCACCTTGTTACTATCCCAGCAGACAGTAACTTCCCCTCTTCGTATTATTAACATACTTCAACATTTACCCGTTTTGCTCAGTCTCTCTTACCTGTTAACCTCTGCCAGAGCTTCCTCCAGGTGACAGCCACTGCTGGTTGCAACATCTTCCTTGGTCTCCCTGTAGTAACAGGTCTGAAGTTGTGTGACCAAGCAGCAAATTCCCTTCACCAAGGCAGACCAAAACCCCAAATGGCTCTTAACCCTTTTTTTTTTTCCCTGGTGTTACTATGGAATGAAGGAAACATTGTTTCATTCTGCTTTCCCAGGTTCTCCCCACCTGCCTCTTCACAGTGCTTGCAAAATATTTTTATTTGAAATAGCTATTTCAATGATTTACATCGTGAATGCCACCAAAAAACCCCAATAAACTAAGTCTTGTTCAATTCGTACCTGGAAAGTAATATTTTTAAGTTGATAAGGTCGAACGCATCTAGGCAAACGCTGAAACCGAGCATCCCAGAGCATTCCCATGGCGGAGCTCCTCACTCGCTCCACCCCCGCTCCGCGCTCCTCTCAGCCCCGCCCACAGACGCAGCGGCACCGGGAGCCGGCGGGGAGTTTAACAAGAGGAAAAAACCTTCCCTTCCCACCAGGCAGCCGCGGGACCGCACAGGCTGCAGCCCTGCGCTTTCCATGGTTAAGGGGCACAGGGAACCGCGATTCCCAGAGGGAAGGCCGCTGGGGTGGCCGGAGGCGGCGCGCGGCCCCCTCAGCGCGGTCGCGCGCGGGAAGGGGCGGGGCCGGGCGGGGCGGGGCCGGATTCGAACCGGGCGGCGGGGAAGCGGCGGCCATGGCAGCGCAGCAGCAGCTCGGCCGCGAGCACCAGGGCATCACCCTGCGCGGCAGCGCAGAGCTCGTCGCCGAATTCTTCTGTGAGGGGGCTGCGGGGGGCCTCAGGGACCGCGCTGGGAGAGAGGGAGGGAGGGAAGGTGAGGGGGTGGGAGGCCGCGTCTTGTGGGGCGTCATGGCCGCCGGCTGGGCCGTGGCGGGCTGTGGTAAACGTCTCTCCCTTTCCTTCTCCGTCGTGCAGCCTATGGAATCAACAGCATCCTGTACCAGCGGGGCATCTACCCCCCCGAGACCTTCACCCGCGTGCAGAAGTACGGACTCACCCTGCTGGTCACCACGGACCCCGAGCTGGCCAACTACCTCAACAACGTGACGGAGCAGATGAAAGGTGCGGGCCGGCGGCGGGGCCTTCCCTGCGGTGTCCCTGCCGCTGTTCCTCGCGCTCTAAGTGACTGCCGTGGCTTCTTGCAGAGTGGCTGTACAAGTGCATCGTGCAGCGCCTGGTGGTGGTCATCTCCAGCATCGAGAGCAGCGAGGTCCTGGAGCGGTGGCAGTTTGACATCGAGTGTGACAAAACTGCAAAGGATGACAAGTGAGTACCACGGTCCCTCCACTCCTGCTCTTGCCTGTCCCGAGTACCAGTGCAGGCACAGGATTAATGCCAGAGACTCGTTTCTTCAAACCTTTCTTAGTGCCCTGCCCTCTGTCTGCAAACCAGTCACATGACTGAACACACAAACAACAATAAAGGGAGACCAGTTATCACTTAACTTTTCTAAGGACTTAAAAGTGTCACTACTACTCTAAAAATACTGTAGCAAACAGTCTAACAGAGCTTAACAAAGAGAACTATATTTAGAGGAAACTATCAGCCCAGTAGAACGTTTTTCTCTTACCAGAATTTTCTTATTTTTCCAGTGGGCCACGAGAGAAATCTCAGAAGGCAATTCAGGATGAAATTCGCTCTGTCATCAGACAAATAACTGCCACAGTAACCTTCCTGCCACTCTTGGAATCTGCCTGTGAGTATTCTGAACTGCATGAAAGAAATCAAATGCTTTTGAAAAACCTCAGTAACTTTCCAACTTTAGAAGAGATCTTCTGATTTTCTGAGGCTTTTTAATTATTACACATCGTGTACCATCACATTTGTGAGACAGCACTTTGTTAGACTGAGATCAGGACAGAACTTGGGGTGTCTTAGCAAACTTGAGCGAATTAGTATGTATGCCCTAAGGAATGCAAGCTTTCGTGAATAATTTGTTCATATGAAGTGTTATACAGAGCTCAGCTCCACAGCATTTTAACATGTTTAAAAAAAAATTTATGACACTCACTTGAGAAAACTAAAATGGCCTCACATTAATATAATTTAACTATTTTTTTTCCACATAACTATTATAACTTCTGAAAACCTTGGTCCTTGTCTCAAGTTCTAGAAGATGCACTTCAAACCCTCCATCTCCTTATGGTGCATTTGTTCTCCCTTGCTCCCAGGTGCCTTTGACTTGCTGATATACACAGATAAAGATCTGGCAGTGCCAGAAAAGTGGGAAGAGTCAGGACCACAGTTCATAGCCAATTCAGAAGAGGTTCGGCTGCGTTCCTTCACTACCACAATCCACAAAGTCAACACCACGGTGGCTTACAAAAAGGATTCTGTTCCCTAAGATGCAGGGGGAAGTTTTGTGTGTGTAAATATCCTGTCACCTTGTATAGTTTCTGTTCATCATGCAGCTAAGCCATGAACCCACCATTACTGTCCTCTTGATGAAGTATGACACAGAGAAAAAGACAACATGCCTGTCTGTGATAACGTGACACTAGATTAAGCTGGCATCATTTTTAAAGAGGCTTAAAAGTATTCATGGTGATAGTTCAATTCTTACTTTACTGTATGAGCTAAATTAAACCACTGCCTCTGCTAGAAAACCTGCCTAAATCTAGGATTAGCTGCTAGAATTGTGTTCAGATCCTGTAATTTTATATTTTAGAATTATTTTAAGCTGCATTCTGTTAGCAGGCTTAAGTTCTCTGTAGCAACTAAAACAAATCTCATTTCTGGTGTGCCAATTTTCATGTTAAAAGCCTGGGCTGTTTTACTACCAGAAATAGCCCTAAAATGAATCAACCAAGCAATTCTTGTACCTTACTACAATGGAAGCAGCTGTTCATCATGGAAACTTTAAATACATGAACCTTTGTACTGTCATGACCACTGGGCTCTAGTTGTGGGGACAGAGTTGTTTTAAGTCTGTGTATGTCTGTAGTGTCTGTCCAGCATTTTCTATGTTTGTACTCGTTTTACAGAATAAAGCTTCGAGTTTTATAGTGCTCTAATTCAGAGTCTGCAGTACTTTGTGTTTCAGAGGATTTTAGGAATGCTACATCCTAGTTTGTAACTGTCACACAAGTAACACACCCAAAAGGCATCCCCCTTGTGTTGTTACTTACCCTCTAAGTCTCCAAACAAATGGTGTGGAGTCCATATGAAATCCATTAATGGATTAACAGTTTCCCCCACGTAAGTTCAAGTAACAATATAAATAGTCACAGTGCCCTAATGATTAAGCACAGTGCCTTCCGTATTTGTTAAACAGCACTGGACTCTTCATGTGTTCTTACCCATTTTTGTAGTGGAAGAAATTAGGGATTTAAAACTGGAACTCTGGAACTTTCAGACTCTTCCATGGTTTTGTTCACTTCCTTCACTAAATTCATTCCAGCCAGAGTGTTTAACTCTGTTTTTTCCACTCTTTTGCAGTACTGTAGGACTTTCTGTTATATATAATTTCAGAAGTTTATTTAAAAAACATCAATTGCATGTACCCCACCCCACAACTGTATTACAACCTTTCTGGGCTTTCCTATTTCCAGGAAATAATTCTCTCCAACAGTCCCAATCTAGCGGAAGTAAAAAACGCAGTCCTCTGTAAACCAGGAGCACAAAAATCATATTTTTTTAAAATAAATACAATCTAGGTACTTAAAAAGTTACATTATTCACTGCTAGGGCTGCAGAAACAGAAGAATACCTGGTGTTTTCTTTTGCCTGTCAGCACAATTGTGGTGACTGCACTATCTCTTCACCCCTAGAAGCAGGTGTACTTCAAAGAGTGAAGTCTGCAACAGTGAGCATAAAAAACCCTCATTTTACAGAGATGCAAAAGTCAAATTGCTCCAAGAAGCTCATTCTTGTACCAAACGGAATTTATGATCTTCTTTTTTAAGAAGGCCCAGCCCGAAGTCCATCTCCATCATCATCTCTGTATTTCTTCTTTTATAGAGGGACCAGCAGTCAAGAGAAGTAGTAGATCATTGCATGTAAATAATGTCCGTGAAAGGTACATGTGAAAAGGAACAGGTCATAGATCCTAAAGTTTCTCACAAAGACCCTGCAGAATAGGAAAAAAAAGTAAAAGTAAGTCATATTAATCGCCCAGGAACCAAGCCTTCATGGAGGTGTCCAGCACGATGTGCTGATTCCTAAGGGGACCCACACTCTTGATGAGCTTCTCCTACTCTGAGGTCACTTTTATACAGTGACAATCAAAACAAGGGAGCCCCCTTCATCTCCAATGGCAGTCTGCTTATCCTTAGGAAAGGGAATGAAGGGTAAGACTCAAAATTAACCCAGCAGGCACTGCTCACCTGACTAGTTGAGCTGACGGATGAGCTGGTTGATTGCTTCCCCTCTGTAGCCAGGCTTGCCCATCTCCTTGAGGAAACCCACTCTGTTCCGCGACGCGTGGCGAGCCACTGACAGATGGAAGGGCCACAGAAAGCTGGTGACTCGTTTGAAATACTTGCCAGTTGAGTAGATTTCATGAATAAGGTCTTCCAAGCAAATAATACCACAGCCCCCTGCAGGAGAAAAAAAAAAAGAAGAGATGCCCAACTGTATCATCTTTCCTCAAGCTGCTCCAGAATTGCCAGTCCTCCAGTTTGGGAAGATTTTGTCTCTCCGCACCCTCTCAGATCAGACTGTGATCTCTCAACACCTAACTCCTTCCTCAATTTTCTCCTCCACCTCCTCACCTAAATGTTGCTCTATCAGCATGTTGTCTGTCAGAGGCACCCTCTTTTTCTTGATCTTGGCTTGGCCCCGTTTCAGGATCAGCTCTCGTACAGATTTCAGGTTAGGCTGCCTGTACAGAAACAAAAATCAGATTCTGTAAGAGAGACACAATGCAGAGGGAAGCCCCACCCCACTTCCTTGTGCAGAGGTGGGGAAGTAACCAAGTTATGTCGAGAACAGTAAGAAAACTTTTAGATATAAAGCTGATTAAGTTTTGACCATTACTGGAGAAGTAATGGATCTGTGATACCAGCTGGAGAATCCAATGACCCCCAAGCCCCCAGGAGGGGTACATACCCCCACGCCACATAAGGCTCCACAATCCGCAGCATCTTCAGCGACAGTGGGCTCAGCTTAACGAATACCCCAGTGTAATTCTTCCTCAGCCGCAGCAACTCCATCACTCTTTTCACCCTCTTAGTCACTCCCTTAATACTGAGTCAGAAAAAAATAATGTTATTAGTAACCACATTTCTCTAATTCAGCAACAAAAGGCCTCAGATCACCTGCAAGGAGATATGCCTGGGTTGATCCCACTGCCTTGGCATAGAAATGACACAACAAAGGCTAGCAACAATAAAGGAAGGAGCAGGGCAAGATCCTTACTCCACAATCCGCACGACGAAGGCCAGTTTGCTCTCCTGAGGTGCCGCTGCCTGCCCAGGCCTCTGCTCCATGCGCCTCAGCCGGGTGTCATCCCGGCGTTTGCGCCATGAATCCCGAACAAAGGTCTCCAGGCGTCTGAACTGGATCTGTTTCCCCTTCTGCTGCTACAGACAAAAGGAAAAGAAAGTATCCCCCATCCCAACAGTCTCAGAGGTTTGTATCTGAAAGGCCAAATGAAATGCAGAAGTAGTGAACAATGTTCTTTCAGCTTTGGAAGCAGTAAGAAGAAAATAAATTTGATTATCTAAGCCCAAGGGAGACAGAACTGAGGGACAACACATGAATTTACACACAACTACTATTTATGAACAGTGAACAAAAATATAAATTAGGGAAAACAGAGCAAGACCCGTGATACTTCTAGGCGTAGCTACACACAGAGCTCAGCAATGGCTGGGAAAGCCAGAAACAACATCTGGGTAAAACAGATGCTACAGCAATACCCTAGTGTGACTCATAAATACACTCCAACAGAAAAAAAACTGCATTTAAAGTCCTTTTCTATACAGGCACACATGCAAAAAAAACCCCCAAAAATTCAAACATTCAAGTAACTATTAAGTATTGCTAATTTAAACAGAGAACATCCAGCTCACCTGATAAAAAGTCTTTTCATTATTACTGGAAAATGTAAACCTCCTTTTTTAAATTGAGAAGATGTTTAAAGGCCTCTCCTTTATTTAGAAATTAGTACATCCACCTAAGTCATAGTGTTTTCTCAGATGAACAGGACTTGAAAATGCACAGCATTACACAATTATATTCAAGATACTCTACTGGTTAAATTAGCAGGCCATTTTGAATTAAAGAATCTAATGTCATGTGTCTTCTGTTCTATTTCATCTTGTAAATCACCCATGAAATTGGTTTGAATTTTCAAAGCAGGCAGACCTAATCTAAGTCTCACCACTACGATAATTTTTCTAATGAGAATCTTATGGAGTGGTTATTTAACATTATTACTTATGCTTCCACTTCCACCTTGGAAATACAGCAAGCCACTGATGCGTTTAAAAATGTAAACACGGTATTAAACAGAAATGGCAGGAGTTTTGCATATAATCTCATAGAAAAAAGATTCACTGGGAAAGCTTTAAGACAAACACCTACTGTATCAGCTGAGGTACAGCACAGCAGGTCTCAAACTGGGAATTAGAAAGGTTTGCTGTGCTGTGCCGGTCTGGAAAAGGCAGTGTGCCCAGGGAGTGTCTGCAGTAGAACATGTGCCACCCCACACGAAGAAAAAGGCTTCATGATGACCTGTGTCTGCTTTAACAGATAAATAAACGCAGCCTCAGAAAAGCACACTTTCCATGCAGGGTTACAATGCAAAGGTGGTTTCAGACAGTGAATTCTCAGGGCAGCACTGACAATTCAGCGGCGGTGCAGTTTCCCGCATGTGGCTGCTAACACCTGCTCACCACCACGGATCCACAGGCACAACTCACAGTCTTCCATGTATTTCTGTTTCAGTATAATAACCTGTAAAACTCTGTCCTCTTTACAAGGCTCAGAGACACACGGAGAAGGTGTTTAGGGACTCAGGCTCCCCTCGGAGGTAACCCCGAAGATGCTCCCTGCCCACCCGCAGCGCTCGGGCATCCCCCCCTCGCTGAGGGGGCCGATCACTCGGATCACTTCCGTACGAATTCAAGTGATTGCGATTCCCTCCTCCGGAGGACGAGCTGGGGCTGCAGGACCAGGCTCTGCCGGGACCCGCCGTACCTTGCGTTTGTTGAGCAGCGCCTGCTTGGCCTGGGTGGCCTTGATGGCCAAGTACGCCTTCCTCTTCTTCAGCAAGTTCTCCGGCACCAGCGGGATCCGCCGCCTCGGCCTGCGGGCGAGACAACCCGGCCACATCCCGGTCACATCCCGCATCCCGACCCCCCCGGGCCGCCGCCGCCCCCGCTCCCAGCCCGGTGGCCGCGCGGTGCCCGCGGATGGCGGCGGATCCCGCAATCCCTCCACGCCTCCCTCCCGCACTCACTCCTCCAGCTCCGCCATCTTGCCGGGCCGCCGCCGCGCATGCGCCGGGGCGGGGCGGGGCCATGGCCGCTCCTCCTGAGGCGCCGCTCTCCTTTGCCCGGGATCGCGGAGCGCCGGGAAGCGCCTGTCCCGGCGGGGAGGGACGCGCTGCTGGCCGGCCCTCCGCTGTCCCAGCGCGTTCCACACGCTGCGAGCACTGAGGAGGAGCGGGCACTGGGACACGCGGTGCGACAGCCGGGTCACCCGCAGGTGGTGCCAGAGCCTCGCGCTCAGTTGGGATGGTGTTGGGGTTGTGTTCCTGGTGTGCTCCATCCAATTCCCCGTGCAGGATAGAGAAGGGATGTGTGCCTTTACACTCTGAAATAATTTTCATTCACAGTTTCCTCTCACCAGCTGGGAGCTACAGCCTTGCTGGAAGATTCAGTGGTGCCCGGGTTTCGCTGCTCGTCTCTGTGACGCTGCAAACCTTTACAACACTGTAAATGAGCCCACTTCTGTTTTGACGCCGAAAACTAGAATTTCTGTGTTTAGAAACTCGATCCCAAATACCACGAAGAACACAGCCCTCGGTGAGCAAACCCAGCTCCCCATCAACTTTTAGATATGAGACGCAAAGCAACGAATTTAAGAAATAAATAATCTGAAACTGTCACCGAAACAAATCCATAACTACATACATTTTATCCTGACTTATAAAAATAGCTGGAGTCCCTGGTAGCTGACAACAGAAAAAGTGGCCCATTTAAATCTACAAATGAACGTGCTTTGTTTAACAGGAGGGAAATGCAAACAGACTCTGAGGTATTCCATTATTAATGGCAAAGAAACAATACATAAGTAAATATTTGAAGCGCTGTCGCTATGAGATGTCGCCCAGCACAGCAGCGTTCCTAGGCTGACTCGTTAAACTTTAACCAGTAGTTATATTGTTTTAATGAATGGATATTCAAATATCTCTGTTTGCAGGGATACCCAAGGAAAGTGTTCTCATTTTCCTAGACAGCACCCTGTTGTACACCGGCCTTCAGCACTCCGAACTCCTGCACGCAAAATTTTAAGGCTCTGATTCCAAAAGCCAAGTCAGGAGATGAAGTGGAATGTCAGAAGTCCATGAAACTTCTTGCCTCGTTTTCTCACTCCACGGGTATAAAACCCCATTAAATTAACTTCAAATCCCACAAAATCTTTATTGACACTGCGTGCAGTCTCAAAACAGCAAAAGAGCTTGAAGTCCATCACTCTCATCATCGAACCATGCCCCAGTCTGAAATCTGTCTGCAATAAATTCCCTATAAAAGAAGCCAAAGAAATTAAATTTTGTTTATTTCACCAAACAATGATCTAATCTTGGGAATGTTTTAATAAGGGAAGTATCTTCTGATCTTAAATTATGCCCATTTTCAGATCTTTTAAGGGAAAAGTTTATATGATTTGAAAGATGCCCAGGAACTACTCCATACACACATGCAAACCAATAATTAGTAGAGAGAAAAGCTGGGTGATCCAAGACTTTCTTTCATGGAAATAGCAATCATATGGACATAGTCTAATATTTCATATTTTTGAAAAACATTGTGGATAGATGCATGGGTTTATTCTTTTCAAAATAAGCTTCCTTAAGAGGGGCATTTTTGTCAGAAATCCTGCAAATTCACTGCAAAAGGAGCAATCTGGGTATCATGAAGACACGTGGATGAGACTAACGCAGATGTGAACCCTGAGTTAGTGGCACCTAATATGTCAAATTGTAAAGGCTAAAAAATAAAACTTGTTTTTGTGTCTCCTCGGAAAAAAATTGGAGTGGGGCAAAACAGTTAATTCTTTAGTGCCACTAATTTACCAGCATTAATGGAAAACATTCCAGTTTCAAAAGCCCGATTTGACAATAACTATTGTGAATACTTCCCTGGCAGAAAAGCAGACTACTAATAAACCCCTGGCACTACTCACAGTTACTGTCCCTGGAAATTATATCTGGAGTTTTAAGTTATAAATATTAAATTACAGATTTAGATCTGTCAGAATGTTCTGACATTCTTTAAAAGAGTAGTGGTACCTATTTACAAGTTCCACGGTGAAACAGTTGTAAGAATTAAAATGTAAATTAATTTTGTTTTACTTCCAATGTACTTGTAAAGGCCTGGCTAATGAACCTGAAATAGAAAAATGGTTTTTCAATTACAATAAACAGCAATGAAAATAATTTATTTTTGTGTCTTGTCTACAAGAGAGTACACAGAGTGTCTGCAATTTGAATGTACTACAAATTTAATTGTATCTTTAAAGAAAAGTGGAGGTAAAAATAGGCATCATTATGTATGGTCTCCACAGGTCTCCATGACCTCTCTTCTTCTTCCACAGTGATGAAAAGCTGCATTTTATCTGGGAGAAAGACCGATTCAATTATGTCGGAGATGAAAGACAGTGAGAACAGAATAGGAGTCTTTCCCACACTCAGTAATTGGGAATCCTACCTCCTACTAGATTACTTTTTAATTGAACCTTCAAGATAATTATGCCATTTAGGTTGTGGAAGCATATTAATAAGTACACCACAGCATAAACTATTCATAAAAATACTACAGACTGGGGAGTCATAAAAGAGATGGAATGGAATAGCCTAATTAGGAAATTTATCATGTCAGTGTAGACAACTTAATAGGAGATGGTTTGTACAGACAGAATATGCTCTCTGTCCTAAATGTCAGTGATTCTGATACAATGGTGGTAGGTGGTGGACAATGACTTTTACTCTTTTTTTAAAAAAAGAAAGCATTTAATTACTTTTATTTTATGGCTCTGGTTACCGACACAACTACATAAAATCCTTTTGCAGGTTTAGTTTTGGAGACTAGACAAACAACAGGCAGCTGTTGTTTCAGCAGAAACAGCAATCAGAAGAGGATTAAAACATTGTAAGTGAGAAGTTACCTGCAGTAATTAATATAAAATCACAGCAGAGTAATTTCACTGGTTTGTAGCAAGGCTGAGCCCTGAAGGAAGCTGTGGCCCTGAGTGCTGTGACAGTGCACAACAATAGGGCTATAAAGGTCCTCTCACTTTTTTCTCTGGTAATGTATTCAGGGAAAGTTCTGACTGGAACATCTGATTTTGCCTGCAATTACTAGTGAGACCTGCCCAGTCAAGATAAAGGTACAGAGCATTGGTATTTGGCCAGGAAATACCAGGCAGGGAAACACAGAGCCCGAGGGATGTAAGTGGTCACCTGTAGCTTTATCCCAAGAAAGAGGCTGTGTCCCTACACACAGCAGAAACAAAGGAAGGGAGGAGGTAGTTGCAGGATTTTCCTCACAGTGCAGCAGAAGATGTTATAAGGCTGAGTGCTAAGGCAGTGAGACAGCAGATGAAAATCAGTAAATAAAAGTGCAGCAATGATTCAAAAATTTTTATATGAAATGACAGGCTCCAGGCTAGATAATAAGCTTGGGAGTAGGATTTTGGAATTATTAGAGATGGATAAAAGTATCAGCTTAATGCTTAGCACAACAGAAGAGTAATTGAACATTATTAGGGAACGGGTAAAGAACAAAGCAGAGACTCTGATTCCACAGTGTAGCCTCTCACACCCACATTTTGGATGCTCCAGCTTTGGTCAGTCATCTTTCTTCCATCTGCCCATCCCAACCTCCGCTCACCTTTCTGCAAGACAGACTTGGAAAAGGTTCAAAGAAAGAAGATCAAACACAGGGAGTAGTTTCCATCTGTGGAGCAGTTACATAGACTGGACCTGCCAGCTGGGAGAAAGGTGTCTGAGGGAAGATAAAACAGTCGGTAAAATGATAAATGCTGGGATAATTGCTCCCTCTTTCTTTCAGCACAAGAGGAAGGGAACCTTGCATGAAGGTAGCAGGAGGCAGGTTCACAACAAATAACGTGTTTTTTTCAGCACATGAACTTGTAGTGAAGACCCAGACCACTTAGCCACCGGAGGAGTTACGCATTCCAGCCATGCATCCCTATCCACCTCCTGCCTTCCCAACTGGATCTGGCCTTTCTATCATCTCGACTTTAAACTTTTCATTCAACTGAGATCTATCCTGTTTTGTATTTGTCCTTGCTATTATAGCACAACATTAGAAAAGGCAGCCAGAAATCTGTTTCTTTGCCTGCATACAGAAGGGCTCATTTAATCTGAATGCACGCCCTTCTCCCCCATTCACCTGCACTGCGTCCCATTTTCCTGCCTTTGAAGTCCATCCTTTCCAGGCTTTAAAGAGCTTTAGAGAAATGAATCCTGTTCCTGCAGTGATCTATTATCGGCATTGCCTAAAAGCTAAAAGGATGAGGCAAATTTGCCAAAAACCTGAGAAGAGGCGGAATAAGTGAGAAGGAAATCAAGGAGCTGTGTAGCTCCAGGTAGCCCTGCCTGGACCACAGCTGTGGAGAGCACCTGCAGCAAGCAAAGCCCAGTTGCTTGGTACCAGCAGCTTGTAGCATCACTGTCCAGTTGTAACAGTGATCAATCAGCTGAGACTGGGGCACTCCATCACCTGGAATAAAGGGGTTATGAGGTGAGGGGAGTGCCTCAACAGGAATAAACCACAGAAATTCAAAGCAACTGTGCTGCTTCTCTGTGCTGGGCTCAGCAAGACTAGCTTCTTCCCTGAGAATTTTCCACAACCCCTGGAAGGATCAAGGCCTTTCTCTAACAGATGCTGTGTTTTCACATCTGAGAGAGTTTCTGACTCAAGAGACTTCCTTAGGAAGAGCTCATAAAGAAAAACCAGATCCTGTTTCTAAACCAGTCAGCAGGATAACAAACCTGTCTTTCTAGTTTCAATTTTCTATACACATATTCATTTTTTGATATGTTGTATAGACAAAGTAAAGGATTAATCATATTTTTTTTTCTATTTTTTTAACAGTAAGAATAAGCTTCTTCCTGCCAGTACACAAACCCAACAGTGAAATAAATCACTCGGGTGCAGGTGTGCTTCAAACAAATGTTAATTATCAAAATTACCAAATAATTGTCAAAATATTAATTCTCAAAACAGTATTTCTCTCCTTGGCATCTGACACACTGCAGTTGTAGATGAAAAACGCCAGCAAAAACACACCATTTTTTTCTTTAGACCAGTTTTGTCAAGGCACTGCCTAATGTAAGAGTTGGTGCTATGTGATGAGGCAGAGCTAATTAGGCAGGTAGATTTTATCAAAGAAGAGAAGGCTCTTAAATCTGCGGCAGAGGGAAGAACCTGACCTACTTTGTGTGTATCCTGGTACTTTCATTTCAGGTGTTTTCACAGTCTTCCTAAATTCCCCATACAGCTAACGTAGAAAGGCTTTATGTATTTTCAGACTTCATAATTTAATTGCTTTAACTCAGGTTTCAGTATCTCCCTGTCAAAGAAAAATCATTCCTCACAGCCTTTTTGACAGAAGGTGGAGATGAATACCTTCAAATTCACTCCATTCCCAAATCTTGAAATCTCTATACAGAAATGCTTTAATATGAAGAAAGAATGGTAAATGATGGCTTCTCCATCTCTTGTTCTCTTCAGCTCCAGACTGGCTCCCTTTCTGGGAGATAAGCTTGAATGAAAACACGTTATCTGCAGGATTCAGCACAGAGATAACAAGATGCAGTGTAATGGATTGTCAGAATGCACTGCTGCAATGTGATCCTACTTCTGGTGTCAGGAGGAACGTGGGTCAGGAAGAGGTGCCCGTTCTGAGGCTTGGGCTGGAGCTCAGCTCCAGGGATTTACCACAGGTGTTTCCAGCTCCTGGCAGGGCAGGCCCTGGCACCGTCCTCTCCTTCCCTTTGTACACTGATTTCTATGTGAAAAAAGTGCACATGCAAGGCAGGAAAGAGCCAGGAAACATTGCTGCCACATCCTAGTGAGGCCTAAGAACTGCAGACTACATTGCAGCACAGACCTGTATAGCCTGGGATGCGCTGTAGCCCCAGTATTTCATTCTGATCCAGATAAGGATTTAATTTAAAGAGGTCACTTCTTCATGGATACTTCAAAACCTGGAAGGCACTGCTGGAATGCAACCCTGTTATCTGTTTGTAATGATCTGAAGACACCTGCATTTAGTGGTCTTTTAATATTATTATTATGGATCACCCACCAGATGGTTTCAATAAAATTACTTCAGATGATGAATAGTGCATGAATTCCTCACATCGCTTTAAGGGTTTGCTTTTCTGAATTTGCACTGTGGAAGTGCTCTCTTGGGCACATGTTTTTTGTTGCTGATTCTCTTCTCCAGTTTACAAGACACCACATCTACAAGCTGCTTCCTGAATAATCACATGTACCTTTGAAGTGTGGATACTTCTGCCAGCACACACAGGCACTTCCACTGCTTTCTCTTTCTACAGACCGAAATTCACTGGAAAATTAATGTAAGGCTTCCCATATGGAGCTAAAAGGGAAATGTGGGGGATTTAGTGGAACAAATGGAAATATTTTTTTCTTCATTCACCCTAATTAAAATTAATATCACTTTGGCTCCAACTAACCCCACTGACTGTAAGGAAATGAGTAGTTCAGACTAGCAGCTCGCTGAGCTGAGATGCTGCTGCACATATGGTCCGTGTGATCACGGACTGTTCCTGAGAAGAGCCCAGATGGGTTACAGCAAGCATACAACAGAGACAGCCATGCTTTAGCCTCACTTGTTGTTATTAACTTGTTTCTCAGTTTCACTCGACTTTTAACTATGAGGTATTTGTCTATTGTCTGTTTTTGCCTTAGGCATAGTCTCTTTAGCTTGACTTTAATTCCTCAGCACTTTCTTGCACCCCCTCTTAATGACACAAGTTTTACTATATCAAAGAAGCCTGACCAAGAACTGTGCATCTTTAACAGACTTCTCCAAACATGTCACACCCTTGCTGCAGCAGTGGCATTAATAACCCCTGTCACACCTCCCAGTCCTTTGGGAAACTGCACTATCTGACAGTAAAACTTTTCTTCACATTATTCCCTAAGTGATCATTAAGAGTCTTTGACAAAAATGCACACAACATTCTTCCTGTTCTTTTTTAAACTAGATTTTGAATAGAAATACCTGTTTTGTTGTTTGTATGCTTGATAGGTTCTGTGGCTGCTGCTTATAAGGTGTGAAATATTCCCTTTCAACCCTTCCAAATTCTATTAAAATCTAGTGCTTAAGTTACTGTTCCCCTGAGCTTAACCCATTTTAATAAGTTTTAGATGCTTATTTGGTTTCTATAATTTATCATCCATCTCCTAAATCTCCTTCCTTGCTTTAGCATATCCTTTGGAAGACACATGCCCAGAATATATTAAGAAAAATAATTACCAGTGGTGCAAATATAACAGTTTAAAGGCATTAAATGGGAATTACTGGGCTTCTGAAATGCAAAGCACACACCCATGCCAATTCTTTTGCTGGAGAAGGTGGAGGATAGGTAAGAAACTGAGGGGGTTTTGCTTTGTTAGCAATCCATTTTATGCCTGCAGTTCTAATGCTGGTGTTGGGCGGAAATTAAACATGGTATCTGTAGCAGAAGGTTTATTCATGAAACATGAGAATATCAGTCATGCTTTTGTACCTAAAAAATACCAGTAGCTTCTCATTTTTTTGTATTTTTGATATCCGAGCACTTCATAGAGATTTCACATTGCATTGACTGGAGAGAGTGAATCAGAAATTGCACCACTCCTCTAGAGCTCCCCTTCCTTCCACAAATGCATTTTCAGCTGAAATAGCAGCTTTGGCCACGTGTTCTGACAGTGTGTATTTCGTTACTTTCTGTCGTCAAGTGCTGGATCTTTATTATGCTGACTATAAAACGGGATAAAAAATAGAACTATGCTAAATCTTAGTTTATATACCACTAATTTAATAGGGAGCCATTAAAGCACATCTAAAATAGAAACGTGCCCTTTAGCCCAAAACTTAATTTGTGCTGAACTTGTGTTCTTTCCAACATAACAGGAGGCCCATGCTAATTCTGTAAAAATGAACTTTTTAAGCTACACTTACTTATTAGTAGCATTTTCATTAGGACTGACCAAAAAAAAAAAAAAAAAGAAAAAGGAAAAACTTAAGCTTAAATCTTTAAGCAAAAATGTTCTCACCGATATATTACTTGCCTAGGAAATTATTCACTCTTAAAAAGCTATTACTTACTGGGATAGTTGTAATTCTTTGGGATCTTTTCTTTTTTCATTTTGGTTGTTTGAAACAT
Organism: Corvus moneduloides; assembly: GCF_009650955.1. Taxonomy (NCBI): domain Eukaryota; kingdom Metazoa; phylum Chordata; class Aves; order Passeriformes; family Corvidae; genus Corvus; species Corvus moneduloides. The sequence continues at coordinate 70,145,915 of NC_045480.1, forward strand.
GCTACTTTTGAGAAACTTAGCCTCTTGATTTCTCTGAAATCTGAGTTAAGCATTTTCTTGGGAGAGAATTTGTAATACAATAGCTGCTCTGGTTTGTGTTAAATTAAGTGTATGTAACACGGTGATCCCATGATCAACATGACAGTTGAACACAAAGATCCCATCGCCACAGGTGGGCAGTGAAATCCCAGCCCGTAATGAACAAATTTATTGCACACAGTAGGTAAATGTTTGTTGTACCAAGTCTCAGAGTTGCTCCTCTTATTATTTTTTCCACAATCTCATTAAAACTGGATTATGGCTTAATATTGCTTTATTATCTGCACTTTGCCTGCCCAGCAGCACAGCGAGACAGTTGAGATTTTGAAACACTTTCACACTGACATAGATGAAATGACCCTGAATTCTTGTGGGGGGCAGAACAAGAAAAGGAATAGATGACCACAGAGGCCTGGCAAGGATGAAAATGATCCTTGGCTTCCACACTGGGACTGAAAATTCAAAAAGGGACCAAGGAAGCGTGGAAGAAGCAGCCCTAAAAATGCATCTTCACTTACCACATGTTACTGCATCAAGTTAAGAAATCTTTGCAACAAAATAAGCATTGACAAAGAGCTCTCTTTCTCCAGGAAAGGTCTCCACTTCTCTAAATGACTGAAGGATCACTTGAAACTGAGGAAAAACCTGCTGTGGTGACCAGTTCTGTGCACTTTATCACCAGCTGTAGGAATTTCCTACAATTATGCTCTGCAAGTAAATTACCATCAACATAACAAACACATCCAGACATTAAACGTGAACAGAGAGGCATCTGGGATCTTTGAAGAGACAGCAAATGTAATGTGATTAGAGTTGCTCTAAGGTAGCTATGAAAGAACTTCCTGTTTGAGAGGATTTTGCCCACATCTTCTACCAAGAATAATACCAAACAATAACTGACATTTCTGCAGGGCCTTTGGCCCAAGGAGCTTGCAGAACAAAGTGGAATTGCTTCCTAGTTACCCAAGGTTTTGTTGTGTTTTATGATCAGGGCCTCAAAGTCAATACTCCAACTTGAAGCTGTGCCTCTTGGTAGGGTGGGATGGTGCTGACATCATGTCACACAAGGGAAAAGTTGGGAAGACTGTGCCTGACAGACAAGGTGTCCATGGTCATTCACCCACTATGATATAATCCAAACCCCTTGGGGCTGGTGCAGGGAGACCTGCTTCACCTCCTGTGCTTTCCACACAGGAGTTAAAGGCCATAAGAGTAAGACCCAGCTCCTGCTTCTTCCTCCATCTCTTCCCAGCAACCAAATTTCAAGTCTGAGCACACTCCTGTGGACTGTTGTCTCTGTTTGAGAGCAAATTAATTACAGGCATATTGGAAATGTGAGCAAATTAAAATCCTCTTGCTTTATATATTTGCATCATCTGGTCTGAATTTCATGAGAGAAAATGGACAATTAAAACGGCACAGAATTCCTTAGGAACTGCAAGTAGCTGTGTGAGAGCCGGCACACGGCTGTGAGAAGGCAGCCAGAATCTTGTGAAGGAATAATTGAAAGGACTAACGGGGAGCACCATATGCTCACAATCTGGGTCTGGCCACAGGCAGCACAGAGCATGCAGCCAGGCCAGTAAGGGCCACAGGTGCCAACAGCTCTAGAAACCAAAGAATAAATCCCAAAGGAAAGAGTATCTCTATCTAGGACATGGGTGTCAGTCAAAGGATCTGGACAGATGACTCCTAAAGGATTTTTCTGCATCTGTGCAAGATATTTCTGCAAGTCCACCTGTGAGTGGCTGGGGAATCAGGAATTGCTCCTCTGCCTCAGCCACCACTGTCTGCAGCCCAGTTTTTAAGCTAGAACAGTCCACTTTTGTGGGGTTTGTGCTAAAACAAGGACTTCTAACTGGCACATTGACAGTGAGGACATCTATCTCACTCTGATGTTGTTGCAGGGAGTGATGGATATTTATCTGTGGGCAGCACTGCCAGGAGCCCCTGCCAGCTCAGCTTTTAGGGTCCCATGTGAGCTGGAAGGGTGGTGTTGTTAGGGCAGATGGGAGAGGAATCTTCTTCCAGGTCCTGCCCAGACACACCAGGGCTGTTCACAGCCTGGCCTGGAAGAGAAGATTAATGCTCCTTCCCACTGGCTTGCATGTTCTTTTATCTTACCATGTATCTAGAAACAACACACCTGAAGCAATAAACTCAATTTAAAAAAAGCCAGGGGTAAGGTATTTGCTATTAGTATGTGCTTTTCCTCAGAGATAAATGGTTAAACTCTTCCCAAACTATCTAAACACCAAAGACAAAGCTGCTTTTGTGACAGAAAGCTCAGTGGAGATGTGGGACTCGATTCTTGTGGATACTGAATTCTCTTCTCTGAGCTCATAGCCAAGAACTGGACACTCTGGGAGAGCCTGACTATACAGCAGAGGTAAAGCACTGCTTACCCACTATATAAGGAATAGATCTCCAGGCCTGCAATCTCAGCAAAAGGAGGAAGACATACTAATAAAGTACTATAAATACAGAAGTGTTTATAGGACATGTTATGTAACACTTCTCCTCAAGCTTTGTGCCTTCCCTGTGCTGACAAACACCACAAAACGTTTTATCTCTCTGCCTCTTTATATTAAAGGGAATCTAATTTTAAGAACAGAAACTGGGCCAGTATCTTATGATTTAAAGCTACAAATTAGCATTCATATGAGCAAAGAGTTTGCATCGTGTTCTATTTCCTGTTTCTATCCTACCTTCCCCCCCAAAAAATGTTATGCTTTTTTTTCTGTTTGCAGACTAATGCTGAAAGCAGCAGTAGTTCCACAGTTTCAAAATGCATTTAAGAGAGGAAAAATGTATTTTTCAAATGCATTAATTGGAGAAACACACTAAAAGGCTTAAGTAATTTTTATGATGGTTGAGGTAATAGATGGCATCTGCTTTTCTTTGCAAGTAAATGTCAAGTAGCAAGCCTACGGTCCTAAAAGCTGTGAACAGCTGCTAACCAAAGAGGCCAGAAGTTGCAGTGGAATAAAGTATTTTCTTAATATGTTGTAAGGAAGACAGTCTGGCTAACATGAGGAGATGATATTAGATCCCCATATAATCCTCAAGTTGAAAGAAAATGCAAATCCAGTGAAACCTCATCCCAACCCATCCGAAAGAGCGAACACAGTAATGATGCTGCTGTCTCAAACAAGTCTAACTTCCATGATAAATATAAGACACTAACACAAATGTTTTGATACAATAAAGGTTTTTGTCATTTTCTCCAGAAAGAGGTGTGTTTTGATAAATAGAATTTCTACCTCTGGGCTTTAGGGACAGTTTGTGTAAATAGTTTGATTTACAGTTGCTGGGTCCTGTGCCGGAAGGGAAGAGAGGGCCAGCCAGGTAGGAAGTAGCCGACAAAAAGCCCGTGCTGTGGGAGTGCATCCCTGGAGTACATGCATGGGAGGGAGCCAGCTTTGTAGCACTGCAAGAGGTTCAGCTGGCAGCACACCAGGAACATTTTGCTCCCAGCTTGGAGTGAGTATGGGAAGAGGTTGGAAAATAGAGCACCTTCACAATATGTCATTTCTCATTGTAACTAAAGCTGTCACAGCTTGAGGGAAGAATGTAGGGAAAAACTGGAGCAGGAAAGAAAGTATATGGAAAACACAGGAGGAGAAAGAGTGTGACAACATGGAAGAAAAAAGGAGAAAAGGGGGATAGATTAAGTGGACAAATTAAAAGAGAATGAATAGGAGAAAAGAAAAAGGAATAGGAAAGAAGAAAAAGATCAAAGACTTTGGAAGTGGAGTGGATCAAAGACTTTGGAAGTGACCATGTCTGGGGCCCAGCAGGGCTGCTTGCAGGAGCAAGTCTTTATCTGGTCAACTCAAAGGCCTGCCTGGGCTCCTTTTCACCCAGCCCAGCCTTATGTTAGGTTTTGCTGCCCATATGTGTCAGGGTCTCCATACAAAGAGCTCCATGAGGGAGAACGTGTCAGGGCTCGGGCAGGGTCTCAGCCAGGAGGTGACACAGCCATTTGCACCTGGGGAGAGTGAGTTTCACAGATTATTTCCTCTGTGGACAGTAGTCTCACCCTTTTACAGATAGCAGAACGGGTGATTTGCACTGCTACTCCCAATCTACTCTGCCTTTGGTTTCCCTGTTTTTCACAGGGCTCATCTCTCCATTTCTTCAGTGGATACCTTTCCTGCACTTTCCTTTCCTTACCAACGCTCTTTCATAAAACGCCTGAAAAACTCAGCTTTAGAGATGAAAGAAGAGTAGCTCCCCAGTATCAGCTGGAAGCACAAGCTTGTCTCTGCTCCCTGGGGTGTGGGGAGCACTGGTTCCCAGTATAAACCCAGTACAAGACGGGCAGGGAAAGCCGAGCTGGGGGCAGCAGCAACGCCTGGCGTCAAGCTGAGGTGCATAGCTGGCCAAGGACAAATCCATCTTGTGATTGCATTCAAGGCTTCAAAATCTGCTTTTGTTTCCACAAGGAATTAAAACAAACCCTTTCAAACATTTTTGTGACACAGAATTGTGTTGAAACATCTGTTTTCTAGCTGAAGATATTTTTTATTACTCTCTTGGTTTGGATATGACCAAGGACTCAGTCCTGGATCCTTCCAATGAAATATTTTGTTTTGAAAGATCATGACTGTTTTAACTGACCTTTTCCTCAGGTTACTGCTTAGATATGATACATTCAAAATATCCAGTAAGTAATTGAAAGTTCTATGTATATACCTACAAATAAACTACCTTTCACTCCCTAAATAATGAAAAATGAAAAGAAAGATGCCATTTATTAAATGGTTAATTGAAAAATAATTTGGCTGATGCATGATTAAAGCATACTTCACAAGCTCCTATTTCTTTATTCAAGGAAGAAAAGAAAACCTGAAACATGCTTCAAGCACCATTTCACAAGGGTTAATTTAATTCTTGGCAATGAAACTGAAAATTATTTCAGATTCAAAGAAAAGCTGGTCTACCAGAGAAAGAACCAACTTGCAGGAAATGCAGTTTTTGGGGTGAGACCTGAGCTTGTTGTGTTCTGAGCTGCTGAAAACATTCCACATAGGGAAGAAATACCAGGTACTGGGGTTCCAGCCAGCACCAAAAATAGGAAAAATGGAAGTTCAGTGGGGGTACAAAAGTATGTTTCATGCTAATTATTTTTTTCACTTTTGTTTCTCCCACAGAAGTAATTTAGCTTTGTAAAAACCTTTTTTTAAGGGGTCTGTTTAGGCACTCACTGTTAAAATCAGCAATATGAACCTACTTATTTTTATCGTTATTTTAGTTCAAGCAAAATAAAAAAATTATTATATTTCAGATTTGTAAGTTCTCCAAATGGGCTGCTACATTATGATGAAAGTTATTTTGAAATATTAAAAGAAAAATTATTGCTAGGGATTAAGAATCTGCAAAGAAGTAAACCGAAGACTTCCTGCTTTTTCTTATTGAGGAGCCCAAACTTTAAATTTCCATGGCTGTTTTTCTTATCCCCTCAGCTGTGGAAGTCTTTGGAGTCCAGTAGGGATTCTAAGGATAAATACAGTGAACATTTTGTCTTTGCTATTTCCTCAGAAGCAGAGAACATAACTTCAGAGAAAGTGTTACTCACTTCTGTGATCTGTCAAGTCACTTGAACATAAGGAATAATATTAAACATTTCCCAGAGGAAAACAGATTTCAAGTCCATTAATTTGGACAAACTGTCATTGTGTCTTCTTGATGTCAAATCTGCTGTAGGAACTTGATTTCAAGAATGGTCTTTTGTGGATCCTGCTCAAGGAGTTGAAATTTGAGCTGGACAGAAAGAAAATATCTAAAAGCTTTCCCAAAATGTAAACATTATTTTTCTAGCCTGTTTCCAAACACCTCTCCATACAGCTTTTGTTGATGCTTCACAGCCAAGCTGAGTTCACACAGTGCTGGGCAGTTCCTCCTTGCCCTCAAGTAGAGGCACGGGGCCAATGGAAAAGAGAGAGGAAACCAGCAATAAAATCAAACACCACACTTGCTTCTTCCCCTCCCCTCCATGGCCAACTGACACCACACAAGCACCTCTTAATGTTACCTCCACACATACACCATTCCTAGTGCTTCAGCTGGGAAGTGTCACAGCAGAAAACTGCACAAACCAGCATCCCTAAGGTATGATCTGTGTCTTTGGAATACTGGAGAACTTGGGAACCTGAAGTCTTTGCAGAAAGTGGTTTCACTGCGAGTTGTGCTGGGCTCACGACACCCTTGTCAGACTTGCAATGAGATAACCCAAGTGGAGAAGAGAGTTTGGGCTTTGCCTTAGAATCAGAGAAGCCCTGGGAAGAGTCCCTTCCCCACTGGGGCACAGCAGTCACCCACCCAGATGCATTGCTTTCTTCCTACAATGTCCCTGTTGGGACTGCATGACTGCCACAAGCTTAAATCTCTTGTCTACCCCGCACAATATTGCTGGCAATGTGTTCCTTAGGGCAGGGTGTGATAGGCAGGTAGATCATAGGTTGATTTTGGCATCCTAGCCTAAGCTGAGTAAAATGGGAATGTTTTAAAACACAACAACATAAAAAGCATTTTAATAAAACAGGCAGCATCTCTACAGGTCAAATTTCTACCTAGATCTCACTTTCAGAAAAAGATTATTTAGAACAAAAGGCTGTTGTTTCTCTCTTGTGTGCACTCCCACTATTGAAAAAGCCCAAGTCAACATTTCCAGACCTAAGTGCCTAAGCTCATAAATTAGATGTCAGGCCCCTATACCAGATTTCAGGAATTTGCAAGTAACCATGAGCAGGAGGCACTGACCCCACTGAGAGGCAGGCTGCTGCTTCGGATGCCCGAGGTGACCCTGCACGAGGCTGGGCCCTGGCACAGATCTGTACCCACTGCCAGTGCACCCCTGCCCCAAGCCCCCCTCTCAGGACAGGACGGTGCCATTTATTTTGGCCGTAAAGGAAGCTGAAAAGAGAGAGCCTAAGAGATGTCAGAAATTAGTAACTTCTCAGATCAAGGCTCCAGCCAGTTCAAAAAGCTTTTCTGCTGACAGTAGGTTGTTTTCAATGCTAAGAATGAAGTATTTATCTCTGTCGTTTGAAGCTGTGCCATTCATACCAATAAAGACACAAGAATCCTGAAAAGGATACTTACTAAAACAAAATGCCTGTTCAAAATTAATATATTTTTCTCTTTGAAACCACATTGTACACAGAGATCCTTCGGAGCATTTTAAAGACAAAAGCAAGAAAAATAAAGAAAAAAATTTAAAACCATTCTGTTCCTATGCACCAAGCAGTAATAAAAAATAGAGAAGTTATGTCAAAGTGAACCACTAAATGGGTAGGCTTTTTGTAAATCAAGCCAATACAAATTTCATAAAACTTTCCTTGTTAGAGGTACAAACCATCCACTAAAAGAATAACATTGTCAGGCCATAATATTATCATTTGCACTGCTCCAGCTGAGTGTGAAGTTGCCTTTTGCATTGAAACAACAATATCAGCTATCACAAGGCCGTGTCCAGACCCGTGACAGCACACTCCATGAAGGCAGCCTGACACGGGGAGGTGAAGTCTTAATTACTGAGGTACTGCTGAGGTAGTATTTTCTTCCAAGCATTAGGTTACCTTAGGTGCACTGAAATTATTAAAAGGACATCTACAAAAGTGAATATCCATTTACTATGGTTTCCTAACAAAAACAGTAATTAATCCTTGCACACTGTGCTTATATTTGGAAATTTAACTTGGTCATTCGGGTTTTTACATGGCATTTAGGAATGGGTTAGCCATTGCAATAATTACTTTGGGGTGTTCTCACTTTTTGCTTAGTATCTGCTAAATAGCAGCATATTAAAAATAGTTCCAATTATGCATGTTAAGATCAAGATCAACATACAAACCAAGACTCATTATTAAATTCCCACAATGCTTTTATCATCAAATTTCAGAGTCAACAGACTTGTGAGCATCTGGCAGCTGCACAAATGACAAATCATGACACAAAGCCTTAACTGATAGCACATGAAGCTGACACCCAAGGGCATGGTGAAGGTCACAGTGGCAATTTATCAAGAGTGTAACTCTAGTTGTTTCCTGTCATATTTATATATTTGGAACGTTAAGATAAAGGAAGTGGATGCTGAGGTTGTTCTTGAGCAGAAATGGTAAAGCATATACAGGGACCACTCTCTACCTGCTTTGTAATTTCCAGAGAGGTCACAGAGGTTATCACAGGTCTCTGCCTTGTGCCAAAAACTACCAACTTGTTATTGCATGTAATCTGTAAGTCATTGTTATGAAGTGACCCATGTTCAGATTGCTCACAGATATGCAGTGGCAGGTTCTTAGCAGAGTGAATGATGTCTGTGTCTGCTGGACTGAGCCAATCTTCCTTCAGAACTGCAGTGACATAGGGCCACATTTTGAGAAGAGCCTCATGCCCAAGAACTTTCATTGAAGCACCTAAACAAAAGCATTTTATGTGGTTCATGACAACACAGTTACTCGCTTTTTGAATTAGCTTGAGAGGGATCCACCTTGAATCCCAGTCCCACTGCTTCATTAACCAATCTTGGAAATAAGGATGCATCTAGAGATTTCCCGCAACTCATCCTGTCTGCTGCTGTCATTCCTCATTTATGCAAGGACAGAAGCTCCCTACTTCTGTGCCTTAAGGCATTTAGTCATATATCAAAGCCTTTTTTCCTTTTTCAGCCAAGAGAACTCTTGAAAGATACCACCATGGGAATCAAAGTAGGGCAGCAGATAACTTGAGGTTGTATCCTAACATTCCAAGGCCACTGTTTGTAAGGTTGAAATTAAAAGATACAGTAAAACTTTTCATAAATAGCTGCAGATGATTCATTACCTCACTAGAGCCTAAAGCACTTGTACACATTTGAATGCTAAATAATTTCTTTTTCGAACCTTTTCTAATTATTTGAAGAGCTTTTATAAACTCCATAATGTAGATATTATGAACTAATATACTCTTAAAAGGAAAAGAGGAAAAAAAAGTCCAAGAAAATACAAAATTCATTTTCAAATGAGCTTGAAAAGGTGTTAAAACTGTAGAAAGGAATACAGTGCAAAAGTAATTTACTGTTGGTCTAAAGATTAATACTTCAAATATGTACATGTGGAGCATTCCACAATATAAACTATCCACATGCACAGAGTGGTGTTTGTCCTATAGTAACACATGGAAAGGTTAATTCCTACTGTGTTTGTATGGAACAGATTGAACACAAGCTGTTTGAGGAGAACAACAAGTTTGAAGGGTTTTTCATTTTCAGCTGCTTCTAAAACATGTCAGCTGCTGGGGTTGTTGTGTTTTATTATGACTTTCTGATTTATGCCTTCAGATGGAACCCATTACTTCTGCAAAAATGCAATGATGTGCCAGCCCCTTTGAGCAAGAGAATTCTGCAGCATGAGCAGGAGAGGAAGCCATGAAAAAAACCCACATCTGAATTCAGCTGGTTTCTTATGCAAGGCCACAGGCCATAGCTATTCTCTATTAAATAAGAGAAGAGGAAAACTCAGGTCTATAATGGAAATTATTTTAGAGAAACTATTTTTTCCAGCTATTCCAAGGAAATAAAAGTGCTGAGAATAATTAATGTCCTCATGTCCACAGAGATTCACCTGTGTTTGAAGGTAAGTACAGTCTCAAAGGCAACTGGACAGCAGGCCACTAATCCTCCCCTTCCCATACCTTTTGATCCCAGCAGTGTGGAGAGCTACCATCAGAAATGCCCAGAACCTGCATTTCTCCACAGGGTGATGAGGTTTTCGTATGCTCTGTGGAAACCTCAGTAATGGAACTCCCTCCTACCCTCATCTCTTCATCCATCCCCACAGAGTGGCACAAAGCCTCTACTGTGGCTATATTGCTGTTTTAGTCTGTCACAAAAGCCCAAGAGCTTTCAGATGTTCCTTTGCACATTTTCTTTGTAGACTAAATTACATAACAATTTATGATGTAAAATGATGCAGGAAACCTCATTAGCTGAGGTGTGTCAGGAACCAGTATAAATATCAAAGCACAGAAGCCATTGCCATGTTTGTGATATCGTAGCGATATCTTTAATAAGGTCTCCTCAAAAAGCTTGAAAATCTAACCCACACCCCACAACATGAAGGGCTCATAGAAAAGACAGAACAGAGGACTTGGACATCAATTAATATGCATGCTAATTTACAATAAAATTGCTTACTGGAAGCAAGGAGAGGACACATCAGTACAGGTATGTTACAAGTGCTGTGGAGAAATCTGGTGTTCACCATCATCTGAAGTGATGGGACTAAGGCTTTCTAGAGGGGCACATGTGGTTTAAGAACAAAGAACAAAGCCAAAGACAGTTTATCCTTCAAAAAGATCTTTCTTATCCAGAGAGAAGCCTGGTACAAGGTCATTTTTGAAGCAACCTTCCCAGACCCTCCAAGAGCAGCACAGGGCCTCTCCACCACCACCCTGCTATGATTTCTCTCCAAGTGGCAGCTCCAGCCCACGGTTACAGCCACACACCAAAGTGCCCAGTCCCTCAGGATGACCTTGCTTCTCCCAGCCTGAGGCCAAGGCAGGGCAGAGGACAGAGCCCTGAAAAGCGAGACCTGCCCTGTCCTGCTCACCATTGTTGGTGGATGAAGCTGTAACTCAATCGGCTTTCAAACAGGGGCCATCTGCAATTCAAGCCTGGCAGCACCACGAATGCATCAGCAAAGGTGGCTATTTGCAATTCAAACTCTTTTCCAAACTTTTTATTTTTCCTGGAGATTGAATTATTTGCTGGGGTTTTTTTAAATTACTATTTTATTTTATTTTATTTTATTTTATTTTATTTGAAAGTTATCTCTGATCAAAACCTGTGTCACAAGGCAGGACATGGAAGTAAGAAAAGTTTTGTTGGAGCTATAGCGGAAAATGGTTTTTTTTTATTCTTTCTTCTACTCATTTACTTCTGATAGGCTTTTAGTGTTGAAAATTAACTTAATTTGAACAAATCCATTGCCCTCCTGCTTCAGAGAATTAACTCCATGTAAGGTCATAGAGACTGTAGAAATGTTTATCTTTTGGAAGCAGTAAATTCAGATCTAGTGGGACTGCAGAGATTTGTTAACTTCCGGTTTGATCTTTGAAAACTAAATTTCTTTTTAGTAGCTGAGATGGTTTCACAGAACAAGTCTCTAAGCCAGTATGAAATTTCATACCGAGGACCAAAAAATTCTCTCAGTTCCAAGGATAGAGATGAGAGCAAGTTAATATTAATTTCCCCTGCCATTATCACAGTCCACCTAGAGCAAACATGAACAAAATGGAATCTAACGTGGCTCATTAATTCAGGATTTCTACCATGACCTCTCCCACACACCAGGGAGCAGCAGAGGCACAGGGAAAGGAGGCAGGAACATCCCACTGCCAGGTGGCAGCTTCCTCAGGGCCAGTTCTCTGCAGCAAAGAACTGACTTCGTAGTGTCTCAGCTCATCAGCTTGCTCAAAAAATAACAGAGGGAGCAAAAAAATTCCTCCCTGGTATTTTCAGACAGTATGTCCTTTGAATAATACCTCCTTTAATTCCACTGGAGAAATCCTAGTCAAATATACCAAAGTATGGCACTTGACTGGGAACATAATCCACTGGCCAAGTCTCTCCTCATGGTTTTACAGGTCTGCTGGACAGATTTAGATCACAGCAGCATCTGATGGCCTCAGGTGAATAATCCCCTCATCCAGTACCTGATTTGATGGGCAAAAGTGATTTTGTTTAACAACTCCTGGCAGAGGATCTGGTTAAGAGCTTAGTCATCTGATGGAAATCTAAGTAGAAACTCATTAAACAAAACCCAATGTATAATAATCATTGCCATTAATCAGTGACTTCAGTGAGAAAATAATCTAAGAAACAGTCAAAATAGCTGTGGGTAAACTACAGGATTTTGTGACAAAAGAGAAAGGGATAATCATGCTTGTTTATTCCCATGAGAACCTTCTCTGTTGGTAAAGATACCCATATCAATACATGTTATAGAGGGGTGGAAATGCAGAGCTTCTGAGCTCATTACACCAATCAAATTCTGAAATAGCCTCAGCCCCGTGTTTTATATGGACAGTGAATGCTCCAAGCCATCCAAAGTTTGCAGACAATCGAAGACTGATGAATGGAGGAAACAATGGTGCACTTACACACGTAGCTGGTGGAATGAGTAGAACTGAAAACTAATACCGATAAACTCTTTTTTTAGGCACATGCTTCTTTGTCTGGGTCCCGAAGAAACATCAGGGAGGGACTTCTGGTTAGAAAACTAGGCCAGAACTAAAGCAGCTTTTCAGTCTGCAGTAGATGCAGGAACAGATTTGATCGAATTGCTCCTTTTGAAATATTACATAGGATATCTCTTACTTTTGTCAGCTGCTTGTATTATAATGAGTTTGCCCAAGGATTATCTTTTGGCACGTTTAATGTCTCACAAAGTGAAGCTTCCCCCTTCCCCCCAGATATGATTGCATCTCCCAGAGTTTATATCAAGGCTAGCACTGTCATCTAGATTAAACTGGAAATAAGAAAAGAGCCTTGAAGAGAAGCAAGTCTATAATTCCAAATTCTAAACAGTCTCCAATTAAGGGAAACATTCCCCATTGGGTAGATTATTGCATGTGATCCTACAGTTGCATTTCCTGCACTTTCCAGAGTATTTGTTACTGGTCACCACCATCTATAGTAATGTGGCTGGGGTGCAATTCAGCATGACAATGCACTTATTTCACTGTAAAAACATACCAATCCTCTACATTTTCATTGTGCAAGTGAGTTAAGAACAACTAATTTTTTTTCTTTTTCCCAGAAAGGTTCACTGCAGTTCATTTACCTTAAGCAACACGTTAATTTTACCATGACAGGGAAGGACTGTAGTCCCTTGGCACCAGGGAGTGCACGGTGCCAGCCTTGTTCCCACTCTGAAGCCTTGCTGACTGATTAGGTGACTTCAGCAAGTCTCTGAGGTTTTACTAAATTTCAAATATATTCATATTTCCTTGACCAAGGGATTTGTTCTTTCTCTGGAGGTTTCCAATTTTAGATGGCTCTGTACCACTTCTCAAATATTCTCCAAGAAAAACAGGGCTGTCACTCAGAGAGGGAAGTTTCTAGGTGCATGGAGCACTGCTGAGCTGAGGAACACTTGTGATTCCATGGAACAAATGGCATGCCATTACATGATGGGCATTTACATTGCCATAAAATTGAGCTAACTTCATCCTGCTAAAGGAATGAGTTGCAGTTACCTCAAAGAAAACTTTGAATGCTTTGCTTCCGTATAGTATCTGTCTTTTCAATAAATCAAGCAGATCTTTCTAGGATTCCCTCTGTACACCTGTTCTGGACTGGAAGCAACCTCAGTCTTAAATCAATTAATTGAAAATTGTTAAGTGTGAGAGCACCTCAAAGATTTCAGCATTTTCTGTTGCTACCTTAGAGAAGTCTCTTCTGATTAAATAACTTAATTGTAGGGGCAGATTCTTCATCCAAGGTCTCTCAATCAATTAACAAACAGGTCTAAGAATTCCACTTTTCACAGGTAATCTAAGGAGGTTATCCAATCGTATTTGTACACACACACATGCACTGGCACACAAAGTTGGAGCATTTGGGAGCATGAACTCAGAAAGGGAAAGAATGATAAGCAGGTTCACCTTTGGTTAGTTAGACCTGAAACCTTTGGTCCTTCCTCAGCATTAGTCCACAAAAACATGACTTAAAATTGCAACCAAAACATGGAATGAAATGGATTCACATTAAAGAGCAACTAGAACTTTGTCAGTTTGTTTTCAACACACACCCTGTCTCTGCCTCCCTTCTTCAGGAATCAGAAGCAGAAGTACCAAAATAGAGTGAGAAGCACTTCTTCCACTATTCCTTTCCTGGCTGAAATCAGGAAACAGCGGAAGTCTCAAAGGAAAGACCTTTTGCAAGAGCAAACTTTTAGGTATGCTTCAAGTAAGTGGAGAGTTTTGGATAATTACCTGCCCCTTGGCCAGATTTCCCTAGCAACTCATTGAACTATACACTGTTTCTGATCACTGATGAATACAGCTTATTTTTGCTTTCATCTAGGTGAGCATTTCTTCCTTTTCTCTAAATTTCTCAGAAAACGCAGTAGTCAGAAAGGCTTGTGAAACTGAGGAGCCTGAAAATGGGACCTTGGTATTTGATAATTGATTTCTTTAAATGAAAAACCTAAGCACTCAAAGATCAGCTTTTAAAGGTTTTTGTCTCTTCTGCATGCAGATCAGTGCCAACCGTGGTTTTCAGAAAATGCCTAGGTAACTAAACTCCTTCAGAAATATTTTTCTTGCTGGTTAATTTGTTCTGAAGTCACAAGGAAATCTTTTGGAAAGTTATTTATATCAATAGCTATCACACCACTGAAGTCATCCAACCTAATCATCCCCAGAGAGCTGCAACAATGGGAATTATAAATAGCAGAAATATCCTGGATATCATCTCCACTATTTTAAAAACATTGTTTTCATAGAGAACAGTAACTAAGAAGAAATCTCAGGACATAAAGTAGCAGAATACGTGCACATTTGTCACTGCCAAGAGGTCTTTCCAAGGGCCAGGTACTTTTCCCTGAGCCAAAGCCATTTAATGCTGCAAAGGTGTCACAATAGTTTGTACATTCTCTGCCTGGCTCCTGGTTTCACTCTCGTCATATTATACAAGGGGAGAACTGAAACTGTGTTGATAGATGGCCTGGAAATGCAATAGGTTAGACAAGGTAACAAAAAGCACTGTCCTAGCTTCTGGATAAAAGGAAAATTGCATTCAAGAAGTTATTTATTTTGAGTCCATTGGCAGATGAATTAATTTTTGCCATCTTCTGCATTGCAATTTAAGGGTGTCCAGGACAGACTGACCTCCACAAGGTCCCAATATTTGTTTTATACCTTAGTTCCCCAAAGAGTTCAAATCCAAAGTGCCTCAGATAATAGAATATGCATTATTTTAATACTGTCAGCATTTCTTTAATTTGGTAGAGTTACACACTTGCCCTCTCTGATGAGTACTGCCTGAGGAAAGCTGGGATCTTAGACCCTTTTCACTGTTTAGGTGTTATAGTCTTCAGAAGATCCTCCAAATCCAGATAAAACCAACCCAAGATCTCCATACACGTAGTTCCTCATATTATTGAATAAAGTTTCTAATGCAGACAAAAACTGGACTGGTTAGTCAGATGGCATTGAGAAAGCCCTAACTCCATAGTGTGTGAAAAGTTATAAAGCCAAACTTCAAGCATCCAGGTGGAAATTTCTTCTTCTTTGACTTGGTAAGTTTTATTTATTTATTTTTTTTTTTACATTTGGTAGAAAATAGTTCAGCCATTTTTGGAACAAATTTAGTGAAGGGTGGTTTTGCCAACATTCATATTTTTCATCTGTTTTCTGAAGAGCCATAGTGATTTATAAGAGGAGCTTGAATTCTGGCAGTGAGACAATCCTCAAGTTAGAATGGTATCTTTGTCCCCAGGAAAAGCCATTCCTAATCAGCTATGTTAGGAGTAACAGAAAAATCCCAGTTGCTACTTACAAAGCCGAAACACTTACATTTTGATTTTCTGAGTGTTTCAGGAGGAGCGTGCAAGCACTGGAGCCTGCTGAGCCTCTTGTCCTGGGCATGTACTACACATCTGAAGGCACAGCTCAGGGCAGGTTTATCTCCAACAGAGTTCTTGTTTTCTTACAGCAAAACTATGACATCAACAAAAATGGCATAACAGAGGAGTTGACAGGGAAGGAAAAGCTAATTAGGAATTAGTTGGGTATTAGAGACTCCTAACACTATTAGACAGCATTAGAGCCTTTGAAACTCTGCCTGCACAACAATAATTTCCCTAGAATTTAAGGGCTTATTCTCCAGTTGTTCTAACTCAGCTCTATTAATATCAGTGGAGTTACATTAGTTTGCCCTGACTAATATCCTTTAGTTATGCAGACAAGCAAATAAAATCACTTTAGCTGTTCTTTTAAAGTAATTTCCAAACATCATCTAAAAGGCTCCCTCAGTACAAAAAACAAACCCCAAACACAGGACCCCGATGCAGCCCTGAACTGGCTGCACATTCCAAATTGAGGGTCAACAGGAGATTCACAAGGATACCCTCGGTCACTGCTTCCTCACAGCAACTTCGGAGGGAGGGGAAGAAAGGGTTTGAAAAACATTCCAGATTTCAGCAGAGTTTTTGTAGCTGTGCAGACACAGAAGTCGCTGAAATGTCCGGAGGGACAGCCTCAGCAAGCCTGTGACCTTCTATGACAAACTGGACCATGGCCTTTCAGAAGGCATTTAGCTGGGATTGTTAAACATGTGCCAAAAAGAGAACTGCTTCTTGGATTTTTTCAATCATGTAGCACTATATTTGGACTGGAAACAGCCTGTGGATGAGCAGGAATAACCATTAGAAGGCAAGTGAAACGTTTCAAGCAGATACTACAGTCAAGGAAGAAACAACTCGAACGTATCTGGGCAAGTTTCCATACTGACTGAAGCAACACTTTTTCCCATGACATCAGACTCAAAACAAACAATATATTATAGTCCATATGTTGATTAAGGAAAGCCCAAGCCGTGCAGAGCCATGCACCAGCCTTCAGAACAGCGGCTGAACAAAAGCTGGATCGCTTGCAAGCCATGGGAGTTAATCAAACAAACAAAAAGCCCCAGGTTTTCAGGATAAGGCGCCTGGGTAAGACTTCTCAGCACGATGAGGTTGTGAATACCGAGGTAAGACTGAAAGCAAACTGCCTGGATCAAAGTTATGTAGTCTGACTAGATGACAAGGGCAACAAGTAAACAGTGCTTTGAATATGCAGCAGCCAAAAGGCTCAGAAAACGGTAAAGTTGGTTGCAGATAACGTGCTTAGAGAACCTGGAGTCCTCTACCTACCTGAGGTCATATGGCATTTGCATGAGAAATTTGGACTTTGGAATGGTTTGCAGTCAGAGTTCAGAAGAGCTTTTGGCAGGTTAAGCATGTTCCCAGTAAGATGATGCTGAGGATAAACATGCAAGAGAAATATATAAATGCTGTTTTCACAAGAATAGTGCTGCTTTCTTAGAACTGCCTGTATTTTAGGGAGGAAGGCTAGAACGCAGTCCTGATGGGATGCCAATACAATCCATCGAGAACAGTCAGTAAATCATATGGCTTAGCAACTGAAAATGACACGGTACATTTTCAAATTTGAAACAAAAACAGAACCATGTTCCACAGCAAAGAGGTACTTGCTAAGCATGTATTGATGCTGTTTACAAAAGAATTGGGAGTTTTACTCTAAAATGGCCTAATAATATCATAATTAGTGAGTACAGCTGAATTCACTGAGATATTTTATCAAACCTTGAATTACCTGATCCATTGATCCTCTGTAATAAGGAACAGGAGGGCACCTTTGATCTTTCTCATGGAATTTAATAAGTCAAAATTAGAAAAGAGCCCTTTCAAATGAGGACAAATTTGACTAGGAGGATAACTAGTCAAGTTGTTAAATTTTAATTGTGCTTTAACAAAATTATCTAAGCTCATAGGTTTAATAGTCACAACAAATCAGGAAATAAAATGCTGTATTACTGTCACTGGTAGATTAAAGTGGCAGAACCTAGGTTTATAGAAGTATTAAGGGAAAAGAGCATTTCTTTCCTTTGCACAGTACTGAACATATTCACAAACCCGACAAAAAATACCTTGTTCCTTATTCAGACATGGGAAAATGCAATTCACTTAATGATTTTTTTTTCTATTTAAAATGATGGGTACAGTTAAAAGAGTTGTTTTCTAGGTCTGTAAATCCATTTTTATTCCCTTATGCTGTTTCCCGGTACTTCAGTCCAGGAATGACTTCTTTTAGTGTCAAACCACACAGTGAAAGTCTCAGCTAAAAAACCCATCTATGTAAACAAATTTGGCAACCACAATTCTTCGCCACTCAATTTGGATCTCTGCAGCCATTTCCTTCAAGATAGATCCTTGTCCACAGAGATATTTAGACAACAGTAGACTAAATTAATTCCAGGTACTGTCAAAAAAAGAGGCATTGAAATGTGTTGCTTCCAAATAACAGCCACCCTCTGGAGACAGCCACTACAGCAAGCTGTTACCTGTCGGGAAGATCCAAGACCCTCAGTGTTAGTGATTAGCTCCTGCAGCTCTGGGGGCTTCACTGTACGTCTGCCACAGTTATTTGGAACACACAGCCTTCTAAAAATTGAATTTTTCTGCCAACTGAGGTGTGTTAACATCTGCCTGCTGCTGTTGCATTGATCATCAGTGCCTAAATCCTAAGGGAACACTTAACAGCTTTTTTCACAGATTTCTCAGTTCTGATTTGTGGGAAGCAATGGTGACATATTGGCCAAATTTGTTGCATAAGGATCACAAGGGTTTTGAAGAGGAAGAATTGCACATCTTTATAAGATTAACTGGATTTTAGTTATTTAATTTGGTCTTTAGGTCCAGTCTGAAACTACTGGTATAAAAATTAGGTTCCTGCCATCGTTTAATACTCACTGGCAAGTTACTCCGTGTGTAACGCAAATCAATGTTTCTTTACAAGTCTAAATAAAGAAAAAAGTAATAACACCTGGTGTTTAGCAGCTTACCTTAACATATAGTTAACAGCACCTTGGCCTTCACTCATGACATCCATCCCATAGGTTCATTAAATTCTAGAAGGAAAACAAAGTGAAGTAGGCCAGGTAGCCTTAACTAATCCTTAGGAAGTCATTAATGTGAGGCTGTGGAGAACAAATATGGGTAGTCTGACAATTACCAGCCACAAAAGTTATCTTTTAGCCCTTGCTTCTCACTTTAAATTATGGCTGTACATTTTCTGCAGTGTGTAGAAGGAAGAAGGGAGCTCAGCAAGACTCGACTGGGAAGAAATACTCTGAACCTGGTGACAAGCACTTGTCAAGACTTGTGCAAGACTGAGAGGTCAGTTGTGTTTTCAACAGTGCTACACTTCTCGTCTTCGATGCTTAATTCCTGATGTACGGGCAAGGGACGCAAAGGTAGAGACAGACATAGTGCAGTTTAACCTTGCACTTACTGTACTGCAGTGAGTACCCATTCCACAGGAAAAAACTACCTTTCTAATCTATTATATGATTGAATAGCTAGGATCTTCATTAGGGTCTGTATAAAGCACTGATCACTATCACAAACACCTCCTAGGAGCTTTCTCTATGTTCTCATTCCAAATTCAGGCAGGTAACCTCTGCTCATTTAACAGTAAATGGTTTAAATCACAGCAAGAATCTTTTTCATTATTAATCAGCACAAATTATCCCAGCATCTCTTTCACTGGATGCATGTAAAACATCTCTGTGACTTTGTTTTGCTTTTGGTAGTTATGCCACCAGCAACTGAAACCTTTCAGCTACACAGATCATAGTTTCCACAATTTACCTAGAGATTCTGTGAAACTTACTTCAGTGTAACATGCCAGTATGATTTAATAGGAAAAACAGAGATTTTCACAGTCAGTCTCCTTGTATATTTTATGCACATGATTGCTTTTAAGAGAATATTTATTTTAGTGTATGAAAAGCAACTGAGTGGCATAATAGATTATCAGGAAGCACTGCGCAAAGAAACGTTCTGCTGGGCTGAAGCAGCTGTTGAAGATGTCTTCTCAAAAATCCTGAAAACCTTGTTAGCTGCTCCATCTCAGGTTTTGTGCACCTCAGCAGTTCTTCGTCCTGGCTGGAAGCATAAGCTGTGAAACGACTGTTCACAGCATTCTGAGTTTGGCCACAGCCACGGAGTCCTGGAATTGTAACAGTGTATTCTTTGGGGTCTATTCAATGCTAAACTAAGTTTCCAAATGTTTCTTGGCTCAACAAACAGTAACTGGACCTTGAACTTCCCATTTGCATTCAGTGGCAGGGGGCTAAACCTGCCATCTGTTTTGACAAATGTTTTCCATTGCCTCTGCATAGCTGACAGAACACGAGGCATATTAGGCAAAGTTAAAGTTCTCTTTCTGAACCACCATGAATTCTCTGAGTCTTCAGAAATCCCACCAGAACACAGCTAAGCAGCTAATTGTAATTCTGTTTGCAAAAGATTTTAGTTTGTCATGAGCTGCAGGTCTTAATATCTTCCCAGATCCTTATCACTTGTTCTCTGAGCATCTGCTTACTCTCCATTCCTTTGGGGCAAAAATCTTCACTGACTGGAAAATCATAGCTGCAGGCATTCTGGAAAAAAAAATAAAACAAAAAGACAGCATCACTTCTACTTGTGTCTTCTGCACTTTTCTCCAGCCTGAACAGTCCCAGCTCTTAGCAGAACCATGAAAGTCAAGGGAGCTTGATAAGAGTTGCCAGTTATAATATGAATAAAACAAAGAAAGTTTCCAGAAAAAGTAGTAATGAAAAGCTACAGTTCTTCTTGACTTTCAGAGTGAGCTTTCCTAGGTTCTGTGGAAAATATGTAATAATCAGACACAACTGGTCTCGCATAAATTGTCCCACAAGATGTGCATTTAAAATATTCAGGTTTGAACTGGAGCTGAATAATGAATTGAAGGTACCACTACAAGAGAATAAAGGAGAGATGAAGAATAAGGTTGCCCTGCTAAGTGACCTCTTTAAGTTTGAGCAGGTGAATCATGTCAGCACGGAAAAATGCTCCTGTATCATTCATGTCACATGTAACAAGATATCCTACCTGTTATTGCTGCCGTGTGCCACGGAGCCACTGTGCACATGAACAAATCAGACAAAAGATATGCAATTAGGTTCCAAATATCTGGGTTCGGATCTGTTTCAGATGGAAAATTTATCTACACAGATGTAGCTGTCACTTTTTACACACTGAACTGTCACTAACAGACTGTAACTAAACTAAAACCTTGAGAGCAATATTCCACATCCTTTTCACATTAGGTTTTTTCACATTTAGAAGCATTTTCACATTTTGGAGCATTTAGGTTCCTGGTCATACTATAGGTTCAGCTGTTGTATATATGCCAGAAGTCTGTCTGAAGGATCCTGAGAGATTCCCAGCCTTCCCCTGGCAGCCACTCACCCTACCAGGGCACAACAGAGAGGTTTTGCTCTTTCCAGATGCATCAGTTATGTCTGTGCCATCCTGTGCTCCATGAAGCATTAATGGTTTCCAGATGTTGGCTCACAGGGTGCTGACACAACTCTTGCACCATTAGAGTATCACACAACAATATTACGAGAAGGATCAGAACACGGGAGAATTTTACAGCCTTTGGAATCTGTAGTGACGAGAAGAGCAAGATACGATGCTGTTGTAACACTTTCCTTGCTCAGCATTACTGCCTAGGATCTTGTCCAGACCAGACTTGTGCTGCAGCACCAGAAAGGGAGCAACCTTTGAATTTACTGCTCAAGTTCTAGCATTAGTTATCATTCCTGAAATGCTGTGTAATTACTTATGTAATATCATGAATAAGTATTAGTAGCCAGGTCTGGTTGAAAATGATACAGTCATTTTATATAAAATAGTGAAACTTCATTTTCTCTTTCAATGTATTTAAACACATCAATTTTCTTTTCTGAAACACAAAATGCTTCCATATTTGCCTTTCCTATTTGTCTTCACTTACAAAACCACATTGAGATAAGAGAAAAAGAATAGAGGAAAATTTAAAAATTGGTCAATCACTAATTTTTTAATCGTTATCCGATTAAATGATAAAACTTTCTTTAGAAAAATGAAAGACTGGCAAACATAAAGGTAAAATCTAGAATTTGAAAATATAACAACTGTAGTATTTAAAAACTTGAGACAGACTTAAAGAGGATTAATTGAAGCTTCTCCTAGCATATCTGAAAGATTTTAGACCCTGAGAAACCTGCTATTTTTCAGAGATATCATCTCAAATGTAAAGGAGAATATAAGGAGTTCTTCACTCTCCCCATTTAGAAACTTTTCCCTCATCTAGAAAGCAGAAACAACAACTCTGTTGATATAAATGACAATAAAAGCAGCCTCTGATTTGTGGCTGTATTTGTATTTTAAAAGGTGACCATGTAACAGACAGTAAACACAAAACACCAGAAGAGGAGGGAAGCCCAGTGATAGTAACCATAAAACATTTAAAAGGCAAAACTAAGAAGAAATATGATTTGATCCATTTTAGTCCATCTGACATTTTTATATCCACATTTAACTAACAGGTCATTAATATCCACACAAATGTAAGCAAGGGAATTTTGAGCCGAGATGTCTTGTTCAGAGCAATAAAAGCTTTATTCACACTCTGCTTGTACCTCAAACATTTCATAACTTGGCAGCCCTGAACAAGTACTCTGAGAGCCGCCAGTCCAATTGCACAGAACAGAATCAGTCAGCATCTGTTCAAAAAATTCTTGCTCTGCTATGGAAAAAAAGCAATAATCATTAAAGTTTTTCCCTCAGAAAAATCTGGCTACACACGAGGGGAAAAATCAGATATCAAGCTGTGTGCAATAGGGGGTTTTAATTCTCCCTTTTTGCCTTCTAAGTAGAAGAGATTCCTTGCAAGTGAACTCCTTTTGCAGATTATAACTTCCTAAAGAGCCACAAGAGGATTTACTCATCCAAGTTCCCTTAATACAGTCCTGTCCTATTCTGAAACATTCTTAAATGCTAAGATCAGCAGATAGCAAGAACACATGTCAGAAGAAACGTGTTCTTTTTCATTCAGGAGAAGATACGAGGGAGTACTTTTTCATGTTAGCTATTTGCAATTTGTCAGAAAGTCTCAGCTTCCCCCTTCAAACAATGGTTTCTGCAGCTGAATTTCTTTGTGCAGACTGTGCTTTATAGAAAACAGAATATAACAGAAAAATAAGGAGGAGTAAAATATTAGAACAGTATTTTTACCAGCATAGTATTTTTAATAAATTTTGCCATTTTCTTGACAGCTTAAAGAGAAAAATTTGTTTCTGAGATGACACTGTTTTTAAAAAGAAAACCAAACAGAATCCCACACAGAATTATGTCTTCCCAACCCCAAATCAATTTGCCTCATGACTTCAAGATTGTAAGGAATATTTCTATAAGGTTTGCATTTAGGCACAACTAAAGTTGTGATTCTCACAATACTCATAAGTCTAAAAATGTCAGTGTTCCAAATATATGCAATGACTAAATCTTCAAGAGTGGTTTCACTGACTTTGAGGTCTGCAGCTCTGATTTTAAGAGTTTTTTATTCTAAAAACAACACTATGGATCTGGTGCAGTAGTGACTCTCATCTTGAACTGGGTTTTTTATCATAATTTCCAGGTTAAGGGGAGGATCCTGTAGTATTGTAATGTCATATAACTGAATGGTCTGTTAGGAGAGTCCCAGTGTTTTCAGTGGCAACTACAATTTTAATGCAGCATTTTTTAAAAGGTAAAGATTATTCCTGAGGGTCTTTAGCAAAACAAGCAAATGTGTATGTTAGTATGAAATATATTCTATGTCCACAGAATTAATACAGAGCTGGATCAGCAATATTTCAAAGAAAAGGATACACAAGGAAGAAACTGATAGGAGACATAGGCCAGGCTTTGAGAAGCCTGGCTGAATCAACAACATGACTAATGGTGTGTATCTCAGCTGAGAACACATCTTTGGGAAGTGCCACTGTAAAGATGACTGGTGAGAGCAGGAAAACTGATGACTTACTTTGTCAAAAACATCTCTGAATGTACATATAAGCATAAGGGAGCATTTTCAGGATATATGAAAATCAGTTTGTCTGGGCTGACATCAGTCACTGTCTGTGGATCAGGCTGTGGGTTCTGTGTGCCCTTGGTGAGCTCATCTTTCCACAAATCCAAAATATGTTGTGAGTGATAGTGGCCGTGGCCATTTAGTGCAGCAAATATTATTCAAGGTCAAACACTTCAAAACAATGTGGAGACAGCCACAGCTATCAGAAAATCTGGGCTTAATTACAGAATGCTCAAATAATTGACATCCACATTGGATTACTTCGGGTCCATGACTTATGTTAACATTTCTGTAAGTAACGTGCTATGTTTAACAAACTGAGCTCATCATCTGTGATTTCAGTTTTGCTTGGAAGTCTCTTGAAAGTTTTAATTGCTGCTGCCATGTTCATATGCATTTTCTCTGTGTTAAAAGCTAAATTAAACTGATTTCCTTCAGACAATTCCTGAGGCTAAACTTCTACAAGGCTCTGGGCTTCCCCTGCTTTAAAAATTAATGGCCTCTCCTACTTAAAATCTAAAGTGGCTTTTAGTCACCATGAATTTTTTTGGTGTGCCAATGTTATCAGTTAAATAATCTCTTCTCACTAGCATTTACCTTCAGTTATGTAATATGTATGACACATCACCTGTCTTCTATTTCACTAGCCTAAATATAACAAGTTTTCCCATCTTTCCTTATGTGTCAGATGAGCTGGTAGATTCCATCAAGATATCTGTAATATTTATTTTTAGGGTTTTTTTTCTTCCATTTTCAGTTTCCTGCCAGGTGTTCAGAATAAATTTTGTAGGTAAAGTCTGTGGCAGGACTTTTGTCTGTGGCACATGGCACAGCCTAAACAGATCACCAGTCCCAGTCAGGAAGAAACAAGAGAGCACTCAGACTTCAGGATCTAAGTGAAACTTTTGAATCCAGAATAATATCAGTAAGTCAAAGGTGAAAATAAAGTAATTTCCTTCCTTCACAGAATTTATTGATTCTTATCCTGAAAATTGTTGCCCCTCAGTTCTCTTGCTGTTCTTTGAGACATGTTCCTGCAGAAGAATATTTTGCACCAAGTGATGAGCTCATGTTGAGAGCAGCCTTCAACAAAATTTCCATGTCCAGATGGCATATGAATTATAACCTTCTATCACGGACTTAACAAGACGTGGGCTGCTGTTAATTGTCACTTCCAGGTTTCAGTGTTGTTTATATGCCACTAATAAAACCTGCTGTTCTCCTTAATAACAAATTAGAAAATTTTAATTTTTAAGGGATACACTTGGCACCCTACTTTCCTCTTCCCTCCTATTACATCCCTGCCATGACTTTCTCCTGTGCTTTTCGAATGTAATCAGCAACAGGTCAGATCTCAATATTTTATTGAGTTTTTCTTCATACCTCTTTCAGGCAAAGTTCTTTAAGGGAAGAACTATATGCCAAAACCCTTCTGCCATATCTGCTCATTACTGAGAAAAGAATTTTTTCCCTTCATGTTTATTATTGTGAAGCAAATTCAGAGTCCCTGGTGAATAATACCTAAACAGAACATGCATAACATGAAAATGCATTTAATATTTTATTATATTTTAGCTGCCTGTTAGATGCCTCATCCCAGCCAGCAATTTATAATCATGTGCAAGAGGCAGCTTCCTGAATTTGCATAGTTTAGAAATAGCAAAGCAGAAACAACATGGTGAGGGTAATTACTTTTAAACAATATTAGAGCAGAGCTTAGTAGATCAATGCAGCATCTGCAAAGTTCTGCTCATTAAGAACTGCAAAGCCTTCAGATGAGGCCCTGAAGAGCACGAGCTGCACAAATTCAGCCTGTTAATTGCAGAGCTTTTATTAAATTAGTTGTCAGATAATTGTAAAGCAGACGTCGGAGTTGGGGCTTTCAGAGCTGCTTGAGAAAGTCCAAGGTACACAAAACAAACACTACTTGAATGACCAGAAACAAGGCCTTGGTGTCAGCACAGTCTCAGCCCAGAGCTCCCGTGCTTCCGAACAGAGTTAATGGGAGCACTCAGCACCTTGGCCGGGCAGGGATGTGCTGCTCCCCAGCCCCGGGCAGCTCCCTCTGGGCTGGCCAGACCTGTGTGTACGCATTAGGAGGGCCGGGAATGCAGGAAGTGTGTGCAAAGAGAGGTGAGAGTGCTGAAAGCCGCGCCTGGAAGGTGAGGATGTGCAGATCTCCCATCATCACATTCCTCCCTCCACAGCAGCATTCGGCACAGCAGGCCAAGGTCATCCTTCATAACCACAAAACTGCCTGGCCATCTATGGATGGGATCTCCAAGGAAGTCACTTCAACCTCAAGGCCGTATGTACAGCTGTAAAACATCTACATGGCCCAGAGGGAAGGCTTCCTCCTTCAGCCTTCAAGGCATTTCCCAGCACAAAGTGCAGCTGTTTGGGGTTTGTGCTGGAAACAATTTGGAATTATGGCTTTGAAAGTCCTTCCCTTTTTATAGCTATTTGAAAAGTAAATGCAATTGGAATTCACCGCGGAGAGGTCAGCTAACCCAGCAGTGTGGTTTGCACGCTTCCTCTCCACACACATCAAAGGCAAACCCAAACAAAAAGGCTTTTCTTTGCTCTTATAATTGGCACTGGGCTGAGCCTGTTCTCTTATGCAGGCCCCTGAAAGAAAAGTAACCTGATAATGCAAGCTGGAGACAGACAATTCAATAGAAGTCATGCACCCCAACAGCTACACAGATGTGGGCATTGCCAGTGACCCCTTCAAATTGATTAAAAGTAGAGAAGAGCAGCACATTCAGGGTAAGTGACATCAGCACAGCCTGGCAGCTCCAGAGGGACAGTGTCACTTTGTCACCAAGCACCCCCCTAACAACCGGCTCTGCTCAAGCCTCGCTCTCCCTCACCTACATTATCCTGGCTCCAGGACAGAGTATACACCATGGACTTGGATCCCTAAATTCAGGGTGGCTCTTTTAGGCTCCAACTCCATATTAAACCTTTTTCTCAGCATGTCAGTCATGCTTAAAAGACAAATATTGCATGAATGCATATGAGATTCCAACACACTACAGCCTTGTATGCAAAGTAGAAATAAAATCCCAGTAAAGTTACTTTTAGACAGCCCCCCTCTTGATTTCTGGGAGTAACTCCTGCTTGGCCCTTTAGAAATCTCTTCTCCTCTGACTCCATCACAAATACATTGGGAACTATATGTATGTTGCATATTAAGATGTATGCACAGTACATTCCTTTAATCACACATGAGCTTCCTGAACTGTATTATTTTTCATCTAGGTTTTGAGTAAATAATTCAGAAAAAAATGCTGTGTTCTTCCAGTGTTTTGGAATGTGTATTTTGGGGTAAGAAAGTATTATGTTGGATTTACTGTACTTTGGTACTTCTGTCTCAGTTACTCAAGATCAAACCCAAATTCCCCCAGCCAGGGGGAGGGTGGGAATCACAGTAACCCAGGGTTACATGGTACAAATGGTATTTACATTTGGATATTATCAAACAAATCCTACCATCAGTAAGACAACCAATCACTGAAGGATGCTAAGAAAATTCCATATTTTCTGTGAATTGAATCAGCTGTCCTGCCTTTGTTTCCATACACTGGAAGATGTTATATACCTATTGAATTGGTATTGTTAGCTTTAAGCTGCAGCATTTGGTTCTTCAGGGTATTTTGGAGCAACTGCATGCAGAAGAGCACAGTGTAGGTTTTGAAGTATTTTCCATAGCATTTGTGATTTTAGTAAGATTTAATTCCAACAGAAATGGTGTTATTTCATTTAAGAGGAACATCTCTGCAGCAGCTCTTCTGGCAGAGGCAGCTCCTTCAGGAATCTCTTGTTTCCATGCATATGGGTCAGCTTCTCTCAGGGGTCAGTCCTGCAAATTCTTTTGGGGCCTGGAGAGAAGCAGTGTTCTCTTTCTTTTGGATAGTCAAATCAGATAATTATAACCTATTTCTTTAAATTTTTTTATAATTTAACTCTTCCTTTTGCCATACTGATTTTTTTCTCAAATATTTTCTGCTGTGAACAGGCTTCAACACACATCACAGGGTAAAGACCTGTCCTTAGCAGAAGGAATTTCAGACGTCCTCACATCCTATTCAAACCCCTCAGATTTTCATGCAAGTAGATATCAGCAACTACTCTGATAACAAACTTCCTGAAAAAACACACCAGCCAATAGAGAGAGGTTCCCCAAAAGTCTCGTTCCTTGACCCAAAAATTATCATTTCCCTCCCTCTCTCAGATGCTTGAATCCAATACATAATCCAAACCGCATAGAGCAGAAGTAATCCAGTGCTCAGAGGAAAGCAGAGCTGAAAAGGTCAAACCAATCTCAAGCAACGCTGCCTCAAGCCTTTCTGCTTCCAAAGGAGTGGCTACTGACTTGTTCTTTGGGAAGGACTGGAAAGAGCTCAAACATGAAGGCGTTGATTAAGAGAAGAAAAATCTTCCACAACCAATTACAGCTTCCATGCTTTTGGCCAGAAATCCATACCCAGCTTCCAGGGGCAGCCCGGTGACTTTTCAGTTGCCTTATGCTCCACAGGGTCAAAAGGATAGATGCATGCTATTCAGCTTGCTATTTTATAAGCTTGAAAAATGAGAAAGTGGATGGGCAGGCTGCCTTGGAAATTCTTTTGGAACATAATTGGCACTAAAAGTTTTCCCAGCAAGAAAATGATTCAGGTTTCAAAATTTTCTGAGATTGAGGACTGCACGCAAGTTATGTTTCTCTCCAGCTCATCACACCACTACTGTCTCCAGTGCCATCACAGCTTAAAAAAACCTTCAAACACAGGACATTCGATTAAAGTAACGAATTCCAGCACTTTTTAAAGCACTATGCTCTGCAAGCTCTCATTTGCAGCCTGCTACTTTCCAACACTTGTTAGCATGCTCTTCTCTCTGCATTGTCTGCTGCCTTCTTGGTTGACACAGCCAGAATTGCTCACATCCATTCCAAGAGCGTTCAAGGAGTTCTCCAAAGAGAGAACTTGTGCATTTACTGATGGTTGCCCAATGATGTGGAGAGTTTCAAATCCTGACAATGCTCTAAGTATTGCCAGGTGAGTGAGAAATGTCTGGATCTGTGTTGAGGGCATGAGAATTTTAGTCAACAGAGCAAAGATGTACAGAGACAAGGCATTGTACTGCAATACTTAGAGCTGCAGGAATAAATGCAGGAATTTGAGAAGGAACAATCCTACTTGCAGCTGCATGTATGAGAACCACAGATTATGGATCACTGTTACGAATAGATCCTGTCCATCTTTCAGGGTTTGTCACCAATTCAGTGGATAAAATCCACAGCTCTCAGGAGTCTCCCTTGTGCTCCTGTAGGCTTGTAGCTTTACCTCCACACTACTTGAGCACAGGAGCAGTTCAAGGGTGAGGTAGGAGGAAAGGATGCAGAAAGTATTCCAATGGTCCTAGCTGGAAGAACAGCTCCTCTGATAAAGCATCCATGTGGCTGCTGTAATTTGCAAAACACAGAGAAATTACCCCATTTCATTGATGTGATAAAAAGTAATTGGAATCAACCCAGACTTTTTCTGCAGGGATCATGAACAAAAAGAAATTGGACCAGTGTTTGAGGTTTGACGAGCACTTTCTGATTTTCCACTCACTGGCTTTATACAGCTGTGATCAGCAGCACGTTAGGGAAGAGTGGAGCCGATATAGATATTTCCAGTTCACCAGCAGTAATTAGATCTGTGAGCATGAATATAAATCTAAGGATCTGACACCCAAATGGCTGCTTCTGGGCGTATTTCTATTTACTGTCTCAAGAGCCCTCTTTAATCTCTTGTAAAACTGTGTATCTCATTCAGGTTAAACCTTGGGATAAATTTCTTGTCTTTCCACTTCACGCCAATGGAAATGATTTGGCTGCACTACACAGCAGTCCCAAGGACAGCTATCAGAAATGGCAAGAATTTACCTAAGTAGTAAACAGCCAGCACAGCCAAGGTTACACACACTTTTAACTAAGCAGTGGAGCTTCAGTTTTCCTCTCCAAGCAGACAACCAAATACACAGTGTGCCTTAGCAGAATTGAAGAGACTTACAAGTGGAATTTCCTTTTGGATTTCCTTATTTCCTTACAGGAGGACCAATACATTATTTTTCAATTACATCCTGTATTTTGGCACAGTTTAACAGAGTGGGAGGACAACAAACTTGGGTCCTGTGAGGGAGGAATACAGCAGGCAACGATCAGAACGTGGATGTGACTGCAGCTCTTTGCTTTTTTTTTCCCAAAGAAAAAGTTTGTCAGAAATAACTGGAAAATGGATACTGAGAGGATGAACAGCCAGCAGGAAGACGCATAACCAGGATAAACAACATAATGCAGTCAATAGCTGGCATGTTCTGCTATTTCTTTATCCATATTAAGAATCAAGTATTGATTGCCCATAACATGCAGCACATTTTACAGAGAGCTCCAGGAGTCATGAAATCACAAACACACCCCCAACATGCTCCTGAATAAAAAAATAGATAGCAACTATTCCTACAAAACAGCATCAGTGGACCAAAACAAAGCTAAAAAAAAATAAAGCCTTCTATAATATCTTTAAAAAATTGTTTTTGAGACAAGGAATGTTAATACATTACAGTTAAGCTTCAAGAGTCAAGTAAAAATACCATCAAGTAGTATTGGAAGCTCTTACATTTAATATTTTAAGTAAAAGGCAAAAGAAAACTTTCAAGTTTTAGCTGAAATACAAATTTGCTTTGTGACCTGGGGCCATGTCTTGTCTCCTTTGTGCCTCTATGAGCCCAGCTGGAAAGCGCAATAATAAATTAAGAAACACAAAAACAAAAGGCAAGTCTGCAATGAGATCCAGATGCTCCATTAAACTGCCGTTCCCCTTAAACACCTTCCAAACCATTGCTAAATAGACATATGCCTGACAGCTGGATTTTAAGCATGCCTGTGAAACCGTAGAACTGTCTTTACCTATTTTCCAACAATTAGAAGCTACCAAGCCTCTTCAGGAATAGGAACCACACTAGCCTCTTCTATCCATAACAAGGTAATTAGAACAGAGCTACACTGATGCCACCTCAAGATTAAAGGATCATACACTTCATGATTCTCTGTTTGTACAGTAACTTATTGTGTGGTTTACCTTGGCCAGGCAACGTGCATGCTGAGACTGCTGCGTGTTACGTGAAATTCAAACTTTCCACTGTTACCATGTCTTTTCCTGGCTTTTTAATTCCCTGCCCTCTCTGAACTTTGTAGGGGGTTTTCTCATCTTTACCTCTTTAGATACACCACTTTACCAAAGGTAGTATATTGTTATTGCATGGACTTACAAAATGATGATTGGAGCTGAACCTGGCCATATAGAAATTATGCTCAAGTGCCATTATCTCAAGGTGTTTTAGTCAAAGCTTTAGCTGGATATACTTTGGTTGCACAAAAAAATAAGCAGAAAATGGGAGAAAACTGCAGGACTGCCATCTAACTAAAAACTGATACCATAATAGACACAGAAGAAATTAAACTGGCATGAGTGTCTACAACACCACTCCTTTGTGTCTGTGGTGTTTGGCTTTGCTACAGCAACTTCCTTTCTAGTATCATTTTTGTCGGAGGCATTTGCAGCACGTACTACCGAACACTAGACCTCCTGCAGAAACATTTCTCAATTCTGCCGGCTCAGATTGCCCCACCAGGATCTCAAAGTGAAGAACATGATATGGGGCTGCTTCAGAAGCAGCTTCTTCTCAGATGTAAGGACATGCCTGAGAAGCCCTGAGTGCTGTTGAAGTTGTATTCCACTGCTAATGAAAGTGCTCAGTTGAAGTGTGACACCTACAGAGGAATGCTTTCCTGTAAACAGATAAAGAGTTCCCAGAACATTCCAGAAATGAGGAATTCCTAATACTGATCTTACTGCAACTTGGGAGAAGTGCTGCTGAGCGCTGCTGGTGTCCTTGAAGGTTATTTTCTTGCCTCAATAGGAAAAAATCCTAGTGAATAACTTCACCACTTTTCTCTGCAAAAGTTACAACCTCAGGATAGGCCAGAAGCAAATATTTCTCTGAGAACTCAAACTATTACCAGCTTTTTGCTGGGTGAGCACAGAGCCGCACATGCTCTTATGTCTTATTGCTGGTAACAGTATCCACTGGCTCGAGGAGATTTCAAGCTCAGCATAACTGCACATGATAACTGCCATTTTCTTTAAAACATCCATCACCACTTCAGTAGATTATCAGGCTCATGTTCTGAAATAACAGAACGTGGTTGCTTCCCAAAGGACACGGAGAGTGTTAAAACGTGACATTGCTAAGTGGCAAATGACAAAAGACAACCAAGGGAATGGAAACTGATTCACACCAACTGGAATGAAAAAACTGCAGTCACTGCCAGCGTGCTGAGATGCATCAGAAGCCCTAAGGCGTGTGCTCCACAGGAATATGGCTTCTCACATGCAATTCCCAGGTACTGCAGGGGATGGTCCTCCCGTGTCCCGGCTGCAGCGCCACAGCTCATTGCCACCTGGTGGCTGAGAATGTTTAATACAGCCCACCTTGACTCCTGGGGTGTGCATAGTTTCAGGAGGGTATTTTTTAAGTTTACTCCCACCTGCAGATCAGCCCCTTCCCATGGCATTGCATGGGAATGCACGAAACACCCATACTAGCAACTGCAACCGCAGCTAATTTTCGATTTCCTAGAAATGTCTAACGAAGCTTGTTGCTAAAGCAGTTCCCTGCTTCTAAAGCAATGTGAAATCACAGTGTAAGTTTCCAGCTAAAGAATGACATGCAGCTAAGCATAAACACCTGAACTGGGACCTGCACCTCAGCAGTTGCCCGATGCTTACATTTTATCACAATGAAAAATGTTATAGATTATTCAAAATAAGGTCACAGGCATTTACTTTGAGATTTTCATCTCTGCTCTGCATATGGCTCACTAACTTTAAATTAAAGTGCAAGAAGAAAATTGATACAGGCTAAAAGCGAGCTCCATTTTTATAATAGCCTGAACCTTCTAGGGAGAATCCAATAAAGCTTTCTTACAGCATCCTAAAATTACTACATACCCCTTAGCATCTATATTTCTCAAGCTGGCCTACCCCAAACCCACCCCATCCAAAACTGGGCAGCTGAATAGTTGTGGCCAGACAATTGACAGTTCAGATGCAAAAAAAAAAAAATGCCCTTTGAAAGACAAAGCCAGATGTGAATACCAAATTGTGCAAGTGTCCAAGAGAAAATAATAAAATCATAGGCTTGACCTTGCTCCACCCATTCATTTTGGGCAGAACTTGCCTAGAAAAGTTAATGGATTTGACCTCGATTTTAAGAGATGAAGCTAGATCATGCTGAGCAGGGCTTTTGATGTCAGTAAAGTTATGCCTGATTTACCTCAGCCTAGCCAAAATTAGAATCTGGCCTGAGGGTAAAAACATCTTTTAAATTACCCAGGCTAATCCTCCCCTGTGCAGGTTTGTAGCTGCACCACAGTGGCCATTGTGCTATCACCTATTCTTGCAACTTGGAGTATTTCATCATTTCCTCCTGACCACCGGGCAGGAGAGATTCTCAGGGTCCCAGTTATCATGGGACATTCCCCAGTGAAGGGAACTTTTCTTACAGACTTCTCATATGATCCCATTTTCCTGCATTCTCTTCTAATTGTTTACATCTCCAGCTTGGCAAAACCAGAGAAACCCACTGGGCGGGATAACCTACACTTTCTCCAAGTCTGGAAAGTCAGTGAGTAGTTCTGAAGTAAAAAAATATGAGAGAGGAAGATACAGGTTGTATTTACTTTGGTATTCTTGAGAATCAGGATTCTCCTGCCAGCCAGAGGGATTGATACAAGTCTAACTATTCAGGGAAGAGACATTATATTAGTGACAGATGAAGTAGGAGCATAAAAAAACCTAGATCGAGTGAATAGAAAGCAAGTTCATTATTGGTTTTGACTGCCAAAATATCTTCCTATATCTGCCCTTTCTGATAATTTAGGGAATTATACCCCACAGTGTTTGTTCTCCCTTTGGAACCACACAGAACATTTACTTTCCTTTGCCTTAAAGCACCGGCTCAATGCAGGAAAGCCAAGTGTGCCGAAAAAGGCTTTCAAGCACACACTGGCAGATGCACAATCACTGCTCACAGCACCTGGGACCCAGCACTGGTCCCAAAGCCTTTTGAAGGCTGCCTGGGAGCTGAACTGAGTGGCTGCACTGAGCACATTTCCCTGGGGCTCCTACAGAGAGGCACTGGACAGGCTGGAAAACCTCGAGACAGACACCAAGAATGTGACTGAAAAAGGCGACGAGCATCCTGTTCTAATGTCGACATTAGCCTGCCTGGAGCAGAGGAATGGGACTAAATCACTTCCTGAAATCCCTTCCAACATAAATATTCAGAGATATTACCAACATCTTTAAAATTTCACTTTTTTTTTTAAACATTAGTTAAACACAAATAGCGGAACGGAACCTCTCCAGAAATAAGCTGTGCACTATTAATAAGCATACTGTAATAAAACCTTTAAGTGAGCCTTAAGTGACCACTAAACACATAATAATGCACTTTCCTACAGACAGCAATGAAATTGAGCACTAAACACTACTGTCAGAACAAAATCATTTAGCATAGATGCCTTGAAAATTCATTATTAAAATAAAAACAAAGGACATTTGTTCTCGCTATGTGGGGTGCCATATGCAGAACTCATTCCCACATTTCTACTAGGCACTGGTTTAGCTGAAGTGAACTCTGTGCTTAGGAAAGCAGAGTTACATGTAAAGCTTCTTAAAAGTTGCAGGAGAGATCTTTGCCTAATAGAGAATATTGCAGTAGGCTCACATGCTTTGTTCGCAGCTTTTGCAATTACCACCGCAAAACACTGCCTAGACAATGAGGAAGTAATACTGTAAAGAATATTTTTTTCTGGCCAGGTAGACAAAGTTCCTCTTGTGATACTATAACCTTGATTTGTTTGTTTTATCACTGCTCGTGTGCTCTGCAGCTCTCTGTTATCAGGCTTTTCCAATGGCTGTCTCAGTCATTGGTGTGACTTACAGCATTCCTGCTGCAAGCACAGATCCATGGATAAAGCCTGCTATAGGAAGTGAAAAAATCTATGACCATTTTTCTGAATTAATGTTGCTTTGCTTCACAAAGCAAACACAACACAAGCCAGTCAGTAAATGACTGCTTCCAAAGATGGGGTAGACACCTGAGGGTGGGAATGGACCATTTATCTTAATCAGACAGAACTCATCTGTCTCAGCCAGAAAGGCCAGTATTTCTGTAACAAAGATATACACCCCACCCCAAACAACCAAAAGTTCTTGCTGACACGGAGCTACATAAAATCTAAGAACAAATTCTTCCTGTTTTCTATTTGATCAGTAGATGCATCAAACTGTTTTTCCCCGTGTGGTGTCTCCCCTATAGGTCTACACAAAAAGTGAGGTCATGTACCTTGCATTTCCAGCCCCTAGGTGTTCTTTCTATAATACAAGTCAAACTAGGCTTAACCCAATAAATAAATATTTCCAGTCTTGCTGCATTCTCTGTGTCCTGCCCCACTGCAATGACATCACAGTGTCAGTTCCCTGCACTCTGAGATGATGGGAAAGTATAAACAGTGCTCCATCTGCAGTTCATTTGCTCTCACTATAAAAAAGGGACCAAAACAACCCCTTGACTGATGGATGGTTTCCACAGTTTGGTGAAAACAGCTTTGCAAATGAACTATTTCAGGCAGGAATTGGTGGCAGTTATTTGATAAAACACAGCAGTGCTGATAATACACGAGGGTTTTTTTAATGTGGACTTTGTAAATGATAGGATTCAAGGACAAACTTGTCAGGTCAAATCTGACCCAGGTGCTGAATGTGTAAAAGCTGAGAGGTAGAGATTACTGCAGGAAAGATTAATGACCCTATTAACATGACTATGTGGAGCTACATAGCTCTGCTCAGAGGAAAAGTTTGGGTTGCAGGCATAGTAAATGAAGTCTGGGTATGCTCTAAGCATATTTTTGTTCTCTTTTGTGTACAGAGATGTTTTATTTCAGAGTTATTCAAATATACTCAAGTTGTAAAAGTGAACTTTAAAAATTAATACATTTTAAAAATTATTTTAGCTGATGAATCAGTTACAAGGTAAAATCAGCACAAATTTGCATCAAAATACCTTCCATTTAACGTTATCCAGCTAACCTCTACTGAAAGTGCAAAGTGCTCTCAGCAGCATGAACAGCTGCTCCCTGTAACAGAACACATTTTCCATGCTGCTGCAGTGCAATCAGTGTGTGATATTTTTAATTATTATCATTTCAAATGTGTAAAACTGAGCTCTGATTCTCCTCAGGAAAACCATTTTACAGCTCATCAGAGGTGAAGTACTCCTCTATAGAGAACACACTTCTTGTGTCAAACAGTAAGAAGACTTGAAGCCATTGTGGACAATATTCCTTCCTTGTGAAATCAGCCAAGACTGTTTTAATTTCATGACTTCACTCATTTACATTGGCTGAAGGGATGGCACCCTAGGGAGGCAGGGCCACCCAGAGAGAAGGGCAAAAAGTTCTTTATTCCCCTGACTTAAATTCATCCTTCATTTACAGCTGGCCTGGCTCCTGCCAATACTGTCAAGAAAAATTTTGAGATCTGCTAAGAGGTTTTAGCTCATCTTCCTGTCATTCAACAGTTTCAGTTTCAGGGACAAGAAGCAGTTTTGAAGGAAACTGGATTGTGAGAAAACGACCAAAATGTTCCTGAATTTAATGGAAAGTTCATTGAATTCAGTCCACTGAGCTATTTTTCAGTCATCCCTGCTTCCAGAGATGGATAAATAATTCAGTCAAACATAAACATAATAAATTTTGAAATCTGTTGAATAAAGGAGCCTTGTTTTTTTTCCTGATCACTGCCTGAAGCTTGTTTTGGGTTAGTGGAAATGCATTGTGATTAAAGCACTGCACATCACCAGAGCAACATCCTGTTCCCAGGTCAGCCCATGAGGATTGCTCCTTGCTATCAGTTTGCAAAGTTCCTGAATATTCATGGACCTTATTCTCTTCAGATTAGACTGAACTCTTGTATTAACTCTGGAGACCAGGCTGTGAATATGCAGTACTCAGATTTCTCATCTGCAAAATGGTGTTTCTTTACATCACAGAGGCATGAGAAGCAGGAATTAGAACACTTCCCTGGTATGGAGGGCTTTTGAAGAAAGGGCTATGTAGGGGCTGTGCAAATTCACCAGGTATGTGCAGGGGTTCTCATCCCTTTTGCCGCCACTGGAAGCCCCTGGCATGTGATGTGGCCATAATCGTATGCCGGGACTTAATTTTGATTGCAGCTGCTTCTATTTCAGAATATTATAGGGAGGTAAAGCAGGAGCCTGTTGGTTGCTGCTTCTCCATTTATCTCTCAAATACCTCACAGAGCTCCTAATTGAAAGCTTGAAGTTCTCTACTAATTCATTAAAATATTTATTTTACAGCCTTTCATTCCTTGTTTTTGCAACTGCATCTTTTGTTTTTACTAAACCTTTATTCACAATGGCAACCTGGATATAATCTCTCCTTTCCAGCAGGGAACCGTTTGTTGCAATCCCATTGTACACACCAGAAACGCAGGAGGATGAATGAAGGCAGTGACAATATAAAGCTGTGTGCCATGTTTTGTCTGGGTATGACATATCAGGATATCTGCTAAAATCCAACATGGCTGGGTAACTCCATCCTCCTCTCCTTTCCTCATAATTATTTACATGGAACCATCAGAAGACAGTGTGTCATAATATCCATTCATACTTGCAAACCCCAAACAAGGAGAGAGCTGAGCCAGGACTAAGTCAAACAGACAGAGCAAGAGACAAGTACATCTGGCTGGGAATAAACAGCCAGCTTTTTGCTTCCTCTCCTGGAAACTTTCTTGACTTTTGTTCTATCTCAGTGTATCCTCTCAGAGATGGAATGGCCTGCTTTGGTACTTGTGCAGCAGTTCAAAGCATCCTCAGATTCGGGTGTCAGTAAAGACTTAAACACACAAAAGCAAAAGCAGAACCGATTTTCAGAGCTGACAACGCATTGCTGTATAGATGAGCATAGGCTGAAGGAAAGAATCCTAATTGTATAATCAGTTCTACATCTATAAAGCCAGTACCAACAGGGGTGAGAATGATGAGCATTTCCCACTGCTCTTTTAATGTTTGAAGCACCCTGCATCATAATGAAAGAGAGCTTGGGGAAATATACACAACAAATTGAGTCAAACTGGAAATGCTGTTTGCCTCCAGAATAGACTTGGTGAATTAATGTTAGAAACCTTCATTTATTTTATCTGTCTCCATGCCACGGTAACTTGCTGTGTATTTTAAAGTGCAATAAAAAGTTCAGTTTACTCTTCTCTGAAGTTATTCTAATGGAGTCATTCATCCTCTTTTAACAAAATTGCAACAGAACATCACAAAAACATTTACTGGGGAGGCTGAATAATGGTAAATAGAAAGAGACTTAGGATTTAATAGTAATATTTGTCATATTTGTCATAGATGAGCAGGTACATTTCAGTTATTTCTACTGACTCCTCTAAACCTAAACTTATGTTCCAGACAGAATTCTCAAAGATATTTTTACTAAAATGAAATAAAATTTATCAAAATTCAGTCAGTTATGTGTAAAAACTTCATATAGAAAAACAAAAACAAATTTTACCTCATTTTTTTTAAGGAAAAAGTTTCTCTGATTGTAATTGATTATTCAAAAACTAAATCATATACAGCAGAAATATGAGGGGTATTTACAAGGCAAATGCTACCAGAAAGATAAAATCCAAGTAGCAGCTGTAACTTTCAGTGGTCAGAATATGGCCTTTATTTATTTTGTTATTTAGAGTCATTTAGCATTTACTCACAGAACTTCATTTTGTAATTTTTCCTTTTATGTTTCTTAGTTTTATGTCTCATCTCTCCCCTAGCTGAGTGAACTGAGCTTTCAAACAGAAAGGATTTCCAAAGGTTTCCATAGCTCACAAATCCTTCAGCAGCAGCTCCTTGTCTGTTCAATTACTCTACAGTGTAAATAACACAGCATTTCAAGAAAAGGTGAGAGTTTGCTTTTGTAGATTTCCCCTGCACATCTGTCCAGACTGAAATCAAGAGTTCTTTTGCTTTTAGCACACAAGCTTGGAAATAAAAAACTTGATAGTCAAAAGGTCACAAATAGGAGTGTTTTTCTGGAACCAGACCTGTGTGGATAGGTACTCACATGTACATAACTCTTCCAAATTTGAAAGAGCTCCCAAATGTGTAAAATTAGGAGCCTTTTTTATCTGGTGGCCTTGAATGAACTGGGCTGGCCCATAGACAGGGACCAAAGATAGAAGTTAACCATATTGGGAAGTTTTACATTTTTTTGCAAGAAAACTTATCTTTCAGCTACATTTACCCACCTCAAACAATGAGATCACCACAAATGTATCTGCCTTGCTTTGGGAGTAAATCAGAGATTATTTATATCCAGAGCTTTGAATTTTTACTGCCTAGTAACACAGGACAAGACTAAGGAGATAAAAAAAGGAGAAAGTAGTTCATAGCTATCTGATAGTTGGTGCCTTTTCCCCATCCTGGAAAGTTCTACAAACAACTGTTGCTTATGGGTTTGAGACCTCATTCTGAAATCAGTGCTTTGAAATTTGTCTTGAAGACATTTCCCAAGTCCGGTATTTAAGCTTTAATGGTGCAAGACTAATGAAAGGGCAGGATATGCACAGATTATTGTAAATAAATAGTATGGCATGCCAGGAAAAATGAGGAAGGGAAGTAATGAATGACAAGTGTTCTACCAGGATTTAGCAAGTCCCATCACAGACTGCCACCAGCACAGTGAAGTTCTCCTGTTACGAACTCAAGCAAAGCTGCAAGGACAAAAGCTGTGAGCTTTTATTTTGTGCTGAAAATGTTTTGAGAAGGTACTTTTCAGGAATTTATCATCATGTAGAAGAACTACGTTTCCCTACTTGCACTCTCTCGTTGCGGTTTTAATAATTTAAGGTAAATTATTCCTGTTAGATATTTCTCTTAGGATTTTTTTCCATTTAGGGGGAGAGAGATGACTGTTCTGAGAAGGATTTAGTGCAGGCATTCAATCTCTGCTGCTGGAAAGAGTTAGTAGCAAGTGAAACAGACCTCGAATGTCAACTCATTCTCTTTATGTTCCATTGCAGTCAGGCTTGGGTAAACCTGAGCAAATTGAAGTGTGTGCATCCACACATCCTTCTGCTTATGGAGAGTGTAAAACTCCGGGAGAGCTGGAGTATTGTGGCAGAGAATAAATACAGAACGGCATAAACAGATTTCATTGCACCTGGTAGTCCTCAGCTACAGTTTTTGGGTATCCACATAGTGCCAGCCCCAGTAAAGACAGCATTTAACAAAACTGAATGTAAAGTTCAAACCTAGGATCCAATTCCATTTTAATGCATAAAAAAACTCTGGATGCAAATATTTCATTACTAATCTGGGCACAAAAAGCTTAAGATCTGACCCCATTTCTCAGTTTTCTGCAGATCAAAGAATCCCGTAAACTTTGTTATTATTATTTTAAAATGCTCTTAATTAAACTCAGAACAAGTTGTAGCTAACAGGTCATCATTTAAGAGCTTTAGACCACAGAGATGCAGCTCTGAGGAAAAGTGTGTTTTTGTGTTGCTAGGGGAACCCTTAATGTGCTGTGGCACCAGGAACGTTTGGAAAAACAAGAAATGAAGCAGAAGTAAGTATTCGGTAATGAAAAACACGAGAAGATTAAATCAAGGTCTAGAACACCAAAAGAGGGAGAGACACAGCATTTTAAAGAGTATTTTAGAAGAGTGGTATAATGTGTATTTAAAATGTTTATTTAGAAAAAATATATTTAGTTACTTCAGGGGAAAACTTTAGACCTGAACTATGGCCAGAGATTGCTTAAATAAAAGGACTAATGGTACTCTGAAGGGTGTCAGATGTCTGATGTTAAATTAGTAGAACTGTGTGAATAATTGAATTTTTGGCCAAATGATCACACCGTTTCACTTAATGACACTGAAGTATTAGTATAGCTAAGCCAAATCTCAAGCATAGTTTGATATTCAAAATTACACTATCTAAATTTTGAAACAAAAAAATTTGACTAATCTCAGAGAAATCTACTTGTTTGGTGAAAATTATTTGAATAAACAGCCTGAGGTTATTTCATCCTTTCACTGTCATGACATTATTTTGCTGCATATATTTGAAAATATTGCCAAGTAGAGTGGCAGGAAAGCAATCCTGATTCAAAAACATTTTATACCCAAATGATTGACATAATATATGTTTAGTCATACAGGAACTGACCACTGCTTGATAGAAATCTTCCCGTCTCTCACAGCATCCACAGAGCAATGCTAATTTATACCAGATGCACATCTGGCCTGGCCTGTGTAAAGAAGCTGTTGAGGTGGAAATTTAATATTTAAACTAGTACAAACCTACAGAGTTCTGCAATAAAATTAAATTTGGGTAAAGGATTAGTTACTACTTTGATTATCTACTAAAGGAGGCTTATTTTTACAGCAGACAGAAATCACAAATAATTGGAAATTGTATTTTTGCTGCTAATGCAGTGTCAATGTCATTATACCCTGAAGGTATTTAGCTCTGAAGTGGGTGAGTGACATGGCTAAACACGGTGACAAAGTGACTCTGCACCTCAGGTTTCTTCCCTGATTTTCTACAAAAGCTGCACACAGCCACAGCCACATACATGAACTGTTTATAAAGAGATGAACTTCAATATATCACAATGCCCTTAAGAAGTCATAAATCCTGAAAATCAGGGAAGGTAAGAATAGAAATATTCATCACACCAGGATTTTTATGAATCAAGATCTGCAGAAGATACTTTTGGCACCAAGGCTTGAGCTTAGCAAGTTCTTAAAGAGAAAAGCTTTTGCATCAGTCCCTTCTCCTCTCTAACTTTCCCAGTTCTGCTGCTTTTTCTTCCTCCTTCTGCTTCCTTCCTTCTTTTTATCAGGTTATAAGAAGGGGGAAAGGATAAGATGGGGATCAAATTATGACTTTTCTTCTGTATTTGTTTCTGTTTTCAAAAAGTGGGACTAGTCCTGAGAGGAGGTGACTGGTGCCCGCTCAGTGACTGAAGAGGATGTAGAAGAGCAGCATGGTTGGCTCCCTATTGTCCTGCCTTTCCTTAGCAAACCCTATCCTCCCTACCCTTAATAGAGTTTCTCTGCCTTTGCTACTGATGGGCGGGAGTGATCACAAGTTTTAAGAGGAGACCTGAAAAAGATAAACAGAGTAACAGAATATTAAGCTGCCATGTGGTTTTTCTTAGCTTCCACCTGACATTCCAGAGATTTAAATAAATTTCTCCAGTTTTGGCCACTGCCAGGACGTGTGATGGAACAGAGCGGGATCACTGGAGTTTGTGCAGTCCTTGCCCGACCTGAGGCACAGCAATGTGAGGATGTGCTGGGAAGTCCTTCAGAGAGCCAGAGGATACAAGGAACAGTGTAGTGCATCTTCACCCCCACAGCACGGAACACCTACAGTATTCTCCTCACGTTATTTTCCTCTGATTAGTCTGACCTTTTTTCCATTGTGATGCCTGTTGGATAATGGGGGCATTTAGATAACAGCTCTAATCAGCCTTACAGCTCCTGCTTTTCTCTGTAATGGTCTCTGAATGGCACTGCTTCCACACCCACCCTCAGCGTACTCTGAAAAAAATACATTGTGGAAGGACTGGTGGTGGGAGAAACAAAAGGCATTTGCCATCAACAGGAAAGGAATAATTCTTTAGATATTTATTTGTTAAT
Source organism: Corvus moneduloides (assembly GCF_009650955.1). Lineage (NCBI taxonomy): Eukaryota > Metazoa > Chordata > Aves > Passeriformes > Corvidae > Corvus > Corvus moneduloides. The sequence continues at coordinate 70,188,505 of NC_045480.1, forward strand.
CTTTATGTGCTGTGTTATTGCCTGCCCAATGGGTGAACTCTTGTAGAATTAGCAACAGATTTGCCAAAGCTTAGGGATGAGGTAATGGTGCACTGGAAGTGAGACCAGCATGACTCTGAGTGTGCAGGACACTGCACATGCTACACAACAAATGGTTTGTGCACTTTCAGCAACAACAGCAGCTGGAAGTTTTACTGGGATGATGAAACGCTGGAATATGAGCGGTTTGATGCCCTTTCTTAAGAACAGATTTGAGTCAAAGACATCAAAGCACAGAGAAGGACTTCATTCTGTATTTATACCCCTTTATTACTAGATTTGAAATATCAGCTGTTTCTATTCTTTTTGGTTTTATATTTTTTCTTTACATTTTAGGCCAGCAACGAACTAATTAGCCCTAGATTTGATAAGGGATCTTCTAGCACATATCCCTATCAGTTTGTCCCTCATGACCAGCTATCAGGGAACATTCAGCACAACTTGACTTCAAAATGACAAAAACCTATTTGGGATATTAAAAAGCAGTCTATGCCCTTATTTCATTAAGATGTATTATTTTCATGGAGGTCCGAAAAAATTATTGAAATATTCATGGAAAAATGTCTTTCCTTTTGGATGTTTTGAGCAGTTATTATTCTGTTGGGAATATCTATTGAGCCTGATCAGCATTCAAAGTTCCTTTTTAAACAAATGTAAAATAGTTCACCATAATACTACAAACTCTATAACCCTGACCTGATAATCCTTTATCAGAAATTACAGAATGATCCTGATTATGGTAGGTTTCTGCAAAACAAATAGTATAGAATACAAAACAGCTACAAAAATTATAAAGCAGAATTGGCCTTGTGGACCATTTGGTTAATTTTTCATGGTATTTCCCCATGTTTTCATGCTTCATTAGTCCCCATGAGTATGGCATTAAATCTGTGCCTAAGGCCGTGAGTATGAAATAATAAATTTAAGTCATGTCGGTGGACAGGACCAGACAGGAAATCTATGTGAAATGCACCCAATTTAGTAGTTTTCAGCACCTTCTCTTATTGAAAGCTATGAAAAAAGCAATAAATTACAATTAAGTTACATTCTGGTAGATTAAATATGCAAACGGGACACTCAGTGCTCACACTCTTAGCAGATGGCTAAAGCATTGCCAGACAAGCCACCTTTTTTCTGCATAATATTCTTTTTTATTTGGTATTTCCAGCTACTCTGAAAGAGCTGTCTTTGCTATTCAGTATAAACATGCCCTGTGGAAGATTTTCCCCTAAATGGTTAAAAAAGAAAACTGTCTCCTCTAAAAAACCAAGCATTTGCTAGAGGTACTGGGAAAATGGCCCTCCAGCTATCTGAACGTAATTCCAAGAACCAATATGGAACTCTGGATCGTGGACCTTGTGCATTATCAACAGCTTAGTTCATTCACCTATTTCAAAGCATATATTCCTTAGAGAAGGCAATATTTTGTCCTAGTTTATTATAAAATTGCTATAAATCACAAGTGGTTTACTTTAAAGACAAAAAGTCACAAACACAAGCGTGGCCTAAGGCCTAAGCAGTATTTTGCTCTATATTCTATATTTACACAGCAGCTGTACTATAAACACAAAGTATGCAGTTCCACAATCCTCAAAAGAAAAGGCAAGTGATCTGTTTTTAATTTTAGGTTTTCTACATTTATATCTGGGAATGGTATACTTCCAGGAATTATGGGTTAAGTTGGAGGAGAAACAGGAGCAACTTGCTTTGCTAGTTTAAAATAGAGTTCACTGATTTCTGGAATAGTTTCTTTTCCACATGCTGAGACTTCTCCTGAGGGAATAGCTCACTGATACAGTAAGGACAACAGGAGCAAGATGTCTTCCTACAGTGTAAAGTCAGAACAGTAATGACTAGATATAAAAACCTGTAATTTAATGCTTTGAAAGGACAAACATTTTGAAAGCATGTTTCCAAAATACATCTGCAAAATAACTTGTCCTTTTCTTTTATTCATTGTTCCATGAGACTCATGGCATTATGTTTTATGGTTGCTCAACTCCAGGCACAAACATTTTCCTGCTGAAAGACTGGCAATTTTTTTTTTGCAAAAAGCATAAGCCAAAGCCAGTGTGGAATGGATCTCCAGCATGGATCCACTAAAACAGTGCACTGCATCTCTGCAAGTGACAGCAGCAGTAAAATCTCATAAACATCTTCCCTCCTGATCCAGTGTTCCTCCAAATGAATTGAGATTGTAGATGAGGTATATGATATTCATGGTCAAAGCTCAGAATCGTTATTGTGTATTTTTCAAGACCTATTAATAACTTACCAGCTGCTAAATTCATGGCTTCTGCATCTAAATTACACTCTATACTTCTTTTGGCACAATTAATACTGGTGGTCATGTAGTTCCAGTGGAATGGAAAAGCTGTGGAACAGCAACAGAGAGAAACAGACACAGCAGAAACAGACACAGCAATAAGGTCACGATGTATGGAGGAAGCAGCCAGCACTGAGATTTCTGGACAATAAAAAGCAGAATGAGTTTCCATAGGAAATGGAAAAACACCCAAAGAAATGTCTGTTAGCACAGAGCAAAGAAGGTCAGCCAGGGCCTCTAGGATCCCAATTTATGAGTCTGCCCTTGAGTTCTCAGTTGTGTAGGTGGCTATTTTTAATAGGAATGACAGACAAAAGTCTAGTCATATCACACAAGTAGATGTGTATACACAAAAAGTATCTTCTGTGCTTCCTTTCCTTTTTCCCAGAAAGTTTGGAGTTTTGAGCTATGCAAGATGGATGAATGAAGACGTGGTCTTGTCTTTGGAGTTTACACGGTTCAGATTAAACTGAGGATATTTTCCAAAAGCATGTGTTATGTATTTAAGAAGAGAAGTTCACTCTGGGGTGATAGAGATCAACCTTTTTTTTTTCCAGGAAGAAGCTTTGTTTAGTTTCCATTAAGTAATGAGCTGCTAAAGGATTTGCTGCTACAGGAATCAGAAAAAAAGGACACCTTAAACACACTACAGGAAAGTATTGTCCTGTGGGACAATTCCATAGTACAAATTAGTGCCAGTAGGCATTCCATCACTGAAATATCAACTAGAAATAGCTAAACACTGAAAATTTTTTCCAGAAACATTCTTGAGAAAATTGTTTTCCTGAAATACATAATCATGCTTATTTTTTTACATTCCAGTGTTTTTACTGGTTTGGTAGCCTTGACAGGAGGCATGAATCACAAACTTACAAGCAGACAGCATTCTGCATTCCTTTTTGTGGAAAAGTTGGCCCCTAATGGTTTTTTGCAAGATACACCAAGGGAACATGCAACGTGAATATTGATTTCAGTTTCTTTTACATAAAAATGAGAAAAATGGATAATTCTATGGCTAGAGCTATAAAGAAAGTAGTGTCAAAACCATGGGCTTGATTCTTTACTTAGCCACATAGCAATTTATTTCATAGAAACAATTATTTTGACTGGAATACTCTGTGAAGTGTGCAAGATTGAGAACAGAGGGGCAGTGGAGTCAGCTGAATTTCATATTGAGGAATTGTTGGTCAATATACCATCCAGCCTTTATACTTCAGAAAGTTTCTATTTGTTCCAAAATGATAACCAATGTCAGCCCAAATGAAATTTTTCTGAGTGCTCAGTATTCACAATTCAGTATCTGAGTTGTTTGCTCAACTTAGTTCCTTGATATTATTTCCTCTTCCTGACCGGATAACCTTCTGGACTAAATTTGTTTCAAATAAACTCTATCTCATCATTAAATTAATCTCAAGTCCAACAGTCACTTTCTGCAAACATATTGTCACAATAAGCAAATAAAAATGAGTGCAAGCATTTCCTGGGAAAAGGGTGAATATTTTCCTGTAACGCTGTTGCATTGCTCCGATCATCTGGTGTCCTGTAAAATACATCAGCAGTAAAAAAGCGATAAACAATTGGCCAACACTTATCTACTTATTTAGAAATAGTTTCTTGGTGAAGATTTGCAATTAAGACTGTGCACGTGTCCTCAGCTGTGAGGCAGGATATGTATTTTATCTAGCCACACAAGGAGATCTCATCTTTAGTTCCTACTTGTGGAAGTAAATTGGGCTTGATCCCAAGCCATAGCTCCTTACACACACACACTGTTCTCTGAAACCAGATCTATATGGACCTCACAGCACTGGGTTTGGCCTTACAGGAATCTTGTAGGGCCATAACAGCAAGCACTAGAACCAACCCCAAACACCAAAACTCCACATGTGCTTGCCTACAATTCTCTTCTTACCGGAAGCCCACAGATTTCAGCTCAAACAAACTGCAGTGAGCTGCAGGCTGACAAAAATAAATCTGGCTGGCTTCAGGTTTGCGTTTCACTAGAATAGCTTGGCCCTAAACACACTCATAGGGAAGACATCAGGTATCAGGGCTCCAGGCTGACAGCATTCCACACTGGAATAGTTTCCAAGTGGTTTGAACAAATGACTTTGAAAAAAAAAATCCAGATTAAAAGAGCTCTTCCTTGCAAGGGCATCAAAAGAAGAGTGATAACACACCCAATTCACTTGTGCTGGAATTGCAGAGCTTACCAGCTGAGCTTGTGACACCTGTGTAATGGGAACAGTGCTGTTAATCTACACATTTTCACAAAGATTTTCCAGGGTAAACACCAGGAAAACATGTTGTGAAGACAGTAGCTCAAGCTCGAGACAAATTCAATTTAGGTCATTCAATATCACTCCAAAATCTCTCTGTAGGACAGAAGCACAAGTATTACTTGTAAAAGGGCTACAAGTATTTGTACAAAGTCTGGGACTCCGTCACTTCTTGGCTGTTCTAAGTGCTTGCCAACCTGTAGGATTAAACCTGATACTCATATAGGAGACAACCTGGAGCTGAGACCTCTGTTTCTGCTTTGAACTGGGGTATGCAACTTTGTCCTCCAGAGACAAAGTTTCAACATCTGTCAGAAAAGGTCTGAAAGTACTATTTTTCCTTAAAGGGAGCATTATAAAGTGAATTAGTTAACCCTTAGAAAGGGTTTAGGGTTTCAGGAAACTAAGTACCATGAAAATGCAGGGTGCTGTGATCCTTTTACAATGGAACATTTTATCATCCAAGAGTGGCAATTTCCTTACTTTGTCCCACTGTTATTCCATGATATCCTTAAAAACAGACACCATAGGTTTTTCTTTGCATTTCTTACTTCAGCCACACAATTCTCCACTCCCTCTGCTTCAAAAATAATTGAGTACAGTAATGGTTCTGCTTCCACCCTACAGAACACTTGGAGTTTTACACTTCACACTTGGGCTCCTGTTGCATAGGAAATACTAACGGTGACAGCAATGAAAAGAAACAGCCTTTCTGAGTGGTGAGCTCCTAGGTTAGCTGCCTTTGATTTCTGGAGTCAAAGCATGGTATGAATATTCTAAATTAAGATTTAAAGCATTCCATGTCTCTGAGTACATGTATAAATTAAAAGTAGGAATTTATAAAATACTTCAAGCCCTTGAACAACAGCAGGACATCACAGCCCATTCCACAATCAGTTTTGGACTGGTCCATTACCGTTTCATATACAGTTGGGCATACATCTGACAAACATCCCTACATAACTGCACTTCTTTTTGAAAAAAGCACTTTACATGTTAAAACAAAGATGTAAATAACAGGGGGCAAACCAAAACACTAAGTGTAAACACTCATAAATTTTCAGAACTTTGAGATCTTAAAAAAACTTGCATTCTGGATCAAGCATTCTCATACTGATTTTCAATTTACTGGATGGCTGGAGACATCAGAGTAGACGAAATTCAGTAAGCAAATGCTCCAAGTTTCTAAAACTCACATACTTACCTGAATTAGAAGTATATCATGAGTTTCTCTTCATACAGTACCGATAATTTAAGTTGCATTTGGTACCCATCCATTAAATTATGCAGACTTTTAAAATGCACAAGCTTATAGTAAGTACCTCCAGGGCATTCAGAACAAAAGAACATCTCTTGGTATTTTAATTCCATATGTTGAAGAAGAAAGAAATCAATATAAAATATGTTATTTTTAATGTGTGCTTTCAAAGTTTCCCGTTTACTGCATGCTAAGCAATTCTTTTCAGAATTGTATTATTGAGAAACAAAGAGGAAAGCAAAAGTATGAATCTTAGATATTTAGCATTTATTAGTGTTATGTCACAGCATGTTAGGGAAAAGGGATCTCCACTGTGCGTGCAAAGCTGAACAGTTATGTTCCTTATCAAAAGGAAGATGTACCAAATGGATGTTCCATTGGGGCCTGTCCCAGTGTCATTCAGTGCTTTCATTCCTTACCCAAATGTCACATCACAGAAGAGGCTCTTTTGACTTAGAGACAAATGAAGTCTGGTACACTGCCAGTACTTTGGAGGTCAAGAATAGGATTCCCTATAGTTGTGACAAACTGGAGATATGAATGGAAAACTTTTTATCTTTTTCAACTTCTACAAGTGTAAGCACCATGCTCAGGAATAACCTGCACAGACAGAAAACGTGGAATAGCTGAGGAAGGAGAAATTTGGATGGAAAAGAACATAGAAATGACAGCTGAGAGCAGACAGGATGTAAGTTGACAACGTCATGCTGCTGCCAACACAGAGTGTCATTCTGGAATGTGGATAGCAGACAAGTAACTCTTTTGCTAGAGCAGCACTGATAAGACTTTAGCTGGATTAATGGGGCTATGTCAGGGACCACACTTCAAGACATCTATGGACTGGTCAGAGACAGTCCCAAACACAGCAATGAAAATGATGAAGTGATCTATAAAATATGAATTATGGTAAAATATAGGAAAAGTGGGATACTTAGCCAAACAGACTGAGGGAAGCCTTGATAAGAGTCTTTCAGACATGTAGAAGGCTATTTAATGTGTCTGCAGAAATAGCAGGATAAAATTCAAGAAAGATTCAGGTTACATCATCAGAAACATTTTATCACAAAAGGGCTAAGAACAGCAGGAAAACTTGACAGAGGTTTTGTGCATCGCTACTGAAGATTTCAAGGCAGCCTGATAAGTGTCTGTCAGGAAGCACCCAAAGGTTGCTGCTTTTGCCTTGTATTAGGTGACTTTGTATTCCTTCCAGCCCTCTGATCCCACGCTTTCTGTTTGCTCTTTGTCCTGTTTAATTCAAAGCATTTTAAGTGCTGACACACATCACACTGTGAAATACATTTGATTTCAATGAGCCCAGAATATGTTTCTGCTTATCCACCTTCTACTGTTACCTTCTGCTTAAGGCAAAAGACAAATTATTATTGTTCTCATTCACCCAATTTTTTTAGTGAAACATCAGCTTCTCAGGGATGATCTAGATACTGAAAGGCTCAAGCCTGTGAGATGTGGTCCTAACTCAGATATAAAATGAAGGTTAAGAAGAACAAAACACATACTTGCTGTTTCAGTAAGTGTGTCAGTGTCTGGCAGCTTGTTCAGAAGGCTCGTTATCTTGTATGGAGAGACTGAGCTGTGTGTATTTCATTCAGGCAGAAAGACAACAGAAAATTAAATCTTGAACACTGGCATAAATATCTCCAAAACATTGTTGGTTGTTTAATTTACAATTTCAGATGATTGGTACAGCTCAGACTGAAAGGACAGAAGTGATGCAAGGAAGCACAGGAACTAAGAAACGCCAACAACGGCATTAATCTTTCTATGGAGATCTTCTGGAAGCTTCATAAAAAAGTTGGATTGTAGCGAAATAGGTACTAATTTTTTTTTTTTTAAACCAGCCCCAGTTTTATATCAAATGTCCATACACAGCTTATTTGGAGCTATTATTGGGATTAGGTGAAAGGCATAAACTGTAATTACAAGTCAAACCATGCCAAGCCAACATGGGCATTGTTTAGGAAGTCATGCCAAATGACATCCCAAGCACATAATGTGGAGAGAGGATCTGCCAACAATTTTAATTTGTGAGAAATTGTTTCAGTATTTTGTTTCACTTCAATAGTAACATGTTTTTAAAAAATGTCAGCCAGTTACACAGGGGCTGGCTGCAGTCCAGGTGTGAAACTGTGATGAAGAGGGCCATTAGTGAAAAATGCCAAGCTCTGAGTTTCATGCCATTAATATTTATGACACAGTGTGAAGAATCCTATTTAAATGCCACTCTGTGTGTGGGTTGGGGTGAAGGAAAAGAGGGATGCTAGGGAAGGAGAGTTACAGTATTTATGCTAAAGTGTGCAGGCATCTTGAGAGGGACAAAGCCCTTGACAGACACTGGGTAGCAATAATTAGTCTAATCTTTGGATAGTTACACTTTATCTGACCTCTGATTTTAATAGCATAAAATTCTAAAAATGACCATTCTGTCAAGCTGCCAACTGGAATGCATTTGGATGGGTATTTGGAAACCAAATATCATTTTTAACCATCATCTATTATTTTAGGGAAATCACCTGAAGCGGACTGAACCTCAAATATTTATTTCATGCCAGCCTGCTCGTCCTGAAATTCTGTTGTGATTTCAGGCAGACAATATGTTTTGTTCAGTGCCTGCTGAAGTCCTGGAGTAACTGAAGTCCTCGCTTTGATGAGAGTGGGAAAGAAACTGTGGTGCCAGGGAGTGCTGCCCTACACCCTTCCTAGGTCACAGGAGGTGGTGAGGCATTTTCACATCCAGGATTTCCATAAGCAGTGAGGTTTGTGCACTCACTAGACTCAGAATTTGGGTTTCTCCAGTGAAACTCTGTACTGTTTGTGTGACCTGTCCTGGGGTGACAATGCTCTGCACTTTGTCACATGGCTGCAGTGAGTCCCTCTCATATTTTTATAAAGTTCATATAAGATTTGCATGAACTATGCAGCAAGTCGTCGTCTCCCTGGTTTTAATGTGAATTGTCTCCTTCTCTTGACATAAATAGTCTGTTTTATGTCATAACTTAATTCCTACAAACTGCTGTTTTTTCAGCTGATGTTATGTCAAGAAATTAATGAAGTACACAATACACATCATATTTTTAATGCAAGTGTCTGGCATGTGTATTGCTTACCTAAAAATACAGCATTGTTTAAGAAAGAGAAGAATTTAGAGGGAGCTGGTACAAGGTACCCATTTTTTTTAAAGCAGCAATTCCTTGGAGATTAATTTTTTTTTTCAAATGATGGTATTTCATAGGCTGAAAAGAAAATCTGCTGTTCAAAACAGAGAAAACCATCAGGTGAAATCAAAGTTTCAATTTTATACAAAGGAATCCTGCTATTTGTAGTACTAAAATATAAAATGAAATGCTATTTGAATTAACTGCTGAAAATTTATTTTAATACGTGATAACAGAAACTTGGTCGTGCACTGTTACCCAGGAAATGTATCAACTTTGAAGTCACTATCTCCTGTTGCTATTCAGAGAAGGTCAAAGCTAAGGTTCCGCAGGAATCCAGGAACTTTTAGGGCAAGGATGAATTAACTCACGTGGCATGTTGTCCTAAATTATCGCTTTGTAACTATATCCATCTAGACTATGCAGTAACATCCAGAAGTTAAGAATAGGAGATTGTACTTTGCACTACACAATTAGCCCTGAAATAAGAAAGGGCTTGGTTTCTCACTGACTTTAAACTGATAAATAATGACCACAGAGAAATTCCTCCTAATGAATTTTAACAGAATTCTCATTAGTGGGATATCCCCTTTTGTACTCTTATGGTGGCTCTTTAAATCTGACTGACTTTCATCCATTTGCCAGCCTCATCTCAGGGTACGTATGGATAAATTTAAAAATGCTTCTTGCCATTTCAAAAGAAACCTCACTGGAAGGAGAAGGAGCCCTGTTTGATAATCCAGGAGGGCCATGTTCAAGTGCAGCGAGGATCAGGGCTGACTGGAGGGCTCGCCCTCCAGGAGGCTTAACACCTGCAATGGTGTTAAGTTAAAGGGGAGGCTGCCCAGCACCTGGAACTGTTTAGGGCATTTTCTACTGAGCACTGAGATTATCTTATCTCCTTTCTACCTCTGTGCAATGTATAGACGTGTATTTCAACACTGTTATTATTAGCGGGATTGCTACAGCCACACAATTGCATCAACCGAGTGACCACTTTAGACACAGTTCATGGGCACTTGATCCATTTCCTGCAAAGAGGGGAAGGTCTTTGACTTCAGACCTAACAAGGGTGACTGGAGGCTGATCCCAAAGATGCTGAACACTGATGATCAGTACATCTCCAAAGCAAGAGTTTAGGTGAAGAGTTCAGTTGAGAAGGTCCCTGACTCCCAAGAGCTGTGCACCTCCTGAGAGTCACCAGGCCACTCCAGCTGCCCTGACCATTAATGCGAACTGAGGGTGCTCAGTATTTTGCATAAACCAGCTATAAATGCATTACACTTAACTGCATAATCTCAGGGATAAGGGAACATCTGTCATCCAATAGCAGCAAACACCATCTGCTTTTGTATCACCATATTCCTACTTATTTGAACAAATGGAGCTCAAGGGACACTGGACACTGCTTAAGAAAAAACAAAATGTATTTAGACTTGTTACTTTGCCCTTTTGCACATTTGGAACAGCTATAATAAAAGGCTTTTCTCACAAAAGCTTTCATTAGAGTAATTTGCTATTTGTGCTTTCTCTGCTATAGTTGCAGAATTATATCATTTTTCTCTAACCAGCTCATGGAAACTATCCAAACTCATTATGAAATAACTCACCTCCCATTACTCCCGACCTTAGCCAGTAGCCTACATCCGTTTTCAAGATAATATCAGGAGTCTTTCTCGATCTTTTCAGCTCCTGCCCAGAAGAATGGCTGGTCCAGCCTTCTGCTTCTCTTTGCTGGTACTAAAACAAAAGAACTGCAAAGGCAGCACAGTATCAGGCAAAAAGTCTTCTCTGGAAGATTAAAGTAGACCTCTGGAATTTTGCCAAAAGAAATTTACGGCTGAGTTCGTTTGAACACTTTGTATTGTTCATAATTTATAGTGACTTCTTATTAATAATTTTAATGTCTGGAGGAAAATGAAATTATACTCTACTGCATTGTGGAGTCAAATTTTAAAGATGGTCAAATTATCTGACTAGATAATTGTTCCTCTTCTGGCTTTTGACTATGACTGTTCCTTGTTACTTGATTAAACAGATAGCAGAGCATGTGTCCTGGTCTGAAGTAGGAAATGGTTCTTTAGGAAGCTTTGGGAAATCTATCACTTCTCTCCCTACTCCAATGTACTCTAAAGGCAGTTAATGATAACAACTGATGCTGTGCTTTCCAAATTTAGCCCTCGAGGGATTGATGTACTGAGTGTCCCCAGAAGAGTACTTGACTGGAAAATCAAACTTAGGTACAGCGTAGAAAAGGATACTCAAGTAGGCCAAATCAACCAAGTATAAACACAGCTCCAAGAACTAAGACGAAATTAGTGGAGAACTAGAACAGCTCATATAAATCTAAAGAGACAAAAGTATGTTTATCTGGAATCTTGGAATTCAAAGTCAATTTGTATCTAGTGCTTGGTTGAACTTTTCAGACAACATTTTACAGCGTTCGTCATTTGCTATGCAATTTGTACGTTTTATTATAATTTATGGAAACAGTCTCTCTGTTTCCCTAAATATGTACAGAGGCAAGGCCTGTAGGCAGGTTTTGTACATATTTGACCAATTACATCCATGCACAAACCCCCTCAAAGAATAAAGCATTCTATTTGAAATGCCTTTAAGTTCACAGATGAAGTTCCAGCTTCAAAGCATTTCTAAAACCCCAAAATCCTCATCAGTTCCACACTTGCATCTCTGTTCTCATCATAAAAATGAAAAGTGACCTCTCAAGTTAATGTTTAATATTATTTGTGTCTCACAATAGCACTTGAGAACCTGAATGACTGTTCCCACTGTATTTAGAACTGTGCAATATCTGTAATAAGAGGCTGTCTTGTAGGTTGAGGTTATTAGCTCCTAACAGACTTGGGGTAGGAGGAGAAATAAGCTCTGAGAGGTGAAATGTTACAGCTCTATTGAATTTCAATCCAGCAAATGGCACAACAGAACACGTTAACTCCTAAATTATCACGGAAACTGGAGCAGCCTCTAAAGTGACACTCACATACTTGTGCACCATTGTTCAAAATGATCTTCTAAGTCTGAAGACTGAAAGAAAGTTTTGCATCTCTTTGCACATTGAAAGAAAAGAAAAATTTGTTAAAATTCCCAATGAGCACATCTGGAATAGCCTCCAGTATTTTGCTTCCAGCCTTCAGAGCCAGACACTGTGAGGTTTTTCTGCTTTTATCTGCACCACGAGCCGTGGTACAGCATGGACATAATTGAGCTGTTCCTGACCACTCTGCCTCAGCTGCTGAAAACAGGATCCTTATTAGTGCTGACATTAGTGCAAGCTTATTTATCTCACTCTCCCTCCGCTGGATTACTACCATGCTTCTCAGAATGTCTTCTCAGCCTCAAATTAAATTGCAAATTCTAATGTAAATTAAGTTGTTCTTTTTTCCTGGCTATGTTTGGTTTCAAGAGGGCTGTATTTCCCAAAAGAACAGTACCATAAGGCCTTGGAAAAAAAAGACATGGGGAGAAGCTACTGGTGTTCTTTTGGCTGAAAATCAACTGGATAAAAAGGTTTCTGTCATGATCACACTTCTAGATTACCATCACCTAATATTTTTTGACATAAATAGAGGTAGTTAAACCCTTAGAACAGGTACTTCAAAACAACCCAGGTTACTTTAAATATTAGTAAAAGTATTTTGATTTGTTGTTTTTGGTTCTTTTCTCTAAATTAATGCTCTTTAGCACAAATTTCATTTATACCTTTGTCATCAAATGTTAGGGATCAGTAACCTCTGCTGAAGAAAGGGCAAGTCTTGATGAGAAACTTTAATGAATCTGCACTGGGGGCATTAACCTCATTGCTGTGGTTTGCTGGAGCCTGAGCAGGGCCCAGCCCAGCTGGCTGACAAAAAACAAGTCCTGAATATGGGATGTGAAACGAGTCAGGAAAACATCCTTCTTTACAAGGCTGCATGGAATACAGGCTATTCCCTTGGATAATTCCCAATCATTAACCATTTCATTAGTATTGAACCCTTCAGTGCCTGTGAATGCCCACCAGCACTCTCTACCGCTGCACAGGCACCACTACAGGTTCTATAAGTATTGTGTGCTGAGGCTGTGCCACGTGAGGCTTTTAAGATATCCCCTAAACAGAAAATGTTCTCTGAAACTTGTTTTGGTTAAGTTCCTGGAAAGACTTATGGGGTGGGTTTTTTTTTCCTTTTCATAGAAGACGAGTTCCAAAGTGACAATTTCAGTCTTGCAGTGGTAAAAGGAATTTGAGCTTGCCCTAATAACTGAGTACTTTAGGGCAGTTTACAAAAAGTTTTGAGATAAAGATACAGATGCAGATGAGATAGATATGAGCTTTTCCAGACTTTTTAAAAGACTTAAGGAGTCTTTCAGGGGTCACATGCAATAGATATCTACTCACTGGTGCTGAAATAACAGCTTCTTTTCTCCTTTTGTTTGCAACTGAAACAGACTAAACCCCTTTCCCTCTTTCTCTGATGGCCCTTATATTCTTTTACACGTAAATACATAAGGAAACAAAATCCTTTCCAGTACAAGTCATAGGTTGATGACATACTTTTAATTGTCCTTGCTGGGAATATCAAAGCAGGCAGTGCAATCCTTCTTACTTCAGCAATAGGAATAAACCCTTGTATGATAGTTTGCTGATTCCTAGATGATCTCTCAGAAAAGATAAATGGCCAACTTTCTTCACTTCCAGTCACTGACATATTTGCATATATCAAATGAAAATACATGGCAAAATAATGATTCAAAATCAGAGATCAGTGTTCTAGTGTAGAAGGCAAGCAAAATATAACCTATGACAAAGGAGATTACACATATTTATAGTGAAACTTCTGGCCAAATTCCACTGGATGATACTGGCAGGCTGGTGTTTCAAATTCATGTTCAGTACACATGATTCTTTAATTCATCCATATGGGATTCTGCATATTTATTTTGAATTAACAACACTTTTTTCAGTAATAAATTAATAACTAGTTGTAACAAAAATAATCCTAATTTGTGATGGGGTAGAAATGGAGGTAAGGAATTCTGACTCTTTATATATTAAGTCAGTAAAATTAGCCAATTAGATAAAAATGGCAGGAAATCAGAAGGAACTAAACCCCTAGTTGTATCCAGGAGGAAATTGCAGTGCTGGAAGCTCTGCTCATGAAACTGAGAGCTTCAGCCACTGCAGTACTCAGTGTCTTTCTCTGGTTCACAGCTCCAGCTTTCTACCCCTCTTTCCACAGGTGTTTTATTTCTGGTCTATGCACTGCAGCCACGTTAACTAATTGGTGAGATGGAAACTCTCCTTTTCCATGAAGAGGCCAATTCAAACCCCAGAGCCGGCTGGGCGAGACTGGAGTTCTGGCCCATGCTAAGCCCCTCAACCTGCACCCCTCTGCTGGGGCTGGGTATCCCTCCCACTATCCCAGCAGCACGAGTGTCGGGACAGAGCTGATGGCCAGATCCCACACAGCCTGCTGATGCCCCTTGCACTCTCCCTCCTCCCAAAAGTGCCTGGCAGAGCACCCTCTGACTGAGAGCAGCACTGGCAGCTGTGGAGATGGAGGGAGAAGCGCTTGCTTGGGGCAGCCCAGCTGCCCCTCTGCCTGTGCATGCCTCTATCAAAAGGTGACAGCTACAAAATACCAAGGACTGCTTTTCCTCTCCAAACTCCCTGCCTGTTGTTTTTTCTCCAAACATGCGTCCATCTGCGTCTTCCCAAGCTATGGACGTGCAGTGACATCTGCTTTGAAAAAAGCATTTGTGTGTTTGCTTCTCACAGGAAGTGGGAATTGCCAAGAAATAATTATCAAGACCCTTTGTTGTTTTTCCCTTTTTGTACCTGTTATTTCTGAGCAACCTCACCAATGCAAATCTGATTTAAGCTCACAGAGTTATGGAGAATAAGGTTCTTGAAGCATCAGAACAAATATTCTTGATTGCAGGGGATATCTATTTACTTCATTAGATCACACAGATAATCCACATCTACACCGAGCTCTCAGTGACATCACTGTACTTCCTGTGTGGTAGCAAAGTTCTTAGGGCTGCTCTTAGGCCTCATACACTGTATGTGTCACTCAGAGATATTGACTGATGGACAGTTCCAAGAATTCCCAAGACAGCACTGGAGACAGAGACAAGACCATTTCTATAAACTGTTGTGGGACAGAAGCAGTAAATATGTTATTTTAGAAAAAGCTGAATCTGGTGGTTTAAGGAAAAATAGTAACAGCTTTTAAAGCAAAATTGCCAAAGTGAAATAACACCTTACCATCATTCAGATTTGGTGATTCCTTACAGTTTTGATAGAAACACCACTTCAGGTGCAAATCTTCCAAAGAAGGCAAAATGTCATCATCAACAAGCTTCTACATTTGCATAAATACAGACAAACCCTGGTGAAATGAGTCACTCTAAATACACAGTACGGGGTAGAGAGGAGAATTTGACCCACTGCATAGTGACTGTGCTTCTCAGATTTAATTAGTTTTGCAGTAGTGAAGACAACATGATGGTGAAGAGGATAGCAAAGAAGTATCCAGGTACCACTGCAGCCATTTCTGCTCCTAAGCCTGTGATGTTTCTACTGCATTCTGCACTTAGTGAGGTCACTGACGGGCATGAATCTGTGCATCATATCCTGTCCTTATCTCGGAAAGATGAAACAATGAGCCACTCCTTGCCATAAAATACCTGCCTTTCACAATTCTGCCTCTTTTTCATCATCATGATTGTTTATTTCAAGGAAGCTAGTAAGTGCGAAATACTTTGTTTCCACTCTGCAAAAGATGTGGGATTTTCCTGACGAAAACCAAGCCACACAATGACAACACTGTTGATTAAAAACACAAAATCTACCATCCAATGCAGTTTATGACTTATCCCTTCTGTGGTAGGAGGGACATTATTTTGATAGTGGGGATGATAAATTATGGAAAGAAATTAAAATCTTTTATCCAAACCTTTCATATGTATCCTTAAAATAAACCCATCAGTTCTTCATTAATTTTCCTTTTTCTTTGGAGATTCATTTGTGAGTTGCAGCTCATCCTTAACTAATAAAAGTTTACTTAAACACAAGGTAACTGTAGCATGAAACATTCAAAATGATGAGAATAAAAAGTAAACAAAATTTAAATATTTTGGCTTCTCAAGACCAAAATATCTTTTCAATCACATTTAAAATCTCCTTTACATTCCCCAAAGTAAGAACTTCTGGCTCGACAGCCAAAAATACAGACTTACGGGAATGGAGTAAAATTTCATAAATATTGGTATTTATCTGCAGAAGCTCCCAGATTAGCAAGTAATGTCACAGGTTTATCCATGAAATGAAAATCTACCAAATCTTAGCTAGTAGTGGCATTATGTAGCAGGTTGGTATTAATCTGAGACAGCTATCTGGTGGGAAGAAATCATCTTTCTACAGGAGTATTCTTGGTGTTCACAAGACCTCTGTTTTAAATCACATTCCCAAAGTACTAGAAAGTAAGGGGAAGAGACAGATTTCTTCTGAGGCAGTCCTATCTCTGGGCACTAGTCGCTTTTTCTTCCAGACAGGATTACCCTGTGGGAGTTGCATGAACTTTCTTTGAAGGACACAATTTTTGTTTCAGAATAGCTCAGACTGTTCTGAGCTTCAGGTATTTTGAAAATAAAATTAAGATTCCATACAAGGTTAAAAATATTCCCTGAGCCCTCTCCGACATCAGACTGCAGAAGCTGGACACTACTGTGCTACCAATACAGTCAGTATATTTTTCAGGAGAAAAATACAAACATTGAGTTAGAACACTTAATGTAAGTTTGCTAAGTACTTTTGCTTCCTTTCTTGGTCATGGTTCTGAGAGTGTTTGTTTAAATGAGGAGGAAAATGAATAGATTCCCCAGACTTCCCTCCATTGCCAGCAAACACAGTGCTCACCGTCGTCCTTTGCATAACGTGGTGAAAAGAGAAAAATTAGATTCTCCTGTTAGAATACTTGTTGTCTGTCACTACTTTGCTTTTCACTTTTCCTATAAATGTATACTTAGGGCCACTTCAGTTTCTACTGACTTCAGTAGAAAAACGCCTTTCTGTAGAGAAACACCTTCGGTCTAAATTCTGCTCTCTCATGACCTGGCATCAATCCCAAGCTTTCCTACCATCCTGACAGCAACGCTGAGGAGGAATGGGGACATGGCAGTGTGCTGTGGGACTGCCCCGAGGGTGACAGCTTTTATTGGGGAGGTTTAGCCAACCACAGCAAAAGTGTGGTGTTGAGGAGGATGCCACTCCAGCCTCCCCCTTCTGCTGGGCTGAGGAGCTGCCTGGAAGTGGCACACTAAAAGGCTCTTTGAAGAGTGAGATGTGCACCGATTGATCTCGGCCCCAGCACTGACAGATCAATCCCTTTCAAAGGACATTAAAACTTACATGCAAATAAAAAAGCTTCTTTCCTAAACTTCTGGGATATATAACTTCCAAGAAGGAATTTTAATGCAATGTGCACACATCATTCCCTACCAGATTGCAGAGAAAGACTTCACAGAGATAAAGACAACAGTATTAACTATGCGTTAACTTCATATCCCTCTTCAACAAATTTCTGTCTCATCCCCATGTCTCAAACATCTGTGAACAATTCTGCCAAAGCTCTGGAAGCTGGCTAGGAACTACCAGGCATCAGGGAAAACATTTGTGCTCTGGATAGCAGGGTGTATGAATGGTACTGCTCATCTGCCTGTGGACCCCAGGCCAAGCCAGCTGTTTGACAGGATAAATTGGAAAGCAGATAGATGAGAGGCTCTCTGAGAGAGGCCATGGCACACCCCAAAACTAGCTTTTCTCCTTTCACTCCTCTGCTTTTATGCACTGCTCATACTGCTTCAGATATTTAACTTCTTTAATTTGATAAATGTTAATAAAGCAGCAAGTTGTCCTCCCAGCACTGAATTTTTTAATCATTTCTTTAGGCAGTGAGCTCACAGTCTGCTCCTTTGCCAGGGTCAGACAGCTCAGATTACACAGCCACCTTCCTGCATTAGCACCCAGGGATTTATGGAGAAAGTTTCTATTCTGCTTTGTAGTCAGTGAAAATCAACAAGACCAGCAGAACAACCAGCTTTGTTGTAATGCCCTGTTCTGAAGGGAACATTGTTTTTGATTACTCAAATGTTTTTACCTTTAATGGTTTTCTTTAAATGGCTTCATTTCATTGTGTTGTGCTTAGCTCACTGACTAATTTGCTCCGCTGAGGAAAGAAGTATCAGTTGTATATTTCTCATTTTTGAAATAAAAACAGATTAAGTTGAATTCAAATTACCCATTTTGCCAACAAGGAAGAACATAAATATTAAGAAAGACTTCCTCATCAGTTTGAAAGCCTTTTCTTCTCTGTTTACAGCTCTTTTTATTTGAGCTCCGTGAACATCTGTGTGGGCAAAGCTGTGTTGGCATGAACCATACACAAGAGAGAATTTCGAGCCTGTAACAGAGTTGCTATCTCCGAATTAGATTCTTGATTAAACAAACCACATTTTGACAACCTTAGAGTTGCCTTCTAAAGGTCAAGACATTCAGCCAGAGAACAGAAACACTCTGTACAAAACACAAAGGCCTGGTCCGTGTCCCAAGGACCTTTGCTAAGCAGCACAGATCTGTGAGCACAACACAGCGAGATCAAAAGGGGAGCAACAAACCAGAAGCAGCAGCGTGCATGGTCAGATAAAGATGACTCTCTGCTGCTATTGACTCGTGTCTCTGAGTGCTGCCAAAGAAGAGTTTCCTGAGGAAGGTGAGAATAGGAGAGGGTATTTTGCTCTTGCATTGGAGTGTAACGTACTTTCAAGCACTGGTGATGACACAAGAATGAAATAGAATATGGTGAAATGTGGTGAGAACACCAGAGACACCAGGAAAGAACTTTACCCTTGATCTGGAAGCTGGAAGGTCGATGCGCAGAGGGACATTTCTCCAATTCCTTCCAAAAGAAACTAAAACTAGGAGGGCAAAGTTAGGCAAGGTAAGAAAGTTAGCTAGTAAAGGCTGTCTCCCACTGTTCTTGCAGTAGTGGGTAAGACATGTGTGAGCTCGATGTTAGCAGATGGAAAGGAGCAAGAGAGCAGACATGAGTCCAGCCTGAAACAGGAGAGCTGTTTGCTCTGGGAGCATTAGTAAAAATCCAGCTGCATTTTTTCTATTTGTATTTTGTGGCTGCCAGGTTTTTAAGTGAATCATATTAACACCTTCCTGGGACCGTGCAGAGGTACAGCTGAAGCTCCAGCACCAGCAGGATGCTGGTTCTCTGCTGCCTGGGTGCTGTCCCCTCCTGAGATGGTCATTGACATCCTGACTCTCGATGAAGGCATGAAGACTGTGTCTCTTTCCAACAGGACTCCTAATTTTTTTTTTGAGATATTCACAGTATTTTGTTATATTTATTTTTCCACTGAACGAACATGATGCTGGCTAGTGAATTTGAAGGGTCCTGGAGCTGCAGGAACTGACAGATATTCAAAGACACAGACAAACACACTGATTTATCTGTGTGATAAAAGATCTGAAAGATATTTCAGATGTTTCACACACACACACACACCCCCCTTTTTTTATTAATTTTTAGTAAGAGCTTCAGAAATCATTTTGTATTACTACTCACGAGCATAACTCTTCAGAAACAGCAAGAATCCTGGGGGAATTTAAAAAAAAAAAAAAAGAAGAAAGGAGCTCTGTTTTTGAATGAGGGAGGCTGTTTCAATCTGAAGCTTTCCTGCTGAGATGTGAAGTGACCAAGCTGTCCTAATGCTTCGAGCCACTTGGAATGGAAAACAGCTGCAACATGCAGGGACCCCTGAAGCAAGTAAGGCCTGTTAGCAAATGGAAACAATAGTACTGTGCACATTTCAGCTCGATGTTCAGCTGGGCTCTATCTGTGGTAAAATCTACTTTCTGCAAGTTTTTACGGCTGGAAAGCACTTGGGAGAACTTGCAGCATTCACTTTCAATTTTACCAGCCTGTTTAAGAACAACTTGTATTTATTTCCTTTCCTTATTAGTAACTATAAACATTATAGAATTCCAATTCCTGTTCGTTTTGTTTCTATAGATATATTTATATCCTTTTTTTGTTCTACACTTTCCATTCTAAATAATTCATACTCTAGCAAGCAATAGACTTACAAGATTACATGAATGCCAAGATGTGTCTTACCTGGTTGTAATATTAAACTCCACGAGTAAGTTAAAATTAATAATAGTCCATATAAAATCAATATCTTTTAACCTCACTAAAAATCCAAAACCACCAAGAAGACTGATTTGATTTGTGCTGGTTTTTTCCTTTTGCTGGTTTTCATTCTGTATTCTCTTACCTCCCCTGAGTACTTTTAAATAGCAAAACTAAAATGGTCAGACTTTTATTCACACACAGAGATCAAGAAATTAAGAGTCAGACACTAAGTATTTAGAGGGAAGAGCTGTGATTTATCTTCCATAAAATAACAAAAACATTTTGCCTGGGACAGAAATGCCGGAAGAATAAATCAATCCACATCTGAAAGACAAACAGCAGATTAAAAGAAGATATAAATTTATCAAAAGAGCTACTCTGATCAATTAGCAATGACATGTTTGGTTTCCCTTACGCTGAAAGCATCTGTGGTGGCAAACATTTCCTGATTTACCCTGGGTTTTCAGGGCCTTAAAGTAAGAGCAGAGGAAAAGATGTGATTTAGGGGGCCTGAAGTAGATGTTTTCCTGTTAACACAGAATGCAATCCTGTCAATACAAATTTAATCAGCTGTGAGGTTTTCTTCACAAAATCCATAATTCAGCTGTCACAGAAAAAATAGATTTTGGCAGTTCTAATCAAAAGGCACACACTGCAAATTTAGATAACACAGTATAAATGAATCTGAAGTCTGTGTAAATGTACTGAAGTCCAGTACTGCAATACTTCTCTGCCTATGTTTTTACCTGTTAATGTCACTGTACTGGCAGTGTGTAGGTAGCATAAAATTCTCATAAAACACAGAAGCTCTTCTACATCACCAACAAAGGAAAACAAAATGGCAGAGAAAGACTATGTCCCCCCCACACAAAATCCTGCTTTTCAGTCCATTTTGCACCTCTGTGACTCAGTCTCACATGGAAAGGAGGAAAACAGCAGGGAATGTGTATATGCTCAGTGCAGGATGAACTGAGAAGCCGGGCTGCAGCCTGCAAGCACTCAGCTGTCCTCGCAGGCTGGCCCATGCTGTGTCACTTTTCATTTCCTCAGGGGTGCTCGTATTACTATTTGAGCCATGAGAACACCACACAAACTTGTTTCCACATAAACATTTTACTCTGGAAATAAATAAAATTAAAGTAAATTCAATAAGCTCAAATAAAAACTGGGTTTTTTTCAAGGTTCTAAAAAGAGACCAGACTTAGAAGCCAGAAAGCAGGAATGTCAGGCACAGCCGGTAGCTCACAAGCAGCTGGAAGGAGTTTTAGGCTCATCAAGACTCTCCTTAGTATTGTTCCGTATTGGAACAGTTTAGCAAAATTATGCGCTTATTTCCATCCTGCTGTCCCCACATTCCTCACTCTTTCTGGCAGCTTTCATCTCACATGGTTTGATTCTCCCCTGGTCTAAAATCAACATGGAAGGCCTCAAAAGTGGGGTGCCACAGCAGTGAACAGGCAGGGATGAGCCAGCTACCTGTTTTCGGGGCTGAGTGGCTGAGGTTCTCCTTCAGCACGAACCCAGGCCAGCAGATCAGGCTGTGAGGTACACGCTGTGTTCAGATGCTCACATTATCCATTTGGGAGCAAAGGTGCCAAATGAGGTCTGCCACATTGTTGACAACACTCTTTCTGTCTCTCCTAGGACCTGGTACAAGCTGCCAGGAGTGAGTGTGGAACCCCTGTGGCTATAGAAAGATAGATTAAAAATCAGCTCCCTGGTGATTTAGAAGACTAAATGTAATACTAAACACAAGTGACTCACTTGATGTAGTTTTAGCTATGACATAAACTTTTTCTATAACCTTAGTCAAATCCCATAAACTTTCCATTTTGCTATAGACACCTGTAATACAAGACTAGCGACAATTATTGCTGTCCTCACTGATCTAATGGAGGGACAATGATTAATGAAAAAGCTCAATAGCGATGCAAATGATATCTGGATTCCAACAAAAATGGATTTAATTTGTCCCTTGTATTGGTTTTACAGCAGCACGTGAAGTACCAACTATGCTAAAGGCTGCAGAAACACATGGCCATGGACAGCCCCTGTCTCAGAAACCTAACGGTGTGCAACCTGCCAGCGATGAAATGTAAGTGGCAATTTCAGAAATGTAGCACCAAATGTGAAAAGATAGGTAGTTATCACAATTTGGACCCAGCAGCTCTTGTAATACTAATTTCCTGAGAAACACAGCTTCACGTTTTCAGGAAGGCAGGTTGATGCTGACCCCAAGCTATTTGATGGGAGAATCTAAAGATCCATTTCACTGATTCACTCTAATAGTTTTCGTCTTGTATTTACCAGAGAGAAACTAGTTACCAAGTATCAAAAGGTTTTGAAAGCTCCAAGTGCTCACATAAGCCAAAGCTTTAAAAAGAGATGAGGAGGCATGAATAGGCACTGTGGGGAAAACCTCTCCATGAGATTGCTGCTGATTCGGGATCAGCAATGGTACATTGGGAATACTCTCATTCAGACTCCCTTGGCCAAACAAACGTCCACACCACAGATGACTCCAGGGATAGGTATGAAAACTGAAGGAGAACATGGCAGGATCCTGAGTACGCCACACCCCTCCAAAAAAAAAAAAATCAAATGGGATAGACAGAAATAAACCCACACACCTGTTTAACAACCTCTTTTCAATCTGACTGTTCTCATACTTTTCTTCTTGAGTATAATTAAAATGCCATGCAAACCCATTATATTCATTTAGCAGTGCTGCAGTGAGCCTTAGTCACAAGCTAATCTCTTACACATTTTCCTTTCATATTGTTCAGAACAGTGAAAATTTTGTGGTTATACCTTTAGGTCACAATATCAATGTTATGTTATCACTGTATTTACTGTTCAATTTGTTGTTGCTCTTTCACAATCAAAGATTAACATTTTCCTTTAATACCAGAATGTCTGTGCATTCCTAAAAAGCCCTGAAAATAATTTTTATGCCCACTGCATAATACTTCACCAGCTCTGTGCCACTAAAATTTTTCTCATGTGATCTATTAAAGCAGAAATTCGTATGTTCACTACTAAGATTCCAAAATATCAAGAAGTAAAATAATACCAGTTTAACAGGTACAAACCCTAAACCTCAGTAAGATAAAATTTAGAAGAACCAAACTAAGCAAAACATGTCTTGAAATTCCACATAAGATCCCCAAGACAGAGAAGAAGCAAGCATTGTTCCATTATTTAATAAGGAAATTGCAGATCATTTTGCCTGACATCAACGTCAGGGAAACTGATGGAAAGGCTGGTACAGGAAGAAATCAGTGTACAATTAAAGGATGATAGTACAATTAACGCCAGTCAACACAGAAAATTAGTTTTGTCAGGAATAAAAAAAAACTTCCTACTTTCCCATGAGACCACGAATTAGTTTGATATAGTAAACTCCTGTAAGATTTCATCACAACTCACAACTTTACAGGATTTTTGATAAAAGCCCCAGCAATGTATAGTATCAGTCTGATCCATACTAAATGGACCCAAATAATACTGAATGATCTGAAAAAAAAAATAAAATTATTGATGGAAAAAGCTGCAAATTACAAAATGTTACACAGTTATAAATAACATGAAGGGCAGGCCCTTAATATAGACCAACTAAGAACACTTAGTGAGGTCTGGCCTATATTTTAACACAGAGAAATCTAAGTTTTTCATTAAAGGAACAAAGAAAATCAGTCTCGTTTGCAAGATAGAAAATTATTTTGGGAAAAGTCACTGTGGAAAGAAAGAAACAGAACTAGCGGGCCAAAACAGACACATTCTCAGAGCAAAGCGTAGGCAAAAGTTATTCTTATTGCCCAAGGTGGATTAAACAGTGACACAAGAGCTGGTGCTACTACACCTCTCTGTGGTTTCAGAAAGATCATTACAGGGACAATGTGCTGAAAAAACAGCTCCAGAAAACCAAGGGTTTTACTGAGAGAAATGATACTAATTTGTGATGATAGGGGGCCTTCAGAATCTCCAGCTGCTAGGTTAACGTGTGAGAAGTTCAACAGAGAATTGTGGTGTAGGAGTACATAGAAATGAAAGAGTGGATGCCCAAATAGCAGTGGTATGTTCTTGAAAAAAATCTGACTAATTTTTCATTTATATAGTTTGCCACTGAGTCTCCATCTCCAAACAACCACAACTAGGAAAACAAGCCCCTTATAATTTAACTCAATAATTATCTGTAAGACTAAATATAAACCAAATATAAACCAAACACTTCAATTCAAAATCACAATTACTAGAAAATGTACTAATAAGAGCAACCGCTAATTCAAAATTACTAAGTAATTGCAAAGAAGCTCTTGTAATTGCTAAGAAGCTCTTTAAAAATAAGCTAAGTATCATGTAAATAAAGAAAGGGTTTGGTATGCCACTGAGAAGGGCCTGGAATGAAATCTGCCCTACAAATTTTCTACCTGCCCACTACCTCCTAAGGAAAATCCACCAAATCCTATGCATACATTATCCACCTACAGTTTCACCTACCTGCATCAAAACCCATCACTGCCCAGACCTGTGCCCTTCAGCAAGTCTGCACTAAGCTCGGTAAGGCCAAATACACACTGGAGGACAGGCACAGAATTTGTCATTGATAAATCGGAGAGACATACTGCAAGCACAGGATGAAATTAAAAATGTTCAAGAGCAAGAAAATGCAGTTAGGCAGAGGTAAACACAAACACAGGCAGCACCTGACTACATGGCAAGTATATGAAAAAAGGAACAGAAAGTACAGAAGTCAACAACATCAAGCTGTTGCCAAGAAGGCATGAGCAAGGGTGACTGTATTAGCAGGAGCAGAGCTTGCAAGGAACCCAAAACACTCCTTCCACTTCACTGGGATTTGATCTGTGTTCAGCTGGATTACTTGATCCTAGCTTGCTGAGACACTGCAGGGATGGTAGAGACAATCTAGGGAATGCCCACAGTGAAAATGAATGATCAGAGGGCTGCAGAACATGATGCCCAAGGAAGAACTGAAAGATGTGGCACTACTTAGCTTAAGGGAGAGAAGGCTGAAAAAAAGAGAGAGACTTGCTAACAGCTTTCCAACTTATCCTGAGACTTCCAATAGAAATCAGGAAAAGTTAAAATTTGAGCATACTGGCCAGTTTACACATCAAACGCTAATATGTTAAACTCAAATCCTAACTTACATTTTTCAGGAGATAAAGTCTGACAGTGTTTTCCAGACAAATGTCCATGTATTACAAACAGCTTTGAGAAGCTGCTGCTTTCCTGACGTGAACAATAATTTTGCCTGGTACTTTGATTGACGCAAATGCTCAATCACATTCAAATCAAAATAAGAGGAAGCTACTATTTTCCATGGCTTCCTGTAGGACATATCCACTGTTATCCCAGAGGAGAGGGTAGGTTATGCAACTGCTGAGCAGCTCTGGGGAAACATTTCCAGCAATTATTTGGAAAGGACTAAGAGAATAAACTTATAAGACATTCTCATAATTCAGTGTTTTCATCACTAAATAATGATTAGATTTTGAATGAATGGCATTTTGGTTGCTATTTCACTCTCCTTATGCAATGGAATGGAAGGGAAATGGAAACTTGCCTCACTAGTATTAGGATTCTTCCACTGCGTGTGTGCGAAAGTGCTGGCTAATAAAGAAGTGGAATAGTTTCCTCTGCCTTATCATATTCTAGCCTCGCTGGCCATACAGTACAGTCCTAAACCTGATTTAGGAGCCAAAATGGACCAACTGTTTTCCAGATTTAAGAGATGGCAGAAAGATGGCCAATTCCCACTT
The DNA here is from genome assembly GCF_009650955.1 of Corvus moneduloides. Lineage (NCBI taxonomy): Eukaryota > Metazoa > Chordata > Aves > Passeriformes > Corvidae > Corvus > Corvus moneduloides. The sequence goes on from NC_045480.1 coordinate 70,214,570, forward strand.
TGTAGCAAAGTTAAATGCTGCTCCAATTCATCTAATGAATAAATCAGGCAAGTTAACAATGTTGACATCTGAAACCATTTTTTTTCTTCTTTTAAAGGGAAATGAAAAAGAATTATATTACTTTCAAATAAATTTAAATAGAGTTCTTTAATCATAAATTATCACATAACTACTTCTCCTCTGGTTACATACTTCCGTATTTATTCTTACTAATTATCCTGAGTTAGCAGCATTTCAAATTTATGTGCCTTGAGCAGACAAAAAAAATCCCCGCTTTTTTATCTCCTTACATGACAATATTTGCAAAACATCAGATGAAAGATTTCACCTAAATATTTTTTTCCATCCACCAGTCCTGCAATAGCATGGCCTACTGATGGAAAAGCTTCCCGGCTTAAACACTGAGCTCTCAAGCGGCTTCTAAACTTGAATTGGACATTTTTACTTGTGTGTCATTACTACAAGGCCTTCTCAGGTTTAGAGCTACTCCACATCAATTCTATCTTCTGAGCTGTGGAAACAGACTGGAAAGCTGGGCGAGAGCTAAGATACATGGAGCTTTTTCAGAGCACTTTGGAAGCCAAAATTATGGAAGACTTTTTCCACTTTGAGCATTCGTTTTTTGTTATGCTTGGCCTTCATCCCCTCCTGTCACCTTAAAAATGAAAACATGTTCATTATTATTCATGGAAATTCATTGGATATGGAGAAGGTATCCCTTTTTCCCCCCAACTGTTCAATTTTTATTTCTTTTGGGAAAGTATATGCTATTCTTTGCTTGGGTAGCAATCCTTTGAACTGTTGCTTTGCCACTGACTTCACAGGAAGATAATAATTTGCATTGGCTTCACTGGTTCTTATCCGTAAGCTAAATAAGGGCCCCAGCAGCAGCAGCTGCACCCATGGGTCCCAGTTCCTTGGGACATGGAATACAGGGATGCTGGCTGCACCTCAGCTGGCCTGGCATTTAATGCTACATGTTTACAGTGCTCCTTGGTGCAACCTCTGTTCTTGACTGGGGCGTACTGGATGTTACCACAGGACAAATGCTTATTTCTATTAGTGCTACTCCTAATTACATGAAATGAGATGCTATCTATTGCAGCTGACATAATTGCATTGACCATTACCTTGTTATTCTCCTATGAGACAGAGAGAAAATACTATCTTACTTTTTAAATACCAGTAATTAAATTATATATTTGTATTTCTCCTTTTGTAAACAAACTCCTTCTGCCTCCTTACAGAAAAGATATTTCCATGAGTTTGGTCCTTCTTGTTTTTCCTGTCTAGGTCACTTCTGATGATTCTGCAATTGCTTTTTGAGATTGGATGAGCAGTACTATGATCAATATTCCACATAAGACCATTCAGGGAATGGCATTTCAGTTACTTATACAATCTGCATTCTATAATTGTATGTTTTACATTACTGTTTTACTTCAGCATTTTAATATGGTGTCATTTTCCAAAACCTCTGCCTAGCTTAGGAGCTTTAACTGCCATGTCTACTGTAGCCTCAGAACCCTTTTTCTGAAATGAAATGGTTAATGCAGAAATCTGTGATTTACACAACGGGTTTATTTATTTTTTTCTAACATGCCACTCTTTCCAGGTTTTGGCACTAAACATCTGCTTCATTTATTGCCATGTTGTCTGTTCATGCAGTTTGCTTGGTAATTCTGTATTTCCCTGCTGAAAGATTTGTCTTTGCCTTGAACAGCAGCTTGACTCATGCTGCGTGTAACTGGCTTATGTTTTATCTTCACATTTGCTCTCCGGTCACCATGCACAACATTTCCCCTGAGATTCTCCTTACAACAGAGTAATATTCATGTAAAACCTCCCTTTCTGTGTGCCTCATATTACACACAAACTCTCATAGCCAAAAGACACACGTGTCCAAGTGAGTGCTACACATAGATGTGACACAAAGACACAGAAGATAGAACTTTTCCCTTGAGCTCATGGACAGGCTCTTAAGGCCTTTGCTGTGAAGTTCCTGCTGCAGCCCCTTCTCAAGGTGCAGAATCCCACCTCTCTATATACAGGACATATATCTCTGTATCAGGAGTCTACAGTCACCTGAAAGGGGGTTAAGAGCAGCAGAAAACATTTCATACAATAGCTCTTAATTGACTACACAGGAGAATAACTTTCAAGACTCTGTATATTCCCTTCCTCTGAAACATTCTGCTATTTGTTATCTTACCTTCAAAGACACTGCACGTGTGGCAACACAGGAAGCCATTGTTATGCATCAGACTTTGTGAAAGGTGTATTGTGAATGCAGAACATAAATTATCATAGATGTGTGCACATCATAGAATGGAACTACAATACATGAAAGCGATGCTCAGTGTTAACCAAAATTTCAGTCACAGCTGTCTAATTTTGAGAAAGTAGAGGATGTGTGTTGAGCATCTTCAAAGCTAGACTGTGCTTATTCAGTGTCTAAAAGGGATCTAACAGCCGCACTGTAGGCATGAAGGACTGTAAAGCCAGGGCTTTAGTACTCATATCCAGGTTGAGGTCTGTCAGAGATCACACACTGACACCCGACAGCAGAACCCTCCGAACTGACACTCGATTTACCACTTTTTCGAAGCAGGCGGGGCCGCGGCGGAGGTGGAGCCGGCTCTGCCCGCTGCGGGACCGGCGGCCGGGCCGGAGATGCGCTGAGGTGCCGCGGGCCAGGCTTTCTGCTGCCCGCACACCTGGGAGCGGGGCGTAGGCGGGGGGTGGGAGCTCAGGGCACCGGCAGCTGGAAGCGGGCCGGGCCAGGGGAAAGCAGCGCCGGTAGCCGCGGCAGGAGGCGGCAGAGCGGCGGCAGGAGCATGGAGCGCTGCTCTCCCTCCCCGCCGGAGCAGGAAGCGGTGGAAGCGTGGCTGGACGATCACGGCGACTTCACCCGCTCTTACTTTGTTAGAAAAGCTACAAGGTAAGACCGGAGCGGCGGCGGATAGAGGCAGTTCCTTTCTTTCCACCAAAACCTCGTTCTTTTCCATTTCACTTTGCTGCCTCCAAAGAAAATAAAAAGAAGCGACTCCCACCCCGCCCAGCCGCCCTCCCTCCCCCCCCGCCTCGAACGAGAAAGAACTGAAACCACCACGCAGCAGCTCGGCTGCCACCGAGGGGCACATGCGGCTCTTCCCCGCGGGCTCTCGCCTTCAGCCCCCGGCCCGCGGCCACTCTACGGCGGGGAGCGCCCGCTCGGCACGGCGAGCCGCTCAGTGAAGCTGTCCCAGCCTCGGAGCTCCCTGCCTTAGACTTTTAGTTATTTGTGTTCTCCTCGGTTCAAAACAGACATGGTCAACTTCTCGTGAGTAGCAAGCAACTATGTATTTCCCCGCCCTGCGAAGTAGGTAGAAGCCTCAAAGGGCATCTGCTATCTCGGGGAGGGCGGGTTGTGTAAGTACTTAGTCATCTCAAAACAAAGCGCTGCTCTTCAAGAGCTCCGTCACCCTGTGGGTTCGTCACCTTTTTTGACATGAGGGCGGCCCCCGGAGCGGCGAGGGCTACGGGTTAAGTGCCGAGGGAGCTGACGAGCCGTGCGCGGTACATTCGAGACCGGAGCTCCTCCCGAGGAGGAGGGCGCAGAGCCCGTCCAGCCGGGTGAGCGCCTCTGAGACGCTGCGCCTTCCCCCGGGAGGGAGGCGGGGGTGCAGCCCGGGCAGGGCGGTGGGCAGGGAGGGATCCCTGCCCGGATGAGCGGGGTGCAGCGCCGGGCAGGGAGGGATCGCTGCCCGGGGAGCGGGCGCGCTGCCGGCAGGGGGCGGCGCGGGGCCGGTGGGCGCCGCCGCTGCTCTGGGGCGGCCGCTCCGCGCTCGCCCCTTCTCGGTGCCGGTTCCTGCGAAGAACCCAATATTGAGGACCTGAAGAGCTCGTCTGGGCATTTCCCCCCCTTGGCTTGACATGCTGCCTTTTGGAGATAAGACGAGGTATTTGCTCACTGTTGTCACACACTTCAACAGCGGGACTTCAAGTTGAATTGGAATAAATTCGGCTATTTTTAGAAGTGGGGTCAGGTTTCCATTTTGAATATTTTCCGATAAACAAAGCAGTGGGGATACAGAGCCCGGGCGATCCGCAGTATATCTTAGCGGGAGCTCGGGTTAGTAAGTCTTGCGGTTGGCTCCTCGGACGCGCCGTCTCCGCGGGCTCGCTCGCTCCTCTCTCCGCTGCGCTCCCGAGCCGCTCGCACCATCTGCTCACCGCTGCTGGTTTGCTTCTTTCCCGAGTCACTTAGCAGGGATGGATGCATTCTGAATGAGGTTTTGCTGCTGCTGCTCCTCTCTGCATGGGATGGGGCGGTAAGAAGAGAAATCCCCATTAATAATTGACTCGCCAAGAGCTAGAAAGCTTCAGGGGTCACCTGCTTGCTTGTGACCATCTGTCAGGCAGTCCCCTTTCTTCTGCTGCTGCTTCCTTAGGTTCATTTAACAGGAAGAAAAAAATGCCTTTAGAAATGTCTTTTAAATGTTAGTTTGTTTTTTGGGGTTTTTTTTTAAGGCTGTGAATAGGTGCAGGATGTATAGATGGAAGTAGTTAACCTTGATGCTCTCCAGAACACTAGTGCATGGTGTGGCACTGAAGGGCAGCTTGTTTGCCCAGGAAATAGGGTGTTAGCAGGTTTGAGAAGTAGCATTTTCCTAGTTCAGCCTGTCACACTTTCTTTGGAAACTGGATGTAGTATTGGACAAATAGGAATACTAATTAGTAGTAACCACTGTGTCAGATTTCTTTTACCCATGGGCAGGTTCGGTTAGACTTTTTTTTTTTTCATGCTGAGGCACAGTTTTGTGTTTGTACCATTCTGAAAAAGGCAGTAGTTCAGAAAACACAATTCAGTCGAGTCTCCGTGATGGCGATGCCTCTGCAGTTAGAGATGGGTTTGCAGGAAAACTGTTGACTTTTGAGTCCTTGCTTGGCAACAATTCTGTGATGTTTTTGAAATGATGGAAACATTGCAATTGTCTCAAAACTCTCTTCTCTGCTGTCTTGCATGGAATGTTTTTTAGTCCTTATTGTAGAAATAGAAAACTATATATAATAAGGAATACCTATTTTATGTGTAAGTTTGTATTTGAAAAGACAAATGACAAATTACTTGACTATGTGGGTTCAAAGATGATAGCATGTAGAGCTAAGTAGTTTGAAAGAACTGCTGTACTTTGTAAAGAGGTTTAATGCTTCACTTGGTAGTGTTATTTAGAGCTTGAAAAGAGAAAACTATAACATCTAATACCATGCTTTGTTTTAGCTGAATCTTTGTAGAGCAGCTAACACTGAACAAAGACTATGCTGTTAATGTTTTGCTACTTAGCATTATATTTACTCCCTGAAGTAAAGCAGTGTTCCTTGAGCTAGTTTCAACTCTCCTCTAATCAGAATTTACTGCTTCTCTTTTTTTTTTTTTGTTTTGTTTCATAATATACCAAAGTTCTCACAGATCCTGAAAGCAATAGACCAAGAAGTTAGTTAATTTAGTATCTTGCGGAGCACAGAGGCATATTCAGCTGCACGTTGTGAGGCACAATTGCTAATGGATAGTTTCTGTATCTGTTTCTCAAATATTTCTGCATAGGAATAGAAAAAGATCACCAGCTCCATCACTTATGACTGTATCATACCAGCCGTATTAATGATCATATTAATGAGCTTTGAGTTAGAACCTAATTTAACAATTTTATAATGAGTGTTGAATAGTTCATTTATTTTTTTCTCCAATTAATTAATTCCCTCAGTGTTTTATATGGTAGTTCTGTCAGTAATTTCCACACACAAAGAAGTTTTAGTTAGGTGTCTAAATAATACTTATAATATGTATGCTTTGTGTGGTGTTACACCTGCAGATTTTTTAAAGTATGGGGTTAGGGTCCTTATCTCATATAATTGAATAGTTGCCCCCGATCCAGTTTGCATAGGGCAGTTTGGTATCAGTATCTGTTGTCATGGTTTAAATAAAAATTGTATTTTCTGGCAAGGTGGCACTTTAAAACGTGTTTCTTTCTATTCACAATTTGTTCATAAAGTGACAACTGTTGAAGTCACTGTGTTCCCCAGTCTATGTTCTGGATTCTTGCAGAGAAGGGCTGCAGGTCTGCTTAACAGGTGTGCACCTGCATTCCTGTCTGCCCTACAATGTGTTGTACAAGATGAGCACATTCCAAGGGCTTACACCTCGTATTTTGATCTGCAATGCCTCGAGGTTGGTAGTGTCTGCAGGAAGGCCACATCCTGGCCTCTTTCCAGGCTGGGCTGGCTTTATGGATATTCTCTGATAACACTGCATTGATTGAACTCCACCTGTGCAGTGCGAGGCTACAATTCTACTTTAAATCCTTCCTCCTTTGAGTAGGTGAACAAACTGGGATCCCATGAGTAGGAAGGTATGGAATCACTTATTTATTACTTTATTTCATCCCAGGGAGACGAGTGCTATGTGGAGACAATATAAATAGCTGTTATCCATGAGGTGCTGTTCCAGGATGATCAAAGTGCAGCACAACAAATGGGAAGTGTGTCACCAGCACACTCGGGGACGAGATGAATTTGGTTCACTCAGTGAGACTGTACTGGCTGACAAAACTTCTGGCTGGAGTTTGGTACTGCACACCTAAGGGTCATGAGTTTTTAAATGCCAAGCTCTGACAAAATTTAAGCTTTTTTTTTTTCCCCAGCTCTTGTTGTTTTTCCCCTTCCAAAGTTTTCGAATTGTCTATCATATTCTGGCTTTCCAGAAGCAGAAACATTTTCAAGTAAGGCAATTCTTCTTTGTTTCTACAACTATAGTTGTTCTAACTAGATGCTATAAAGGTGTAGTCTGCAGGTTTTTGGGGGTTTTTTGGTCACATTTATGGCTAAATTCATTACCCTTTTTGTCTTCCTGAAGTTTTATCTTTTTATGTTCTTTTAAAAAAAAACAAGCCATGCATTGCCATGCTCAAACATCGCACTTACTTCAACCCACTATGGAATATTTCTGTATTTCTGACTTCCTGTTTGTCCCTACTTTTAAAAATACAGGAGTGATTCTCTCTTAGTGCTCTTTGCACTCAGAAGACTGCCAAAACAGCCAAGGTAAAATTTCTCCTCTCGATTAGAGGTAACTGCATTGTTACAGGCAGTTTTTGTCTGATTCCCTAAAAGTATGGTGTGACGAAAACAAATTATTGACCCAAATCTTGTATGCCTTTCAGTGGAAATAAGATTATTTTGTTATAAGTACATCTTGGCTTATTAGCAGGTTTGAGAAATATTTACAAATGAATTTAGGTGGGGTTGTATTTGGAAAAATAAATGTCCTTAACAGCATGGTATTTCACAGTGCTTCACTGAGGATTCCAGAACTGATGTTTACTGGGAAACTGTGCTAAAATTCAGATATCGCATTACTTGAATTTATCAATTACATTCATTACTTTCAAAAAACTCAAGCACAGTTGTTTGGGGTTTTTTTTTTTTCTTCTTGATGGCTGGTGGACAATCAATCTGTAATGTGCTGCCTGCGGTACTACATTACTCAGGACATTTGCCTTCCAGTCTCTGTCTAGAGGACTTTTAAAAACGTTGTTCAGTTTGAGCCAGCTATCTGAAGTGTCGTAATGTTACGTGTCATATGCATTCTGTGCATTGGGAATGCATGTGTGCTTAAATTTTTGTAATTGAATGAAAATTCTGATTTTCAAAGAGCTGTTGGAGGTTTTCTGCACTGAAATGTGCTGTGGCCTATGTTTTTCTTTAAAAGGTATTGCATACAAAAAACGTAATAATCCTAAAAATGCACAGGTATGAGCCATATGCACTCCTAACATGACCTTGGTAAGTGGACAGTGGGCTTTGAACTTCCATGATTGATTCAACAGCTTTCTACTGGGGGCATAGAATCCTGTGCTGATGGTTGGCATATGCTGAAAGGGTGCTTGCTTTTCTAAGTTACCCAGCGTGAAGCATTTACAAGAGGGCTGCAAACCCACTGATTCTTGGGACCATGGCTTGAAAACCACAGGAAGCAGTGGTGTCAATGCAGGGGATCAGAGTATTTTCTCCCACCTACTTGGTTTTATTGGATGTTTACTGAGCTTTTCTGAGAACTGAGTACAGGAAAAAAAAAAATCAATTTCTGTGAAATCTTGGAAAGTTTTCTTGTTGGTGTAATGATGTTCATAGTTATGCCACTTATAAATAATGTATCCATATCCTCCCTTATGCCTTTCTTGATAACAGCAAAGTTTTAAGATCATCCCAAAATGTTTTTAACTACTGATGCAAAAAGCATTCAGGAAGGTAAGGAATGTTACCCGTATTCATCAAGTTGTAAACGTGATTGAGTACTTCTGGCATTTGTTGTTGGAAATGAAGTGAGGTGTGTGCTGGAGTATTTTGGAAACAATCTCTTAAACAGCAATTACTGTAGACTGAAGAAATTGTCATTTGAGAAACGATAAGAAACCACTTACTAGCAATTTACATCTTAAATTCCCCCAAAGCTCTAAACTGAACTTCTACACAGAATTTTTGGTGTGAAGATGAACTAGTTAGCAGAAACTGAGAGGCTACAAGGAGAATGTGCTTTTACTCAGTTCTGCTTGCCCTAGGTGATAAAGAAACAAACAGGTTTGCACAATACATTAATTAAAATACACTGGTAAACCTTAGAGGATGGGTAGAAAGTAAGATGGAGTGAAGTACTCTGACAGTTAACATCCCTTTTTGCCTCCTTCTGTTTCAGGGTAACTACTACCATATAACAGTATAGTTTTGATAATGCCAATAGGCATTGAAATCTCATTTCCATCGTTGGGTGGTTTTTTGGCTGTAACTGGGCAGATTTTAGAGGACAGGGTCAAATTTCTGGCAACTGGGGAGAAAAGTGGAGCTGAGGCATATATTGCCACTGCAGAAGACTCAAGAAAGTTCAATATTTCTTTGATTTCTAAATTGTAGAGGTTCATGCAGGTTCTGTGTTAGGTATCTGCTGCAGAATCCTCTTGTGAGGAGGATTTAGGCAATACATTCTTGACTTGAACTAATATGCTACCACCTATTATCATTTTCCCCATTAAAGCGTTTTGGTTTTGTCGTGGAAAAAATACATTTAATAAAACCACAGTATAGAAGCATTTATCTTCCTTGCTGGCAAAGAAACATACATAAATTTACATGGAATACTTTCTCATTTATATGATTTACTTGAAGAAAACTATATTAAAAAAAAAGGTTTTAAATACAAAAGGAGCTATTTGTGAAGTGCCAGAAAAGAAGCCCATCTCAAATAGCCCTCGTGGATAACACAATGGTTGTGATTTCACATTGGGTCTGGCACTGAAAATATAGCCACAAAATCTATTTGCTTAGTAAAGGATATATCTTTTCCCACTTATTTGTGCATTATGGAGCGCTCACCCCAGCAGAGAGAGCCGTCCCAGAGCCTCTGCACCACTTAAGTCATACTTAACCCCTGGTTTAGGAATTTAAGGGGAATTGAAGTTGTGCCGAAAGCTTAGGTGAGGTCTCCAAGCAGGTGTGACCTTACCTCGTAATCCATCTTTCACTAAAAGTATTGATATTGCTTTCCACAACAAAATCATTTGGTACCTACTTATTTTTAATTTTTTTTTTTTTTTTTTTTTTTTTTTTTTTTTTTTTTGAGTTTGGAGCAAGAAGCAAACATATAGAGGAGAAATAAAGGTCATGTTTTAGAATTTGAACTTTAATCCCTGAGGATTTATTCTGTCTTTCTTTATAGTGCAAATAGAAAGTCTCTTCTGTGGAGGAAAGGATTCTTGTAAAAAGTGAAGCTTGCATTTAGGTTATGAAAGAAAACTTGAGAATAGCCAAGAATAGCCTGTCAGTGTTAGTTTTCCAATTTGAGTACTTTTGCTACAAATAATAAAGCAACCTCTGCCCTCTATTAAAAAGAGCATTTAGACAAGATTAAAATTTCATCATTCTAAAAAGTTATTTCTGTCTCTCATGAGCATAGTTTGAATCAAGAATTCATGTTCTAAATTAAGAACTGTATTCAAACAGAAGTCATTTGTACCACTTGAAATGTTTAAAGCTAAATGTATGCTAATATATTTGACCAAGTTGGGCTAAAAAACTGGCAGTGTCATACTTCATATTCCAGAACTGCTTGCCTACCACTGTGAGAAATGGCATCTCCACTAACTATAATTGGGAAGGGTTTAAGAAAAAACAACTATTGTTTTTGTAAATCTCCTCTTTTAGTCAGTTTGAAAACACTTCTGTCAGTTTACTGTTTCCATCTAGTGAGGCCTTATACAATTTATTTAAATATTTTCACTGCTAGGAAAGAGACAAAACCACTTAGAATGTGACTGTGAAATAGGACTTGCTAGAAAGAAAATGGGAAGGCAAGTGTAATATCCAAATGGCTTTGCATTTCAAACTCATTTGCTAAAACATAATAGTTTTAGAGTTTTTGCTAATGCTTCAAATGATTTCCATGTCTAAATTATGTCAAGATGCTGGAGAGAAATTCGAAGACATCTAGTGGTTATTTTATGGAAGGCAATTGAGAAACTAGTTACGAAGTTCAGCTTGAAATATTGTTGATTTCAACACTGGCAGGGTTAGGCCACAGGAATTCAGACACTTGAAAGCTGGCATTTTCTAGCTGGCAAGTTTGTAATCCCTCTCTTAAAGTGTGTTATCAGTAACTGTTGGTTTGAATGAAAAATTAGCAGAACAGACCATGCAACTACTAAAACATTACGCATTGTATATATGAATGGTTTGTGAGCAACAGAGAAAATGGGGAATTATTTGCTGTTTCACTGGAAGCTTCTTATCGCTGTGTTCTGTTACAGAACTGCAAGTGTTATGCATTCTTTGTGCAAGATAAGTAACATACAGTTTTTACTGTCACTGTTGCATCTCAGTGTTACCTTTGCATTCTGTTTTTTGCATATTTTCTCCAAAGGTGCCAAGCAGTTGTGCTGAATGGTCACATTGGTGTGTTCTTCCATAGGCATCGTGGTTATATATGTCTAAACAAGACAATCACAATCTGGCTGTTAATATTTAAACATCTTCACTGGGTTGGGGTTCTTTTTGAGAAGTCTGCTGTGTACTTTGAAGATAATCACAGTGAAGCAAAGATGGGTACAATAAATTATTTAATATTCCCAGTGTATGAGTAGAATAGTGATTAGTGTTGTCAGTGTGATTTGATGCATATGGCACAGGAAATACAGAAAGGTTCTCTTCAGCTCTGCTTGTGCCCTCCTGCATGACCTGGCTCAAGACATGTTGCCTGTGTTTTCTCAACCATCTTTCATCATGATTTTCTATTTTTATTGCCTATAAATACTGAAAACTTCATGCTCTAGGGACAGGTCTACCTTCTGTGCAGCATTTAACAAGTTGGGGCCAAAGGAGTCTTTCTTAATTCCCCTGAAGCGCACAAGGTCTTGTGAACTGCAGATTATGTGTGCTTGTATATAAGCAGTGATAGAGGGAAGAACCATGCCATTTTTTTTTCTTCAATGTTTTGCCTGCCATTGCATTTTTATCCTCTTCTTAGCACTATCTCTTCAAGATTTCTCTCCCATTTTGTCGTCTGCTGATGAAGTCACCAGCCAAATTCAGCTGTCACTGCTGTCATGTTTTATAGAGGAAAGATCGGATTTGGCTGATAGAAAGGACTAAAAAATGGTTACTTCACATTCTACTATTCCTGTTCATGAACTCTGGGATAAATTACAGCTTTCTTGAGTGAAGGTTCATATTAAAGGATCATATTGCAGTAAAGGAGGCATGCAGGTCATGAGGAATGGATGCTGTAACTCCTCAACATGCAGTGATTGCCACAGTGGGATAGAGACACTGCGTCAAGTTTAACTGTCTGCATGGATCACTATGGATCCGTATCTGCTCCTGCAACTTCTAAACTACAGCCAGGTCTTGTCCTTACAGTCAGCTCTTGACAATGCCAATGCTTCCTGAATACTGTTCACATGAATAGTCACAAGTGTTTGTTTCTTCCTGCAGTCCTTTCAAAATGACATCTTAATTGTACATGGCACTCATTGCTAATTTCCAGGAACCTCACTTGTGGCTCAGGACATGTCTGGTGTCAGATATCTGCTGAGCTAATTCTGTGCTATGAGACTACTTGTGTTGGTCATAATACCCTTCTTGTCATGCATTGTTAAATAGGACTGAGTGTCAACAAGCAAATTAATGTCAAGACACTGAGAGATTTTAAATAGAGTTAGAATACGTCAGCTCATGCGAAATGCCGGTTCTTTCACCCGTGTGTGTAACTGGGTGAGTAAAAGGAGCTAAATAGTTTCCTTGTTGGAAGAGGCATTTGGTAAAGGTCACTGAACACTGTTCTTTTTCCAGTTGAATTTGAATGGCTTTCCTGTTGCTCAAAGTAAAATGCTTAAATGGTTTGAAGTTGAAAACGATGCTTTAACCAGTTTAGTTAAGAGTTTGTTGTTAATCTAAAGAGCTTTCTGAGAATCACACACTATGTTGGCAAGTTACTGAACCATCATCCAAGAGACATTAAAGGACAAGAATATCTTACTCATAATTATGCAGCTCCACGTATAGTTCTGTTCTGTTCAATGTTTAAGAGCTTCATAAAGAGTGCAGATACCCAACAAGTAGTCAGTTCTTGTTAAACTTAATTCCTTTCATGTGAAAGGTTTTTCAGCTATGGTCCACATCCCTCAATAACCTTCATAAGAAATGTATGCTTATTTTATGCAGTAAAAAAGCAAGAGGGTAAAAAATTAATAATCTCACGGCCACCTGTTTGAGAACAGGTATTAGAATTCAGAGTACATTGTTCTTACTGATTGCTACTCCTACACCATTAAGGCCTGGGGAAATCATAGAACAACACTGCAGAATAAATAAAATGACAGGTTTCAACTGATCAAATTTCTGCTTTAGCTTTTGCTTTATGCATGAAGGGTACAGGATTATTTCTCTGCCTTGCATCTTGTATCAACACATCCATGTATGAAAATTCAGTGTAAATCAGGAGAAGGGAAAATGATAGCTTTTTATATTCTCCTTTCCTCAGGAGTAAGTAAGCAGTGAATCAGATTGCTCTGCAAATTGCTGTTGCCCAACAACAGTACAGGCTCATGCCTGTGCATTTTCAATTACATGGCTTCTGGGCCTCATCATTTGTTGGAGAACGCCCTCCATCTGGTACTATGTTATTACTGTGACTTTTCGATCTTACCTTCCATTAATGCCAGTCCTCAGTGCTCAGAAATCAAGTCAGCACACACATGAATCTGGGTCAAGCCACCAATCTTCTTTAAAACTATCAATTATTCTATACCTACCTTCTTGTGTCTGAGGTTTAAAGGCATCCAGCTGGCATTTTCAGGTTCTTTTCTGCAGCCTTAGTTCTAGACGGTAGTTTTGTTTTGGAGAAGCTAAAATTTCCACATAATTTTTTATTTTGAGGAGATCAGAGTAAAACAAAAAGGAGCCCTATATAACACATGTGCTGACAAGAGTTACCAGCACTGATTTTAGAGATTGTACTGTATTTACGTACAGATTTTTGTATCTTTAGCTTTTTAATTTTCTTCAGGATATTTTTGGTCATTTTAATCAAAAATTTTTACTCTTTCTCATTCAGTTAAATAAATGAAAATTCCAAGTGCTACCAAGTGCTAGCTTCTTATTTTGACTCTCACTGAAACAGCTTTTGCAAGTGTGACACTGTCCTATGCAAAGCATATTATGCATTGCACTAATAAATGGTCACAGTCTCCACATGTAATGTTTATCCTGTTTAAGTACTGTAAAGTAATATTGTTAAAGTCAAATTTCTAATAATAAGTTAATTGTTCTTTGCTTCAGTGTAAGAAACACTTGGCTAAAGTAACTCCACAAAAAATTGGCATCACTGCTTTAATAAAGAACAATCATTGGTAGTTTTTAATAATTCAACTTTTTATAGTATGTTTGCCTACAGTTGAGGTCTCCACAGGATATGTGATTGAAAAAACTCTTTCAAACTTTCCTAACAGAAGTCAAATAAGTTTGCTTTTGTGAATGGCTTGCTATTAAAAATAATATTGTTGGACTTTAGATTTTAATTGATCACTTTGCTTTGAATTAATGGTTAATTGTGCTTGCAGTATTGCATCCTACAACAAAGATAAATTGTGCTGTAAGGAAAATAAGATTGTTGTACAGTGCTTTTCATATGTAACGTACACCAATGCGTGTAACTGATCAGTGGCTGAGTAACCTGACTCAGTTCCATGGTTTCATTCAGCTTCACTCTCAGAATTCCTGTGGTCTGCTGAAAAAATAAAAAATATCCCAAATTTAAAACATGACCACCATGAAAGGTTTCCAAAAGATCAGACTTGTTAATAGGATTTTTGCTGTTCCTAGGCTCGTATGTTATGTAATACAGCAAAAACCCATTTCTTCTGAGAGTAGGGCATGTGCTGTGAGGAGTCATCAGCGCTGAGCAAGTGAAACGAAAAGCCCTGTGTATAAAAAAATCCAACCAAATAAAATACAAAAAGAAACCCGAACAAAAACCCCTCCAATTTTGAACAAGAAAATATTATAGTGATAAAAAAAGTATATTAATGTTATGACAATATACTGTATTTAGTGAGGACATTATTAGGGCTGGCTTCCTCATACTAAGTTAATTTGAGAAACACGGTTAAATACTAGAGATGCATGGTATTTTTTAATTGGTGATGAACTCTTAAAAATACAATTTTAGGGTTATTCAGTATTTGGGGTTGAGTTAGACAATGAGCGTCATCTGCAAGGAAAGGAAATAGGGGAGATGCATGAAAACAGTCTGTTCTTTCACTATTTTGAAGGGGGTTGAATTGGAAATATTCACGTTTCCTTGACAGTTTTTAAACAAAACTTTTATGCTTTGAGTCCAACCAGCATTTTTTATTAACTTGGAGGGCAGGGGAAGCTTACTTAAAAACAGTATATTGGCAACAGAAAAATAGGAAGGGCTTCAGGTGATTGACAGAGAGAATTAAAGTTCAAAATTATCTTTTTAGAGGTTAGGAACAGAAAGTTTTGTCTTCATATGAATATATATATGTGTCTTGTACAGAAATGGAATGGGAAGGACTGGAACTTTTCAGTCGCAAAATTATGGTGTAAACTTCTGATCTGCATTCTGAAAGCCACAGTGTAAGTGGTCCTCCTCTGCTCTATTCATAATTTCCTCTAGGCAAAAATAGCTTCTTTTTTATGGGGCAGAAAATGTTAGTGCTTAATCTGGGCTAAGTGCTGCGTAAAATTGGAGAATATTGATACAGAAGAGCCTAAAGGTGCTTCAACGTCCTCTGTGTGAAAAGGTTTAGTTATCCTCTTCACAGTGTCAGCTTCCATTGTGCGTTAGAGGATTTTCAGTTCGCATCATTCACTGTATTTTTGGTTTTGTTTTACAGAGAAATGGTTAATGCATGGTTTGCTGAGAGAGTTCACACCATCCCAGTCTGCAAGGAGGGAACCAAGTCCCAGAGTGAAGCCTGTGCCTGTCACCAGCCTGCTTGTGCTGAGACCACCAACTCTGGGACACCAGCGAGGAAAATCTCTGCTTCTGAATTTGACAGACCCTTAAGGCCTATTTTTGTCAAGGACTCGGTAGGAGCAGTGAGCTTCCTCTCTGGCTCTGACAAGAAGGAACAGATGCCTCTGCAATCTCCAAGGATTGAGACCAGTGCAGGGGATCAGTGTTCAAGACTATTAGAACTTGTCAAAGATATTTCTAGTCACTTAGATGTCACAGCGCTTTGCCATAAGATCTTCCTACACATCCACGAGCTGATCGCAGCCGATCGCTATTCCCTGTTCCTGGTATGTGAGGACAGCTCGAATGAGAAGTTTCTCATGAGCAGGCTGTTTGACGTGGCAGAAGGATCCACCCTGGAAGAAGCTTCCAACAACTGCATTCGCCTGGAGTGGAACAAGGGCATTGTGGGTCACGTGGCAGCCATAGGGCAGCCTCTCAACATCAAGAATGCCTATGAGGTAAGCCAAGGAAATTTGTCTTCAGCAATTCTTGAAAAAAGAAGAAGCCACATTAGCAGCTGCTGGAATGTTGTCATTTTAGTCCCTGTATTTGGAGCCATATTGACTTAAAGTGGTCAAGATGCAAACCTGACACCATGGTTTTGGTTATAATATACGTACTACAGACACATGTGCATACAGAAACATGAAGCAAGGACTAAAAAAATCAGAGTTCTATTGAGGTGATTATTCAGAGTTCAATATTGAGGTGAATAAATGAAACAAGCAATCTGATAAAAGCAAAACCACTAACCACATTCATGAAACAGTGTTCCTCTGTGGGCCCATCTCTCTCAGTTTATTTCTGTAATTTCTTGATAAAAGTTAAACTGGGGATGGTTAATCCATCAGTATTTTATTATAATGATGGTCTAGGCTCAAAAAAAAGGCTTCTCCTAGGGTTTGGGTTCTTTGTTCTTTATAGCAGTTGTCTTCTACTGGCACTCATGTTCCACACAAACGCTTTTTTGTTGTTAATACACCAATAGTAATGACTTTATGTAATTCTTGGCTAGCAATGGAACCTTTGTTATCCTGGGTAACAGTCAAATCAAATATTAAACTTCTCTTAATCTATAAGCCAAGGAAGAAAAAGAACTGGTCTTTAGGCTAGTAGTCTAATAACTGTATTTTTTCTTGTCTCAGGATCCAAGATTCAATGCAGAAGTTGACCAGATCACAGGGTATAAGACTCAGAGCATTCTCTGTATGCCAATAAAGAATCACAGGGAAGAGGTAAGTTGCAATCTTGGGCTTACTTCATGGAATACTATTTCCAGTCATGCTGATGCTTTGAACTTTCCTTAGCTGGCAGTCATCATCTTCCAGTATAAAACCATCCTTTCTTTTTTTTTTTAAAAGACTGCTTACGTTTGTTTAGACTGTAATTTTATCTTATCTAGTTCAGTAATATAAGCCAAAGGGAACTGTCAGAAAGAGTTTAATCCCAGATGCAGCAGTAGAATATATGTATTTAACTCTAGAAGTGCTGTTTCTGCTTCCTGTACTCAAGTATCTGTCAGCATTAAAGTTCTCTGCACACTTACTGGTCTATCTCAAATTGCGATTAAGTTACTGTACTTCAGCTTAGCCTGTATCTATATTGCTTAATTCAGAGGGCACAAACTCGTTTTTATCATTGTCGAAAAACCTGATTATTTTTACACTCTCTTAACTCAACATGGTTCCTAATTTATTACTTACGAGCTAAATCTTTGACATCAGGCATTGAAAAACACATGGTGTTGATGTGATTCAGAAAAGTCATCCTCAAGTCATAACTTAAATCACTCCTAATTTGAAACAATGCTAATCTGCTCACTGAACTCTTGTCCATATTTCCTGTCCATGCTGCTTCTCATGAGAGCTCTCTCATCCTGTCTCATGCTATTGCAGTAGGAAGAGTTCTTATTATGGGCTAACAGCATCTTCTTGCCCTGAGTATTTGAAGAGTGAATTCAGTAAAGTCCATGAAAGCTAGTGAATGGGGAAAAGATGTGATGCCCTCTTTGTCTTAGAGAGTAAGGAAAGTATGGCTCGATTTTCTTTGATCCTGATGGCCTTCAGCCACATCACCACTTCTTAGAATACTCACAAAATGTAAGGCTCTCCACACAGTGTGTCAGAGCTTTGAAATGGAGATTTTTCTCTCCTGGAATTCATTTATTTTTCAGAACATTTATAGTTTGCTTCCAGACAGCTCAAACTCCCAAAAAGAAATGTTGCCAAGATTGATTTGAAGGCATCATACCTTCTTTTTTCTGCTCTTCCATCTTTCACTCCTCTTGTGGAGTGTCACCTTGACTTCTACTGCACTGAACCTTTTTTTTTTTTTTAAATTATGTGAATTGATTAAACTCCTGCATTAACTTGTTTATTGAATCTTACTCTAGCTGACCCAGATGATCAGCCAGTATTTCCTTTCTTTACATACTGAAAATTTTAGCTTAAATTATTTTGTTCCAGTCTTCCAAGGATAGCACTTGAGCCTTTCCTCTCCCACTCCTGCTTAAGTCTTCCCCTTTCTACCTGGCAGCAGCCACTGCTGGCCCTGGGCCAGTGGATGAGCAAAGCAGATGCCGTGTGAAGAGCTGTCAGGGACCAGTGGTCCATGTCAGGCTGATGCAAGGCTTCCAATTTCACCCAAGCCATGCCTTTTTCTTTTTGTCAAATGGAAAAAGATGATATGCTCCATGGAACTGGGAACAGAAAAGAGCTACAAAGCCCTGCTGGCTGGAGAGTGTGGAAGTGCTCACTTCTCACCAGGTCCTGGTGGTGGGTGGGGGAAGGAATAAGAGCTGCAGTCTGTTTGTCCAGTCCACCATGACTTAAGGGCTGAATAAACCTGCAATGGGCCGTGTCTTCAGCCAGCTTCCTCCTCCTGAGTGCATCAGCAAGTGGAAATGAAGCAGGAATTTGTTTATTTTGACAAGTTCAGCCAACCTGAAGTTTGAGGAGTGTTAGACTCATAGGCAATAATTTGAAGGTACTGAACTGTAGGATTTCTTATGGGAAAGGATGGCAGTTCCTAATTTTTTTCAGAGTTTTACAGTCTCTACCAGAAGGTATTTCTCATTCTTGCTGTAACAAATGACTGACGTGTTTTTGGAGAGACGCTGGAGTCAGTGAATCAGTCCTTAATTTTCCATTTGCATTCTGCTGCTTTTTCTGTTTAAAAATCCCCCAAACAACAAAACCAGAATACTGGCTCCTCCCTATTAAAATAATAGATAGATAAAATTTAAAAATCCCCAAAGCCCCTCTAGAAATACTCAGGCTCATGAATGCTGCCTTAGCCCAGGATGTCAGCAATCACAGTGAAAAGATGATTCTGGAAGTCATCCAAGAAGCAACACTGAGAAAGAGGAGCAACTGGGGCTTTCTGTTTGTTTGTTTAGTATTAGTGCTGTTTTTTTAAAACAAAAGAGTCAGTAATTGAGAGGAGGAAAATCTCATGCTGATTACTAAATCCTCTGGGCCTGCTGAAGTACGGAGATTTTTCCAGTAGATGTTTTTCACATTTGTCTATATTTCCACGAGGCATGTGAGAAACCAAAGTCTCATTTAAAAATAACAGCTAGTAAGAAATTCCATAAATGAAAAGAAAACAATTGGATTCACAGAAGAGTTCACAGGACCCAGGAATTAGTAACAATGAGACACACTGCAGTGCAGTAAGAGGGCTTTACCTTCGCACAGACACACATGAAGAATGGAATTACATCAACTTAATACTAAAACAACTTTTGTTAATCCCCTGCTCAACCTATTCTTGCTGACACAAATGCCACAGACACGTTGCATTTCAGATGCAGAAAACTCTGCTGATCATGTCCTGTAAGATCAGCTTTTCTCTTCTGGTGATTCTTCTGTAAGAGCAGAGAACTGTATACAGTTATGTAGACATTAGTAGGTAAGAGGTGCTGCTTAGATTATTGATGTGCATCAGAGAACACAGCAAAACCTTCAAAACACACTGAATTCTTATCCTCAGTAGTATAGAAGTGATGAAAAGTTACTATTGCCCGGTTTGTGCCACAGAGTTACCCTGCTCATTTCTTGTGCAGGAGGAAACTGGTACTGCTGGCACCAGGCTTTAGCTGTAGCTGTTCACCTGAACCATTCCAGTGCTATGGGGCTTTTCAGAAATCAGGGCCTTACCACTGCTGGCAGAAGGCCCAAGTGTGGGGCAGTTCAGCACTGTGTATCTCAAAAAGAAGCTTCTCATTCCTGGTGTGTCCTCAAGCCTCTAATTCTTCAGAAGCTCCAAATGGTACTGATTTGCTTCCTAGAGCTCCTGTAAAGTCAGTAAATGCAGTGGCACATTCCTCTGGTGTTGTTTGGTCTTGGATTCAGAGACCCAGGAAAAAGCATTACAGAAGTCGTTGCAAATAATTATCACCTAGAATGTCTCCATATGGTTTTGTAGACACTTGTAAACAAAGTCATTTCGACAGGACTGGACAGGGAATAGAAGTCCTTGCTCCATTCCTTAGCTTAAACCAACTTGTGGAGCTCTCCAGAGCTGATGGAAGACTCTACAGCTCTCCAACAGGTCTGGAATACCTGGAGAATGGATGGTCTCTGAAGCACAGAGCCACCACAGCTACCATACAACATCTCCAGGAATGACACAGTTTTCTGTTATTGTTGCATTTTTTTCTGTTTGAGCTGTGCATAATAATTTGCATAAAAGTCAATCTCAGTGTAATTTCTACTGAAATCTGTAGGACTTTCTCATATGGAGCTTTTAGCTGAATTAACTGAGACCTCTCTCCCAGGCTGTGAGTAAGTAAGATTGAATTTCCTAGTAACTGGCTTGCGAAATGTTGGGGCTTTTTCCTGGCAGCGCTCACTCAGTTTGGCTTGTTGTTTACTGGGCCCTGTCTCCTGTCACTGAGAAGCTCTTCCAAACAAATCAGGGGTGCTACTCTTTACACCAGCCTTTGAAAATACCCTGTTGAATTTTATTGTGCAAAATGGGGCTGGGCATGTCACAGTTAGCCAGCTGAGTCATTTTCTCCCCTTCAGATATCACACCTTCCAGTCATTGCAGGAGAGAGCAGGTCTAGCCAAGCTGTCTTTGAACAAACTCCCTCAGTTCCAGCAGCAGTCTTGATGCAGGATTATGGAGATCAGTAATTTGCTTCTTGGATGGATTTTCAGCTATGCTGAGACACACATTATAGTAGCTAGACGGCTGCAAAGCGTGGAGGCTACTGCTGGCATCAGTGATAGAAGAGGATGTGAAGTTTTTGTTGATAAAAAATGGAAGTCTGTAAATACAGTTCTGTCCCTGCAGGATAATTTTACAAGGTTGAACCAAACCTCTACAAGACCAGGAGAGCAAAGTAAGTAAACCACTTTGTCTTCTGAAGTGGGTATGCTCTCTTATCAAAAATGTCAAGTTTCCCATTTTCTGTTACCATTCTTTGGCTTTAATGTAATATTTCTTCAGGTGCCAGCAAAGTAAATAAAAAATTTATCTCCTTAAGAAGCAAAATTAATTACAGTTTTAAGTCAGCTAAAGTAAGAACCTACTAAAAAAGGCACCAGCTGCCTGTAGAGCTGGAACAGCTTTCAAAGTTAGGCCTGTGATTCTAATGTGCAAAAAATTGCAGCATGAAACAATCCAGATAAAATCCAGAGCACAGTCATCAGCATTGAAGTCATCAGCCATCACCTACTGGGTACTCAAGGTAGACTGCTACTTTTAGAGGCAGGACTCAGCTATTGCAATAAAACAGTAAAAATAAAGTTCTCTGATAATTAGAAGAAATCTCTCCTTGTAATGTGGATCAGGATTTATTAAATTGGAAAAGTAGCACAGACTGAAAAGAAAGGTTAAAGAACAAGTACTGGAAGATGACTGGTGTTACCAGCAAGAATACAATCAGGAAAGCTGTGTTCAGATGTGGTAAAACACGTGTGGGTATTGACTCAGCAATGGATGGAAGGTTTGATCTTCTTTGGGACTTAGGGAAAGTAAGGGAACAATTCCATCATCAGAATTGCTTTTTGTCTTTATGGTATATGTCTGCATTATGTGATCTGAACAGAAAATAGCAAAGTACTTGGTTTCTGATCCAAAGGGAATTTCCTTCTCCTCACCCCTTAGGCTCTTTCAATACAGCAAACCTGGAAGAAGGCTCTTGTTGGGAACTGCAGAGGACTCCTCTAGATACACTGTGTTCTGTAATCCCACCTGCCTAGTCCATCTGGGGGAAAGCTCAGGAAAAGGAGCGTGTAGCACTCCACTGTACACTGCTTACTTAAGTGATTAGGCCATACACTCGCAAATGTCAAAGCACAAGCAGGTCCTAATTACATCAGTCTTTTCCTTAGCCTTAGTTTTCTTCGGTCCATAGCAATATCTTAAGCTTTTTTAGTTCCCTGTGTAGCTGAGCCCAGAGCAGTTGGTCACCTTTGATTCAGTTTTTCTGCTGGTGCAAGCATAACTCCCAGCTGGAGATCGTGGCTCAGGCCTATTGTTATGTATAATTTGTTTAGAATAAGTTTCAAAAATGGGGATTTGGGTTTCATACTGTGCTTAGTATTCTCTAAAATTCAGGCCTATGTTCTCCATGGCCCCAAATGCTACCACATGATTGACTTTTGTCCTAATTACATAATTACTTTAGTAACAGGAGCAGATCCTCTCGAGTTTCTTACATCTTCTCCTAATTACCTGGTTGCAGGCAAGACTCCAATGGCTAAAAAATGCCTGTCTGAAGTTTTTCTCATTACTGTCTCTGCACCATATTCTATGGAATTCAGAGAAGTGCACTGAAATTTGTACTGATATAAATGAAGCCAGAATTTGGACCAGTTTAATTTTTTAAACTGCTCATTTTGTATGAAAAAGAAATGGCCCAATACAAAGTTGTCTGGAAGCTTAGAATGCCACTGAAACAGCAACAAAAAAGAAGACGGTTTGTATATACACAGAATTTTTATCCTAATCAAGCCAACATGAATTTTTAGCAGGTTTGTTCTCATTACTTCCTCCTGTTTCAGTTAAAACCCTTTATTGAAGGACCTTATCAAAGATCTAAGAGTGACCATTGCTCTTGGAACACCTGCCTTTGTTAATGTATCTGAAACCTGGAGCACTGATGAAAAGAGCCTAATTTGTCTTTTTTTTTTTTTCTGTATTAATATGGTCCTTTTATTATTTTCTTATAGCTTTTTTTTTTTTTAAGCACTGCAGGCTTTCCTTTCATGGAGGGGATGTATTTAAACAACCAACATGAAAGTACTCACCTTTTGGGTGAAAAGCCTCTGGCCTCATTGAAGTTGTCTTAGCTCATGCTGGATCAAAACTGGAAAAAAATAACAAAACCCAAAATCAATACCCAGAGAAGACAGTGGCATGAGAAGAGGTCTAAGCATTAACCTCTGCACATGTTGGTTAACATAAAAGCATAATAAGTGGTTAAGGGATTTGCTTTCATTCAAAGTCTGCCACAGAAGTATACAGGCTAGTGGTACATTGTTACTGCAGAAAGGAAGTTCACTGGATGAGAAATATGAAGTAAATGAGAAGTAAATGAGAGGTTGACTGTGGGAAAAATCGGGTTGTATGGAATGGAGCTGACAGTGAAGCTTTATTTCAGACATTTTTGAGCCCACAGTTGGCAGTGATTCATGTTAAAGAACAATGGCCTTACTTAGAGCATCAGTATTTTGGGAATGCTAGGCTGAGAGATAGTAAATTGTCTTCTTTTCCATTACAAAAATGAAACCACATGTCTTCCATCAGTTTAGCAGTTACAACTTTAACCATTAATAGTTAAATATAACTTTTTAAACATGCACACCACAGAGTTTCCTCTGATACTGTTTATCCCAAAAAAGCAAGATGAAAAAGATACCATCATTAACACCTTGAATTGGCTTTGCACTGCTTGGACCTCAAACAAAGGAAGTTCTTTGCAGCTTTTTCTATCACTTGTTGTAGTCATGCCAAAAAACCCGAAAAGATCTAAAAGCTTCGCATATACTTTGTCAGATTAATAATACTTTGTCTCAAAAGGAATGGAAACACAGAATTATATTAGGAAAAAGCTAAGGTCTTGAAATCCTGTAATCTAGGAAGTGTTTATGCCTGAGAGAGAACCATTTATTATACTAACAATTTCATTTAATAGTCAACCAAGCAAATACATGTAATGATCATTTATTATCTTATATACATATGCCTAGAAATGGAATCCAATTACAGACTCCTAAAAATTAACTAATTTCTCTATTTTGAATACACTAGGTTGTTGGTGTGGCTCAAGCAATCAACAAGAAATCTGGAATTGGTGGCACTTTTACTGAACAAGATGAAAAGGTATAAAAGCTGCATGTTTACGTCTCTTCTGTTTTCATAGGGGAAGGGGATGGATATGTTTTTAATCTTCCTGCTGCTCAGAAATTTTTACATTATTAAAAATTAAACATCTCTGAGAAAGTAAACATTCCTGGAAATACTGCACATTTTTTTTCTTTATGAGGCCATGAGAAATGTGGATGTGAAATAATTTAACTTCTGGATCACCATGTTGTCTGTCATATATCTCTGAAACACAGGCTTACTCTTCTGAAATGCATTGTGAAACTTTTAATGGACATAATTTTTAACCTGGCAATAATAATAATTTTTGACCCGCCAAACATAATTTGAATATTAAAATCTGTAGAGTGATTCTCTTTTAAATACCATGTCACTTCTTAGTATAGCATTTTCAGGAAAAGAAAAGCTTTAGATAAATTATGAACAATATATCAGAGAAGCAGAAGAGCAGACAGTAGAACAGATTCCTAATTCTCCCAATGCAGTTGCTTTCCAAAAATTTCCAGACTTCATGTTCAGACTGGTGGGACAAAAACCAGGCTGTGCTCAGGCTGAAGAAGTTGACTTAACAATCAGCAATAAAAGAATCAGAATTCACCCCTTCTCTTTGAAAACTTCCCCTTTAAAACAAAATGTACACTGAGTATCTTCAGGCTATCAGAATTAATTCTATCCTGAATGAGGAAAAAACTGTGGGTTTGCTATGACAGCAAATTTTTGTTTTCACTTCCCAAGAGATTGAATTCCCTAAGAGAGTTGTCTGTGGTCAGTTTTTCTAGATAAAATATGCATTGCAGCAAAATTATTTATTCCTTTAAGCTGGATTTTAGATGAACCCTACTTGCACCAAGATAATGATCTTCAGATTTTAGCTTAAAAAAAGAAGGGATTCTTGAGCAAATAAGAAATTGAGTAGCTGAAAAAAACCCAGACCCTGAATGTGCAATTGCCAAAAATAACAAAAATATCAATTAATACTTCAGAGTGAAAACAAAATGTTGCAGTAGCTTATCTTTGAATAGAGTTAAGATGCTGTGGAACATTATCTCTGTGAGATGCTGATGTTCATTTGTCTCCAGGATTTTGCTGCATATTTGGCATTTTGTGGAATTGTTCTTCACAACGCTCAGTTGTACGAGACATCTCTGCTCGAGAACAGGCGCAATCAGGTATGGCCAACAGGTTTGTCCCAGGGATGCAGAAATTAGGAGGGTTTGCAAGTGATCAGTGCCTCCTCTTCCTGTTTCTGATGTGGTAGTTACTCCTTGGCTGCTTTTAATCCCTGTAACTGAATGCTGTGTGTCTGTGATAAAGCTCTCAGGAGCTGCACTGGGAAGAGGCTGGGCACATTCCAGCCTGGGCTGTGAGAAATGGCCTGTCATGGGGAAGCAGGTAAAGCCAGATGTCAGAAAATTCATTCCATGTTAATATACTTGATATTGCCTGAAGTTATCCTGTGGTTCACCATATGTATTAAACAACCAGAGGTGTCACTCTCTAGGAATTTCACGCAGGATTATCCCGATGGAATAGCAGAGGTCATGCGGACTGTTCTTTTCAGCTATTACCACTGTAACTGTCACCAACCATATTTTCAGTAATGATCAGAGGGAAAAGTGAATTTCCTTCAGATTGCTAGAGCTCTGCTTTGGAACCAACTTTGTAATGGTGGTTATTAATGCCATGGCCTTTATGGCTGAATATGCCTGACCTATATGATGTGATAATGTTTTGGAGAAAAGACTAGACAGCAGTTGTTTTAAATTCTTTTCCGGTAGGTCTGAGTTTCCAAGTGATTATCAGTGTTGGCAAATTGGTACAAATTTGGATAATTTATTAAGTTGCCTTCATGTTTCTTGTGAGGAAAAAAAAAAAAGAGCACATCTGAGCAGCTAAGGCCTGATGAAACAGCAGCTTCGAAATACAGCAGACTGTATGATGTTTTCACCACATGAGTTCATTAGGATCTGTTAGAATTACACCAGAGAATAATTGTGTCAGAAGTCTTAAAAAAATGTAAATAACACTGGTTTGAGAAGGCACACATGAGCCATAGGAAAATAGGTTTCCTGTGGACAAGTAACTGTATTGTCTGGATTTCTAAGGTTTCATTTGACCTATTAATGCCTAAATCTCTTCTGCCTCTCTGACCGAAAACATCAGACAGCTAACTGTGCTATTTAATTCTTCCACAAAAAGTGTCAAATTGGCTAGTATTGACTGTTACCTTGCAATCTGTGTGAGAGCCAAAATCTGCTTTTGGTCACAGACATAAAACATGGGCGTCCCTGACTCAGGGGAGAGCACAAGACTCAAAGACATTAGTAATGATAATTACTGCACAAATCACGATTAGTCAAACCCTCACAAATGATCTTTTCTTCAGGTGCTTCTTGACCTTGCCAGCCTGATTTTTGAAGAGCAGCAGTCTTTGGAAGTAATCCTGAAGAAGATAGCAGCCACTATAATATCTTTCATGCAGGTGCAGAGGTGTACCATCTTCATAGTGGATGAAGACTGTCCTGTGAGTATGTTTATTTTGTCTGAAAGCAGAAGTGTCCATTCCCTGGGAGTGGGGTGGGCTTCCCTCCATTCTCATATGTTCTGTTGTCTTTTCAACCTTGGTCTTTTCTTTCATGGCATCTGCTCAGGTTGGGTGTTGACATGAGAGGTTTTGGCCTTTGTGTAATTAAAGAATTTCTGTGCTGACATATAAATTTGGCACCACTCAGAAATACTGGCATTTCTTCTCTGGGTCACTGGTAGAGATTCAAAACACTTCAGTGATATTTAAAGTTCTATCAAAAGATATCTTTATGGTAGGATCCAGTATGCTTGATGATAGATGTGAAATGAAGCTAAATAATTTTACACTTGTCTTTAGTACAGAATGTCTCGATAAGTGCAGCAAGGGTTTAATGAATAATACTAGTCTAAATAATGACAACCTTACAGACCTGCGTATTCAAACATCCTCTTGGTATTCCAGGATACATTTTCTAGTGTCTTTCACATGGAATCTGAGGAATTAGAAGATTCAGCTGAAAATCTCAAGAGGTAAACCAATTAATTCAGGCTTCTGTTCATCCCAGGAGAATGCTGAAGAAACTATGCTTTTAATATTCTTTTCATAGTAACAGACTTATTTCAACTGGATCCCATGTATTACTGCTACTTTTATAGAGCAGGTTTTCCCCTGAAGTGGGCATAGACCAACTCTCTTGCCTTAAAAAGGTCCCACTGAACAGAACAGGAGTAGGGCTTGATCTCTTCGCTTTGCCAGTCTAAGAACATATTGGTATTTCAAGGCTAAGATATGGAGATGTACAGATGAGCTGCTCTAAAACTGATCTCAAAGAAATCAGCGTGGATGACTGTTGTAGAGGAGACATATGCAAATTAGGAGATACTAACCAAAATAATGCTTTTAATCAATTATTTTAATCGTGATCTTCATCTCACAGATAAGGAAGATGACTCAAGGAAATGTCTGACTAAATTGAGACTAAAGTCCTAAAGTTCTAACTCACTCATCTTTGGGAAACCACTAAGGAGTTCAACTGGGAGTAAAAAAAAGAGAAAAACAGCTGAATTAAAATACACAGATAAAATAGTTCCCAAAGTTAGCCTGAATTGTGTATTGAAGTTTGAAAATTACTGTCTCTGTCATCAAAAACAGTTGTTTCAAATACTGTCAGAAAGAAACACAGTTGTATATAAAATGCTCTACCAGGGATATTTTGTGCAGGGAGGAAACAGATTTTCTGACCCCCTTTGATGTTGTTTTGCAGTAAATATTTATTATACTAAGTTTAATTCCATATATTCCAATGATGTCCAAAGTGTGTGACTTGAGCAACTAAAAGCTGTTGAGCTGTGCTACAGTTTTAGACACTGTTCAACCAGAAAGTACGGCTGTACAACAGCCCGACAGGATCACAGGATGTAAAAGAAAATTCTTTTTTAGTCCTCTTCTACTCTGTAAGAATGAAGCCTTCCTCCTCATTAGCCCTTTTATGGTTGCTAGTTAATGGACTCAAAATGTTATTAACTGCTTGCATGGGCCACCAGGAAATTATTTCTCATAACTGATAAGCGAGGGAAATCTTGGAGGCTTACTTGCCTATCAGACCCTTCTTCATAAGACAGCACAATTATATGCCAAGGACTGCACTGTGCGTCAACCATTGAACTTACAACTTCTGCTATGCTTGAAGGGCACAATTTCAGGCAAGAGCAGAAATATGATGACATGGATTAGATGGGAAGTATTATTTTACATAATATAAAATTTCAGGCTTGTTATGGAATCAAGGGCACTGAATCAAACCCCAAATCAGACTGTTTTTCAGAATTGTGGGGCATTGCCTTGTATGTGTGAAATAATGAAAGAATAATTCCTCTCCTCCAGTCCTGGAACATGTTGCTGCCTGTTCCGAGCTTCCCCTCCCCCCTCCCAAAGACATGTGCTCTGAGCTCCTTTGTTCCAAGCACGGGCAAAGCCAAATGTAACTCAGACTCTTTAGCAGTGTGTGACTGGCCGGTCACCCCGGGTCTGCCCCCAGTCCTCCCCTTTCCCCTTCTCCTAATAAAGATGGGCGAGGGGAGGCAAACGCTCTCTCTCTCCCAGCTCAGCGACTTTCCTGTGAACATCTCTGGTTGTCTGTCTCATTTGAAAGCTTCTAACTGCAGGGAATTGAGCGAGCAGGGAGCTATATTTCTCCCTCTTTGCTTCTGCTGATGGTATTTGCTCTGCAGCTGATTCAGGTACCGATTCTAGAGCTACTAAAGTGCTAGATTGCCCGTGCTACCTCTCAAGGCTGCTCGAGGCTTTCTAAGGCATTGAAATACAAGCGCTAGCCGGTATAAAGCTGAAAAGATACCTTCCACAGGAACATCCTTACACCAGGAGGTTAACAAAAGTAAAGTCAAATGTTGGAGGGAAACTACAGGAGCTTGATGGGAATAGGTTTATAATTAAGACATATGTCCTTCTCCAAGGCAGGCAAAGGGTCTAAGAGAATTAAAATACCTTAAATAAATTGTGGCTAAAACAGTGAAGATGAGTGATTCTGTAAAGATACTTTATGTCCTGATTTGGTATAGACAGTTCTATTTCAATAACAGAACCTCTATGTGACTGATTGTCCCTTCACTTTTAGAACAAATTTGAAATTAACTTAGAAGCAGAAAATTCACAAGTGATACCTGCTGCACTCTCTTGAACTAATATGTGAATTTCACCCAGTATTGGTTTTTCAAGAGTATCAGATTTGTGAATGCAGTTTGTTTTCAAATAGTTCTATTTATTTCAATATAAACCCAGCTGTTCATTCTTTATCCTTCATCTGTGTAAACTGTAGGGAATTGTTTATTTCTTCAGTTTGAAGTTCAGTGTTAGTGCTGTTGAACATTAAAGAAATGGTGGAAAGCATGCACCAATCCATGCTGCAGTTTTGTGATGACAGCTGGATTAGGATACAGGATTTGAACTCCATGTTGTATCTGTATATCCTTTTCTGATATGAGAAGGATACTACTATTACCTGCCTGGCATAATGAAATGACTCACTTTTGTGCTAAGCACATAATAATAATGTTGTATCCTTCAGGGACTATGACACAAACAAAATCAATTACATGTATGCTCAGTATGTCAAGAATACGATGGAGCCACTCAACATCCCAGATGTCTGCAAAGACAGAAGATTTCCATGGACGGTAAGTCAAATAAGCTTAGGTTTGAAATTCAGAAATGGAAAATGTTTTCCTGTTTACCTTTCAAACCTTTTTTGCTTTACCCTTATTATTTCTGCCAGGGTAGTGTCCCCAGTTAAAATGGTGCAAACACACAGTGTTAGGAGGCTCTCAGAAGTTCCTTCCCTTTTATCCTTTGCTTTCCTTCCTTGTTCTGGCAAAGATTAATGTTATAATTGCAACTTCTTTGCTGTAGTGGAGATGGATCAACTTCACTTTTCTTTGGGAGCTTTTGCTTCACGCTTCCTCAAGTGTGAGCTGGTGGTGTGGTGGATGACTGAGCACAGGGATTCTGGAGAGTGAGGAGGGAAGGTCACTTGGCTAGGCTTGGTTTCCAGTCAGGTTGCCTTTATGGTCATCATCAACAAAAAGCAAACTTTAAATTATATATTTTCCTGTATTTTCAATGCAGAAAGTAGACAGATATCTGTTCTTACTATTATGTTTAAGTGTGTTGATGAGAGAGTAATGAGAGGGAGAAGAGCTACTATGGTCAGCAGATAGCTTTTTGCCAAAATTTGCTTTGTGATACACAACAAGTCTCAGAAAAGACAGTGCTCAGTGTGATTGTTCCAGTAAGTGGAGAGAAGGGGCAGGCTCATGGTGGGGAGCTGTGTTGTTTCCCTTATTTTTCCTGTGCAAGGTTTCTTAGATGTGCAGGAGTGGGTTTCTGTAAGGGACAGAGCAACACAGGAATTGAGTTCTCAGACTAACCCTGTCTTAACTGCAGGACTGGAACTACAGGCAGAATCTGATGGATATACTGTATAGATTAATAAAGAAAGAGGTGATGATTTTGAAAACATTTAAAAATAAAATTAATATCTTGAGAATCATTCAAACAACTGTTTGTCTGAAACAGGCTGTTCAGTAGGGTTAGAGTTACTTTGATTTTTTTTTTTTTTTTTTTTCCTGGGAATACACCTTATGCATATAAAGGAAACATATAAAAGGAAAGTAATAGTGCTTTTAGAAGGAATTCTGGATAATGTTTTTCAGCAACACAGAGACTGCACTTGCACTACTGCCTAGGAGCAGGGCAAGGCAGGGCTGTAGCATAAATGTTTTGAAAGCTGATGCACCCTGACGTGAGGGAAATCCCAGGTGTTGCTGGTGCCCTGGAAACCTTGGCTTGCCTCTGTCTTTGGAGGACATTCAACAGCATGCTTACTCGCCTCATGAAAATCCTGCCAAGATACTCTCTACAGTCCTTGCACAGCACCAGAGCACAGAGCAACAATATAAAAAAAAAAAGATAACCTTTTGGTCAGAATTATTAGTGTGTGCCCATTTTTTTTGGTGTCACATACAGTTAGAGATCGGACCAAATGTACTTCTCAACAACTGCCACGTTATTCCTGGAGCAGCCAGAGCAGAGCTTTGGCCTTTTCTCCCCAGGTGTTTGAAAAGGAGGCATTATCATTTTGTTCTATCCTTCCACTCCCCAAATAAATTCAACCTCCTTCTCTTGGAGCATGAGACATGCTGCAAAGTCTTGGGAAGAATGCAGAATGCTGACCTAGCTGTAGTAGTTTTCCTGCCTCTTGTATGTATGCAAACTCGTTGATCACGTGGTTGTTTTTTGAAGGAGGATGTAAGCCAAGAGTAGTTGTGGAGCCCAGCTCTATAGCTTTTTCACTTCAGCCACCTGAACAGCAGCCTTTAAAACTGGTAACTCTGTTTTTCTGTTTGTTTAACAGAGTGACAATGCAGAAAATGTAAGTCAGAACATAAAGAGTTTGCTGTGTACACCAATAAAAAATGGGAAAAAGAATAAAGTGATAGGTAGGTATCTTTACAAAAATAATGTTATACATTTCATAGGTAAATTCATGTTCTCCACAGTAGAACCACAGCAACATGCAATCTCAAGCCAGGAGAGAAGATCCTTAATTATCATGTTTTCAACTAATAAGTCTACTGCAACCTTGAATATAAATTGCTCACCTAATAAGCTGCCAAAGAGTAGAATGAGTGTCAACCTTCGTTCCTGGCATCAGTAAGTCCCACAAGCAAAGAGAAAATAAAATATACTGATTCTTAGATAGGAGCATGAATCCAATTTCACCAGCTTTACAAAATTTGGCAAGTAAATATTAAGAGTTCCAAGAATGCCTTTTTAATGGTCTTCAAATAATTTTCTTTGAGAAAGATAGCAAAACAGCATGGCCCAATTTATAGAGTAAATATGAGATCCCTTTTTTGTGAAGACAGATTTTTTTTTTTTTAACATCTGAAGCAGAAAGAAAAACCTCATCTTTATCTAATGGAGTTCTCTGAAATTTGTTTTGCTATTAGCTTCTTTCACAAGTTCTTTTATTACTTTATTTAAATATTCCAACAAACCCTAGAAGACCAAGATGAGGACTGAACTGTGGAGCTTTAATTAGAGATATTTCACCATGCTGTGAGCTATTGATAAAACAGTGGCATCTGATTGGGTTTTTTTTCTATTAAAGTTCAAACTGAAACTTTCAGTCAGGCCACCCATTTAGGTGGGCTTTTCAAATCTGAGTCATTCTCATTGGGAAATGTCCTTGAAGTCTTTTATGGCTTCACAGCTGCCTCATGTTCAGTTATTTAATAGGGCAAGGTTAAGAAGTTGTCTTTGGGACAGTACCCAGAAGTTCCTTTACAACACTACATAGCATGTATGACTATTATTATGTCTGGTTTCTTTTTAAAATTATTTTTAAGATTAGGATACCCCAAACCAGAATTTGGGAAGTGGTATGGGGGTGGGAAAAACTGTCCACATCAAACCCAAGCAAATCGTACTAGCAAGAAAGATGAAAAGAACTTTATTCTCCTGACTTGTACATTTCTCAGGTATGTGGTAAAAGCCTTACAGAATCTTGCTGTGATTTTCTAACTATGTCCCAATGAAAGACTTTAGAGTTCCTTTATTTGTAATCAATGGACCTCTCAGTGCTTTGGGGAAGTTTTTGAAAGAGGTTAAAGAGCCTTAAGTAATACACAGTATATTCACTGCAGTTCTCTATTTTTTAAAGACACATTTATGTGCAAACACTGTGTCTTTTAAGAATTAATTTAACTTTTGTGGCATATTCACTGTTGGGTCTTAATCTTGTGTTCATTACATCACAGTTGCTATGGAAATAATTATAATGTCATAAACTGTACTAAACAGATATCTAAAAGTCAGTTTCACAGGAGTTTCCTAAAGAGTTTTGAAAGTCAGCTTCTTTTTTCCCAGGGAAAGTTAATCTTGTTCCTTATGTGAATGAATCCTTTTTTGATGGGACTATATTTTTTACTGTGATTCAATGTTCCATTCCTTTCCATCTCATTCCATAAAGGTTCAGAATCCTGTTTGCAATATTCAGATAGCCCAATCCCTTCCACAACACTTTACAGCTACAGCTATAGTGATCTTACTGATCTCTTTAGAGGAGATTCTTGATACTAAGTTCCCCAAACAGAATATTGTTTGGAAACAGGACAGTGTTACATTGTCTCCAGACATTAAAACTTCTACTTGTGAGGCCAACGTTATTCTAAAACCACAGTTGCATATGTGGCTGATGCATTCTTTCCCTCAGTTTTATTATCTACTGTAATAGGGAAGATGCACATGTGGTAAATTTTTTCAGAATTTTTAATTTGCAGCTGGGATATCTTGGCACTTGGCCAGGAAAATGCAGCCTTTATGCTCATGGGAGTGAGAAAACATTTGGGCTCCCCTAAGACAGTACTCACCCTCAAAGCAGTTTTGGCCAAAGACAACATATTCTTATAATTCAGCTGCTTTAATTAATACTCTGATTTCTTACCAGGTAAAACTAAGGGGAGGTGTATGTCTGAATTCCCCACTGCTCACAATGGTGTCAGGGATTTAAGCTGCAGCAAGGTGTGGTAGAAGTTACCCATCAGACTTCTTCAACAACATGCACAGAAAAGGCCAGAAATTCTTAACAAAAAATAAACAAATGTAAATATCAGCAAGTCTGAACCTAACAAGCTGAATTCAGTCAGATGCTTTTCAAGGAGTTCAGTCATGTTTGGA
This sequence comes from Corvus moneduloides, assembly GCF_009650955.1. Classification (NCBI taxonomy): domain Eukaryota; kingdom Metazoa; phylum Chordata; class Aves; order Passeriformes; family Corvidae; genus Corvus; species Corvus moneduloides. Next base: position 70,248,268 of record NC_045480.1, read on the forward strand.
AGAGGCTGTAGTTCAAGCACATCCTCATAGAATGGGCGAGTGTACTTCAGCTTTGAACCTCAACTTGGGGTATTCCCTGTTTAGTTCATTTACTTGAAAAAAATCCTAGTACTGGCTCAAATAAGGAAGCGAAAACTCTGTGTACCACTGTTCTGACTTTCATAAATGTTCTTTTGGCATGGTTGCAAAAATTTAATTAGCCTCCAAAGGACAAATTGTCTTTAGGGATTAAATCAATCTAGAATACTATTAATAATGAAAGTTAGGATGAAAACGACCCTAGAATTTCACAGGATAATCAAGTCTCTAAAGCCCTAAATTTTTGGTTTATAAATCCTAATAACTACTTTTGAATTTACTACCTATATATAATATTTTAACTTTTTTTTATAATACATTGAAATTACACTTGGGGGGGGGGGGGGGGAAGAAAATCCTACAGCATTCCTATGTGTCACTTATGTATGTTGGTGGTTTATACTGTAGGCTAATCTGTCCTAAACTTAATTCCTGATGATACAATAGGTGATATGTTGGCAGTATTACTTTTCATTTCTGTGTCCTGACATAGGGGTTTGCCAGCTTGTGAATAAGATGGAAGAAAACTCAGGAAAAATCAAGGCTTTCAACAGAAATGATGAGGAGTTCCTGGAAGCATTCGTCATCTTTTGTGGCCTGGGGATCCAGAACACACAGATGTACGAAGCTGTAGAAAGAGCCATGGCCAAACAGATGGTGACATTAGAGGTGAGCCCAAAATCTTGGTGGTCCTTAATTAGCCCCAAACAGACCCTAATATGCCCCAGACCCTGTCTGTTCTGCACATCAATGCAGCTACTCACAGGGACACTGAACAAAGATTGTTGTCCCTCAGGAGAGCAGCATTTGGGCTGTTGAGTTGCTCAGGAATGTTCTGCTTGTTTCTGACTCTGCCAGCAGGCTCTTTAATTTGGTATTGTGTCTTAACTTCACTCCTGAGATTTAGTGGGGAGCTGGAGGCGTCTTCTCCTCTCCATGAGGCTGCACACTGGCAGCACAGTGGGTGCGTTCTGTCGCGTAGGAAGAGGAAACAGTTTGGCAGATTAAGGGACATCCTTTTCTTGACTGAGGGTTTTTGTGATGATTTTGGCTCAGCCCTTTAGACAAACCAGTGTGAGGAGTAACAGCAGCATTATTGTAGGTTTTCAGCAATTTCCTCAGACTCCATCAAACCGTATCAAGATGAACATCATCTGGTCCCAGCCTTTGAATTGGTTACTGTTAAGCTTCAGAGCTTTTAGAGGGCTTTAGTCTGAGAAGCTGAATTACTCAGAGGTGATAACTTGAAGCTGAAAGTGAAAAATGTGTAGCTGTTGGATCTCCTAACATTCATTATGTAAACAGAGTGTTTGCAGAGCTCCTAAAATGGGATTATGTGCCCTGTAGCTTCTAAAAGAAACATTACAGTTCTCAAATAAACCTGTATTAGGTCATGTTAAATAAAAGCTGGTAAAACTATTGTCAAAATCATTTGCTTATATGGCAAATTACCAATTCTCTCTCCTACCATAAAACTTTTATAGATAATATAAGCAGTTCCAGCCAGATTATAGGTTAGCATGTAAAATGAGTTCTTTACAAAAAAAAAAACCAACTCCATAACATTTTCATGTCATACATTCTCAATAGCTAAAAAATATGAGCTTATTTTTTTAAAATGAATATATTGTCTTTCAGACTCTCGTGCCAAGTTTGTTAGGGCAAAACTTTCTTTTATGACTGAATAAAGTCCTGAAAGAATTACAATGGCAATGACATTAGGCTTGTAATAAGAGATGTTTCGTGTATTATTGGTCTTTGAAAGTGGGCCATGAAAACTTTCCAAAGAGAAAATCAGAGTTCATTGCTCTTGTATAGAAACTATTTATGTTTTCTTGGCCTAATTATCTCTAGAAGATTCTGTGCTGTGGGAGATTTGTAAAAGATGCAGGTATCTCCCCATGTGCATTCAGAGAGCCCCCCTAAAACTGGCTCAGGTGCTGTATGGACAGAAGATTTCATCAACAAATGCAGAAATGCTGAAAAGTCTGCTCTAGGAAAAGTACCTTGTTACCACATCACTCTCTTGTTTGTACTAAGGGCTGCTTTTTTCTTCCCATAGGTTCTCTCATACCACGCTTCTGCTGCTGAGGAGGAAACGAGGGAGCTGCAGGTAACAGTGGTAATTGAATTTTTTACTATTACTTTAGAAATAATGCTTTAATAGAACAGCCAAGAGCAGTCCTGTACACAGATGTGATCCCTAAAGGGGCAGAAGCACACATTCCAGAAATAGAAATGACAGTGAAGCTTATACTGATGGACTCCTGCGCTGAATCACATTAAAGGGAAATATTACAATGCTTACAGTAAGAGATACAGGCTGGCCAGAGCACTGTGAGAACCAGACCTGTGCTGACTAATTTTTCTCAGGAGTCTGAGACAGTCACAGCTGGTGCAATGTCAGTATCAAACTCATAATGATAAGTATTCCAGAAGCAAAATGTTGAGAACTCTCCATTCTGCAGCTAAGTGTGAATGCTGTATATCTTAACAGCTGTGGTACCTTTCAAACATCTCATGTATGGGTGCAGCTTTGTGACCTTACGTAAAAATTCTGTATTGAATTTTTTAATGCAATGATTGTTACAATTTTTTTATCATTGCTGTTCTGTTAAGTGTCCTGTTCTGCTCATGTTTAATTCTGTGTTTAGAAGCCACTGCCTAAGGAATAACTACAGCTAGGATTTCAAGTGCATTTCAAAGCACAGCATGTGCTTAGTTTCTCCAGGTCGTCAGCAGGTATTCCAGAGAAATAGCATCACCCCTGCTGTACGAAAACAAGTGGAAGGAGGGAGAGGAAGGAAGGCATAGGGGAACATGAGCTGGGTAGCATGGGACTGGTCTGGCCAAGCAACATAAGACTAAGGGTGTTTCTGGAGCAGTGCCCCACAGATTTTTGAACTTCAGTCTTACCACACTGCTGCTCATCAATAAAGAGCCAGTGACAAGACCAGAGTGCAACACCTCTCCTAAGGTTTCTCTTCAGTGCTTGTGATGAAACCTTTGTGGTTGCACCGTTACTGCTCAATGAAACAGAGCCACGGCAAACCCAGAACTGGACCAGTGTCCACCTGCACGGCTTAACTGTCCACAGCTTCCTAGCACAATCCTGGCCTGTGTCAACCACTGCTCTCTAAGGTGATACCAGAGCACAAGCACAGGCCTTTTTATTTGCACTCACAAAATTTTTATTTTAGTTTTTATTTTTTGCACTCATGTTGTTGTATAAAGATGGCCAAAATAGTTTAAAATTTTTTCTGGATACACCATTTTGCTGTTTTGCTTCTAAATAATCTGAAAATAGATACTTAACAGGCAGTTGGACTAGAAGATGGTAGCAGGGCTCTCCAAACTGGCACTATTCTATTCTACTCATTATCTGCCTTATGGAATAGCCTGCAGTCGAATTTTTTACTTTAATCATCATTTCCAAATACTAAAGAAATGTCCTATTGCATGTCACCTTCTTTGAGCCTGGATGCTGTCTGCAACCTGTGTTTTATCATCCAAAGCAGATGAAACAAAGCAAAACTCCTTGTAGTTGTCACACAGTGGTCCCACATTTTCCATAGCCTTATTTTTGCTGCCAATGTATTTACAGAAACCATAGCTCAATAACTTGAAATTAAAATAGCTGATGAACTTTCATACTGTAAAACAGGAGGCAGAAGGCTCTAGTGGCTTCAGTAAGTGAAAAAGGAAATATCTAATCTGGCTAAACAACGCTACAATCTGCTATAGAGTGCAGGTTTTTCATGTCTCAGCTGAAATGAAACTTACTGTTGTGGCTGTATAAGGCAGGCAATCAAGGAAAGATAAATTATGAATGAAGTGAAGCATGAGGTGTTATTTTGAGCTCCTTCTGTGTCCTTCCAGCCCCTTTACTTGTGAAAAATCAGTCTGCAGTTGCAGTTTTTCAAAATTGTCAGTAACTTTGCTGAACAGTTGCATTACTTACCACTGAACACGCAGGCCTTTCGTGTGCTTACAGCTGAAATACCACATGAATCCAAACTGAGGGACACAAAATTACTGGCACAAGAAATATGTAAGAATGGTGCATTTTTTTCCTGTGTAAATACTCTTTTTCATAATCTTCTGTGACTTCCTGATTCTGACACGCAAAACACAGGACAGCAAACTTACATGCAACAGAGGCTGGCAGTCATAGTTCAGCGGATTTGCATGTTACATGTACTAATATTGTAGATTAGGACAAATGCTTTCTTCTCAGTTCCTCAGCCTCCTGGGACACAGCTGCCCACACTAGAGAAATGTTTTCCTCTAGAATTACAAAGAGGAAGATAAACACATAGGTTTTATTTCCTTCACCGTTTCAGATTTACCTGATTTTCTTCGGATCACACTCATATTGAGGTGTAACAGCTCTAAAGTAGTAGCACTGAGAACCCCACCTTTTATTCTACTGCAGAAAATTATACTAAATTTTGTTCTGTAGTATAAGATTTGGCACTTATTTTGTTAGTATAAGAGTTAATTTAAGACTTAGCATAACCTCAACACCGCTATTTTGAAGGGCAACCAATATAAATACCCTGTATTTTATAACTAGAAAAGGGATGTAATACATGTAAATATTACTGACAATTAAAAAATCAGATTTAAAAATCGGGGGAGGGGGGTGGTATTGTGTACCTTGTAATTTCAAATTTCACATTGAAGGTTTATGGTTATACACAAACCGCACCAAAACCATTGACCATGCGTTTTAAAGATTACTGATCACAGATGAACTCTAATTTTTCAGGTTTCTAGCCCTGAGAAAGCTCTGCCTGTGGACATGTTTACTCCCATCGTGCTGAATGTGGATTTGGTTATCAAATCTGTTTTACTGACATCTCTTTCCTCACCATTTTTAGAAAAATGTCAACAGTTACAGATTTTGCTGTCTGCACATCCATAAAAACAAGCATATAACTCTACTGCCTTGTTTTCTCATTCTCCCAATATCATCAATACTTTTGGTTACAATTGCCTCAGGTGGTTTAGATAACCAGACTGACCAGGTAATTCTATCCTTATTCTCTTGATCTATGGAAAAGTGCTTGTTAAATCCAAGGTAATAAGGTAAACAAGAGTGGCTAGGGGAAGTAAATGAGAAGCAATCATCAGTTTCCAGTATCATGTGAAGGTAAAATTTAGTGTCTCCTTTTCAATTTCTCTGTTGAAAAAGCAGGTATTTGTTCTGCTTTCTCTGCCCTAGTGCTAAGTTGTGTTCTCTCATTCTTCTCCAGGCTGCTGTAGTGCCATCTGCACAAACTCTCAACCTGACTGACTTCTACTTCAGCGATTTTGAGCTGTCAGACTTTGAAACAACGCTGTGCACAATTCGAATGTTCACAGACCTCAACCTGGTGCAAAATTTCCAAATGAAACATGAGGTATGGTTGCTGCCAAATGCTGCTCCCCAGAAAGAGACAGCTTAATTATTAGGAATTCAGAGTAGTGAAATGATCCCACAGTAAATACAACTGGACATCTGTATTAAAGAGTAATTAGCAAACTAGGAAGGTATATGAAGTATTGGGGTCTGTCCTCAGTTTGGAAGGATTAATAATTTTACAGTCTATGATTAATGGACAGGAAAACAGAATACTGAGGGGGGAGAGGACAGCAACTTCTCAGGAAGTGAAAAACTCTTACAAAGAGGACAGTAACATTGTTCACTATGTCCATAAAAGGTAGTTACTATCTTAGTCTTTCCCTACAAAAGAATAGATTAGAGATTAGGGGGAACTTTATAGTTACAGAGATAGGAAAGACTGAAACAGATAATTTAGGTGGGCTGTGGGAATTTCCCTGAAGGTTTCTAGCAATACATCTGTCAGAGGTGATCAAGACAGGTAAAACAGAAAATCTCTTCAGCCTCTTCCCCTCAGTGCACACAACATCTATTTGTAGAAACCTTCATTTTTAAATACTTTAATTTTGCTTTATAACCTTTTCAACAAAACCATCAAAATTCATATCAAAATGCAAGATTAATTTGTAGAGCTTCATGGGCAAACCCATTAGTTAAAGAAAACATGTATTTATTTTCTAGATCAGCGGTTTATAGACCAATTTAGATTAGCAGTGTTCAAGGGCCAAAAGGAGTACAGTAATACCTAGTCTGATCTCTTGAATATTCCAGTATTTAGCTTCACCTCTGTAGTAAGGTCAACAACCTTAAGGAATATGTCCCCACATCAAATTACTACCTGACCTTCATACCTGTCACTTCTGTACAACAAAAAAAGGCAGGAAAAATGTGTATATGTATGTGTATGTATATATAATTATAACCCACAGTTTCTAATACTGTTGAGTAAAACGTCCAAGACATGCTTTCCTCCTGCACAAAAAAGAAACTACCTAGCAGTATAATAATCTTTCTATCATACTTACTTGCTTTCCAAAGTCCAATTCCACTTGGGTTTTGACAAGCTGATAGGAGGGAAAAGCTGCCTGTAAATTTTCAAAACAGCTCTTAAGAGGATTCAATAACTAACCAAATAAATTTTCTCTATCAAATGTGTCATTATAAACAAGGATTTTTCTCTCCCAGTTAGCTCAACATACCTCAGTTTCTGAATTAACAGTACTTCTTCTGACATTGACATGTAGCTATTAGCAATAAAACCCAAACCCACAAGTATTAAATACTCAATGAGAAGCTGCACTAGTGGTTGTAAGCCTGTTCTTATCTATGTTCACAGTTACAAGTTGAGTTAAATGGATTTTTTTTTCAGTAAAAGAGTTTCCAAGTGGGATTAAGAAAGTTTGAATGTATTAGAAGTCTGTTCTTCTTATGAAAACACATCTATGTGATGCTGTTTCTTAAAGGTTCTCTGCAGATGGATTTTAAGTGTGAAGAAAAATTATCGGAAGAATGTTGCTTATCACAATTGGAGACACGCCTTTAACACAGCACAGTGTATGTTTGCTGCTCTGAAATCTGGGAAAATTCAGGTACATTTTCAGTTCCTCTATTAAGACAAATTCTCTAATGATGCACAGCTCTGATTGTCACGTTAGTAAGATGTTCATGATTCTATGGTATTGCCAGCGGAATCTTCTGCTGAAGAGTTCTGGCTATGAGGGCTTGGTTTGTGAGACTGCTCCCATGTTGTTTTGTACCCCCTTTCAGTTAAATCCTCTGGAAATGGTTATCTGGATGTTCCCGATTGGGAATATCTCAAATAAGGCATGTACACTGTTATGACCTTTTGCAAAGTTAATGCTTGTGCTACAAGCAAGTCAAAAAGGTGGAGAAGAAAAGCCTGACCCATTTTCAGGATGTTTCCTTAAAATATTCAACAAAAGATGAAATGCAGAAATGAGTACCGCTTTAGATAAACAACAGAACATAAAAATATAGAAATAAATACTTAAATGTTTATTCCAATGCTTTTGAACAAATTTTTAACCTTCCACTTAAAAAGACACCTATTAATTTAAAAAACAACCTAATCATTCTGATCAGAGCTAGATGATCCTCAAGTAAGATATTGATTCTACATTCTTTCAAAACATGTCTTTAGGTTTTGTTTTTATATTCTTGTAGGAAACAGAATGTTTCTGTTCATTCTGAATAAACGTGCTTGTTCAGTTTGATTACAGACAGTTGTTACTAGTTGGTTTGCACTGCTTTAGAGTAAGCACTTCTGAGAGCATAAACAAATCCCCTTTGTTGGCCAAAACCCAATAGCAATGAGGAAGAGACATTTCTTTCCTCTCAAATCTTTGTCTCACTAATGAAAATGACAAAAGGTGCTGAAAGAGACCAAGGGAAGGACATCCATCTTCCTTCTCTGTTGGAATGGACATGGTAGTTTTGCTCAGTGTGCGGTCGAGCAATCTCTGATGATCCTGATAGTTTGCCTGCTATTTTTGGAATCCTGACAGTCTCCACTGCAATTTCCATAAATTGTTTATTCTTAACTACACTGGATTCTCTCCCTGCTAATTCTCGTGTCCTAGATTCTGGAGTCTGAACAGCATTGAACATAACTCAATTTTTTTCTAGTTTGAGGGGAAAGGCAAGCATTGGGAGACACATCTTCCTGAGAGAAACATAAAATCAATCATTTCCAAACTGAGTTGTCTTTTGACTGTACTAAGAACAGCTTTCATTATTTAGAAAGCAGCTGTAAAACACATTGTACAAAATAAATCCCCAACTCACTTCTGGCATTACTCTTTGCTTACAGAGCAAACTGACTGACTTAGAAACACTGGCTTTGCTGATAGCAACTCTGAGCCATGATCTGGATCACAGGGGAGTGAACAACTCTTACATACAAAGGTAAGTGGGTTTGAGAGAAGTCAAAAACAAGTGAGTGAACAAAAACAAGCACAGAGCTAAATTAGGTACAACCTGATTGCTTTGATGAGGTGGAGCTGTGCAAAGGAGCTGGTTTTTACCAAGCAGAAAGTGCAAGAACAGGCAGAACCATTCACAAGTCCCAAGCAAAGATGCACAGACTCAGTTGCTGACTAACTACGATGGCAGATGAAGTGAATTCTTTGCTGTGCAGGGACATGTCCTCCTGCTCCCATTCCCAAAGTCCCCTCCCCCGTTTCCCATAAAATGACAGCAGAAGGCCACAGCTTCCAAGGGACAGCTTGTGCAGCTTTTGAGATCGCTCCCTGCCTAACCCAGCTGTTCCCTGTCTTGTCTGGGCCAACACAGCACCGAGATGTGCAGCCCTCTGATACAGAGGTGTCTCCCCACCATTTTGAACTCAGATTGTTTTACTCGTGGCTTAGACACATTTTTCCAGAATTCTAAGCTGTTTAGAATAAGTTACATGGTTAAAATCACATTAAAAATGTATGGCTGCTTTGCATTGATTTGGGGTTATTTGTACCCTCTAACTTTGATCCAACCTGGAATTACAGAAAAGCCTTTACAATGAAAAGACACAAAATATGTTTAAAACATTGAAAAAATATTTTTACTAAACAAAATATTTTTGTTTGAAGTTATCAAAATGAAGTAACTGAACAAGTCTAAAATTTCCCCATATTTTAATTTTTATCTAAAGATACTGGGTTTTTAAAAATTTATTAGTAGTTTCGAATCTGCCCAATCCAGTGAATTTGGTATCACTTCAAATAACAAAATACAAGTCTTCGGTTGAGTTAAAGCATGGTTTAATGTGATTCCCGTGATACAGCAGTGTGTCCTGGTCTGACCAGAGATGGGGAAAAGATATCCAGAAATGTGTGCTTGTATCTTTTTCTGGTAGAGCTGGAGAATGGTTTTGAAGTGACCTGTGAAGAAGTGGTCTGCTATTCTCACTATGTGTAAAGTGAGATAGGAGGGAAGGAAAAGCTTGTTTGTGGCACAGAATACTGAAAGGTAGAAGATCAGTAACGTGAAGCAGAAATTTCAGATTTATATGTTTGGCGTAACACTGACTGATGGGTAAAGAAAAAGCAAACTCCACAAAATTGAAAGAGTAACTTTTTTCTAGCTTGGTAATAGAGGATTCCAGCAGTAAGTGTAGCCTTGCAGTGATCTGAACTAGTTAGCTATTTTTTGCTTTATTTATTTAAAAATAAATTTCCTGGAAGACATCTGGAGATGCGTCATCTCCTCTCAAAAATGTCCTGGGAAAGTGTCATAGACAGCAAAATGTAACATTTACACATGCTGTAAAGCTGAGATAGTTACAGTTTAATAATTCCTTTTTCAATAAAAAGTTCCATGTTTTTTTTTTTTTTTATCTAAATACAAAAGTTTTTATTTCTAGGAACAGATCCCTTTTGTTTCTTCCTTTGAAGCAGTGTGTGATTCTTTTCTTAAGCAGCAGGGTTTCAAAAATTGAAATTGTCCTGGCAGTAGAAGTTACAGAAAGGAAGTGCTTGAAGGCCTTCCAATAGATATGCAGGGGGGGTTATTTTCTTTTTCTTCCAATCCCACATGTAAAGTAGGAAGCACAGAAAGCTGTGTTAACCAAACTCCTGTGCTCAGAAAGCCATGGTGTCCTTCGGCCTGGTGTGGGGGTTTGACAGAAGTCTCACTACAGAAGTTGGACCTGAATTTATTTTCAGCCCCAGCCAGGGTCTGTGAGTACTGAGCAAGCTCTAGTTTGGAGCAGTACTTGGGAAGATAACCTATGAGATTTCTCACATATTTTTCTCTCCAGCCAGGATAAACTCTAGGAGACACAATATGCATCTCACTTAATTCAATGGGAATTTCACCCAGCATATGTTGGCACCATCCTGCAATTTGTTTCCTTGCAGAAACACACAAGTACATTTTCTCTACACCCCTTTTGTGGTGGTCTCAGAGGAGGTGCTGGGCAGTCAGCCCATATTCCTCAGAGGCTTGCATCATTTAATATCCCCTTATGTGTTTTTGTTTGTCTTTCCATCTTTCTTGCCACATTTTTGTGCTTAAATCCCCAGAGTCTCCTCTTAGGACTTTTGAGTCTTTGTGCAGTCACTCACACAGGGACCCAATTGTGCAGCCACTAAGTGAATGGTCCTTAACCATACAGAAGATCTCATGGAATTATATGCTAAAAAAGAACTTCTTACATGATTAAGCGTTTGTGGGTCAGATTATAAATAGAGTATTAGGTCCGGGATCATCAGCAAAACAGACTTCCAAAAGAATCCAGATTTAGTTGAAGAAATGACACGAGCAATGTGGGACCAGGGGTTGAAAATCAAGACAGAGCAGCAAAAACCAAGAACTGTATTATTTAACGAGGGACAGGGAGAATTTGGAAATCCTCAAGAGAGGAGGAATTTCTGTACTTTGTCTACAGCTACTCAAACAGCAAATTCTATTTTCTAGAATAAGGTACTTAGTGCTGCACTAAGGTATTTTTAAGTTCTGCACCTGCACAATTGGTTTCCTGCTTTTTTTCAATGCCTGTAGTACAGCCAACATCTCTATTGGCCTTTAAGCAGTTTCCCTTTTGTATTTTACCCCGGGCAAAGGGCAGGTGACGATGTTGCAGTACATCAGTCATGAAGATAGTGGTGATGAAACACCAGTACTGTTACTAACCCTAGGAAATTACTTGATCAACATTTTGGGCCCAGCACCGTATTGCACTGAGGTCAGCAGGAATTTTTCCATTGGTATCAGTGGGTTTCCTATTAGGTTTGCATTGTTACTTACAAGCTCAGTAGATGAGATGACTAAGTATGCCAGGCAGGTGTTTAAGAACATGTTACAGAAACCAAAACTGTCTCCTAAACTCTAGTTTGTGAATGAACTCTTCATGTTGCCTTTGCTTTTCATACAAGAATTTCCACTCTTTATAAAACCTTGCATTACATTCTCACTCCTTGCATGCAGCTGGTCTCTACAGGTAACAGAAGGCAGAAAACCAGAGTTGTCAGTGCTCTGACAAAGGAACAGCATTATCTTTTTACCCATATTCCTACAAAGAGGATGTTAGAAGGGAAGTTATTTCTGCATCACTAATAGGTTTGTCTAATTTGATTTCTCCATCCTTTTCCTCCTCAGAAGCGAACATCCTCTGGCTCAGCTGTATTGCCACTCAATCATGGAGCACCATCATTTTGATCAATGCCTTATGATCCTGAATAGTCCAGTGAGTGCCACATTCCTGTGTATGCTGAAGGAAACTATTTTGCTTTCTATTTTTAGCTTCTGGATAGAATCCCACCCTTATATGTTCTTAAGTGCTCTTTATTCCTTTTTGGGTAAAGAAAGCAAATGCAGCAACATGGAAATTACACTTCTGTTGCTGAGTGCCACCAAAGCTTTCGAAGTGCTGCCTGATAAGGGAAGCCTTGCTAACATCGTTTTTAGTACCTGCTTCCTTGGACCAAAGGAAACAAAAGGCTTTGCTGCCATTTTCATGACCTCTTATGAACCACCTAACAAACCCAAGTCCTTCCTCTCCTTTCAAAAACATTCCAGTCTACATATACACAAAGCAGCCCTCATGAGACCAAACCAAACACCGCTCATGTTGACATTCCAAAGTGAAGCCAAACCTAAGTTAAGTAAATAACGCAAACAAAACTACATTCTTCTTGTTTGATGCTATTATGATTTGATGCTATAATTCTGAAGACTGGTGATTTAGCATGCACAATCCCTTCAAAGGACTGCTCCTTTTGTACGACAGGTTGTGGTACTTCTGGCATCCTTTGTATTGTAATGATCCTTTCCTAGTCAGGTAGGCAAATATGGAAAAACAACAGAGGCAAGTTCCATTTCACCAGCTCTGTAGTGCTTTGGCTTAACAGGAGGCTGCTAAGCTTATATTTCTATTTAATAGCTTGTTATTTATGGTGCTTCATAAAAGGAAAATATTTTCATTTACTAGAGGTGCATGGGCAGGTATGGGAATCTGTTAGAATTCCTCTGCTTCAGGGAGGGGAAGGAAGAGGAAAGAGAAGCTGTAATGCAGCCAGTGACAAATCTAATTTTAATGAATGAAAGGGACTTGAAGGCTTTGATGTTGCTCTGCTTGCAGTTTCATTTTGTAATAGTCAGTGATGATGTTGCTGCTGTGCGGCTTTCTGCCATTACTCAAGAAGACTGGAAATTTTATTTTTAAACTAGGGAATCTGCAAAAGGAAGCAGGGTAAAAGAATGACCTCAGATATCAGCAAGCAACTCATAATGATTTGGTAACTTAGAGATGCTTTAGCAAACTAGCGTGCTGTTGCCCATTTTACTGATAGCACTGTTTTGGGCTTTTTTTTTGTAAAGGGAAATCAGATTCTCAGCAGTCTTTCCATCGAAGAATACAAGGCCACACTGAAAATGATAAAACAAGCCATTCTTGCCACAGACCTGGCACTATACATAAAGTAAGTCAGAGGAAAGTTGGGCTGGATAGTCACTGCTGGATATTAAGATTGTGTCAGCACAGTGCAAAATCTTTTATTTTAACTTCTTTTAAAGGAGGAGAGGAGAATTTTTTGAACTTCTAAGGAAGAAGCAGTTTAACTGGGAAGACCCCTCACAAAAGGAGCTATTTTTGTAAGTAAAAGCAGAATAATCAAGAAGTCAGTTAATATTATTGGATACCCAATTTCCTGTGCCATGTTGCTGTGAACTTCACTAAACCCAGCAGGTCTGCGTGTTCTGGGCCTGTACAAGCTGTCACTGAATTCCCTGGGTCAGAATTACCAAGGTGCAACCTGTATAATAACCTTTGTTAAATAGCATGTGGAGTTACATTTATAACTTAGCTTTAATTTCACTTGTTTTTCTGACTTGGATGTTCCTTTAAATTCGATGTTCTATTTTACCGATTACTTGACTTGGTGGCTACATACATTTCACCATACAGTAATTTATCCCTCTCTGTTTGTTCTACAGAGCAATGCTGATGACTGCTTGTGACTTATCAGCTATAACCAAACCATGGCCAGTTCAGCAACGGGTATGTGCTTAATTTTTAAGATTTCCTAAATGCCAACTCCATAAAAGTTTATTTCCTCCACCCAGTCGTTATTGCAAAGGCAGTGGTGGAATGCAGAGCTGGAGTCTCACAATGTGGGGGGGGCTAATATGATATATCCTAAGGGGAGATAGGAACCAGTCTTGTTTGTAGGTAGCAAGCAAACTTCGAGTTCTCAATGAGTGAAATATCTTACAGATTGCTGAGCTTGTGGCTACTGAGTTCTTTGATCAAGGAGATAAAGAGCGGAAGGAACTCAACATAGAACCCACGGTAAGTGGCAGAATCACCTCTTGCAAAATGACTTTCATAAACAGCACTTAAACTTCCTCCCACTGACCACAATACAGGACCAGCTCCTTCCCTGTCTTCCTAGTAGTCAGTTTCTGTGGTTCCAAAACACCAATAGTGTCATTATCTCTGAACCAGAAGAACAGGCAGTATTATCTTCTTTAAGTCAGTATTGTTAAATTCGCTAGGAAATACATTCCTAAATTGGTACCTATTTGCAGCGATCCAAACCCAGTAAGTTTGCCTGTTTGTCTGGTTATTTGGGCTCTGTCAATCCAAACCTATCTCCTGCGGGAAGTTATGCAGTCCAATTCCCTTCATTGTAAAACCTGCAGGGATACCCTGCTGAGCTTGCTGTGCTGTTTAAGGTGCTACTTTTTAATTCCAGACTCTCTCTTTGGTTCTGGTTGGGTTTTTTATTTAATGCATTTAAACACAGAACTTGTTTACTTCTTATCTGCAGGATCTAATGAACAGAGAGAAGAAAAACAAAATTCCCAGCATGCAGGTTGGATTTATAGATGCAGTTTGTTTGCAGCTGTATGAGGTATGGTGCCTAAGGAAGAACAGCAAATCTCTAAAACCAGAGCTGCTCGCTGGTAGACACAGATTTAAAATCAGAATGCAAATCAACCAGCCCCTTTGTTCAAAAAATATTTTTTATCTTATATTACATATGGTTCATTATTATGTTGAAGAAATTATTATTTTAGTATTTATAATTGGTTGTATATTTGTCTGATTAATGTATTTTGTTACAATTTTTTTAAACCTAGTAGTAATTGCTGTGCTCTGTGCAATTGGTGTTACATCCCAGGGTTATATTCTGGATTATCAGGGAAAGTCACAAAACTAAGGCTTTGACCTCTGGGAAAAGAATGGTATCCAGGTAGTGCATTGACAAAAAAAGTGTTGTTTAAAACTTTTAAAGAATTCAGAATTCTTCATACAAAAATTGATACGGTATTTATAGGAAATTTACCCAAGTTTAACACTTCCCATCCCATTTTTTTCCTTCTCTTTTATCACACACCAAAGCACTGCATGACACAATTCACTGAAATGCTTTTTTGTCCTGGTCACAAACTGTATGAGAAGCTGCTTGGTCAAATATAGTGTGAAACACAACATGATTTCTGATCTATCTTTTTTTTTTTAACCAGTACAACATTAAAGTCTGTTTATTTGAACTGTAGCAAGTATTTTACAGGTACTGAGGTGAGAAAAAGAAAGGAGATGAACAGATAACCAAACTCTTAAGAATCCTCCAGTAGGAGGAACCAGATGATTACTTGAATTTTTCGCTCTTACCCAATAAACTTTTCTAAAAAGACTGTACATGCACCAGTTGAAAGGAAACAGGGATAGAGAAAGGAGTGGGAGTTATTAGCTGCTGTCCCTGAAAATCAAGTGTTTCTGTGCTGTAGAACCTGTCAGGAAAACAAGGCAGCCTTTGCTTTGAAGCCTCAGAAAACTGTCTCCAGCAAGAGGTAAGCCACTGAAAGAAGACTGAGTGTCACTGCAAAGGTACAGACTGGACGAACAGAAAACTCTTTAACAGAGCACCTGAGCAGGCTTGAATGCCCACAGTTCTAGAGCCTGAATATCTATACTTCTTCCGGTTAGGGGAGAGCTTTACCTTTCCATTTAAGAAAAGACCAGAAAAACTGGAATTATTTACTCTGAAATATGCACTGCTGCTTAGATTTACAGTTACCAAGTGATCCTAGTCCAAACTGCACCCAGCTCTTGTGTTAGGTAACCAGTGCAGTTAATGAGCTACAGGTCTTTCCCCTAAATTCAGAAATCTGAAAAAATACAAAAGATGTGTTTCATTCTCCATTTTTAATTAAAATCTGAATGCAATCTGTTTTCCATGTTCTCAATTTATTTCAGGCCCTAACACACGTGTCAGAGGCCTGCTCCCCTTTGCTGGATGGCTGCAGAAAAAACAGGCAGAAATGGCAAGCCTTAGCTGAGCAGCAGGAGAAGAACCTGATTAACGGAGAAAGCAATCAAGGCAAACGGAACTGAGCCGCTGCTTTAACCGCCACAGCTTAAGTTCCCGTAGGAGACACAGTAATAGGGGAGGTACTGCGTTTTGCTGAACACTGTACGGATTTGGCTTACGTTTTGCCACTGCTGTATTATTTTTCCACATTTCAAGATATAGCATGACCATGTAGATGCTGAGATTATCTGAAGACAGTATGTTTCTTTTACTACATCTGACTGAGATGGAAAAAGACCTGCAAGGGCAGTTTTTGCTACCCTACCCCAAAAGAAGGTACTGGTGCAGGCACTGACTGTGCCTGAGAGCCTGTCGCTTTACAGATGTACATAATTGTTTAGTGATCATGTTGTGGCCAGTATCTGAAAGACTACTGCATTTTGCACCTTTTCTCTCTCTCTCTTCCCATCTTGCTATGTTATGTTATAAACTTATTGAGCAGTCTTGCCTGTTCTCTTTCCAGAGGTTCAGAGGAAAAATTGGGACTCACTCAGGGGAGCCTACTCCAACATAAACTATTGCTAACCTCTTTCAGAAAGCAGAACTGGGCTCTGAGGTAAAAAGCCCCAAAATCTGTGCACTCAGTAGGGTTTGGGTTTTTTCCATATTAGATGGATGTCTTAGCAAATGTGTTATTCCAACTGAAGAAATTCTAAGACCCCTGTGAATTACTAGGCAATGGGGGTCTTAGGAGTTTTGTGGAAGAAGTGTCATAGTTATCCGTGACCGATGGAAACTGCTTGAAGACTGATGAAATGTTCCAACGTAACTGACAGGCTGCCATGGAAGAACAGCTCCCATAGCTGCAAGAAGCGTCCAGAGAAACGGAAACAAAACAGGATTGATTTTGTATGCTGTTTTTAACATTATTTGGAAGTTGATTTTAACATCATCTAACCAAGAGACTGAATCACAGACAGAAGAGAATGACTGCAAGAGCAAGAGGTGAAAAGCTGAATCAGAATGATGCAGGAATGGCACATTCCTGGTGACCATCCATGACTGATTCTTCAGGCCAGTGTTACTATGGCTATGACCACTTAGAAAAAAATTTTATGATAACATCTCTTAAAAGTCATTTTTAACATTAGTTAAAAATGACTAATCATAGTGTCTTAAAGAAATAGGAAAAGAATAATACCAAAAGCAAAAATAGCCAAGAGTGCTGCAGGGATTTGCCATTTGTATGTGAGGCATTAACATTCTGAAAAGTAATAAATCAATGAACTTGCACTAGTAAAAAAAAAAATTGGTGTATTATTTAAATGAAGATGATTAATAAAAATGGTTTCGAATTGGGAACCAATTAAAGAAAAAATACACACTGGACAAATCCCAAAAGAGGAATACAAGGAGAGTACTCTTCTTTAGGTAGACAGGACAAGGAGATGAATGTCAGCAGTCTAAAATGCATTAGCAGTACATGTAACTTTGGCTGCACAGAAACACACAAAATGTTCCAGTTTTTTTAATCTGTAATAATCTTTTTTTTTTTAGTTAAAATCAGCAATTGTATTTGGCAAAAGTAGCACATTTGGCATTGCACTTTAAAGTGTGGGAACTTAGTTCTATCACAATAATGCAGGAAATTCTAGTTGGAAATTGCAATAAATTCTTCTTCCCAGGAGATTGTCAACCCCAACTTGTAAGAGCTGGTCAGAAAGACAGGGAAAATTCCCCCTTTTTATCAATGTTGTCATTTAGATAAACTATGCCAGAAGCTAAGAAAAGATGAAGCAAAGGTTTCAAAATATCTGATGATATTGAGTTACAGAGTTGATATTTTTTTTATATGTAGAATAAGGTATTCTGACAGTCAGCAGCATTTCTGCCAACCTAAATTATTTGTCACTGATTAAGTCCTGTCTCAAACTTCTCTAGTGAGCACCAATAATAAATTATTGCAGCTGTGAATTTGAAAACATTTTTCTGCAGAAGAATGTCTCCTTATTCTGTCCCCCAAAATTTAAAAAAAAAAAAAAAAAAGGATTTCAACGCTCATTAAGAATTCCAGGACTACTGTTTTGCAGTGATCCACATGTGTATTTCTATGCATACACAGTATGCAGATGACAGCAGCCTGCCCACCCCAACACAAGCCCCCAAAAAAAGGTTTTTAGGTACTTTTTCATAAATAGAAAACTTTGCTTCAGGATTTGCATAGTCCTTGTATAGTCTTTTCCTTGAGTGCTTGAGATACTGAAATATAATTATTATGCTAACTGATGAGATACATATTTAATATAAATAGGAATAAAATATATGTATATAAAGGTGTATTCTTGCTATTATGGTTGAGGTTAGTAATTCATGGTGACAACATAACTATGATGATATCAGTGTAGTGAAGTAACCTTGACATTAATATTCCAGTATTTCTTCACCATATTGTGTGTTCAGCAAAGCTTTATTACAACTAAATTTATAAATGCTACGAAGGAGTGCTGGATTCATACCTTTGACTTGAAAAAAAGGGCATGATGTTACATTTTTTTAAAAGGTTCACTTAAAGAGTTATACAGTATGTGCATATATTTAATTACATATCTGTACACATTTATCCCACACAATCTCTTCCACTATAAATGTTGGAATATACATATAAATACAGTTCCTACTACATAAACATTTAAATATCATAACACACCTGTATCTGTATATATTTCTACAAAACCAAAGCCTTTAAACTACTGGTTTAAGAACCTTGAAAGCATAGAGTGCTATGTTTCATGAAATTCAAAGCTTTTGCATAGTGTTTTACTCTGCCTGAAGGCAAAATCAGAGTGTGCTGGTTCTGTGTCATAGCTTTGTGTGAGTCACTTGCAGAAACTGCTCCTTCCTTTCATAATGTAGATAGGGGACAATATGGGAAAAAAACCCCAAACCTAGCCTGGCTACAGGCAGGTTTCTTGCTTTGAAGTTCATTGTCTTCAGAACTCAACCTTTTCAAAGCCAGCTGGTGGATTACAGCCATGCAGCTGTCATTAATTTCATCATGAGCTGTGTATCTCATTATTTCAGTCAGCTCTCAAACACATTCTCCCCAATTTATATTGTCTAGCTATAACAATCAGTGTGGCTTACACAAGAAACCAGGTGAAATGGAGTTTATCACTTTGTCAGTTCAGCCTTAAATCCATTGAAACTATTGTCACATTTGGTATTTAAGTCTCTGGGTACAAGAAGTTGTCCCACTAATTCTTAATACTCCTCTCAATGAAGACAACTATTTTAGTATCCTACTTGATGTCAGATATGAACATATTTTCTTTCAAACTCACTCCACAGCACAGTTTAATGCCTAAAGTACACTTTTATTTCTCTGTTCTGAAAACAATTACTTGTATTAACATGCACAAAATTACTGATTAACCCTACCTCTTCTAATTCCAAATAACAGTGAGGCTCTTGAGCTGTAGGTACCATTTCTGTTCCCATAAGTTAGCCACACATGCAATATTAGCTGTAGAAGGCCTAGAAGGCCTAGGTTTTCTAGTATCTCACACAGTTGGGGGGGGGGGGGGTTGGAAATAATGTAATGCTGATTTTGGAGATGGTGTTAATTTTTAATTAGAAGCAGTTTATACTTAAGAGCAGATTACTCATATCTTCACAGAGGCCATGTACAAGTGAGCTACTGATAAAAGGAAACAATTAATTTCACTGATGATCAACTGCTTTCTCCTTAGAAGAGAGCACCTAAGCCTGATTAAATGTATCACCTCCTGACAATTGCACGCATGTAAAAATAAACTTTTTAATTCCAATCCAATGCATTTTTCCTGGAAGTGGCATGAACTGAAAAATTCAGCACACTTATTTAATTCAAACATAAGGTTTGTCAAAATTACCACGTAACTGATTTTCCAGCCCATTATACAGAAAGATAATGAAGAGTCAGGTCTAGTCCCTTAAAATTTGAGGAGTGATCTGGAAGGTGTCCCTTTCACTTAGGCATAAGAAGATAGCAGAGACTTTTTATGGAAAAAAAATCGCCTCACTCATGATAAATTAATATGTTTTTAAAGGTGTTATAAAGACCTCGTATTTCAAGCAAATTTATATAGCAGTATTAGTTCAGAGTCTTAGCGCTGATGCTGCAGTTCTTTCCTTCATGTCAAATCACACGCAGTTTACATTTCAGAAGGTTTCAGCTTTATTTCCCAGGTACCTGCCATGCTTCTTCAGGGGCTTGCACTAATTTGAAACATAATCTTGAACATTGGAGCTTGAATAACAGAATGAGTTTGGCCTGAGTATGGTAAATAACAAGGGCTCGTTTGGACTTTGACAGGAAGAAGAAACAGCACAGAATCTGGCGTGGTAATTAGTGATGCTTGCTAAATGCAGCAAATTGTGACAGCAGGATATTTTATCCTGGTCATTGCGGTGGATGGAAATTGCACGGGAAAGTTTCTTTTCCACAGAAGGAAGTTTGTTTCCATAGAGAAACTCCTATCGAAGTAGCGCTGTTTATAAATGTGTATTTATGTGACAATGCTCTGGGATAGCTGGTTCCCGCTAACTTCCACAGCATGAGCTTGGCATGCCAGGGCCTCATGTATGCTCAGCTGCCCACCTGAAGTCAAGTATGTGATTCCCATTTACCTCAGTGGGAACTGGGTTGAGCTGTATAGAAAGCGAAAGAATGGGTCAAATCCACCTTTTTTTTAGCTGTAAAGAGGGACCGAGCCCTTACCCTTGGTGACAGCTGCCTCACCTGCTCTTTGCTGTGTTCAGCTATTCCCACTGATGCCCAAGGTACCTTACAGATGTAGCTGAAGTTAGAATTTGAGTCCTCTTTGTATTCACATGGCAGATACCTGCATGTGTCTCTTAAAGAATGTAGTTTGAAATGCACTGTAAATAGTTTTAACATACATTCCTATTATAGTTTAATAAAAACCTTAATCACAGTCACTAGTCACTGAGTTTGTCCATTTGTATTCTTCTACCTTTTAAAAATATCTGAACAAATACATAGTTTCTGGGCACAGTATTTTTGTACTAGGTTAAGGGGTTTTTCTGTATATTATGTTTTGCCTTTAAGCAGTATTAAAATCTTCTGAATGTTATGTGTTCTCTCTTGCTACTGTCCTATGACTTCTTAGAATAAAGCTAGTTACATTACTTAAGAGAACCATTAGCCCTACTTACTGTACAGCTGCTAGAGAACATAAGAGTCAGCTTATTTTCTGTGGTCAGACTGCTGCTTATTACTTATTTCCTCCATTCTTCTCTTTGTACTGTCTTCATGCTTTTTAAAATAAAAAGGATGATGTCAAATTTTACTGTTTGTTATAATTAATATTATTGAGGTGGAATTTTCAATGCCTAATTCAAACCATTGCTTCTGTAAATTTATATTTCATAGTAACTTCTCTAGGTCCTAGAAATCCTGAAGAGAAAAACGTCTCTGTTAATATCAAGATACTTCTGAGTACTACTGCGAGCACCCAGCAGTGAAGTAGCTCTTGTTTAAAAACAGCAAAAAATAATTCAGTGCTACTGACCACTAGAGAGCACTGGAGCTGCACCTCCTGAGAGCTGTCAGAAACCAGTTTATTTCTGACAGAAAGCAGAACAAGCAAATACAAGAGTTGCACAGATGTATCCTCATCCTCTGCCACCATCTATCAGTTCCTGGGGGGTATCAATTGCAAGAGAGAAATAAATAGTCAGCCCAGTGACTTTGACCAAAACTGTGGAAAAAAATGATTTCTGACAACCAAAGCCTCATTATGCATAAATTGCTGATCCTGGAAGTAATTCTGGACCAGTGGGCTTCTTGGCAATTGCTGTTCTTTGCCTATTAGGTCCTCCACAGCAACACTTCTGGCTTGACTTTTTTTAGCTCTAGGCAAAACCAAGAAGTATGTACATCCCTGACAAACAGCAGGCTCATTCAAGAAGTTATGAAGGGCCAGATTTAGCTCAGCACAAAACACAAGCACTGTTTGCTCGAACCAACTGCAATTTATGAGTGCAACTGCACAACTGCCTGTGCATATCTACAAACATCAGGTCACCATTTGCTGCTGGGACACCTTTCCACCCCCTCACCACCCCAGTCATGCTCCTGCTCAGTCTTTCTGGCCTGCTGAAGATGTGAATTCCCTTCTGAGAAGTGGCCATGTTTTCAGCAGGAGCACTGGGATACATTTCTTACCCAGGCCTGGAAAGAACACGACCTTGAGTGAGGGCATTTTTATTGAAGAGGTGAACGAACATTACACGAGGTCCTTCTCTTCTTGTACAGTTCTGATGCCTCATTAACAAATGGAAACGACAAAAGCTCTTACCTCCAGCCAGATTTTTAGTAACAGTAGGGACAGCTATTGCATTTCACATTCCCATGAAACCTCACCCTTCAAGATTTTTAGGAAAAAACACACATGATTGAGTTTGTTCCAATAGTAAGCTTTAGGGACAGACTTATGGAATCTGACAGTCATTGAGTTTTTCAACCCTTCAGAGAAGAGTAGCATTTCTTAGCACACAGAGAACTTTAGAACCATTTCAGTTGAAAAATGCCCGAAGTTCATAATGGCTGCAAAATGGCTGAAATATCGAAAGTTTACACAGGTTTCTCTTGTTTAACACAATCAAATTTTAAGAGTAAAATCCATGGTTAAATCATAGCAGTAGCTTACACATGATACACTTGCGTATAGGCATTCAGAATCCTTTTATTGCAGTTAATGAAGTCCCTGGCAATTTATTTTATAATATAGAGCTTCTTAATGAAAGGAAAGTTCATTTTACAGATAAGTAAAGGGGTTAATTTAATCAAGGTCACAAAGAAGTCCATTTCTGAGCTGAAAAGGGAAGCAGAACATGGGTGTCTGTTCTGCTTTTACATGAGACAAGAAGAAAAGAATTTTAAACTGAAACCATCTTTTCCTTTTGCATATACAAATATTTAAATATCTTAGCCATACAGGGTGCTCTCCTCCTATAATGCTGCACTCAGAACAACTCTGAAGCTCTCTATTTTACAGATGAAATTAGATTCAAGCCACTAATCCAGATAATCACAATAACCTTTCGTGGGGTTTGGAACTATATTATAACCAAGAGAAAAATTTTACAATAGGCAAAAAAGTTATGTTGAAACGAGCTAAAAGTTCAGTGCAGATTTTGGAGAAACCAAAATGACCAATGCAGACTTTCAATACTGTACAACTTGACCCCACCCTAGGATCACATTTCATTTTCTAAACAAAAAGAAATTGGGGAATACAGGAATATTCAGATATAAAATTTAACTACCCTTAGAAAAGCCTGACAAAAAGCCTCATGGGGCAACTGGCATATCAGTCTCTATGTGGCAAGTGTCAAATGGCACTAATACTCAGAGATTCTTATAACCTTTTCTGGAAAAGCACACTTATTTTTATTGGCAGTTGTTCACTGTCACCCTTTCTTCATTGAAACAAGGCCAGATTCTATTATTCTACATAATCCTAGGATTCATACATACAGCATGATTTTAGCATACAATAACTGATAAATACCAGAGTGGTTACTGTTTTAATCCTAAATTTTGCTTCTAGATTTTTTCAACCTGGATCTTATTATTAACTCATGCACTTCGGTTCACTGCAATAAAAAACTCTCAAAAATGCAGCACTTTATGGATCAGAACGATTATACAGGAATTAAAAAGCAGTGTATACAGACAGTTAAGAGTAAGTTTTAAGACTCAACAGCCCACTACTAATCACACAAATGGATCTATACTCACTGAAAATTTCTAGGTAATCCTCAAATGTTGAATTCTCTTGCTGAACAGATTTCACATTAGCAGCATCCAGGAGATTCTCCTTGAACGAGAATAAAACCAGAAATTCAGCAAACAGGCAGCTGCAGTGGGACAACATCTAGCTCAAGTAGGATCTAATCCTGCTGCAATGCAACACCTCACTGCAATATGTACTTTAAAATTATTTATCCAGGAGATGGCATTAGTTAGGCTCCTGGTTGCTAGGCCACCCATTGTTATTCTTGAATTGGCTTTACTGGTGTAGAATTGTCTATTTATCACATCGATATAAAATTGAATATTGGGGTTCGAATGCTTAGTGAAACTTCACAGGAAGGAATCCACCTTTGCAATCCATCCCAAGACATAATGAAGAACCATTCAGTAGAAAACACTCATAAATACTGCACACTCAATCTGCATGGTTGTATCAGGAATTAATCTCTCTTATTACGTAATATTACACAAATCAATATTTTCATGAGTACATTATGTTTATGCTGGCCCCAAGCCTTAACCAACCCAAGAGTTCTACTGTCCCAGCTAATTTTAGTCAGAACAACTCGAATACAAGCCATGAAACAAGAAGGATGAATACAACCCACTGCAAAAGCCTTTTTGTCACCCTGATCTTTGGAACTTCATTGTCAACTGCCATTACAATACAGGTTGCTATGATGATCACAGATTGGCAGGATGAGGTTGGCATGATCATATAAGTTAATAATTTCTTCCCAGCTACCTTATCTAAAGATCAAACTTCAAAGTTAATAAGATTGTCCATTTTCAGTGTTCTGAAGCTGGCACGTTGAAGAAAGCCACAAAGCAAAGAACACACTCTTAGCTTTCAAAACTGTCATAAAACCAGCAATACTAGAAAACAAGATTTCAGTGCACCATTGAAGAAAATGTTGTAGTTCTGAAAACCACACAAGGAAGAGGGAGACTGAAGAAGGGAAAGGGCTGTGGAATATTCCAACTAAAATTTAAAAAAAATCTATAAAACCGATTTTAATTGTGATTTTAGAAGGAAAACCAGCTATTATAGGAAGACAGAAGAACTCTAAATGAAGTGTATATTGTATGATCCTAGTACCTGTGGAAAACCAAAGTCATGTTTTGTCATATTGAGCAACTCCCATCATTTTAGGCCTCAATTTTCTACGAAATACAGCAGAAGCTGTACTACAACCACTGCCAGAAAGAACCTTTCTGCAAAGACTGTAAAGAGAGTTTTGTTATGTAACAACAGCTTGGATGAACTGTAACTTGACACTGGGTATTTTTGTTTAAGTATATATACTACGCAGAAAACATAAGAATGACAGTGATAACTACAATGGTCAAGATACACACCTGCACACTAAAAACAGATAATCTTACCCTTAGAATGAACTTTGCCCATTTTATGAGCTGGCTGAAGGGTAAAGATGGGCATGCATGATTGGCACAGCACAGGGCATGGGCTAAAACACTTTTTGAGTTATTCAAGTGATCAAAAACTGCATGAAATTGTGGAAAAAAACTTCATGTGGAAACTACGCACAGAGACCTAACTGTTACTGTGAAATGCAC
This sequence comes from Corvus moneduloides, assembly GCF_009650955.1. NCBI lineage: Eukaryota > Metazoa > Chordata > Aves > Passeriformes > Corvidae > Corvus > Corvus moneduloides. Next base: position 70,273,406 of record NC_045480.1, read on the forward strand.
ATTGTGAGATACTTCCCTCATCACCATTCGGAGCAAACAGCCTGAACACCTTCCATCTGGCTGGTTTCTCCACTGAATGTGTTATACTGAAGAAAATTTGTAGAAGCTGCTGAGAATTTAAACTAAATATATTAACAAGTGATCACATGAATAGGCACTACCATCCCAATTTTCACAGCTCAGTGTTAGACAGGGAGCAAGAGGAGAGTTTTCTGAAACAACCTGCAGATATTCAGTAAATCCTCTGCCCCACACTTGTTATGTTGAGCAGAACAGACCCCAACCAAATCATAATGGAAAAAGTAGAGATTTGTGTTTGTTTTGTTGGGTGAATAATATCACCTCCAGTTGCATAAAGACTCTTCCACAAGCTGAAGATGCAACCAGGATACGAATGTCAAGAAATGCTGTTAGTTTAATTATTACTTTCACTAGACACCTGATTTTTTACTGCACTTGGTGGATAGAATAAATAGATTAGCAATTTGTAATTGAGATGAGCAATAAAGATACTGTCACAATCTGGGGGCAGATTGAGCAAACAGTGTGGTCAGGACTGGGAATTTGATCAAACTACAGGAAACTTCTCCTTGAAGAGGTCAGTGCATCTGCTGAGCTTTACTCAGCCACATCATCCTGTAAATTGCTCTTAAGATAAGGCAGTACATAAATTCCCTTTGCAAAGACTTGTCCCTGCAGAGCAGCCCTCCTGCAGGAACAGCCATGGCATTCGACGGGACTTGGAAAATCGACAGAAACGAGAACTATGAGAAGTTCATGGAGGCAATGGGTAAGGCTTGCTTTTCCAACCCCTTCTGCAGGAAAAATACCACTCCAGCTGAATACAAACTCAAACTGTCTGAGAACTACCTTCGGGCAGCCTGTCCTTTCACTCTTGGCAGTTCTGCCCCTGCATCTCTTTTCAAAACATTCTGGGGCAGGAGGGGAAGATGCTGAGAAACGTTCTGATTTTAATTTCAATGTGTTAATCTTAAGTACTTTAACTAATTCCAAATTTATTTCAGCAGAAGAAAATCTAGATTTGAGGGAAAGGCTCAGACAACTTGAAGGGATAAACTTTAAACAGAATTTTATAGCTGGAATATTATTTTGACAGCATTAAACCAGTTTAAAAATTACACGGGGAGGAAACCATCATTCTTCAATTTCAGAGAAACGCTTGTTTCAAGTAATTCTAACACCCTTAGGTTTGTACAAACTGTGCATTATATGGATATAAACATAACCACTCCAGTTAGACAGTGATTTGTATTATATGTGTACCAGTGAATATGGTCTCAATGAAAATTGAAAGACAAAAGTTTGTGTCATTCTGGGTTATTCCAGAATGCTGGAATAAACTCACTTGGACACATAGAATTCACTAAAAAGGGACAAATACGATGCTCTAAAGGTTTGAGGTTTTTTTCTGATTTATGTTAACTGATTTTTCTAGGTATTGGCATGATGAAAAGAAAGCTGGGAGCCCATGATAATCTGAAGATCACCATCCAACAAGATGGGAACAAATTTACCGTCAAAGAAGCCAGCAACTTCCGAAACATAGAGATTGAATTCACTCTGGGAGTGAACTTTGAGTACAGCCTGGCTGATGGGACTGAACTTTCCGTAAGAGTCTTTCCACATAATTCAGTATTTATTATGTGATAATAACTTAATGAAGTGCAGCTTCAAGATGAATAATTTGTCTTCCTAGTTTTTAATTTAAATTTTACTTTTGAATTACTTTAAATTTCACTGAACCTGACTGCTCAGGAATGCTTGCAGCTTACACACCAAAGCACAAGGGAGTGTTTACTGTTAATGGTTCAACACTGCACATGGATCTCAGGGTTCCAGTGAGAGCCCAAAAAGCAGAGCAAGTAGCAATTTTCACAGGACAAAATGAAGGTGATTTGCAATTTTACTTCTTCCAATACTCAAGTCCACCACCTAGAGTGCAGAGTGGGTATTTGTAAGAAATTAAATTTTCTCCGTTGATACAATTAATTAAAATAAGCTGTATTGACCAGTAAAAAACACCTAGCTTGGCTATTATGCATTTAAATAAACCAATAGTTTTATTAAAATTTCATTTTCACAGCCTTTCTAAAAAGCATTATTATACTGTTTTAATCTTTTTTCACTTTCAAGCATTCTACAGCCTTTAAATCAAATCACTGTCATAACTGTTGCAAAATATTTGGGCTTTTTTACCATCACAGGGTGCTTGGAACCTTGAAGGAAATAAACTTGTGGGCACATTCACCAGAAAAGACAACGGAAAAGTACTTAAAGCATACAGAGAAATCGTGGGTGACGAACTCGTTCAGGTGAGTTAAGAAGCCATTTGCACACAAGTTTGTAATAAAACGAACAGAAAAAGTTTTAAGAACTGTTCTAGATGTAGAAAATACTTTCTTCAAGCCAAATAACCTCATTTATCTTTAGTGAAAATTCTCAAGTCACCTACCGAAATTTAAAACTCTCTGAACCGTATCTGGGAAATGAAACTTTGCAATTCCAGCCACTGATTTTCCTTCCTGATTTCTTAACAGACCTACGTGTATGAAGGAGTTGAGTCCAAGAGATTCTTCAAAAGGGGCTAAGCACTTCACACAGAACTGCACCAGAATGAAGAAACAATAAGAGACCATTTTCTACACATCCTCTGTGTGTTGTTTTCCCCTTCCATCCCCTCACAGCTCCTCCTGAGCTGCAGTTTACCTGATGAAAATATGGGCTCATTTTTTATGTTACTGTTTTGTCTTGAATAAACAAACTCCAACTAACAAATGCTAAAATGTCTTTTGTATCAAGTCCTACCAAAGTGTCATAACATAAAAGGCTGCAGAAATTATTTTGCACAGGCAGAACTTCAGTATTTTTGCACAAGCTCTCAAATGGAAACTTAAGTTTCCTTACAAAGGTATTTATACTGAGAAACAGTTTCTCTGTATATTTAATATTGTGCAAAAGGATAGGAAAACCGAGAGGTAATACAGATGGGGACAAGGCTTAAAAGGGAAGTACTATTTGTTTCGGCCCAAATCTCTAATATGCTTCATCTACAACACATGCTTAACCAATACTTGCTACATAAAGACAAATCCATCTTTATTTCTATTGACAGAACTTATTAAGGAAAACTGCTACACACAAGTGCTTGTTTAAGAGAAGTAAGTTCTGTTCAGAAGCACCTGTTTGCATTCTGCCTTATCTCTTAATTTGATGCTAAAAAGGGGTAATAGCTGCCAAGAGGAAGGATTTGTTTCACATACTCATGGGTTTCTGGTCATTCTTCTGGACATGAAAGTAATAGTCCTGATTTCAATATGGAGTGAACTGGAAGGGCTGAGAGTGGCACATCCCAGCTGTAAGTGTGGCATCAGGGTGTGCCGCTTCATTTATTTTTATTTACTTCTTCAGCTGTGTGTTATGCACATAAAGCACACAGAATACACTATCTACATGAACTTTTCCATGTTTGCTCAGTGCACAAGCTCCAGCTAACTTCAAGGAGAGGAGTGTATCTTAAAACAATTTCAATTTTCCTAAACTTCTTCACAACACGATATCCCTAAACGTCTTCTGGTTTTTCTCAGGATATCATCTGCTTTCCAAGAAACGGCATCGGGATGAACTCGTGAATGTTTATTTCCACACAAGCCAAAGCACAGGTGGCAGAACAAGACCAACACGGTCTGACAGGACTGACTGCCGGCTCTTCCCCAATGTCCATATCTCACCTGACAGACAACAGCAGCAGCCAGCAGCATCCAGGCAGGAATGTCAGTCACCAGCCCAAGGGGAGCCACCACAAGCACCGCCTCTCCCAGCGACAGAGAGACAAGCAGGAATCCTCTCCACGTCCAACGTCTTCACCCCCTACAAGGCGGTGCCTGAGGAGGGAATGGCGGGGCGGGGTCTGAGGCGGCAGGGGCAGGGCGGTGCCTGAGGCGGGAATGGGGGCCTTTTGGCTGAGGCGGGAACGGGGTGGCTTTGGCTGAGGCGGGAATGGAGGGGGCTGAGGCGGGAATGGCGGGCGGTGCCTGAGGCGGGAATGGCGGGGCGGTGCCTGAGGCGGCAGGGGCAGGGCGGTGCCTGAGGCGGGAATGGCGGGCGGTGCCTGAGGCGGGAATGGCGGGGCGGTGCCTGAGGCGGCAGGGGCGGGGCGGTGCCTGAGGAGGGAATGGCGGGCGGTGCCTGAGGCGGCAGGGGCGGGGCGGTGCCTGAGGCGGCAGGGGCAGGGCGGTGCCTGAAGAGGGAATGGCGGGCGGTGCCTGAGGCGGCAGGGGCGGGGCGGTGCCTGAGGCGGGAATGGCGGGCGGTGCCTGAGGCGGCAGGGGCGGGGCGGTGCCTGAGGCGGGAATGGCGGGCGGTGCCTGAGGCGGGAATGGCGGGCGGTGCCTGAGGCGGCAGGGGCGGGGCGGTGCCTGAGGCGGCAGGGGCAGGGCGGTGCCTGAGGCGGCAGGGGCGGGGCGGTGCCTGAGGCGGGAATGGCGGGCGGTGCCTGAGGCGGCAGGGGCGGGGCGGTGCCTGAGGCGGGAATGGCGGGCGGTGCCTGAGGCGGCAGGGGCGGGGCCGCCGCGCGTGATCCCGTGGGTGTGGCCGCGGTACGTGCGCTCCGTTGTCATTGGCGCCGCACCCGGAAGAGTCACTGGCGCCTGCGCGGTGGGGCCGCCGCGCGATCCTCTCCCAGCCCGCCGAGGAGATGGAGGCGGCGGCGTGGCGGCGGCAGCGGGAGCAGGAACAGGAACAGGAACAGCAGGAGCGGGAGCAGGAGGATGGTGGGCGGGTGCTGTCACGATCCCTGTCGGGACAGTCTTACTGGCTGGACCTGTGGCTCTTCATCCTCTTCGACCTGGCACTTTTCCTGCTTATCTACCTGCTGCCCTGAGGGCGCGGCCCAGGTGAGGGGCGGCGTTCGGGGATGGTCGGTCTGTCGGTCGGTCTGTCGGTCGGTCGGGAAGCCCCGACAGGCTGTGCCCCATGGAGGGAAGGCTGCGCTTCAGGAGTGGGCCCCGGGAACAGCCTTGGCATTCCCACAGCCCCGCCTCAGAAGGCCTCGGAAGCACAAATGCCTCTCAGGAATCTGGAAACTAATTCCAAGCCACCCTCAGCTTTATTTAATTGTTTGCGAGATTTATTATCCGCTCTCTGTTCGGGAGGTGTGGTTGATGCTCCTTACAGGTCAGTATCTTCCGAAGGGCTGTGCAGCACTATGAGCGTAACTAGACCTTTTCTGTTCCCTGTAGGGCCATTCCCACCAAGGGAATTCTCACCTATTCCGCACCTTATGAACACAGGCGGTGGAAGAGGAGGACCATTTGTGCGCGATAAACAACTGGGGACAAGACTCTAGTGGAGTCTCTATGGAGGAGGCACATTTTTATACACTGTATCTTAAGAGATCTCTGTGTGTCACAAGTGTTACTGTTCAGGTTTTACCTGTATCTTGTTTGTGTGTGCTAAACTGTGCCTTAAAGGTCACGTAAGGCAGACTGACTGTGCTTTTGTGATTAGTACCTAAAGGCTTCCTGTGCAGAAATGGAAGTATGCACTGTTTGAGTAAAATCTACTGAAAGGACACCCTGCGGAGTGGCTGAGAATAAAACCCAGCTCTTGTGTACACTGAAGTTAGAGCATCATCTGTTCCTTCAACAGATGAAGCTTAGCCAGCTGTTTTACTTCCAAAAAGTTAATTCTGATGGGTTGAGGCTGTTTGGTTTTGTATGATGTCTTTCTTCTTTCTTTACCTTTGGCAGTTCCTGCGCCTGCTCAGGCTCAATATTTATACATATAAATACATACATGTATAAACATGCCCGTGTTTAACCCAGCAGCAGTGTCCTGTCCTCACTTACTGATTAAGATAAATCTGGTTCTGATCTCCTTGCTAGAAAATGCTTAGGAGGAGCTGACAAGAGCAGCCTTGAGTCACTGGCAGATGACACATAAAGAACCCTCCTCCTCACCTTCCATGGATGGCTATAAGTAGACAGTAATAGATAATTAAAAGGTTTCAACATCAATTTCCTCTGTCACACGAGAGGGAGACTTTCAAACCTATGTTACAGGCACGAGGCTCGTGCAGTTGTTGGAGAAAGAAACAGAAGCTGAGCACATAGATGGAGCTTTTTGCCGGGGGAGGTTTGGGGGAAGAGAGTCTTCCAGCTATGGATGAAGGGGGTTCAGTTTTCTTTGGTATTTTTCCCTTGGGAATACTAATTTCTAGTCCTGAGAAGTACAATGCATGCTTGGTTGGTATTTTTTCCAGGAATACATTTAACAAAATAACAAGATTGGAGAGACTTGGAAGTGCAGAGTGGTTCAGTGTCTTCCCACACATTAAAAGAAAATGGGCCAGGATCATGTTAAATAGGATTTGGGATGCAAAAGTGGACAAAAGCTCTTTCCTTTTATTTTTCTTTGATTGTTGAGACAATTTTGCTACTGGCAGTGGTTTGTTTCATGTGTCAGACCTGCATTTAGGATCTTGGCTGCTGGTACCTGTGAGATCAGTGACTTCAGAGATCTTGACTCAAGGTGCACAGGAGCCCTGAACTATGATTGCATTCTCACAAACAGAAGAAGGGGGGTTCTAGTTTTTCAAATGAGGCCATTAAAGAGACAAGTTCACTGCATTCACTACCTTTCGTTTCCTCCCCCTCTGGCATGGTATCGCAAGTGAAAGCTGCAGGGAAGAGCCTATCAGGAAAGGACTGTAATGTTGCTCCAGTTCTCTTTTGATAAGGAAGACAGGTGAGATTTAATGGCTATTAAGGCTTAGAAAGTTGAATTTTAAGGCATCTTCCACTAAGTTAGTTTTCTCCTTCAGCTAGATCTGACACGAAAGGTTTTGCTTATCTCAGAAAACTTAAGAGCTAACAAAGTGCAGGCTTGTGCTGCACTGGGCTCAAGCTGTTCCATAGGCACATACTCTGGAGGCTCCAGAGTACACAGATCCCGGCAACTTTTGCTTATCCCTAGTAAAGATAGTAAGATAGCTCATGTGTTGGTCAATCACTTGTCACCCAGTCTGTGGGACTGTGGTATAAAAATTGCTTTATGCATTTCATAGCTACTTTAAAAGTTTAATCTATTTAACAGCTTTGTAAAATAGTTCAGAAGATTAATTTTACTGTTCAAAAGAGTACTGTTCAAAACCCCATCTCCACAAAAACCTCCAACCATCACTAGCAGCATTATCTGTCGCTTTAAAAATGTAGTTCTGGAAAGCCAACTTTTTCTCTTTTTTTAAACGTGGAACACAAAAAGAACAGACAGCAAAGATTTTAAATTTTTATCTTGGTATTTTGAACAAGCAGAACTTTGCAGGAAAATAATTCTAAAGACTGAAAAATATATTAATTACAAGACTTGTTAATATCTTTACTGTTACAAAAATTGTCTAGGCTCTTATACAAATCTATAGCTCGAGGGGGACATTTATAAAAAAATAAATAGGCACCCTAGGTAAGTTAAAACAAGTTATCACATATTAGTTAGCAAATATTACGTACATACATACATGGAGTGCAGAGTCAAATATAAAAATGAAGGTGCCTTGATTAGCTGTCTATTTAATCATTAAATACCTGGTAAACACAGAGAAAGTTGTCTGATAAGATTGTTTCAAGCTAAGCGAGGAGACTGAAGTACACCTAAGTTACTGCAGCTACTTTAGAGAGGAGTTTACCAGTTGTGCTTACTGGGAGCAGAGTTCATTGGTATCAGTAAGAGGCATTCATATTGCTCCTGGTACAGAAGTATCAACATTGCTATGCATGTTTAAAAATAAGTGTTCTAACATCATTCACAGTTGTTGCTGTGCTATCCATACATAAAAATACTGTCATTTCAAATACAAGATTTTTTTTCTTTTTTGCAAAACATTTTACAAATTATACATTATTTACAAATTCCAATAATCTTCGTTTTTACACAGGTATTAGGGGACAGTTGTACTTAACTGGCTCTGTGTATTATGTAACATGGCTAGATGAACTAGAAAAGTTTAATTTACAGGTTCTGAAATCTCTCAAAAATATTACAGTAGGAATCACCCAAGTTCTTTTTTAGCGTTCTTCTGTATTCAACTGATTTTCTTACAAAAGGATCATTGTTTAAGTTGCTGTTTACTAGCAGCCATACATAAACATGCATAGTATTTTCACTATAAATTCTAGAATTAATTTTTTTTCCCCAAGTGCTACAACAAATTTTGATCAAGGTAGAAAGAACGTTAATCTGAGATACCTGGTTTGTTGCATATATATAATGTTCCAGTTCTACTGTAAGGTACATGTCATTTAAAAGGAAAAAAACCTGACCTTGCTGCAGAATAACCAAAACTACTGTTTAAATGTTTACCTTGGATAATTGTGCTAAACAATTGCCATCATTTGGTTGAAGCACTAAAACACATGTACATAAGGTTATACACATAAAAAAAAAAGTCTTCCTGACTAACAGTGCAAGTAAGAATGTTTATTATGCATATTTTACCTTCTTGCATTATTTCAATAAATAAAAGGCATTGATGTTTAGGTGTAATCAGCAGCACCACAAGTTAACACTCTAATGTGAATAATAGAAACATTTTGCCTTTTTGGGTTGTGTCAGGCTTTGCTGACGCTGCCTCAGCACTCACTAGATGGTTCTGTGCACTGATTTAACTAACCAAATAAAAGCCAAATAAATCTTCCTCCTTGTTACGGAGATTAAGTCAGGTTAACAAAAGACAAGGTAAATTCCAGAGCTGCCAAAACTGGAGGCTGAGGGACAGAGCAGAGAAAGAGGAACTTCTTCTTCCCATGGCCCCTTAGCCACCAGTCTGAATGGCTGCACATTCAGCCTGATCTGCTAATGCAGACCATTTCCATATGTAGGACTGTTCCAAATGGGAAAACATGTTAGTAAAAAAAAAACCAAACAAATGTGTGATCCCCATGAACCAAAATGTCAAGCTGAATAAAAAAGGGGAGTTTAATAAATAGCAGCATTGACTTTGCATGCAATTGTAGAATAAGTCAGAACTGAACATAAGCAGTAATTACTTCTAAAATGTTATAAAATTAATCTTTCGTAGTTTCATGATAATTCTGTATTTAAAATTAGCATCCTATTCTGTTATACTGGTTTGTAACTTATGAAGTTAAATTTAATAAGGTAAAGTATATAGCTTAAAGGGTGAACAAATCTGATAAATGTGCTTAAAAACGTACACTAAGAGCAGGGGTATTAACAGGACAGTATTACTGCAGTTTACTTCAATTCCCTTTGAAAGTCTCATTTAACACTTGCAAACAAGAACAGGTTTTAAAGAATTATTATTATTATTATTAAGGCTTTTCAAATAAAAAATAAATCCTCTGGGTAAACTTGCATTAAAGACACTTGAAGGTTTGTGAAAGCACAGACTCTGAGAGACATCAGTTGAAAAAACCGTGTCACCTCGTGCTACCTCTGAGGACAAATACTGCTCTATTATGACTACAGGTACTGCATTAGTTGTGGTAGCATGTTTATCCCTTTTGTTAGTCTGAGAACGTAGTGACCACAGTCTGAAGGAACAATTCTTACACTGCAGCTAACTAGATCTTCTTACACAATCAGTAACATCCAGCCGATCCCGCTGCTGCAAGGTGTGCACTCCTCAAGGGACCACACTGAATACAAACTGTAGAAGACAAGCTGAGTAACAGAGGTAAGCATTAAGGCAACTAGAGTAACAAATCAAAGGAACCACAAGTTAGCACCTCTTCTCCTCTGTTCACTTCTATTTGCATATTCATTTGAACAGTCACAACTCCCAAGCAAAGTGCAGTCAGCTGGGTACCTGGTTATCACACACACACACACACACTCAAGGTTGTGACCCTTTACAGACTACATGAAATGCCCAAGTCAGATCCAAGTGTGGCTTTCTTGAAGAACCTATCTACTGCAGTGTATTCCTTCTGCATTTACCTTGTACCTCTGTTCGGGGATGGGATGCCTGGGCTCAAGAGTGGCAGGGTATGTGGCATTCAGATCTACTCCAGCTGCTGGAGGATGCTTCTCCTTGTGGAAGCTTCCACTCTCTGTAAAATACAGCTTGGGCCTCTGGTGGTACTTGAGCCTGTAGGTGTCAGTCATGCAGCTGTCTACCGAGAAGTAAGTGGTTAGGGACACGCTGTCATTCCCATCCGCATAGCCAGGGCTAGGTCCCGTGTGACGGGATCCTTTCTTTAGCATGTTCTCAGACACAGTCCAGAACTCATTAACTGATAAGCGAGGTGGAGAATCCGGTTTATGAACGAACACTTCGTTCCCTGGAAAGGGCTCTTTAAGCCTTTGTTCAGCTGGGACTACGCTTGCTTCTGATGCAGATTTTGAAGGTGCACCTGTTTGCCTTAATGGACTATTTTGCAACGCTTCCGGTGATTTTACATCCACTGCCGAGTTATTCTCTGCTCCTGACAAAGTGCTCAGAGCGTATTTCTTCGGAGGTAAGGGGGGAGGAATGTTCTGGTACACGGCTTCAGGCACCCAGAGGGGCTCCGCCCTTCGGAGGGGGTGGCCGGCGTGCTCGCTGGGAGGGGCAGGCAGCACCGCCGGCCTTTCCGGCAGGGTCTGAGGTGCACAGGGCACCAGCCCCACCTTGGGACCCAGTGTTTTTGTGTGGTGAGACTGCGGCTGGGCAGGGGGGGGAAAGTCGCTGTGGATCGGCTTCCTGCCACAGGCATTGTCTGGGAAGGAGTGGGGCACGCTGTCCGCACAATACACCGGCACGTTCACCTTCTCCAACCTCTCTGTTTGAAGCCACTCGGAAGAGTTTGGCTCGTTCGCCTTGTTCCTGTTGTCTGACTTCACAATCTCTTTGAGAACTGGCTGGAGAACTGATGATGGGAAATACTTCCTATTGATCTCAGGCATTTCAGCTCTAAAATACAAAAATCACACAGGATGTAAGTATCCCTGAAAACATATGAAAAGGCTCAAATAACAGGGATTTTTTCAAATACAGCCCTGGTAAAACCACTGAAATATTCAAACTGACAAGAGAATTAGGCTCTGTTCAACATACAGCCCTTGGAGTACAAGTTGTATTAAATTACTCCAAAGTTTCTTTCATTAGAAATGTAAATGTGCCCTAAGAAGGCAAGATGAATTCCTTCAACATTCAGGACTATGTCAAATATGACCTCTGCTCTCTTCTGAACATCCTCATGACTCTGATACATGCATTTTTCAAATACTGCATGTTACTTGAAGTTGATAAATTTGTATTTAGATTCTTGAGTTTTAGGAGATACTGAGCACTTAGTGTTCATATTAGAAACAACAAGGTACAGCAGCAGCTTCTAAACACAAATCAACTTTCCCCCCCTTCCAGACAGACTTTTCAAAGCTTTATGGGGTGATTGCACTAACCATAAATTGGTTAATCACTGCATGTTACATATAATTCCAAACAGAAAAACGTTAAATCCCTCTTTCTGGTAAGATGGTTTAAAATCCCCTAATGGTGACATTGACAGCATCAAAATTAAAGACAGAGAGAATTTAGACCCATCAATTATACAAAATTCAAAAGGAATTGCCTGTCAAAAATATTGAATACCTTAACTCTTCAATGCTTAATACTGAACATCGTAATATTACAACATTCAGTATTTTTGAACTTTCACAGAGGAACATGCCACTACTGGTTACCTCTTTACTGGAGGACTGGGCACCTGCAAATATAATTCTGTTGGGAAACCAGCATGAGGATGAGGTTTGTAGTTAACTTCGGAACTGATCTGGTCTTTCCTCAAATCTGGGGCTAGAAAAGAAAATACTGCAATATTAACAGATATACAGTCCAATTCCTTCTTTATAATTCCTCAGAGGTTACAGAAACAAACAAAATACAACAGAACAATCTCTTTCAAAATTTGAGATTAATCAAAACCATTTTGAAGATAATCTGTCACAGGTGGTCAGATCTTAGAATGTGGAGGAAATTTTCTGGGTGTTCTTCTTACCAGAAAATAAGTAATTATGACAATTTTGAAGTCCTGTAGATATGTTTTCAAGATCACCTTAATATTTAATCTGACTAAAGCACATTTTCAAAAGAAGCTTTTACTAAAAGCATGTTTATTGCTTATTATGACATCTAAAGTAATTTAAATTACAAAATAAGAACTATGTATGACTTCTAAAGATTCATATTGTGTTATAATAATTAAATAGAATGAATACTGTAGAGACTGAGGGTGGTCTAGGTTGTTCTGTTGTTTGTGGGTTTTACAGAAATACATCCTTTGAAACAATTCAAACCCTAAAGCAAGACTGTAAGGCTCACAGAGAGACTGGGCAGACAAAGAGCACTGTCACCCATGTGCCCCAAACACACAGCACTGAGTGCCTGGGCCAGCACTACTGCACTCCTCCTCCAGAAGCTCCTTCTTCCCAGGCAAAGAACCATTCCTTGAAAATACACAAGTTCTGAACAAGGCAGCTCCTAGTGAGCTGGAAATAAAGGAAGCATTGAAGTATTCATGTCAACACCACCCAGAATAAAACACTCTCTTGGCAAGTGACAAGCAGCAGTCTATTTGTTTAGACATAGATACTCCAAGTATATGGCAAGTAATGCCATGATTAGCCCATTAATATCAGTCCTGAAGTGGCTCTGAAGCCACTCAAAGAAATGGCTTCTTCTTCTCCTCAGTATTATCATTATTATTATTATTACAATGGCTTATTTTGTCTGTGTACAGACTAGACTCACAACTGCTACACCTATTTCACTTGTTTCCCTAAGTTTAAATATTTAAAGTCTTAGAACTTTAGACTTATGAACATATGACTTAAAACCCCAACAACAGAGCAAAACTAAACTGAAAACTTTGGGTGTTGGTGTTTGGTGATACTCGTTTTGAGGCTCAATATCTGCCCTATTCTTTAGGTGATGTGAGACTAAAGACATGAAATCTTTGACCAAGGACACAGGTAATAGAGGCTAAAGCAGCATATAGCACAGGAGACAAAGCCCCCATATGGCTTTCCTGCAAGTCTTGAGATTAAAAAAAAAAAAAAAAAGTCACAATAAACAATACCACAGCCTTAGAAATCATATTTATGGGAAAATATTCTTACTGAATGAGCCCATAGAAGAGACAAGTATTTAACCTGAAGGTTCGAAACCGCTTGTGTGCCACAGAGCTACCGAACAGTGAGATAACCAACACTGAGATTATATTTCACGCAGAAACACTTCATTCTAGTGCAGACTGGTGATTTTCACTCCAAGCCCAGCTCCCGGAGGACTCCGCAGGCTCCCAGGGCAGTGCCGCAAGCGGCCGGCAGGCGGCAGCAGAGGCCAGCGAGCGGCTCCCTCGGGCACGGCCAGCCGCACCAGGTGCTTTGTGCCTGCGGAATTCCAGCGAACTTAAAAATAGATGTGTTATTTTCCTTTCTGCTGACAGGACAGCCATGCACGGTTAAAACCAGACGCCGGCTCGATTGGGAATTTTGGCTCTACGATCTCTGCAAACCTAAATATGGGACACACAAGCCCTGCTCAGCTGGAGCTTGGCATCCTTATCAATGGCTCGTAAAGAGCTGAGCAATAAATGAAAGATAATCATTGCCTTCTGACATATAAACTGATCTGCTTTTAACATTTACAAACATTCATTTTCACATCTGGGTAGCCAATTCAGATTTTCAAAAGATTAACATCCATTCTACAGCCCACACGTAGGACAGACAAGGTCTTGTCTAGTATCTCCATTTACACATACAGAACATGTGCAAAAATCTGCCAAGTCCAGTTTCTGTTGAGAAAAAAGCTGAACTGAAAATAAATACAAAACCTCTACAAAAACCTCCAACAAAAACTCAACTCCACATTAAATTCAGCTTCCTCTTTATGTGTTTTAGCTGCACATTTCCTGGATTTTTTTTAATATTTCCCAAGTTGTCACTAAAAAAACCAACAACAAAAGTAATACTTTTTGTAACAAATATTGTGGCAAATTCCTCTCTCTTAGTCTAGACATTTTCTGTATTCAGTTGAAATGACAGCCAAACTTATTGGAAGCTTTGGAAATGTGGAACAACAACAATCTCTCAGTCAAGGAAGTAATATGTATGTTATAACTTGCCCAAAATGGAATATTATTTCTAAAAAACAGTGACCAATCTCCTTAAAAAAAAATTCTTATATTCTAGAAACTTTACTTTTGGAGCAATACTCAGTTGCAAAATCTTTCCTATATATTGTTCTTCTATCATTTAAAGACATTCCAGTAAAGCATTTCTTTGTTTCTGTTTCATGGTAAGCAAGCTAAGTAGCTACAAGATTTAGTTCTCCACTCATTTCTTTAAACTTGGCATTCACGTACACTGACTGCACCATAAGGGTAAGAACTGGTTTTCCTTACGTGCAGTTGCATGTTTTGAATTATTACTATAAAGGTACAGTTTTCCTAAGCATGAGCTGTCTTTTTCAGAGTTATGGTTGGTTTGTGGGGTTTTCTGAAGTGACACAACAAGCAAAGGCAATTTGTATTCTTCTTCACACTAACCAGATCTTCAGAATGATTCTAGATTTCAGTTTGAGTTGTCTCATGCTGTTGAACTGAACAATGGGAAAACCATTAAAAACAATGGGAAAACCATCAAAATTAGTAATCTAACTTGCAGAACAGGAGGTTGGTAGTTTTCCCCTCACACTACTCATGTCTCAAGTTCTCTAAACACAATAAAAATTTTGCCTCCTGAGCTCACAAGTTCAAACTTCATAAACGCAAAGTGATTAATATAAATCATGGATACTACATCTGCTTACTCAATATTTACATTTTCCTGCCAAAATCTAACCACACAATTTAGGGATTGGCCTTGTGGGACCTTTGCTTCAGTACTACAGTTATCTACTGCTTACTGCCCGTGTAAGGAGCAGCCATTTGATCTCCCAGTCACTGTGTGATCCAGTGTTTCTATCTTTATAATGTTCTGACAATAAGTTTATTTTTGTAAGTCAGGGACAGAATTCCTCAAGTGCTGAACAGTAGCCTCATTCAGCTCTACTGAAAAACAAGGAGCTGGTAAAGCACTACCAACGGTGGGCATAATTAGAAGTCCAACATTATTTCCATAAGAAGTTTTCCACACAAAAAAAACCACTCAGACATATTTTTTTGGAGTTGCCATGAGAGCCTAACAAAGATTTCTTAATATTCCATTCCCCTCTCAGAAAGGACTGAGCATTTGTTTTTAAAGTCCCATTTTCTGTGAGTCTGTCTGATATTTACCTACCAACCCATGTCTCGTTCAGACTATTCAGAGATGGAAAATAACGTAATACAACTGATACCTGTTGTCCTTGCTAAAGGTGTCCTGACACACTTTTTAGACAACCTAAAAACTGAGTCCAAATAAGTCTTTAACCCCACATACCTGTGAAATTATTAAATCCTTCAGATCTCTTTTCGGTCCATTGATCACTTCCATTAAAAGTATTATTTTCCAAAACTAAGTTAAATACATTCATTTTTTAAAAGAAGCTTTTCGATAATTTGTTACTGAATTAGAATAACTGAATAGGTTGGATCCTATCATCAATTTTTTATGATAACTCTGAGGATCACCTGGAATCACTACACTTTTTTAAGAAAAACGTAGGATGCATGTTGAAAGCTTTAAGAATACTTAAGTATTCTCTCCAGAGAACAGTCCATTGTTTTAACCCACCCATTTCTCATGCCTAAAGAGTATTTTAAGTATTTTTCACTGGTGACTTTTTTCCCTTTTTCCTATCCAACTGTGTTTGATAAGAATGGTATAGTACGGAACTAAAGCAGAATAAATCTCATGCAGAACCAGACCTTTGCATTCCATTAATGGAGTTTGCGACTCATTTTTTTTTGTTTTGGGTCATCAAAATAAGCAAACACCAAATTAGTTCTCTTTCTCCACCAAAAAATAGATTAGAATATGGACAGAAAATGTAGAAGTGGTATGGCAACACCCCCACCCCCCACTTTAAGTCCTAGGAGAAGCTATACTATACATTATTTGAAAAGAAGTATGATATCTATAAAAATCAAATGTTTCCTGAGGAAGTGGCCTCATATTTATTGCCCCTCTTTGTACAAGCACCCTCCCATTGTTTCAGCAACAGCAGATAATGATTTTGGCTGGCCTCAGACTGACCTATAATACTTATATGCCAAGGCATTTATCAACTTTATAAAACCCCAGCAGACATATTAGTATGTAAAAGGAAGTGGACTTCCTTATTACAAGTGTTTCTTCCTGATACTGCTTCATATCTAGGAGGAAAACAAATGGTGCCACAGTCCACCCAGATATCTTAAAAAAAAAAAAAATAAAAGTCTTGCTTAGTATCCTCCAAGGAAGCTCCTAGAAATTTTTTGGGGGAAACCACAGGGAGTGAACCAAACTACCATGTCATTTGTATTAAGTTTTTTTGGGGTTTGGGGGAATAGAAATTCTGGTACATCTACGATAGTTTCTGAAAACTTAATTTTTATATGGGTTCTTACCATGGAAGTTTCTGTTCTGCTCAGGTGCTGAATGTAACACACTGTCAACTTTTTTGGTTGGCAAGTTCTGTTCGCTGTAAAAGAAGCACATATGGGATTACAACACTGAAACTGTGGAACAGACACCACTGGTCATCCAATCCAATTTATTTGTAGGTATCAATATCTTCAGTAAGTGTAACCTGTTAATCAGCATTCCATCTTGTCCATTTTCCTAGTTTGATAATTTGCTATTCGTTAATACTTTGTTTTGATAACAATTATCATTAGAAGTTGTGATTGCCACTTGGTATCTCATTCCTAGAGGTTTTCATTTAATTATTCTTCCCCTCAAACTGGAATAAAACTGGAAGATCACAGCTGCCAACCCAAAAGGAGAGAAAAAAAAATTATCAGAGGATTTACTAAATCTTGCTGGTTTAGATAAGCAGAAAACACGCATGACTAATCCAGATAGGGAGCTGACAAACACCCTGCCAACTCCTACCTTCCACAAGAGTAAGGCAGGGAAGAGATACACAGTGGCAAGAATTCAATTAAAAGAACCCCTCTTATTGACAGGACAGGAAAACAAGAAAAATACTGAAAGAAACATGAAGAACGGAGTTAAAAACAAAACAGTAATTTTTTTCCACTTTCTAGAAGAACTTTCAAATAATTAGTTTATATATTCTTGGGTTTATGAGACAGAGTCTGAAAGGTTAGCAGGAAACTAGTAAGTATTGCCAGCCAGTTGAAATTACCAATCATATAAAGCACTTCTGGAAGTCCCAGGAAGTCGGCTGTATTTTGATAACGTATGTTTTTTTTCTTTATTTGACAAATGTTTAAACAACAGCATAAGCAGCTTCTTAATGAACTATGCTGTTTTAAATTTATCATATTCTCTCTCACAAAATGACACATTTGGGTGTCCCATTACCTCATGGGCATGCTTAAAAATGAGTTTAAGCTGTCAAAACCACTGTTTGAGACACCTGTCAAACACAAAATAAAACCATGAGTTGGAGTAGTGTTATACATAATTATGTCATTAGCCAATAAAAGCCCATCAGGTTTTTGCATAGTGGGATTTTGTACAGTTTGGTGGGAGGGAAAGAGTGGGAGAAAGGGAAGGGAGGTCAAGGCCTTTTCATATCCTATTTGCCATTCTCTTTTCCTGTGAAATAGGTTGCCATGAAAATATATGCCTGAAAATTTGCTCGGATCCATCAAATTAGATCTATCAAAGTGACTAGGCTTGGGCTCCCAGCTGTGCTCTTCCGTTTTATGGATATAAACAAGATCTGAAACAAGAATGAATGGGTTTTAGAAGGATCTACATTCCACATACAGTTTGAGATACACAATACTGAAAACTTCATGTGGAAGGATTATAACTTTATTTCACAGCATCGCAGATTTAAGTTGGAATGGACCTCTTCAGATCATCAAGTCCAGCCAGTTTTAGTAATTTTACACTTTTCAGCAAAGATTTATTTCCAACGGGTCAGTCAATTACCAAGTGATCAGTATGTGTCCGAGGTGATCTAGAAAACTGAATTTCTGCACTGTGACTGGTAACAGCACCCAAGATTCACCTACTGCCATTCCCATCCCCTTTTCAGGGCCTGTCTGTACCAATGTTACAGGTGTGATTTATATGGACACTGTATTTTTTCCATTACAGATGGAAAGTTACACGCAGTCTAAAAATCTCGTAAGAGTGTAGCAACTATTACAAATGAACATACCCTGCCCCTCAGCACAGCTTAGCAGTTCAGGCTCAGTGCCTCAGTGACTGGCTCAGCACCTCCCAAACAGAACCAGAGCGAAGGTAAATTGAACACTTAATTGCCCGCACCCTTATTTCTAGATACACTTTAGCTTTCCACATACCTGACTTCAAGCAAGTTGCAAAGCATGTTTTCCTGGGTGGTTTTGATTTTAAACAACACAAACTTTAGAACAGGTCATTTTTCCATAAATACAACCTATGCAAGCTCGAAGAGCACTAGCATTACCTGCAGGAAGCACTTTCCTTCACAATCTTGGCATCTGCTGTATTGATTCCTTCAATAATAGGAGAGTCTGGATTTGCAGATCCGTTGCTGATATGGTCACTGCTTTCATACCCAGATTCTGTCCTCTGAATTTGCCAGTTATCACCATGGAGTTTTCTCTCTGTAAATCCTTTGCTTTTTTCAGCATTCCCTTTTCCCTCAGAATCCAGTGAACTTCGACTTCCTGTATCCTGTTTTGTCTCATCTTCATATATAGTCATTAAACCCTTCTGCATTTGGTTTTCCTTTGGCCAGTGATTAAAGCTCCGCTCCTTTTCATGCTTAGATTTACTGCTCAGGTTTGCTTTGTGCTTTGGGCTGTGCTGTTTTTTCTCAGTCTCACTGAAAATGCTGTCTACATTCAGTGTCTCTCGCATTGGTTTCCAACCTTTACTCCTGCTCCTGCTGCTGATACTTCCTTTGTCCCTGGAGTCTTGACTGGTGTCCGTATCATAGCCAGTGATGCCATTGGTCCGTGTCCTTGTCACTGGTTTCTCTCCAGCAGGAAAAGGTTCTGTTTTGTTTGATCCAAGCACATGTGCAGAAAGCTTTGCTGGGTGAGGTGCTTGGTTGTCGTGCTTGTAGGGGCCCCTTCCCTGGCTGCTGTAGATCCGCTGATCTGGGCAGTGCCTCAGTCCACTTCCAACCGGAGGAGACCCTGACTTAGCACTGGAACGGTCTTCCCCCAGCAAGTCTTGCAAGAACAAAAAGGAAAAAAAGCTCCATTAAAGTTCTCATTAATATTTCATAGAATGATTTGTGTTGAAATGGCCTTTATTAATCATCCAAGTTCCAACTGCCCTGCCACAGGCAGGGACACCTTCCACCAGACCAGGTTGCTCAGAGCCCCATGCAACCTGGCCTTAGACACTTCCAGGATGGAAGCAATCATTTAACAGATATTGTTACAGTCCTAAAGTCTCTTACAGTATCTCTAAAAATCCAGTATGTATTTCAGAATACTGAAAACTGGGAAACTTTAATCTTACAGTGTGGTCTCTTAAAAGGAGAAAAAAATCTGCACAAGCAGCATTGACACTACAAGTTTTTCAATCAACTGTTCTCTGGTTATATTTTTAAAATGTACCTCTTTGTCTGCCAGACTCTTTCCTTGGTCCTCTGTCTGCATCTTTTCGTAAAGAAGTGAAGTTTTTCATGTCAGCAGCTTTCTGGGCACACTCTCTGGATAAGTCCTTTAGCCTGTCCTTTTGATCACTGTATCCTAACTTGGCTGCAAAAAATACTTCTTGTCAAACACCATTACTCAAAAGTCATTCATCACCAAAACACATATTTGGACTGTAAGATTTAGTTTTTAGTGTTAGGACTACTTAAACAGACTAAATGAATTATTTAACACAGATTAAGACCGTGAGATTTCTTTCCAACCATAAGATCAAGTCCATTAACACACAGGACTACAAATAATGCTGATACCACGTGAGTACTGCTGGGGAAAAGCACTCCTCAAGTAGCCAGTGATCCACAGAGCCACACCTCAGCCTCAAATCACTAATGTGCCTTTTAATCAACCACATTACTGGAAAGCTTGACAATGTTTGAGAAATGGAACAAGGCCTTGAGAGCCACTTTAGTTAAAGAATAACAAGGGTAGTAAATATTCTGCATTTACAGTTCTCTGGAAAAGTTAGCGTTCCATGGCAGATATTCAGATATTACTTAAACATTGAATGAATCTTTGAATAACAACTAAGTCAATGACGGAATTCTTCCCTTAGTCCTGAGGTTAGAACCCACCTGAAATGCTATCAATTGAAATATTTTGTAATAAGACATACCCCGTTCAGTGTTTTGGAGGTGGGAGTAGGGAATACATACCTGGACCTCTACCACCACTTGCTTGAATATGGCTTCTGCTGAATGCTGGATTATCTGGCTGAAGTTTTTTATTACTCCTTTGATTAGTGGAGTCTCCAATTCCATTCTCTTTCACATGATCTGATCTAGCAGCAGAATGCTTTTCAAATCCTGTGAAACAACATATTTATCTTTAGAAATAAAAGGCTTCCTTATTTAAATTTCCAATATCTAAATTAAAAAAAAAAAAAAAAAAAAAGAAAGCTTTTTAATTGTGGATTAAAAAGCCAGAAGAGAAACATCACCAGAAACCACACTACATTTCAATATACTAGGCAATAGGGTTCTGTAATATTTTATATAATGCCGCATTTATAGTGGTAGCCTGCAGTGAAACGGGGTTCTCAATTCTTTGCTCCCTGAAGTAATCTATGTTCTATTGCTACACATGATGGGAACACTAACAAGTCAAATTCAATTTGGCTTTTATTTAAGTTACTTGTAAATTATGCTCAGTATTAAATTTAAAAAGCCAACCCAAGACAGCGGTACAAACTACAGAACCAAAAGACTGGATTCTTACATACCGAGGCCTGTTATATATGAATGTGAGAGAAAAAAGGTTTCCTGAAGCTCCTTCTGATTTTTCCCAAAATTCTGAACTGTGCTCTGTGTGTATATATATAAAAATATACAAACACACATGCTCCAAATCTCAGTATGTGCAGGAAGCTTAAGTAAAGTTTCCTTTAATGTAATTTATAAAAGGTATTTTGAATGTTTCAATACACACGTAAGAACACCCACATATACAAGTAGTCTACAATTTTCTTCTGAAATTAATGAAGTTCTGAGTGGTTACAAACAATCTACAATAGAAGATCTTTTTTTCCCATTACCCAATAGTCTTAATTTGTATCCCCTTATTAACAGGTCTAATACTGAGCATACACACTAATTTCTTTTGTGACTCTTTAGATAATGATTGATAAAAATATTTCAGAACAAAGCAGCCAATCCATTTTTTCTCCTTTATAATCCCCGTTTCAGAAATACAGCTGACACTGTTATTAAAAAAATAAGATACATATAATTACCCAGGTCTTCCCCATTTCCTCCTGCTGCCTTGCATTGAGACCAGTGAATAATCTGCTTTGGTGCATCTTCTGGAGACACAGCTGTGCCATCTGGGTTAGCATAAAATAGCAGCAATGGCTGGAAGTGACACCGAATGCACCTGGACACCACATCTTTCCATTTTGTTCCAATCTAAGAAAAAAACCAGCAAACTAAAACCCCAGAACTTTATCAACAGTGCTGAACCCAAATATGGAAAGAGTAATTCATTAAGCAAGTGACACCAAATGCCTAATTCCAAATGTACATGAAGATACAACATTTTAGCACAGTGGTTTACAGAAATTGCAACAAAAAGATAGAACTAGTTCTACATGGGCTAACAATCAGATCATCACTCCTATGGATACAGCTGGCAGTATCTTCCTTTCTTTAAAAGAAGTACAAATTCAACAATAGACAAGTGCATGAGCATTCTGAAACACTCAGCATTTGTACGGCACAGCCATAAAGCACTGAAATAAATTCTAAAGGTCATTTTAAAAAAACTGACTTACGAAACTGAAGGTTTGTTAAAATAAGAAAGTTGATTTGACTTTCTTCAACATTGGTGTCAGAAGAATGCTCTCCAGAAAAGATCCCAAAATTTGGTAGGAGTACAGCCAATATTTACCTCTTTTACATTAGCATCATCAAACAGCACCCATTTGCAGCTCTTGGTGTGAAAGGCAAAGGCACAGTAATGTCGGCTCGTGTAGCAAATCATTCCCACTAGAAAAAGCTCACTGTTTTTGGCATTTTCATCTGTAACCCTATAAAACAGCTGTAAAAATGATTACATATTTTAAAACGTGTAAAACACAGCCTCAATTTCCTGACCTACTACTGGCATTTCACCAAGGCAGCTGGTATTTAATGTCCTGTTGTATTACACAATTTTTCCTGAGTATAAATACTGATTTTTGCACTTGCTACATCTATTTTAACTTTTTTTTTTTTTTTGCATACTTGAAAGAGTAAAATATTCATGCTCTGGAATAATTCCACAGTGTCAAACTGAAAATGATATTCCTAGATTTTCAACCAGGAAGTCTCCTACATTAATCATCGTACTTAAGGACAAAACACTTCCAATGGCACTTTTTCCTCTCAGAGAAACTACATTAAGCAGCACATCATAAAGAACAGTAAAAGTAGAAAAACTTTATATAAACATATAAACTTTTTATAAAGTTAAGTTGTGCTTATAAAAAATACATATGAATATTTCTATTTTGTATACATTCTCATATACGTAAAAGAAAAAGTAAAATTAAATTCTAGAAAAAGCAAAAAGTAAGCTTTAGGTCAGATACCCCCGGAAGATAAAGCTGTGTTGCCAGATTCCGCATAACCTCTTCTGTCAGATCAGAGTGTTCTGAATCCCAGACTAAACCGATGGTTACAATCTCAGGACAATTCATAAGAACACGACGAATTTTTATTTTTTGACCACAATTACTCTAGAAAAAAGGAAACAAAAACCATGATGGGAGGGAAAACAAAAGTGTTTAAAAACTGGATGTCCAAAGGTGAGTCACTACACAAGAATTAGTTCAACAAAACAACTCTGCAATGTCTTTAATTCCAAAATTTAGTTACGGTGTTTGTTTCTAACAATTTAAGGATAACATTCTTCATCATAAAAACACTTTGATGAAGACTACAGCTTAACTTCTAATCACCACCTTAAAGCAGAAATCTCTATAACTGGAGCAATAAAATATAACTTCAAGGGCTTTGTTCACCCTAAGCTTGCTGCTCTGAAACAGCAACACGTAACCCTGCTTTTAGAGGAATACTTCTAGCCTGATTTAATATCCTAAAAATTTCGCCTTTGTATCCTAAAGTAATGTAACATTTTTGTTTACTTACAGGACACTTTCTGTAGTCATCAGCAGTATTTGCTGCCTGCAGCAATTCTGCAAACATTTCCGGCTTGAGACGTTCATGTCTCTCCATCATTTTTTCTACTTCATTACTGCAAAAAGTAAATTGCATAACTATGGGTCTCCCTTCTAAAGAGTAACAGGTTTCAGTCAACTCTCAATTAACTATGTTGTATAACTAAAAAGAAAACACACAGTGGTAAAACAGTAGTGATACAAACGTTTTTGTCGAGCTCTCTCTACATCTTGCTTTTGAAATCCAAATGCTATTTTTGGACAGTATCTCAAAAATGTGTTGCAACAAAAAGAATACACATTCATTTTTAGCGCTTAAAAGCCTTCTCTGGCATGCTTTGCATAATATTAGAAGGGTGTACATAGAAAAGTAAGTAACAAGAATAAAGCTCTTACCACAGGGCTGTGGTGGAAATGTAACGCACAAATTCCGTAAAAGGCAACGGATCTGATGATGCTCCACAACTGCGACACACACACTACAAAAATAAAAATACTTTGGATTTTATTTACTCAGGACAGAGAAAACAAGGTATTTGTTAAAGCAATCAAATGAAGGTCTGACCTGCTCATACAGCGTCATAGCAAACTTCTGGTGAGAAATACAGGATTTTGAAGTGCACATATCTGTTTCACTGTTTGGCACTAAGTGAAAATGAATCCTCTCAAGGATATTTTCCTAAAAAGAAATAATAATAGAAATGTAAACTGAACTGATGAAGTCAAAACACACAAGGAACACTACAATTTAATACTCCAACTACGCCCCTTGGCTCCCTATGACTGCAATGAGTTTGTCCCCTGAATCAGCAAGGCCATTTTTTCCTTTTGCCAAAAATACCAGAGGTAATGGGAAGAAGTGAATCTATTCAGGTAGATCAGACAGATGATTAGTTCAGGAGTCCAAATGCATTTTGCATAGATGGAGCAGTGATAAGAGGCTCTCTTTCATGACTGCAAGATCTCAAACAGCCTCTTTCAGGAGTTCTCCACTGGATTTTCCTACGTATGTGAAGAAAAAATCTAGCAGGTAACAATTAATTTGGGGATAGTCCCAAAGGATGTCCAAAGCTGAAAGGAACCAAAGCAGCACTCGTATTTTCTGCCCCTCAGATCTGTGTCTGAAGGTTAATACTGGAGGTGTTCAAGGCGAACATTTTCATTGTCTAACACAGGACCTCTTAGGAAGGTCCCTTTACCAGAGTTCCATGCCATCTCAAGTTACCTTTAAAGGCCACAATCCGTGGCTTATGTCTTCCAATAAGACACTTCACTGAAGCAGAAGGTAACTACAGCAAGATCTTAAAGTACTCATTCACTCTTGGGTAAGAAAATAGAAATCTCTTCTGCAGCAAAATTCAGCAATGAGCTGGCCAGTTGTAACACACTGTATCTCAACAGCCAGTGATTCAATACTTGGAGGAACAGACTATATATTCAAATCCATAGGTGCTTCTCCTGATAACCTTTCTCTCCATCACAACACTTCTAGTAGTGATTCAGAGTTCACCATCCTCACCAACCTCCTGCTCTGCCTGAGCTACAGAGTTAAGGGAGGAAAACATGGAACAAATGCAAGGGTCCTCCATCTCCCTTACCTGACACTTACTCCATGTGTCTATTGCCCTAAATTGGCACAAAGAAACTCAGCAGGATTATATTATTTGAATCCTACCCATGAGCCTGGAACGACCAAACCCACTAAACGAACATATTTCTACTCAACTCTCACAAAGAACACTTACAAAGCACTCTGCTGCATCATCCATGAATCCCAGCTGGAAACGCTGCTCATCCTTGAAGCTTTCTGCGAGGGCATGTCTCATGTTATCTGACGGGAGGGCTTTTTCTCGACTGTGTTGGAACTGTGAAAAGATTGCCTAGGAAGAAATGTAATGATTACTTAGCTTCATTAGTCACTTGGCTAGACATCGTGGTTCTATACAAATACATAATTTCTTGCATAAATATGTAAAATATTTATATTTATAATGCTTACAGACCCATATACCTTTCATAATTACTGTTTTTTCTTCAAATTACTATGCTTCTGTGTTTTGCTACTGATTCCTCTATAAGAAGTTATTGTACCAAACTGAACACTGAACCTGTAGAACAACAACATACAGGATATAAAACTACCAGTGATTGACTTGTGCTCCCAGAAGAAACACAAGCCCTGTTCTGTATATAACTATATAGCTTTTTTAATTTGGCCACTGGAATAGCAGTTCATCCATATGTATCTCATGTTTACAGAGGTGTGTATTTCTTAGGGCATAATGTAATACCATTCATGATTCACTATATAATGTAATATTTACTACTTAGGAGGGGAGTATATTTTTATTAAAATTATGGATATGCAAAACCTCCCATAAACAAGATAGAATGCCGATAATCCTTGCTATGAAACTAGCTCAGTGCTGAATCAGTGCACATAAAACAAGAGGAAAGGTCAATATCTGCAGTTCTGGAACATGATAATAAATTGCACTTGGTTTTTAATTCATTTCCCAGAAGAGAGAGTTGGCTGCTACTTTTCTTTTTGGCAGAAATACCCATCCAAGTGAGCTCATGATTTAGCAAGTAAGGGAGGTTGATTCTGAAAAGAACTGAAAGTTAAAAGCTATTAAATGAATTACAGATTTGCAGATATTTAAAGGTGTATTCCCAAGTCAAGAATTCTAAGTCAAACTTTAAGGAGAGCTGAAGAGACTAAAGACAAAGCAAGTCAGGAGAAGCCATGTAAAATATAAATAAGAATATGCATTCTTCACATAGACTTCCTGTGGTTAAAATCTGTTAGATAGAAAGCAAAGATATAACAGATAAGCAAAGTTTCAGTGCTAACAAAAAGTAGTGTTTTAACCATGATGCATTCCAGGGGGTCTCTCAAATATTTGATCTTCCCTCTCAAAACAAAAAGCATGGACTACGGACAAAAATTCAGCCACTATCTCCATGTAAACATTCAAAATGAAGTTTTTAACAGCTCTGCTTTGAAAACATTTATCCCTTCCCATTTTGGCTGCTAGGTCATTTTTTGGTATGAAACATAGCTTTATATGTCCTGCTAAAAAAAAAAAAACAAAAACCAAACCAGTACAGATAAGCAGTTATGCACATAGGTATGCTCAGTTTAGTGGCCTGCATAGTCAAAGTCCCAGAATTTATTAGCTGTGCTTTTAGTTTATAGGAGAGGCTGACACAGATAAAATATCCTTCATTGTTGAACAGGTAAGAAGGGTTAAAATAGCCCAAGACCACCAAAAAAACGCAACCCAGCCAAAAAAACCCACCCAAGTCACAAACAAGTCACTGTTTATCTTCATCCAGTGTATATATTGCATGGAAATGAAAACGTTCAAGATTCTGAACACAGAACAAACAGAATTACTCAACCAGCACCTCTAAAGAGCCAAGAAAGCAAAAGCAGTGGAGTACAGAACAGCTGGGGACAGATACTTCCAAATGAATTAACTACTCTTTTTTGAGGTCAGTACATGGAATTAAAGATCACAACTACACAGTTAAAAAAAATCCCACTCTAACCAACTCCAGGATAGGCAGAAACACCACTTTGTATCAGTACTCTTGGGAGTACAGCATTCATTCTACCAAAATGGGAAGATGTCAGCCCAGACAATGAAAGACATCCAGGCACAGTGAGCCATTGGGGTAAATTACACAAGATGCATCAGGGGAGTAACGAATCCCTCAAAAACAGATACTTGAACAAATAAGAAAATCCCAACGTTCTAAGTTACAGCAGCCTCGTGAAGCAGCTGAAGGTAGTGTATGGCTTTGGAAGGTGACTTAAAGTGATGCAAAACCTAAAGTAAAGCTGTCACCCTAAAACAGAAACAAGATTTAATCTGAAAACTCTTGGTATGCCCAAGCTATGGGTCAGCACTTTTTGTACTGAGAAAATCAAGTGCTTGGCACACAAAACCACCCTTATGCATTTTTTCATTAGGAATTTTATCACTTATCAGACGGTAATATAATTATTGTAAAGAAAAAAACACACATATATTCAAACACTGTGGGAAAGACCAAAAGCAGACGTATGCAAATAAAAGAGGAATATCTCCAAGAGGCAGCTAGAAATTTTAAAAGACAACATAACTCATTTGAACTGACAGAAGTTTTATGTTTAAGCAGACTAGAATTAGGGTACTGTAAAATTTCTTCTTTAAATACAAGAACATATTTCTGTTACAAACACCTGTTAAAAACTACCTTAAATTTAAATTGCTCGTTTACACAAGAATTCCTCAGTCACCCAGGAATAGGTATGATACAGACACAAATCAAAAAATAATGATTTAAATTATTTTTCCCTCATTTTGAAATATGGTTCTTCCAGAATTTTTTATTTACCTTTAAAGCACAAAATATGCAGGCATCTCCTTGACACACGTGTCCAGTTAAACCTCTTAAACTTCGTCGAAATATGTCAAGTTGCCATAATACCTACAAAAATAAAGAAAAAATAAGTCATCAGTTCTGAAGGTTCTTCGTTTAACACAACATACAGTAGATTTTAATTGTTTTCTAATTTCACATCACATACAACTTAAGTACCAATACTGCTGCAAGAATTCTGGTTTTTTTCTGTTAGTTTGGTAAATTGAGGAGGCAGAAATGAAAGCTTTACATTCACCATTTAAGATTCAGATCTGTCTTTTAAATTTTGAAACAATGTAAAGAAAGAAAGAGCTGAAGTACTCTCAAGGAAACAAGCAGCAAAGCTAAACTCTGTACAGGGATTGTAGCAGTTTTCTTAAAGCTCTACATAAGAGTTATGTCTATACTACATTCTTATGGCCTCTTACTAAAATGATTGCTGAACTACATTTGTTTTTCCATAGATCAAAATAATCCTGGTGCTTAAACAGGTATGTTTCTACCTCTTATTTGTGTAAATACCCTGCAAAAAGGTAGTAACAGCTTGGCTACACTACACTGCTTTCAATATCTAACGTCTTGGGTACATACAAAGTAGTTCAGAAAGTTGTCCATGGAAAAAATAAAAATACAACCCCTAAAAATGAGTTGTCAAGAGGCACAGTAAGACAACAGCTGCAAATCCCGGGGGGAGAAGATATTCCTATCTATAAATACAAAAGCTAAAATGAATTAGGATGTATTGGAAAATGAAAGTCCAAAGCTCAGTACTGAAGGTTGAGCACAGGTTAAAAAAAAAAGAAACACATTCCTCCTTGTAAAAGGGCAGTCACCAACCATCTGCCACCGTTTGATAAACAGCACTGGGTTGTGAAGTTGTAGGATTGTCTGAAACTAGAACTAAAAATTACTTAGGGCTTCATTTTAGGGCACCTAAGTGAAAATAGCAGAACTGCATGAGAATATTAGGTCATGCTACTCCCACTGCATGCAAAACAGCAAATACTCTACTAAAACTACAGTACATTTTTAATTTAAATACATATATATAGATACCATACACACCACATAGCTATACCTTTCATATCTCCTAGGTTTAAATCTGTGCCATTTTAAAGTCATCCAATTTTTAGGAAGTCTACGCCTCTATTAAGCCCTCTGCCAGTTTGAGAAGTAATTCTGTACAATTTAAAAACATTCAGGTCCAAAATCTGAGCACTACAAAAACTACCTTGTTATAAAGAGAATTCCAAGTCATGTTTCTTTGGTAGCAAGTGTATCTCCTACTCTAATTCCACAAATCTTTCCTAAGATTAGAATCAAAGCTCTCACTATATGTGCATGTTCTGATATACCCCAGTATCATAGGTTCAGGTGCTAATTCTGAGAAAATGATATTTTAATAAAAATAGTGTCCTATTCAATACAAGTAGTAATGGTTGCCCCACACAAAAAAAAGTCATGTAAATTTTTGCTATGTTTGACAGAAATGCTACTTCTAAAATTCAAGCAGAAAGTTTTAAAGTTTTGACTCCTACATTTTCAAATACAAAAGGGAAGTTTTTCAGATATTCCTGATACATGCAAATAAAATTCTGTGCAAAATTAAGTATTTAATACTCTCAATTCCTTAAAATTAAATGCTTAATAAAATTACCTTCACACAGTGTCTTCTTCCTACAATTGCCATTTTTGTTTCCCCCACACACTTTGGAAAGTCTGTTCAAAAAATGTTTAATAGATGAAGTCTTCTCTTACCTGAACAGCACTATTAAGAAAGCAGCTGTTTTGTCCAGGTTCGTTTAATAAGCCTTTTGTAGGGGCCAGGGACAGGATACTTCCAGGCTGATAAACTTTTCCAAGGTTACCCCCAGGTTTTCTTAGGAATTTCACCCATGCCATTATTTTTTAGAGTTTATAATCGCAATGTTCACGCTTAAATATTTAAGGATATGATGGGTGCAAGGCAAAGAAGGTGGTTCTACAATAATATTTCTAAAGTCATGCCATTCCATTCAACTCTGTGCAGTAGTAACCATCCACGGACTTAAGTCCACTCTCCATGAGCAGCTGTCAGCCATCCATCAGGATCAGTCTCCCAGTAAAAATAAGCTGAAGAAAGTTTTTAACCCTCAGTCTTAAAAAAAAAAAGATAAATAAAGGTGTCCAGTTTAACGTTAAAACATGTTAAAAGTCATTAGAATAAAAGTTCTTATTAAGCACGTTGCACAGTAACTGACTTCCTCCAGGGATATCAATAAAGTATTACTATAAATCATTAGTTGTATTATATTGAATGTTATATATATATATCACTGAACTGGAAAGTTCTTTTCAGGTGTTATACTCCTGTTCTCTCATTTTGTTCCATGTTCTTTTTACTTCTAACTGTAACCCATGAAATATATTCCAGTTTAGAAGACTCCATGTTTATTTCATTCTCTTTCCAGTGAACCTGAAATAAGAAAAAACAGAAAGTATTAAAAGAAAAATCAAAAATGCTAAAGACCTAAATTAGAAAAGAGATCATGGCTAAAACAACCTCTAAATCTAAAGGCAGATGAAATAGCCAGGAAAGATGAGAAGAAAAAATCACCACCTAAAAATTGTTTCTAAAGTGGAAAAATTAAGTTATTTTATCTATCATAATTTATTATCTTCTAAGTTTTTATACATCTCTAAAGACCAAAATAAAATTGCTGTAAAGGTTCTCCTAATAATCTGCAACAGCTTATAAAAAGATCATATAATACACAAGATATTCAATCTTTAAATCTCCAAGTCTGCTAAAAACATGACCAAGAAACAAATACTTTTATTCAACACTCGAAAACCTAAGTTGGTTTTGATTTCAGTTCTATAGACGGATTGTCAGCTAGTACTCAGCTTTCAGAAGTTTGTTCTACCTACTAAACACTACATAAATATGTCATTAACCTGGCTGCATTCTCAAAGCAACCAGAAAAACAGTGCTAACAGCAAAGCAAGAACATTCTGGCTGCTGCCCTAATAACCAATTCCAAGATTTTCAAACTTCAACAATAAGGGTTATTTCTCCAGTTCTTGAAGGAGCATGTTTAAAGTTAAATGACTCAATTTTCAGAACATCCCCACAACCACATGTAAATCCCAAGCAGTGATCCTCTCACAACAATGGATTATTTTGCCAGTTTGGCATTACTACATCACCCACACAAACATTTGAAGGAATGGCACAGAAGAGAATGAATTTAAATAAATCAAAGTAATTAGGGTTGCATATGTGGGAAAGAAAGAAAGAAAGAAAAAAAAAAAAGGGTGAAATTTGGGCCTCGTTTCAACTGTGAGATTCATCTTAGATTTCACAAGCATGTGAGATACTGAAGACATATCAATATACTTCAAAACCTGCAGCTTCTCACTACAATTTTTTCTACTGTGTAAACCTTCCAAGATTGATGAGGAGCATTAAAAAACAAAAAAAGAATTGTGTAGTTGGAATACTGTATAAACTGGAAGAGAACTTTGCTCAGCTCAGAACAAGAAACGCCACATTCACAGAAAACCATTCTACAGCTCTTTAACACAGTACAGCTGGGCTATGTTGCTTTCAAAAACACCTGCAGGAAGTCTTGCACCCCTAAAACCAGTCCCCTTTATTTAAGAGAAATATTGGTACTTGCTTGTGTTTAAAAATAAAATCAATAACTGGAACCTAACCAAAACTCTCTTTTGCCCCATGAATAATCAGATGAGTTCTGTTTGTTTACTGATGTTCCTGTATCTCACCCGTAAGTAATTTGATTTAATAATACTGGAGATAGTAAGTGCGATTTGTGGCAGCACTGAGCAAGAAGTCTGAAATCTAACTGGAAACTGACCTTGACAGAACATCATGTAACAATTTTGTTTTCTTTATATTCACTTCAATAAACCCAGAAAGAGGAAATGAAAAGAGACTGTAGCTGGAAATGTGTATCAGTTTCAGATCTTATTAGAAATGCACATGTTGTTTTGGAAACAAGAGTTCATCCGGAACAATTTAAGATAATGACAAAGAGCATTCATTTACTAAGAACTTAGAGGAAGTAATTTTCTCTTGCATTTCAGGGATGCCCTAGAACTAACACTCCATGCACCAAGCATTTAGCTGTTAGGCTAGGTCTCAGGAAAAGTTATAATGATTCCCTGCAAGAATTTAATTAAAAAATGTTTCTGGATTAGCTCTGTGTTACTGTCCCATTGCATTAAAATGCTTCCTGTTTAATTTCACGTCCACAAAGTCGTTAGTACAAATAATTCCATCTATCACACAATCTTAATCTAATAAATTACAGAACACATTCGTTGCACAGTTTTCATACGTAGAAGTTCCACTGCACCTTTTTTCTCCACTGCATCAAATACTAAGGTGCATGGCTTCTCCTTCATTAGTAAGAGGGGCACTGTAGATGAGCCTTCCAATGGTGCCATAAGCAATGGGATTAATTTGTCATCACAGCCTCTCCCTAAGGTGACAAAGTCTATAGTAGCATCTTGTTTTGAAATTTACATTGTACAAATATCTCAGTTTTGATTTGAAAAAAACCCCAAAACAGCAAGAATATTATTCCTCTGCTGACAAGCCTACCCCCATCACAGATGGTTCCATAAACCAGAGAAGTGCTGCTGCTGATTCAGTTTTGCCTGCTTCACCTCCCACGAGTTTGGTCGAACTTTTAGGTGACTGGGACTTGGACCAGACTCCCATAGCCTAAATTCAAGTCAATAGCATTATAATTAGGACCTGAAGACTTCTTCCTTGTCTGTGGTAAGCCAGTGTTGCTAAGGGCACTGAAGCATTTATTAACCAGCAGGGTTTACCAGTTCTTTTTAAGTTCTTGGCTTGACAAAGGTGTGAGTGGCAGAGTACAGAGCATCAGTCAGTTGCGGATGCCCCATCCCCGGAAGGGTTCAAGGCCAGGTTGGATGGTGCTCTGAGCAACCTGGTCTAGTAAAAGGTGTCCCTCCCCATGGCACAGGGTTTGGACCACGATGATCTTTAAGGTCCCTTCCAACCCAAGCCATTTTGTGACTGAACCATACTGAGTCTTCAATAAGTGCAATCTTTTAGGAAAAGAGTTATTTCACACAGGGTTACTGACATGCTACAGAAGATTTTTAGCAGCTGAGAGTTAAAGGAATACTCTTGCCCTTCAGACTACAGGAATTGATTTTGGACAACTGTTCTCAGTTGTCTCAAAGACACTAAACAAGGGATATAAGCTCTCAAACCAATGTCTATTTACCAGCCTAACTCCTTCTACCTTGCCCAATTTCAGTCACTGTTCTTCAGTCACGAGTAATCTCATCAAGCACTTGGCTACCCTTAGTCGTGCAGCCTTACAAGACAAAATACATGCCTGTCAAAAATTTCTGGCACTTGCCTTTACAGCTTTCAGAACAACAAACCCACTTGTCAGCAGAACTGCACGTTATCACCTGTTTGGTTGGTACACCCCAGCACGTAACTGCGGCTGGCACAGACTCCTCAGTGTAAGAAGCAGTGTCACTGACGGAGCTTAGGAATCAGTGTAGGAGATATTTTGCCTAAACAATCACTTTCTACAAGCACATTTGGGTTTAAGCATCTTTGATATCCATTTAGATAAAACTGATGAGATAAACAGTTGGCTCTGTGAACACTGGAACTACCAATGCCTGGGCTCCTGATAATTTTCTGTCTCATGGCTGAGTTCTTGCAGTTTTCTCCCCATTTGGGGCATAAGCCAACTTTGCTCCCCACATCATCTTACAAGGTCTCCCTTCCAGCCAGCTGCCTCTTTTCATGCACTTTCTAAGTACATAATCATCTTTGAGGCTTCTATCCCTTCTGTCAAATTGAGTGGAAACCAGCCAATAAGTTCAAAAGTTGTTGACTGCTTCTATCCCTGAAATTTGGCTGAAGAATAGTTATTTACATCTTCTCAGCTTCACTTTGCAACTGCTCACAGTGTGTTGCACAAATTAGTAATGGCAAACCTTTCTCATGCCCAGTGCTGGGGTTACTTTTAAACCACACAGCTTTTTGCTTCTGCTTGCAGTTCATGCCTCTGTGCTGAGCCTGGCAACCCCACCCAACAGTCTGACAATTCTGGAAAATCAATTCCTAAACTGATGTAACTTAGGAATTTAGACACAAGACAACAAAAATTGTGAAGGAACAGTGTTGAAATATATTATGAGAGAATAAAGCTATGATGGGAAACCACTAAAGATCTCTGCAACTAGCCAATATTATTAGGACTGGTGTTACTGTCTCCTCCTTAACAGAGTGAAATTCATCAAAAATTCAACAACTTGCAACTGCAAGAATTTGAGTGTTTTCCTCAGCTCAAAAGGTTGTCATTTAAAATTGCCAATTTTTGTCAACAGAACAAAAATCTGATTTGTATTGTGACAGTGCTGGAGGTTGTAATGATTTTTCCCTACATTTAAAAAAAGAAATAAATAAACAGTGAAGCTGCTTTAAAAATGTAGAAAAAGACCAAAATTCGAAAGGAGTGATCTCTTACGCCCACCTCAATGAGGCTGAATCTTAATTTGTTTGGTCCCTGCACAGATCCTGTCCCCTTCCACCTTTAGGCCCCCATTAAATATATTTGTCAACA
Source organism: Corvus moneduloides (assembly GCF_009650955.1). Lineage (NCBI taxonomy): Eukaryota > Metazoa > Chordata > Aves > Passeriformes > Corvidae > Corvus > Corvus moneduloides. The sequence goes on from NC_045480.1 coordinate 70,307,881, forward strand.
GATTTCATGCACCATAAGATACATGTACACTTTTAGTAGCCACCAGTCTCTGTCTTTGGAAATCATGCTATTCACTTCAAAAGCTGTCACAGAAATATGTTTACAGGAATGCAAATTCTCACTATTTTAAACATCAGAGAGGGAGAAAACTTCATTAATAGCACTTACTTGCAGCACACCCAAGATGAAATGAGCAACACTACAAGAAAAGGCCAATACCAGTAGTATATGATCACTGGCTGGTATTGGTCTGACACATTCTTTCTCCTTTGGTTACTGACTCAAAAGTCCCCAAGACAGCAAAGGAATATTTGATGGTATCTCCTCTAGAAATTCTTCCAAACAATCCCTGAAGATTTTAAACCCAGACCTTTTCTATTTGCAAGATTCTATTGTCTCTTCTCGAGCCCTTGCCTATTTAGCTGTCCCTCCTATGCCAAACCACTGCTCCTGCACGTCACACTTCTCTGTATCCTTCCAGGACAGAGAACCAGAAGCATAGATGCTATCCCAGATGGCTTTTGTATAAGTGCACAGTTTTTTCTTTAAGCTGTTCCAATAAAAACTTTCCTGTTTGCATCAAAACCAAAACAACAGGTTCACAGCTCAGCCTCCCTCATCTGTTAAAAGAGAAACCGACTTCAGAAATAGCTACGATGGGAACTCTGAGTAAAGATCTTAAAGAACACAAATTCCCGGCCCAGGACACGGGCCAGCATTTACAGTGAATCATCACACAGACACTACGGAGAAGATTTTTATTTCTTCATCTTCCTACAGCTTTACACGTGATTTTTTCAAAGACTACAATGTACTCTTTCCTGAGCCTCAGAAAGATAGAACGTATCTTTACAGTGATAATTTTCACACTTGCCCTTTTATCTCTGATTAATTGCCTTGCCTTTCAGCTGTTTGATCATTAACAGAAGTGCAAAATACCAAGTTCTGCTCTTTCTTGAAAAGCTTTCTGATTTCTTAAGTCACCGGGAAAAAACGACATAACTGAGTTACAAGGAATGGTAACATGAGCATCATCTTTAAACCCACGCATATTTTATAGGCTTGACCAAAAAAAGAGAATGTTTTAACGTCTGAATCACTACACTTCATGTATTTCTTCATGAACGAATCCTGTACAAGCCTTCCTACAAACATTTCACTCAGCCTACACATCTACAATCCTGATCCAGCCTCAACCCATCATCACTTAACCTGGCCCCAACAAACTCCAACTTGTTTCTGCTTAAATCATGAAGTTTCTGAAGAATTCTGTGCATGGGTTTTGCTCCCATCACTACACCCCTCAGTGACTAAACTGTTTTACTCTATCAAGAGGCATTGACCAAGAAAAAAAACCCAAGTGCTGCTACCGATACCTTGGAACGCGGAGTAACCAAAACATATGATAGTGCCAATACCCTGTCGCACACCCAAATGATTTTGTCAGTAGCACATCATGCACACTGTATGGCCAAAAAATATTCTGCACTAATAAGGCTTGATATGTAAGTCAAGTGCATATTTTTTGTGTTTTTACTGTCAACATACCACGGGTCAAGAATAATAACTTTTTATACAAGTAATTTGATGCTTAAAAAAAATAACCAGTAAATACCTCTTACTTTATAACAATTTGTTAGGGCAAGAAGGGATTATTTACCATTTGACAAGGCTAATTTATAGTCAGATTATAACATGAGGTCTCACTATTTTGACACCAAAAAACACCCATTCATTCTATAAGAAAAGAGCAGGTAATCATAAAATCAGTCAAGGGATTTTCCATTGCCTTGGGGTGGAAGGGGATACTGCATCATCAATCAGGCATAATACTGTTTGCACGATTAAGTTGTTGTTCTTAAAATAATGCTAGTAGCTTCAAAGTTAAGAAAGCTTAAGTGGTTTGGTGGTTTTGGTGGGAGATTGCATGTGCAAAATAAAGCACTAAGTAGAGATATGTAAAACTCACACTTATTCCGGGAAGGGAAAAAAATCCACATTGAGACAACAAGTCATGGTTCCTCTGAAAAGCTATTTTTGAAATATTTGCATTGAAAACCGAAGTAAGGGATATAGGTAAACTTAGACCAGATGCTAAGCAGGTGATTTGCATACACTTACATACATCTACCCACACGCCTCTGAAACTCCATCTGTACGAACACACAGCAAACAACTCTGCCTCCAAAACGCTGCAAACTGATTAAATTTCAAACAAACCTGTACAAACTACCTGTACTGGCATTTCCTGTTCCAGACAGCCTCTGGAAACACAGCTGGAGAGCTCGCTGGTGGGCATGGAACGGGCGCGTTGAACATTAACCGCGCACCCCGGCTCGCTCGGAGCCCTCACCGCCGCTCGCGGGGTCCCCGCTCCAGCTCCGCGCCCCTCCGCTTACACAACGCGCGGGGGCAAAGCTGCCCGCGGCCCCGGAGCTGCCGCTGACCCCCACCCACGCAGCCCCGGCGGGGATTTAACTCCAGCCGGGAGGAGGTGGCGGTCCCGTCCCCCGGCGCTCCGTCCCCACCTCGACACTGCGGCCGCCTCCCCCGCCGGCACCGCGGCCACAACCGTGCCCAATCCCCAGCCCGAGCCAACCTCTGCCCACTGCAATTTACACCCTGCCCGACCCGCCGCTCAGCCCCTATCCCACCCCCGGCTCAGTCCCCGCAGACCCCCGGCTCACCCGGCGGCTCCTCGCGCAGCTCCTCTCCCGCCCCCTCCCGGCGGCAACTCCAGGCGCGGCCCCGCCCTCACGGCAACTTTTGCTTCCCCCGCTTCCCGCTCCTCCTTCGCGCTCCCCTCCCCGGCCCGGCACCGTCGCGCCTGCGCAGTGAGGCGGCCGCCTGGACGCTTTCCTAGCGCGGTATCCCGGATATTCCCGAGCCAGGGGAGGGAGAGACGGAGAGAGAGGCGGGGCGGGGGGGAGAAGCGATTGGAGCGTTGGCCGCGCCTTCCGCCGGCGCGCGTGCGCGGTGAGCGCGCGGGAAGGGGCGCGAGGCTGGGGGCCGCCTGAGGGGCTGCGGTGGCGCCTGAGGCGGTGGGGCGGGAGCGGGATCGGGATCGGATCCGCGCGTCCTGCCGGAGGTGCAGGGGGAGCCGCGGCGAGGTAAGGGGCTGTCACAACGCCGCTTCTCCCTCCCCGCCTGGTCACTGTTCGAGGGCACAGCCGTCCTCGATTTAAAGGGCGTAGTGGGTGCCCCTCAGGTACTCAGGTTTGGAGTTCACAACCCGTTAAAATGAGCGCGGCGGCGCTTGTTTTTTCCAGCAATTGTTTTCCAGTTCTCATTCCAGGATATCTGGCTGTGCACATTGGCTTTCCTTGAGATGCCCATGGAATAGCACTGGCAGAGAGTGGCTTGTGAGCCAAACCCCATACAAGTGTACATCCACCTCAGAGTTGCGTTTGACTTCCATGTGGCCCAGAAAGATGCTATATTATTATTATTTTATCTATCACCTGCCCCAGAGTCACTGCCCCAAAGTCGTGTCCCCTCTGATTTTTATCTGGTCTATTATTTCGGCTAGGGAGGGGTGTTTCCTTTTGTTATTTGAGATAGGAATTCCGTATCCACAAATGCTCATATTTCTAGTTGCTGAAGTACCTTTCATATTCCATTATTATGGTCTTTTTCCTGGATAAACATGTAGATTTCGCTAACACGTTTCACATTTGCAATGATATTGCTGCCACACCCAACATCAATCCTTGGCACATGCTAATGGATACAACTTGTATTTTTGCTCTTTCAATTGCCTTTCTGATAGCCTTCTAGGAATGGAAAAGTGCTTCTGTGCCTAAGAGCATGTTCAGTTCTCCAGCAGCATCTTTTGCAATAGTAATTTAAATAATTTCCCTGTAAAGTTCCCTTTCTGCATCTACTTTAGGTAATCCAGGTTGCAAAATGACTGTGTGGAATACAAGGCACTGCATCGAATTAGCTCACTGCCTCAAATACTACATTTTTGTTGTTCTTGTGTCCATTTTTTTAAAAAAATGGATACATTTTCCTCAGATTACTTTTTGCTACTGTTTCTTCCATTAAATTGCTAAAATGTAAAAAGCCCACTAGCAAAACAGTTTTAGCAGGTTCACTCTCCAGTGTTTTCCACCAACTTTTTGATTTGGTGATTCTTTGGCAAGATTTTCATCATATTGTCCAGATTTTGTGATAGATAGATAGATGGCCAGCCACGTTTTTCAGTGGCCATTTGTGTACTCATGTTGATAAGTTGGGGTTACTTAATACAGGATTTGTATAAAATGTTTTTTCTTGAGGCATTAAGATGTCATAGCCAGTGACTGATCTATATATATAATTTTTTTTTAACAGATACCATATTTGCTTGCCTCTTGCTTTCTTAAAATTTGCCTAGAATGTGCGATTTTTTTAAAAGGGAATTGGATATCTGATCCATTGTTCTAGGATTCACACAGTGTCTTGGCACTACTTTTTTGTGTAGTTCTTTCTTAGCTGTTTATTGATAGGTTCTCACTAGAAACTTAAGGGTAAAAACATGTTGAAAGTGTGTTAACGTGGTAATTAAAAATCTAATTTTGTGTTCGTGCATCTTGTTATTGTATACTTACAAAAAGCATTCTGCTTATTGTTTTGGGTAGTGTCAGTTCAGTCCTTATGCCTGCATTACTTCTTTGCAAAGCCAGTCAAGCAAAGGCATCTGTGTGTCCCAAAGTGGGATTATGACCTCATTCTGATTATGGCCTCATTTTGATATCTTTGTTTTCCCTGAACTCTGCTTTTCGTGTTTGCCTCTGCCCTTTCTTCAGCACGGATTTGTTTTTCACCACTAATCTTTAGAAGTCCCTCAGGATTTATATTGGTTTCTTCTGTTCCTTTTTTTCTCTCCAAGTAAGTGTGGTCTGTGAGTTTTAATTATAGTATATTTTAAGAATCTCTAGCAGTGAATGTTAACAGAGTCTTCCACACACAGTTCAGGCAGAGAATGACGCAGGTGCGGCACAGGAAGCCCTAAATGAGGTAGCAGAAGAATGTTAAAATTAGAATAAATGGTGCACGTACAGAACAATGCTACCAGGGGCAAATGGTTTCCTGCTGCCGTTTGTGGCAGTACAGGATATGTGCTAGGCATGATGCAGAAGAATGTTTATGTGGGTTTATAAGTACACTTTGGTAATATTAGTAACATAGATTGTTACACTGGAGAGCTGATAGAGAGCTGAAGAGGTGTTAAACTTGGAGGAGAAAGGTTGAAGGAGGTGGGTTCAGGGTGTGACACAAAACACCGACCTGGAGGGAAAGGAGGCAGAACATATCCAGATCCTTAAGCACATCCAGGGTTTGGGGATTTGCACATGTCCCTTCCAGGGTAAAACACGTTTATGGATAGTTAGGTGCCAAAAGAAAAGTCTTAACGTAGTTAGGAGACATCAAAATGTTGAAAAGTAATTGCATTAAATATTTTTTTCTCGGTGCTGCAGGCATCACACATCATTTTCATCAATGAATGAGCTGCAAATGTGTGTTTTACAGATGCACACAAGGGTTTATTTTTGTGTTACAATTTTCCTGTTCCAGGGTCATCTCTAATCTTGTTGCCAATGGCTGATCTGTAAATAAATTCTGACTTCTTCCTCTGAAATAATTATATTGTGTCAGGTTTTGTTTGGTTTTTTTTTTAATCACGTTTTGATGAACATTTTCATACCTGTAGCTGTACTGGAACACCTGTTCTCTAACTCCTTTCATATTTCTTCTTAGTGCTTGGAACATCTTTACAACAACCTTTTCAATCAAGTGCTATCCTCTTCATGTTCAAATGTTTCATAAAAAATTATGCCTGCTCTAATTCTTCTTGGAGGGGTAGAATACTAAAGTTTGTAGGTTTTTTTGAAAAATAGTTAAGCAATGTTTTATTGAGTCATTGCATTGTTACTCTTGTCTTCTGCATGGATCTTTCTCCTTCCTCATGAGCTGTTTATCATGTGAAATTAACTTTGTGTACTTAACAGGGACTGTGTCTGTACTTACTGGAGTGTTTTGCAAAAAGTAAATTAGCAAATTACGTGTGGGGTCTGAGGCAGAAAATTCCACAAGCCAATGCAGAATTTAAAGTGTGGTTTATTAGTTACATCTCTTTTTTAAAGTATTTTTCACTGCATTTAATTCAGCACTACACATTATACTGCCTGTTATGGTCCAGTCTGTTTTACTGACCTATCATAAACAATTTTTATGTGATCAAGTACCATTTAGCATTGACTTTAAGACACTTATGAGATAATGCCATTTTAATTGAAAAAGGTGTTTCATTCCAGTGAATGGGAACTGCCATCGTGTTTTTGTGAAGTAATTACTGAGTAATGAAGAGAGTGTTTGAGGCTGTGCTACTCTTCTCAGGAGAAAAAAGCATAAAAAAATCATTCTTCTAGAAGAAAATGTAATTTGAAAGATACCAGGGACACTGGGCCCTATTCTGCATAGACTGTAGCAGGGTCAAGTTTCATTAAGTAAGGTAAGGGTTACTTCAGAATATGTGATTTTTCCATGTTCTCTAAGCCCTTGGGGTATTGTCAGATCATATGTTTAAACAGTTCTGCCTGGAGAGGAAAAAAAATCTTTCAAATTCCAAGATGTTGTTGCAATTGCTTGTCTTCAGGAGCAGTGCTTTTTCACTGAGTGATTCCCTCAGTGCTCTGCACAATTTGTCAAGAGTTAAGGAAAACACCCTGGTAGGAAGGAGAGCCATAAAGGTGGAGAAGAACCAGAGGAAAGGTAAATAGTATTTTTATTATTTGTGACATAAAATAGCAATCATATGCATTTCCTATGGGTTCTGAAGGGGACTCCTAACAGCACTTTAGCCCAAGTTCTCTAGGCTGTATGCTCAGCTGTATTGCCACAAAAAGATCCAAAACAAGAGCAGAACAAGTGAAAAATACATCTTCAGCTTGCGGTAAGGTACATGAAGACGTGTTATCTTATGGGGAACTTTGCCTAACTATTCCAGTGCTCAAATCTTCCCTACCACGAACACCTTATTCCCACCACCTTTCTTTTAAACACACTCTAGCAGTGTTTTCCTCATGTAGCCTGTAGCAAGCAGTCACATGAAGCTTACTCATCCAATTGATCTCATTCCCACATCCTGCATAGAGCCTCAAATTTATACATGGAAATTGACATAAGAAGACATGAATGAAAGAAGGAGAAAATGGATCCTATCTGGAAAAAAGCATCACTGGCTTTTTTCATCTTAAAAGCTCTAATTGAAACTTCAGAAGCAATGAGAGTGTTAAGTGGTGGTTTATTTTAGCTAAGTTAAAAAAAAACTTCCTAGCATTTCTGGTCAAGTTTGATCTTTTTCCTCCTCCTCTCAGTTCGCTGTAGACACTTTCATAGAGCACAGCTGCCTGTTTTAAAGTTTTCTTCCTGTAGGTGCAGGAATAAACACAAGATATTTTGCTCTTATTCGTTGTACATTAGCATGACTATACACCTTTTCCTGGTAGCTTTCAAGGGCTACCATGTTCAGTGGGGTGGCAAAAGCAATTTCATTGAAGTCATCTGGAATTTCACCCAGAGAAAAAGAATCATTGGTTTGCATTCTTCTCCAGACTTTTTGATGATAATGGGCCTGGAACAAGGTCTCTGTGTTCTTGATTTTTTTCATTCTTTAAGAACAAGGAAAAGGGTGGGGGTTGCATAAGTCTTGCAAATGAATATTTTTCCTCTTGGATAATCCAATTTCCAGTCCAATAATCTACTTCTGTGGAACAACAATGCAATTGAAATCCTTTCCTATTTTAGGACATTCTGTTTTTAAAGTTAGTTGCTGAAACAGTCAAAGTATAAGAAAACTCTATGCAGGCTGTATATATCTGACAATTGTTTGAAGTTGTGTCCTCATCTGGGTGCTCTTGAAAAAATAAAGTTTTTATGATGATCTTTGTTCATGTTGCATCAGTCTTCAACAATCCTTTCAAGTTTCCAGGTCTCATTTATTGCTTCCTCCTAGGATGTAAACCAATAAGAATGGATGTCTGCAACAGAAAAAGAAAAGAAAGAGAGGTCTGATTCATACAGACAACTTCTGTGGTTGAATTGAACTTTCAGGGTGAAACTCAATGTGAAGTAAAATGAAAACAAAAGAGAAGAATTTAGTGAGTATAAAATTAGAAATAATACAATGGCTAACATCACATAATATATATTCTGTCTCATTAAAAGTAAAAAATACATTAAATACATAAGATAATAGAATTCAAAAAATGTTTTGTATTTTGTCCGGGGTGAGAAACTGAACATTATTTGATTTAAAATACATGAGTTGAGTCCCTTCTTCATGCATCTCAGTCTATACCCAAGCAAAATGTAACAGGGTTAAAACACAGTATTTAAATAATGTGGTGACTTCTTAGGAAAAAAAATTGTCTAAGTAAATAGGATAAAACTTTTTTTTTTGCCATAGACAGACCATGCCAGACTTGCTTACTTTCTTTCTGTGATAAAGGCAAGACTTGCCTGCTTTCTTTCTGTGATAAAGTAACTGCTTTTCTAGATAAACAAATTTGTTACACTGTAGAAAAGGGGAATTTTTAAGGTAAGTGTCAGATGGGTGAAGAAATAGCCCAGAGGAAAAGGTGGCAATATCTTACACATAGTGGCGGGGGGAAGTTGTTAGAGCTCTGTCCAAAAATGGATATTGAAACTCATAGTGTTTAATTTTTTCATTAGTGATCCTGGCACAAAAACTAGAACTTGCTAATGAGCTCTGTTGACATCACAGAGTTGGGAAACAGTCCCTGTAGGGTGATGTCGTACCGAACTAATTGGATGACCTTGAGGACTAGAGAAATAAAATGGGATACAATATAAAGTACAAGGTTGTGTGTTAGAGCCTAATGGGAAAGGCTCCCTGATAAAAGCTCAGAGCTTGTCGGATGGAAGATGAGAGAGTTTGAAAGAAGTGGGTGTGTAAGCCAAAGACAGAGTGGCTGTGAGTCACTGATTTGATGCTACTGTGGAAAATGTGAATCCAGTCACAAATAAATTCAGCCCTGTACTTCTTGTACAGATAAAGCAGTACTAATGCCATGTGTTGTACATGTGGCTGGTGAGACCTTAAAACAGAACAGGTCTGGAAATCCACATGCAAGAAATTGAACTTAGAAGGGTTGTAAAAATATGTTTTAAATCCCTACTAAAAGAGAGCAGGGGACAAAAGATTAAAAGAACTTGAATTGTTTCATCTGGACAACTGAAGCGTAAAAGACCTTACAGTCTTTGAATATACCAGTTGAAGAAAATGTGACAGTAAAGGAAGCGTGTTTTAATTTAAAAAAAAAATGTATTAAGAAATTACTCTAAGATGGGTATGACCAAATTTAGGTTGGAAATTAGAGGAAAATGTCAAAGCCTCTAAACATTGCTAAGACAAAATGTCCTGTGGAAGGAACACATTCTAGAATAGAACTGTCTTCATCTCACAGAACGCTAGAGCTGCAGGTCTGCTTTACTGCTTCCTTCCCACTGATGCTTCCCATGTCCACATTTTCCTTTCTTTCTGCCTCTTTTATCAGCTATATCTGAATGAATGATAAAGTGACATCGTTAAATATAGGGAGACTTTTCATTTTGAACTGTGTGTATAGTATTGCTTCCTTTTCAGCAACGAGACATTAAGGAAACGTATTTGCATCACTGCAAAACCCGGATAGGAAATAGGCACTTCCATTTTAGTTCAGCTTGCTCTTTTCCTTCCTTTTTGTACAGCATGTTCTTATTTTTACCCTTGCCAGCAAATAGTCAAAATGTGCTCATTAAGAACTTGAGGAATGACATAGTGCTGGAATCCGTTGCCGGAATTAGGCCTTACTTGGCTCCTTGACATACAGTAGGCCAGCCTAGGAAGAGCCCGTCATGCCTCAAATGTTTGTTTATAATCATTTGTAGTTACCTTGCATAGTCATCTTTCTGTAATCTGGAGGGTGATGACCACAGTAACTACTGTTTCAAGTTAGTATTTGCCTAGATTAACTGGGCTCTGCAGACAATCTTCTCAAAGGAAAAGGAAGTGGAATGATACCCTCAGGGCTTCTGCGTGGCTGCCAGCCTTCCCACTATGGGGACTGGGTATGGTCAGCCTCCTGGCACCCAGGATAGCCTCAAGATTTGAAACTTTTTACTTTTTTTCTTTTTTTTTTTTTGTTTCTCTGGAAGATGACTATTCACATGTCCTTCAGAACTCCAGAGAAATCCAGTTCTAAGTTATACCTTCCATGCAAAGCAGCCTGAGGGCATTCCTGTGCTAATGAGTACAGCCAGCTCTGAACTGGCGAAGTTCAAGCTGTTCTTTGTACCAACACCGTCGAATATTTTAATCTCCATTTGCTTTTGAAAGAATAGTTGGCTCACAATACCGGGGCTTATTTTCACTCTTACAGTGATTTATAAATCCTCTGCCTCTTGCAAGTGTTATTTAACTTTGTCTCACAGTGTCTTTGTGCAGTAGGGGAGTATTGCAAATTCTGGGGCAGGTATTTTGGATGAATAGTCTGTTCTCAGGAAATCCAATTTCCATCTGAAAACAAAAGGGTTGTGAATTCATCCTGAATTTAGTTTATAGTTTTGTCCAAAAATAACAGTAAGAGAAGTTATTTGGACTTTTTAATAGCTAAAGTTACATCTTTATTCAAAAAACATCAAATACAAATACTTTTATTAGTTAGAGTCTGCCCATTGTAGAATGAAATCCAGTATTTCAAGTAAAATGAAAGTAGAATGTTATTCTACATTTAATACTTCTTGCATTCATTATATACTATAGCCTGGAAAATTACGTATGTACTCTTGTAGCCTATTTTTTACTTTCTTTATTTTTACCATGAAATTCATTCTTTAAGATGAAAAAAAAAAAAAAAAAAGCAACCCAAAAAAACCCCAAAAAACCAAAACCCTGAACCCCAAACATACAATAACAAAAAGAAAGGTTTGTACAGCCTGCATTAGTATTTCTGTTTTATTAATGGGAAAACTGAGGATCAAGTTTTATATGTTGTATTCTAACCCGAGCTCTCTGTATAGGATCAGGAGTCTTGCCAAAGGCATAGCTGAAGTCAGGCTTTTGTATTCCCTGCAGTGCCCATATGCTGTGTGGGAGGTTTAAGTTAACCCTGGCTCTCTCTGGTTCCAGCTTACATTTAAATGTTCCCATTCCCATGTGGGAATTGCTCCCCTAATGGATATTTTGATGTAAATTAATGAACATCGGTACTAACGGCACGTGCTAGAGTTGACGTGGTACTTTAATACATGGGTTTGGGGAGACAGAAAGTATTTCATAGGACTGACAAATCCTTCTTTCCTGGATCTTTGACAGTGTCCAGTAGAAGATATTTATAGAAAGAAATGGGGTAAACGGGGAGTGATCTTTCTCACACACTTCCTACGTTCCAGATGCAGATCACATAGTAGCCATTATCCATAACAGGCATAGTTACCTCTAGGAAGTTGTTTGTCCTGTTTTGAAGTTATTAATAGTTTTTGACCCATAGCGTCTTACAGCACCAGGTTCCACAACCAGGCATTTCTTGAAAAAATATTTATTCCGTTAATTTTAAAGTTGGTTCCTTACCATTTTATTAAGAGTCAGTTTGTTCCTGTGTTATTGTTCTCTCATCATCTTTTCCATACCATTTGTGGAGACCTCTGTCATAACTTCCTTTATTTGTGTTGAGATAGTTTAATTACTGTGTCCTTGCAGTAAAGTTTCATTTGTCTTTTTTTCTGAGTCTCCTCTATTGTACTCTTAAACCATGCTAGCTTTTTATTTTGGAGAGAAGGGTTAGAGCTCTGTAGTAGTTTTTCCTTACTCTGAACACTTAGTCTGCAGTCTGTTTAAAATAATGTATTATTTCCTTGAAAGGATTTCACCCTTTCAGTTGCTTTTAATTTCCTTTGAGTATTTTATATGCAATTTTTTGTTTCTTAAACTGTATCAGTATGCTGACTGCATTTTGTAACTATTTTTTATCATCTATATTCTAACACTCAGTTACATAACAGCTCTGTGGCAAACACACTATTTATAAATCATTTAGATCACTTTTTATTTGGTTTTGAACAGTATGTAGCCTCTGGGAATAATGAAGAAGATGGTGCTACGTGACTTGTCAGCCTTATAGGGATTTTCTGGTGTTTCTGTCTAATCTGATTATAATTTATGGGCCTCACAACAAGGAATTCTAATCTAACATATATGGGGGTTTATGCTTCACAGTCTTAATGTATTTCAGGAAGTTTGTTTTATCCCATTGGTTTAGGTGCTGTCCAGAATATTTTGTGCTGGTTAGTAAGGCCATCTGAGAGCTGAGGTAGAGTGCAGACTATTCATGTCTGGTCTGAAAATAATTTTGAAGAGATCTTATTTGATATAGGCTTGTTTTTCCCTGCATTTTATTTCCATGCAGTTTCCCAGAGTATTTCTAAGGCATTATTAGGGTTGTTAGCACTTCACCAGATGTAAAATGCAAAACAAACTACATACATAGTTAGGCCCAGCTCTATAATCCACAATATCCATTCTGGTGCTGAACACATAGTATAAATTCTGATTACAAATACATGTTTAAGATGAAATAAATACCATGGTGAAGTTCTGTTTGCACAGAGGGCAATGCCAAAACTTTTCTTTGATTTCACTGGGAGTAGAAGTCTGTCTCCAGTGTGTTCTTCCTGCTTCTGATTGAGACAATGTGTATTAAATTAATTTAAACACGGGGATACTTTGAGACAATAGAATAATAACTTATTTCCATGATTGTCAGTTGTATGGATCATGCAGGAGGGAAAGCAGCCAAGACATGCTGACATAGTTAAGATTTCTCAGAAGGGATCATGCAGCTAAATTTTTTTTCTCCAGAGCAGACAGTGCAGGCCATGAACCCTGACTTTTCGTGTCAAAAAAGGTTCAAGGTGCATATGTTATAAAAATCTTTTATAGTCATGTAGCAATTTAGTAGTGTACATCTCTTATTTATTTTTTACATACTGTGACCATCGAGTATTTTGTATAGATGGGGAAAGAGCAAATCTATTTTCTCAATTCAACACATTTTTAGTGAAAACATTTAAATGAATTTTTTAGTTCCCTTTATACTGCTGCAATGGGTGCCTTAATGTAAATAAAAATGAGGCAAAAAAGCCTTTGGGAACTAAGACTTTTATACATTTTTAACTGCATATTTATTCTTAACATACTTCTGCCTTTTCACCATACCCTTCAGTGCTTTTCTCTTTTTGAAGAAAATATGAGTATCTTGTGATAAAATGTACATGATGTTATATGCACATTTCCTGAAATATTTATAAACTTGTGCTTGTTTCTGTTTGTGTAAATCTGTTACTTGTGTGTTTTCCCATTCAATCTGTCCTTGCTGCTGTATGTGTTACAGCTAAAAGAAGCTTTTAGGAGCCCCACTGCAGCTTTCCTTTAGTTATAGGATGTATTTCAAGTGCAATATAACAGTCTGAAAAAATAAATGCAGGTGCTAAAAACCCACTGAAGGTAACAGCGGATTTCTGAATTCCCAGTCTTACCAAGAGATGTTCCTTTGTGGCAAAGGAGTTGGTTTTTGGCAGAGGGATTTGTTTATTGCAGTGGGACTTGCACAATGAGGCTCCATCCAGGCTGATGCAGCCAGGGAACATTCCTGGACACTGGCACTGGCTGCTCCGTGCTGTTGAATGCTTAGCACATTGCACAGCCCTCCCTCTGCCAATTAGAACTCTCCCAAACGATTCCCAGGCATGGTTCAGGAGTTTAGCATGGCCTCTTCCCAGCAGGTGGTTTAGCAAAAGCCCCTCAGTACAGGAGGGTTGAATGGCGTGGCTGGAGACTCTTCCCTGCCAGCTGGGCTTCCATGGAGTGGTGTGGGCCCATGCCATGGGCTGGTGTGCTTGTAGCTGTCTGGTGGCAGAGCTGGGAGACAGGAGGCACAGAGCTCCTGTTCTGCAGCCAGGACTGAAGCTGAGAGGTGAATCAGAGCTACCGGGTTTGCTGTGACACAGCTCCTTTGGGAAGTCTCAGACAGAATGTAAGGACTGTCGGTGATTCCTGTTGTTTGAGCCATCAGCTGAACACGTGTGTAGCAGGCTCAGTGCCTCTCAGCCATCTGAAGCCTCCTGAGCCTGTTCTGCTCCAGTGGATCCATGGATGAATAGGAGACTAAAGTTGCCATTGTGTGTGCTGTGTAAGAAGCCAGGTGGCATGCTCTGCATGTATAGGTTGTTTTTAGAGAGAATACAGTAAAAATGATGTATCCCCTCTTCACAGTCCTCACTGTGTATGTGCTATGCGCCAATTTTCTCATATTTCTCTTCGAATAGGCTTATGAATGCTCATAAAATACTAATTCCTCCAGAACTTTTTTGCATCACACCTCACCATAGATGTTTTCTTTAGTCTTGCATTTTTACCTTTGAAAAATTCATACTTTTGTTATAGTCCATATAATTGTTGTACAATGTGCACAGTTAAGATTCCCAAACTAATCCCTTGCTAGGAAAGTGTTCTCAGTCAATGAGGTTGATTTTTAAAAGAATTTATTTCTTTATTTCATATTTTTGTTCAGGGCCTCTACATTTATTTGTGCTATTTGTGTGACAACGTAAATTAAAGAAAATGGGTGGCAGAATTTCCTTTGCCAACTACCTGCCTTGAAATGATATTTGAAAAACACATATGCTTTTATTTATAAAATACCAGAGCTTATCAGTATATCAAGAGCAAGAAAATTCTCTTGCTTTTAAGTCTCAGTGTACGCTGTGGCTGTAGGGGAAAAGGTCTATAAAATTTCTTTCTAGTAATAAAAGTATTTGTGGTAACAGAGCTTGGTGATACCATTTTTGTATGTTTGACATAACCAGTCATTGCTGGGCTTTTTAGCTGTGAATAATACAAACATTCTAGACATCCAGGAAATACCTCTGTACTTTTTCATACTACTACGTAATCCTCATCATTGCCAAATTTACTGAGTTTTCTGTAAACAAATCCAGGTGACACAGGCACTGATGTGCATCATAAAAATTGAGGAAGAGTCAGAAAGGAGGAAAATGGCCTGAACTTGCTGTCACTGAAGTAATGACACAGTACTTAACTTGGGCCAAAGGCAGCTTTTGGGAAGAAGGTTGGTTTGTCAGAGCTTATCTTGAGTAGGCAGGACTTAGGGTGCATTGAGTACAGACTTTGCTTGGTTGTTTTCCCTAAATCACCATGCCTATCAAGTCAAGTCCCTTGAGAGTAGTGTCACTTCTTTTTTCTTGGTACACTTGTTCTTAAATGACAATCAAAGATTTTAGAAAGTAAAAGAAGAACATGTAAACAAATAGAAAATATCACTGTCGTGTTTTCCAAGTTACTTTATTTAGCTCATGTTTACAGATGAAACTGGGTGCCAGAAAAGAGACACTGCATCTGACATTATTACTTATACTCCGGCTTCCAAGGAAAAATTTTGTCAGTAGCCTTTAGTAGTATTTGGACCAAAAATACACAGATGTGCAGCTTTCAGCATTTTGTACCATGTAGAATGCAGCCTCTCTCACAGGTCCTCTGTTTCTGGAACGGTGTTGGATTCCGCAGGCTGAATGAACACTACAGGGATATTCTCGGATGTCCACCCTTTGGGAGTCCTGTTGAAGGATCTTCTGGCAGCAAGAGGGTTTGCAAGGATCATGAATCTGGGATCGTTTAGCATCAGCATATTATAATCTGGTACCTTGAATTTAACCAGCTTTGATGCTCTCTCAAAACCACCAAAGGGAGTGGCAACTCTGTAGATATCAGAGAAATAAAAGTTAAATGTGATTTTAAAAATACTTGTTTTCTTTTCCTCCCAGAAGCTGAAAAGAACAGATTTTTGTTCCAATTTCTTGTTTACATTTTCAAGCTTCGGGGGAAAGTATTCTGTTTGTTTTTCTGGGAAATTCTCTTTAAGATCTGATTTATTTCCCCTTAGATAAAGCTTGCAGCCTTATTAAAATTTCAAATGGATGGAAAAGCTGAGAGAAAAAGATGTTACAAGAAAACCCTGTAACTGGTGAGTCACAGTTACTAAACTTATTTTGTTGGTGATAAGTTGATAAGTCTGAAACTGTGGCTCAACACATTCTCTCTAGCAAGTAATTAGTTCAGAAACTTCTCACCCCGTTTTCTCCTCTCCTCAGCTGCTTGTTTCTCCCACTACACTGTTTCAGCACCATATTGTTGTACCAGTTAGAATGTATGTGGGTTGTGCTATAAACTCGGGTCACTTATGTGATCTGGGTTAAACAAAGACCCTTCAAAACAAAGGAGCACTTCAAAATCCAAATTATTTCAGCAGTCTCTAGTAGGCTCGAACAATTGTAGCAATACAAGCGAAGAGGAGTGGAGCTTAATGAGTGAAGCAGAAAAGAACAGCCAAAGACAACAGGCTCTGGAAAGGAGGGAATGGGTGAGGACTTGATACACCAGCTTTGTTTCTGAAGAAAATGTTTATGTAACTAAACCTTGAAACACTGTTCACCCAGCGTTTTTCATGTTATTTAAATGTAAATTTCCCTCAGGCAGTAAGCCTGAGAAACTGAAAGATAAGGAATACTAAGCTGGAGCTGACTGTTACATCCATTTGGAAATACTTTAAAACAACAGTATTTCCAAATACCTCCCATGATCTCCTGTATATACAGGTTTCAGACTGAAAAAACCCCTGGAGTTTTCCCATCACTTCTTCCAGCCTCCTTTGTACAAACAAACAGACTGTGGTATGTGCTCTGCATTTTGATCAGCTGCATAACTTTGCTGGGATATATTCTAGCCAGTGAAGAGTGTCAGATTTTCAAATTGCACAAGAGCACCTGGTTTATGCAAAGCCAGATATGTAGTGGCATAGGAAAATGAATTTCTGTTGAAATGGAATTTCACCAGCCTTGGTATATTTTGTGTGTGGTACAGAACAACAGATCTGATGGAATATATTTCCAGTGGCTCCAGGTATTATAGCAGAAGCCCAGAGAAATTAATACCAACAGAAACTAAAAGACATAATTTGAAGATCTGTCTAGGATTTTCAGCAGGATAAAACCCCTAAGTTTTGTACTAAGGATTAAGTATGCATACACAAAAAGAAGAGATTAGTTCAGAAAAATGAATCTGTGACATAAAAGAAATGGTGCTGCTCTGCCATTACATGGATGATTCACTGCATTTTGGTACGAGCAGCATTTGTTGAAGGGGATGGTGTTAACTTCAAAGCATCAGTCCTGGGAGATATAAAAAATCGTGCAAGCTCTGGGCATGCACCCTCACTGAGAGAAGAACACTGCTTTGGATTAAGCTCTAAAAATGTTTCTCGGATGACGATAAGACAAGGTGTTACAGCAGCAGCAGCCAGTCCAGGCATTAAACTCTCTTGAGGTCAAAGGAAATTGTTTATCCAAAGTTGGTATCAAGCCTGTGGTATCAAGCTTTTCTTGTGGAGCTGTCTTCTAGGTCACAATGTCAACATGGATACCGTATGATACTGATTAAAAATAATTGCTTGGTAATTGGCACAGAGTGAATGTAGTGATCTACATCTCACCGGATAATAAATATTGTTTTAATTGCTGCCCTAATTACGATACACATTCTCACATTGTTGTGATGTTAATTATCATTGATATGTATATTAAAGGAATAATCCAAATAAACAGAATTATAATAGTTGTATAAATTGCAAAACAATTCTGTTGTCTAAAACATCCTCTTTGTAGTATTTATGGGTTTTAAATAGAGTGTATTTCTGTATGTAACAGAAGCAGGAGGGCTTTCTTTGGAAATTCAAACATCTTTTGTGGCAAAACACCCCCCTGTAGTTGCTATACAAAGTCTGGCCTCAGAGAACTCTGTATTCCTGCCTTATAGGCAGGGGCACATGATGATTGACAGAAAGGAGAGTAGAGTAATTGGCTAATAGATGTTGATTTTCCTTTACAGCAGCAGTAAATATATTCTTGTGAGCAATAACTTGTCTGACAACATGGTGTTGTAATGACCTCTGTTGTGTGCACATCAGCTGTGCTACTTGAGCTCTGATTCATTGTATAGAAGCCTAAATCTCATGCCTAAAAACTTCCAGTAGTCATTGCTCATAATTAGGGCAGAAATGCTGGTTCAGAGCCATAGGAAATAGCAGCAGGAAGGGTAACAGATTGTTTAATATTCACTTTGCATATTCCTAAAAAGTAGGTGCTTGATTTAACAATAGCAGGCACAATCATGTTTATTTTTAGCTGTTGTTTTAGCAGGCTTTCTTTTTAATTTTTTACCCTTAGTCTTTCTTATTAAACATTGTATTGTGTCGACATTGGAGACTGCTTGTAGCTGATGATTGGGGAAAGTCTGAAGAAATGTTTTAACTGCATTAGATTAGCACCTTCAGTTACATAATTACAAAAAATGCGAGTTTCACATTTTAAAATGGGAATGTCATTCATAGAACAGTTTGCTTATTGTTAATTCTGCAAAAAAATGAGACATAGGAGCAAATAATTTGACCCTGAAAAATGCTCAGAGCTTCATGGGAGCTTAGTGCAAGAGCTAATGCTAATTTCACAGAGGTATTTGGGTGCTAAGGAACTGGCTAAGCACCCAGCTCCCACTAATCTCACATCACTTCAAGTTAGCACCCAAAATTTCTGTGAGACTCTGGATCTTAGCATTTTGTAATAGACTCCAGAATCCATGAATCAATGAAAACAGAGCCCAGTCCAGATGGACTGGATTCCTGTAGTGCTTTTGAAAGGATAGTCTTTGGGAATTGAGAAAGCTGAGTGAGAATTTATCTGGTAGGAGAGGCAGAACTAGTCCGACTTGCTTGTCCTGCGTAAGATGTAGTGCTTTGTATATTACTCATAATCCTACCTTTGACATTTTATCCAGCTCCAAGGAAGCAGATGGAATAAAGGTACTAATTTAAGTAATATTATAAACTCCTTAGCAAATGCAGATTCATGCTGCTTTCCCACAGATTGATTACTTGGTGCTGGTAAAAGAGACAAGAAATTTTTTCACTAGTAAATGCTTCTTCAATCCTAAAAGGAATGAATCTCCCAGAGAAACCAGATGGCATGGTCTGTTCTGCAGTATTTCTCTGCTAGCACAGATTCGTTTTCATCTCTGAGGAGAAAGAGTGTGCAGTGTGTGTTCAGAGCCCCTCTGAGCCCTATTTCTCTCTTGCCGGTGCTGTGCTGTCAGAGCACTGCTGGCTGGCTCACAGACAGCCCTGCCTCACAGGGCAAACCGGCCTGACATTTGCTGCCACGGCTCTTCCTCCAGTGACCTGCCAACACTGCAAGGTCCCTGCAGCTTAAAATGAATTCTAGACTCCAACTAATACCTCTATGAATTCCTTATTTGTTTTTAAAAATTCCTTAGTGTTATAAAAATTGCACTGCTGCAGGATCCAGAGTCACCACTGCTGGACAGCAGGAGAAAAAATCTGGATGCTGTTTAGTGCTGAATATACTTTTAAGCTGTGAACGTGTGTCTCAGTTGCAACTCCTCCCTACCTGCTCAGGTTGTGCTGCTTTTCAGTTTGTTGTGTAACAAGGAAAGCTGAAAGGAACCTGAAATGGTCTGCAAAGTCTGAGTGCCATTTCAACAGACGCCAGTGAATAAACGGGGAAGGATCTCAGGTCCATTTCCCTTGGGAACCCTATGCCTCACACTTGCTGTTAACCACACCCCCTCCTGACTAATGGTGACTGTACCAGTGCTTTGCAGGAGAACAAACACATGGCACTTTACTGGATGATGAAGCAGGATAGAAAGCCTAGATAGATACCCTAGCTGATAACAAAATGGTGCTATTATATCACACTTTAATTGTTTAATACAGCATCATTTGCTTTCTCTCCAAGACTGCAATTAAACAAGCCAAGGATGCTGTGACCTAGATGCACAGAATGACTTAGTAGGATCTAAACACAGAAGTCCGGTTAGCCTTCTTCTGTTGGATAGCTTGGCATGCAGTGTGCTGTTTTGAATTCCGTCATCAAACACTTTCCTGCACATTTTTAGGAGTGTAGACGTCTAAGTCATGGCCGTAAAATCCTCTCCACAAGATGAGTATCTTGAATTTTAATTTTTCAAATTCTCAATTTCTTTTTGAATCTGCTAGAAAACATAAGTCTGACTGTAGGTTGTAACAGCTTTTCTAGGGCCACCAGGCATCCTTTTCTACTGGATATCAGTTTTTTTCCACAAGAAGGAGAGTTGTGGTGGACTATGTTGATACATTTTTGGTTTGAATTTACCAGTTTCACAGTCTGGATCTGGATTTATGTGCCAGATTTTAGTTTTTTATGGCAGTTATGAGGGAGAACATTGACCTTTTCCTTATAAGAATGCATATATGTTCAAGAAATTCAGACTGTGGTGAGCCACAGTTCTGCCATGTCATACACAGAGAAAATCCACATAAAAAGAAATCCAAATAGTTAGTGTTGTAAAGAGGGCAGCTAACAGAACCTAGGACCACAGAGACAGCCTAAAAATCCACAAAGAAGCCATCAGACACTGTCTCAAGACACATATCCCTGTTAATGGAGTCTCTGTGCCCTGTCTGATGCTGTCCTTCGCAATAATGAGTACCACCTCTTGTGAGAGGGAGAACTGATTCTATTTCCATGTATATATATCTTTAGCATTTTTTCTTGGGCTCTTTATTTTTTTAATTTTTTTTTTTCAGTTACAATAAGCACAGTACATAAACTGTGCTGTTACTGTTCCAATGTTGGCAGCTGTGGCACATCTCTGACTTGCATTTGCTATTTTGTCTGCTGAGAAGAGTGTGCCACACAGACTCAGTTATTAACATGGCAATGTATACTGCTGCTAGGAAATCAGAATTAATGCAGTGTCTGCAGTGCCAATTTTGATGTTGAATTGTGTAATGTTTTAGTATTTGCACACATAGTTGAGGCCCACATCAATATCAGGAACACAAGTGATGTTTGTGATATTTTTCTCTAGGTTTGTATTGCCATGAACCATTTTCTTTTTCAATAGATTGCTGTCTGGCCTTTTGAGGAGGGGTTTTGGTTTGGCTCAGCTGTCTGGAACTCAGCCGGGTTGTCCATTACTTACGTAAATAAAAATAGTGTAAATGGAATGAAAGACAGCAAAAGACATGAGTAAGGATTTGCTTTAAAGTTTTAAAAACCCAAAGTTGTCCATATAGCTACTGAAAGCTATAACACACTAGATGCTATGTAAGTAAAACAATGTTTAATCTGTTAATTTGTTGCTGAAGGTTGTCAAAGATATAAAAATGTTATACTGCAATAAAATAGGAATCTAACTGTTTAGTGTGAAGGATTGGTTGTGGGATAAAGTCCATTGCACTATCGTTGCCTGAAACAAAGCCATGTGAGTTGTATTAAAAAGGAATGGTTTGCATTATACAACTTGGAAACAAAGTTCTGACTGAGGGTTTCCCTGAGAGATCTTATGACACCATACCTACTGGAGTCAACAATGGGCATCCTGAAAGGAGTTTGAAGCTCATATTTCCCTCATATTTATTTATTGAGTACACTGAATCACAGAATCAAAGAATCATAGGAGGTTTGGGTTGGAAGGGCTCTTAAGGATGATTTATTTCCAACCTGCCTGCCATGGGCAGGGAGACCTTTCACTAGACCAGGTTGCTCAGAGCTCCGTCCAGCCTGGCCTTGAACACCTCCAGGAATGGGCATCCACAACTTCTCTGGGCACTGGATTCTGATACTTTCTTTCTTTCAATATTTTTAGCAATTTATCTTATATTCCTAGTTCTACAATTTGAATTTGGGCCTATACTTTAGAGATAGACTCATTTCCTCCTTAATGCTCTTGTTGCCAGTTGTAATCTCTGTGCATGTTCCTGTTTATGCACACACTTGCAAACACAGGTGGTACGGTTTTTAAAGGTAGTGGAAACATTTTATTTCATAGTCATTTTCCTCTGGTCAGTAAAATTCAGTTTTCATTCAGGATTACCTGTTAAAGCTCCTGTAGTCAGGCAGTTCTGGCTTTGCTTCAGGTGTAAAAAGTTTAGGATATAAAGCTTCCAGCAGTTCTGGATCATCCCTAATCGCTTCTATCCAGGGAGACTGGTAATACTTTGGCACGGCAGTAGTGTTGAACTTTTCAGGAGGAATTTCTTTCAGTGGTCCAGAATATCCTGCAATGTGATCGAGGTAAAACGATTATAATGTTGCTTTGTGTTTTCTGCTTCCTTGCCACCATCCTGTGAAAATGTGAACAAAAAGATTTTTAAAACAGCCTTTTGATTAAAACTAAGATAATTCTACCTCTTTGAGTGAAATTTTCCACAAGTACATCCACATCTAGGTCTTTAAATTATTTCCTTCTATAAACTTAACCCCCCCTGTGGCTTAATATCTACCCCTTTCACCAGACCTTTTCTGCCTAAAGAAAGGCTTAAAGATTTGTATCATGTCTTAGCAATGGAAATGGCCTCTGTTTGTATTGTGTTTGGCCAAAGGATGCGCAGAGCCTCAGCAGTCACCAACAGAGCGGGGCTGACCTAGTTTACATGGACTGGAAAAGGTCTGCACAAAACATGCATTGAGTAATTCTGAACAAAGAATGAATTTGTAAAAACCATGGACTGCTCATGGATAATTCATAAACAGGAAGAAGGGCTATATCACTGAATAAATTAATTAAAACAAATTAGCCTTCTCTAATCTTTAAAGAATACAAAATAAGGCCTTATTGTAACTCACGCCTTTAAATAAAGCCAACAGTACCCTCACAGTTAAGGATTTAAAAAAGAACAGTTTATGCAGCCAGAGGCAAATTCCTTTTAAAGTTACTCCTCTCTAAAGAGTTCTAGCAAAACTCAGTGGCTTCAGATTTACATTTATGGATAATTAAACTACAATGAGTAACTTTCAGACTGTTGGGCAGGGTGTTGCATATTGGAAACAATGGTTTGGCAAAGGAAAATCAGTATATTCATGTGGTTTTAAATCAGAGGATCTCTTTCTCAGTGTTTTTAAGACCTGTAAATATAAGAACAATCTCTTCTTGATATTAAGATATGTTTTCAGTTAAGAGAGAAGAAGTACAAATGTTATATCAGATCTTTTAAAAATGAACACAGGCAACTAATCACTTTACATTTCTGGGAGAGGCTCTGATTAGTTACCTGACTCAAATGTATCCATTTATAATATTAGTCTATTAAAAAATTCTTGTTGAAGTTACTGTCTTAAAAAATGGCCATCTCTTTGCTATGAAATGAGACTAAATCTATTTAGTGCTGTAGACTCACATATTACCTGGGGCAATGTTGTCAGGGTGTGGAGGGCTCCGGGGATCAGGTGTGTTGGGAGGTGTCATTGGGGCGTGCTGGGGAATTCCTTCCGCACTGAGGCCGTCCATTCTGACACTCTGGATGGGCTCTCCACGCTGTATTCAGACAGAAGGAAATTGCACTTGCAGGCATGTGATTCTCTGGGGAGGCTGCAGTAATACTCTGATTTACAGCCCAGATCTGATTCCCAGAGTGTACAATCCTAAAGAACACTGTCCTGCTGTTTGGTACAGTATTCCCTTCACACTTAAATTGTCTAAGTAACCAAAAATGAGCATTTTTTCAGTCACTAGACACTAGAGGCTGTTCTGTGCCACACAGAGCACCCATGCTACCCAAAGGGTCAAGAAATCTGGCAAGTTTGAGCCCTTTGAGTTTCAAAGCATTGATTCTTCAAAGTGTCTCTTCCCCTATCAGTTGAAAACTCACTGCATTTGTTAAACTGCTTTTGTTTGGGATTGTCTTTTCCTTTATTTGTAATAGAAATAACAACTTCAGTGCAGGTCACTTTCTGGAGATTCATGATATGCTGTTATTTTCCACCCCCCTATTGGGTTATCAGTTCTGAGGAAACATCCAAAGGCTTAATCATTGTTGCATAAATATAGAATTAGAGTCTCATAAGAAGTCAGCATCTTATTTTAGCTATGACACATAGGCTAAAAGCAATTCAAATATAGACTGGTTTAGAGTAAGAGTTTCTTGAAGTAGGAAAGCAAACAAATAATACTTGTTTAAGCTTGAAACAACAACAAGAAAAGATCAAGGCAGAATGTTTTCTAGTCATCCTGAACTATGTTAGAAAGAGTAACTTTGGCAGACAGAATCATAAAGATGATGAAGACACCACCAGTGGTGCTAAATAGACACTTAGGAGAGGGAACAGGAGCCAGAGGCATCGTTTTTTCATGTGTTGCAATGTCATACTGACTGCAAACTATGTACCCTGTGATTTTGGGGGGGGGAAAGTGGACTAGAGGGAAATGGATTTGTCAGACAGTAGCAAAATCATGGAATTGGTTACAGAATTCTGACAAGATTGATGGTGTGCTCAGAATTTATCTGTGTAGCTTCTAATACTCAGTAGAGGGAGAAATGGGGGGACAGTATTCATAGATGGGCTTTTAAATAATAGTGTTTAGTAATAGCCTTGGGTGCTCAATGGAGTTATTCAGATTTTTTTATATGGGATTTCTTTTGTGCAGATCTGTTTTAAAAAGGCAGATGTATCAAAGCTCAAACTTGATCCTATTTTATCCCAGTGTAACTTAACTTTTGTTGAGCAAGGGATCAAAGACATTGGAAATAGCTATACCATATAAAAAGAAATGTAATTTTTTCTTTTATTTGTCTACAGGATCTCATTTAATAAAATACAGTTGGCTCACTGCTTCTTAACCTCCTTCTAGGATTTTGCTTTTATTCTTCCTGAAACTACAGATAGATCATGCACAATGTGTATCACAAGCACCAAAGGAACCCAATCCAGAATCATTAATAAGTCATTACAAAATACTCACATTTCTTGGCTTGTTTGCCACATAATGATAATTTTCATACGTGTATTTGTCAGATCTCCGCTGGCGTCTCTTGAAGAGCCTGGCACCTCTGTTGCTGAGCGTCGACAGTTCCTCCACCATGATATCTCTGGGCGTGCTGACCTTTTTTCCAAGGTTCAAGCTGGGTGAGACTGCAATGCAATGGGTAAATACAAACCTCTGTTTGTCTGCAGTGCCTGATATTCCATGCCCTGAACCTGAAATCCAACATGTTCATGCATACTTAGCTAACAAATAGCACAGCGTCACATGGTGTTAGTGAAATTAAGCCTTCTTCCAGAATTTCGGAGATTATTGAACACCACAAACCTCTATTTTCCAAGATGATAAACACCTCAAACTCCAATTTGCTTCAGCTGTTATCAAGATCAGATCTATAGTGTCCCACACACTATATTAATAGCAGGCTAGTAAAAACTGGCTTCTGCTGAAACTGGAAACAAAATTCCTTCTGATCCCAGTGTTCCCACATCAAACCTTCAGTTAACTTTCTGTCTCCTGCATTGGATAGATAAGAGAGAACCCCTTTTAAACGTATCTACCAGTCTCTATTAAATACTGGTTTTAAACTATTTTTAAACTAACTTTCAAAATAAGCTCAAGGTGTGGAAGATGAGAGTCCTAATGGAGAATTCCAACATGCTTCTAGTAACTGATTGATTTAGATCATTTTGGGGTTTATTCTCTCCAAGAGGAAACTGAAGTACTGGATGCATATTTCTTAATTCACTACTTGGGGAAAATGTCTTCTATGTCTTTATTCACATCCTGTGGTATTTGAAAAGGAGAATGCATAAGCAAGAGAAGGGGAGATCAGTCAGGACTGTAAACAAAGAATTCTGAATGTCAGAATTCCTATGGTCATCTTCATGGCAGTGTTCTGGTAACTGGGATGCTGGTGGCACTGAGCAAGCTATTGCTTAGTGACTGAACTCTCACTGAATGTCCTCAACCTAGAAACAGAACTTAAACCTTAGAATACAGAAAGCTAAACAATAAAGAAACCATTTTCTATGTATTTGTTTTTGCTTAGAACGCTGCAGAATTTAAGAAATATTACAATAGTAGGACATTCTATGCATCACATATTCTTATACTCTCCAGGATTTAAAATTTTTAACTTTGACATGTATTAAAATGAAATGAGGGCAAATTGTATGTACTAAATAACTTGCTAGTAAGCAAGGAGGCCCAGTTTAAAATTAACATTATAAATTAATTAACTGCAGAAGGTACCTAATGCCAAAGTCAATATTGCAAATGAAGAGTTTTGTTTTGAGTAAATGGCGTGTGTCTCCTAGTAACTTTATGTTGGAAAAACAATGTGATGTGCTGACATTTAGGAAAACTTAATTGAGACAGGTATATTAAATATTTAGCTGAAGCTGGATAGACAAGAGTTTTCCATGTAGTAAATCAAACAAGTCGATGGGCCCTGGAGTGCATCACTGTTGATCCATTTCTGTCCATACCAATTTCAATTGAATGTTTGCAGTGGATTTCACTGCAACAAGAACAAGTTAACTGGCTCATGAACTGGATCGTGTACTTCAGCTTTAAAAATAGTGTGTGTAAAGAATCCTAACAACCTCCTGTTATTTAAGAGACAGTTACAAAACAGAGACTTCTTAACATGGAAGAAAATGACTCAGCTTGCCCAGTGTAGCCCTATCAGTGACTGATAGTGGTGGGATTTTGGCTCTGAGGTGGAGATAACTGCCCTGGTTATTGGCCTGTGGCCTGAAATTTAGACCTCAAATCATATTTTGATTTTATCATTTTTCAAAATGACTGCAGGGGTAGAGACTGCTGGATGGTTTTATGTTAGTAGGAAATAAGAAATTCACCCCACAAATCAGCAACATTTTCACGTAGAAAAGCTTTTGTTGTTTGTACACAGAATGGGGAGCGTACACATCCTCAGAGACTGGGGTGCCAAGGCAATTGCAGAGCTCTGTCCAAACCACTCGGGATTCTTCTGGGACACTCTGGGTGTTATCTATTTTGGGCCTTGCTGTTCCCTTACATACACACTGTTCCTGTTAATGTTAACTGAAGGCTCCAAGCTACTTTGTACCCTTCCCTTGTGTACTATTGTGTATCCAGGCAGCATCCCGAAATTGTAAGTGTAAAGTTCATTTGAATTCCTTGCCAACTAAAATCTAATCATCTGTCTAGTTTTATGATGTGTCTAGGGATAGTTGCAGTGTCAGTGCAGATAAGGTGATGAAGAATGAGAGAAGGAGGACATTTAGAGGATGACAGAAAGAGAACATTAATGTCAGAGATGGACATTGAAAATAATGCTGAAAGTTTAATTCATAGTTTAATCCTAATCTTAACCTTTTAACTTCATTTCTTTAATTTGTTCCTGCCAAGTCCATCTTAAAATCACAGCAGATTGTATTTAAATATGATTTATATAGTTCTTCCTGCATTCACTACCTAATACTCCTTTAATCCTTCAGTTTACAATCTTCTAAATACCTTAATCTGGACTATAAACTTTAATAATAAATATTGGATAGTGTGTTTGTTGTAGTATCAGAAATAAGATTTTTTAACTGTATCAGAAAAGATAGTTAACCATGTAGATACTAAAGAATGCATTTAAGAAGTAGTATAGAACTGGACATGGGATTTAAGTGATGAACTCCAAGGGCTTCCTTAAACATATGTATACACATCCAAGTTTACCTCTACCAAGTAGTCTTAGAAATGTGACAATTAGTCCAAGTCTGCCAGTGACAAACCAAGAGCTTGAGGAGGTCACTGTGTGCACACACAGATTTACTCACATAGTTTCTCTTTGAGGCCATAAGAAGGTTTACAGTTGGTGTCTATTCCTGCAGCATTTTATGATGTGTCCAATTTCTCTAAAAAATGGGACAGTCACGTCCCATAAGCCAACAGCAGAGGTGGACTTTCAGTCTTCACCAGTCTTGCCTAGAGGTTGGTAATCTCAGACACTGGCAAAAAACTTAGCTGGTTTTGGAGTTTTTCAACAGCTGTTTCTGCTATGAACATCTTTTAACAAGGAGGTGGAGAGTCACTGTTTACCTAAAGGCATTATAATAAAAAGGGTCTGAAATAAAAATGCAGTAGGAATGCTTTCACCATTCCACGGTGCTGGGGCTTGTTATAGAACCTTCTGTTACTGTGTACCTGTGTTAGCGGTGGAGATTTTCACAGGGCTGTGAGACTGGCTGGAACTGTACACTTAATTTTGATGTAATTACCAGGCCCAGGACTGTCATTAGAAGTACTGATGCAGAGCCCAGAAAGACAGCAGTTCACCTTCTAGATTTCAAGTTAAGCTCATTGAATTAAGAATTCAGGGCAAAACAAAATGTCAAAAATTAGTAGAGCTGAAGTCAGCCATTTAAATACCAGATTTTTCCAGGGCTTGTTCAGATTTGGTCCCAAAGAACTGGCTTATACTTTGTGTCACTACATCTTTGGTTATCCTTCTGTTTTCTATCTGGCTCCACTGAGCTTGTTATCAATTTCAGTCCCTTATGACATCCATTTCATGGACTTTCATGGTTTTTTGCAATATATGAATATCCCAGGCATCCAAAGAAGAGGCAAAAATAGAATGTTTTCTAAGAGTTAGAATTGCCTTCAGTGGCCATGTATCACAGCATATCTTGCAGGATAAGCTGCCATAACTACGAGTATGAATCTTGACAGCAAATCTGATAATATGTAAATAATAAAAGGGAAGATTATGTGGGGCAAATGTTAAGCATCAGCACAAACTATCCAAATACGCCAATGATTTCAAGGGATGTGTGCTACATTTATTAGTATTGCTATGAATAGTAGCAACATTTACCATGTGAAATGCCTGGTTCCAAACAAACATATGAAAGACTATTTTTTTCCTTTTGCCCTGAAGAGCTTGCAGGCTATTTCAGGCACATGTACTGCTTGAGTTTACAATACCAAAAAAGAAGGGGTTGTAATGAAATCTGGAAGGGCAGACTGGCTTCCAGACTTGAGTGCATGTTCAGTGGAGAATGGAAATAGGAAAGAGGTATTTGCTTAGGAATAGAAACTTCAGAAAAAAACCTCTGGAAATTTCAGAAAGAGTAGGACCAGGCACTGAAACTCATACCTTCTTTTTCTAAAAATTCTGAAGTCTCTCACCCTACTCTTCATGCAATTGCAATGGTCATCAAGTGAGTGCAGAAACAATCCAGAAGTTCTTTGAAACAGAAGTCCACTGGAAAGATTTTCAAAACTGGAATTCAGTGTTCAGTATTTCATCCCATGAAAGTGGTATAACTTTCATAAATTCTAAATATTAATGCAGCTCCCTGTTGTTCTAGGGAGGCTTGTGGGGTGCTTATCACTTTTAGAAAATTGGTCTTTTACGTAGATGGTAAAAAAGGCTTCTTGAGCAGGATTGGAAGGCTCTCCAAAAGCATCCAGCACATGCCTAATGAAAGCCAAGCTGATTTGTATTCCCAGCTGAGTTAATTGCTTCTTTAGGTCTCATGCTAGAAGCATAACTTCAATAACCTGTTTTAGAAAATCAAACAACCTTCTCCTAAGTGCCTTCATTTTCATCAGTGCAACAACAGAGAAGTAAAATTTCCATCAAATAAGATTAATTGGTGGCTGTGCATTAGAGAGACTGCCAAGAGCTAGTAAAATGCGTTAGTTACAAAGACAAGATTTGAGAGGAACAGAGATGTAAACATTTGATTCAAAATTTGTTATCCTTTATATGAAAAAGCAGAGTGAAACAGAGAAAAAGAAAACGAGGGTACAGGTCATTATGTTTCTTAGATGATAGCCTTTTAAAATGGAATGAAGTCATGTTATTAACCCCAAATAATGTTCTGAAAGGCTATCCTAGCAGAATGTTCATCAGCTGTTAGATTACTTCATTCCTCCACAGCAGTTGTTCATCTGAAAATAGCTTTCAAATGAAAAGAGGCAACTACAAAAGGATTAGTTACCATAGGCAGCATGATACTCCCACAAGATTATTTATGGCAAAACACCCAGAGACAAAGCTGTAACAGAGTTAAACTCTATGATTAAAAAAATGTATTAGGGAGGGCTAGAGGACATTGCATATGCAGCAAGCTGGGTTCAGTGCTATACCAGTTCTGTGTATTTCATCCATAATGGCTGATGCTTGCTCTTTCCTCTCTTTGACCAGGGCAGAATCTGATAACATTGTGATTTTCTGATACGATTTTTCCTCGCTGCAAAAAAACAACACATTTTTTACATTTTTGAGCCAGCGCGCACAATTTGGCCAACTTTCATTTCCAGCAGCCTGTTTAAAATGGCCAAACAGTGAAGTCAGGGGTTTCTGACTGAGAAATACTGCACTGCAAAATGCACTGGCAGTTCTTGCTTACAGACAGATGTTAGGACATGTTTTGATGGATAGAAGATTCAAAGGAATGGACTTTGATTTGGTTACATAAATTCTTCAGCAAAAATCAGTGTCAGGGTCTAGGCCTTCTCACATCTACTCACTATACTACAAGATGTAAATTGCTAACTAATTTTAATTTACATCTTGGTTTATGTTTTCAGAATTGTTACGTTTTGGAATTTCTTAATCTAATAAAGAATTTGAGGAATGAAACTAGCTCCTCTGGCATCTTTAAAGAAGGCGCATTTCTGACTAAGTAAAAATATAAATATCTTTTAAATTGCAGAGTCAGGAGGTTACATAAATGTCTTGTATATGACAGTTTGTAGGACAGACAATGTCAAAATATTTCAGGAAACAATACACTTACCCTACTGTTTTGTTGTGCAGATAAAAAGCGATGTCAACCCTTTAGCTGAGGCTTCAGAAGTTAGTTATGCATGGGGATGACCTGCCTGGTCCTGGATGGTTTGTACCCTTGTGCTGGGATCTGCATGGTACCTAGTACTGAGACAAACTGGGGGCTGATCCTCTTCAAAGGGGTTGGCATCCAGCTGACATCAACCAGTTATATATAGAATCAAACACTCCAGCCACTCATATCTTCCTGGCAAAAGAAGAGAACAGAAAAGATTCAACTGCACCCACAACAAAGAGTTTATATCCCCTTCAGATCTTATTGAAAATTTGATGGAATGGCCCCCTCATACTTGTACAGATCACCTCCTCATCTTCTCATTGCCTCTGAGAATCATAATCTCTGCGTTATAATCAGGAAGGAGACATTTAAAAATAAGGTGTTAAGTGTATAGATAGGCAAGACTATAGCAGATGAGAATGGTATGGGCTAATCCTTCAGTGAAAGATGAAACCATGCTTCTGTAGGGGCTGATGGCTAAAGTCAGTGGCAGATGGCTGATATACAGAGGCTGCTCTGGAAAAGAAATGAGATTTTCTTCAGTATTATACATGCTAGGGAGTAATTGCTCAACAAGCACACGCCTTGCAAACTGTTACTCAAAATCCCTTCACTTTCTTTGTGCATTAGGGACAAAAAACTTTCACCAATTTGAAGCTCAGTAATATCCAGCATTCCAGGATAGTGTTGTATCAGTTTATCAAAGAAATGTGTGATTCGTAGCACACAGATACTTCAAGCGACCAACTTTGGACAGAATAAAACAGTGGAAGAGGGAAACATTCCCCCCTTGCCCTCCTGTCTGAATGCAGCTAGATGAATTTTGGGGCAGTAAAAGCAAGGTGAAATTCTTGTATTTCTGGTTTGGATTTGAGTTTGTTTTAGGAAGTCCCTTTTTGTTGTGGAAAATGATGGTCTTATTTGGCTTGGAGGATTGATCAGAAAATTGCTTGTATCCTGACATGACAGGAGAAAGGAATTCTGTCAGTAAAGGGAATCTGGAGAGTAATAAAATAAACCAACACAACATGCAGAACTTTTCAACAAGAAGCACTTCGAAACAGGTAAAATGTATGTGCCTGATCCAATGTCCTGAAAGTCTGCCTGTCCAACTAAAAAACTGCATTATTTTTCCCTCAAGCTCTCTATTCCCTTTGCTTAGCTTTGCAAAACATATTTCTGAGATCCTGGCCACCTCTGCCCCAAAGAAATGTTCATTTTAATCCTCACCATCAGAATTGACCTCTGCTATTGCTGATTGGTGATTTTTTTCTAGCTTTTGTGCCTGGATCAGACACTTTTAATAGTACTAACAAGCATGGTCACAGTCTTGATTGAATCTTATCTGCTCAACTAACAACTTAGAATAGTCTTAGTGGTTCACCACCAGCCTGTCAAATGGGTTTGAAGGGAAGAATTTAAATGTTAAAATAACCTGATGAGTTGGAGGGTGGTGGTGGGGGGAAGATCAAATGCAATTCGGTAAAGCCATATCCAAAAGCAGTTATAAAGTGGGCATTCATCTGATTGACACTGACTTAAATGTTTAATCCAGGAGGAAATATCAAACAGCATCCAAAATGGGATAGTCTCATGTTTAGTCCATTCTAATTCCCATTAACTAATGATTTGACAGAATAAAAAGTACATAAATTTTATAATTTTGAAGTTGAGCTTTAAAAAGCTTTGTAGAGTGACTACCCTAGAATTTCATTTACTACTTACTAGTATGTCAAGGTTTTGCCACTAGCTGAAGTAGTAATAAGCAATAAGTCATTGCAGCTGAAATAAACAATGTGTATCTGTCATGACTGCAAAACTAGAACTGATCCTATTCAATGCTACTTTCTTTTATAATGCTCAAAGAAGTTCAGGGCACCATAAAATACATGGGGTTGCTGAAACATCATTCATATATGCACATGACCAGTAGAATGTCCATAATTATAAGTAAAAGCTAAGGAAGGTGAGAGAATTACAGTGACATCATCAAAAAATCAAACCTTGATTGTCAATGAGAACTACTTGACTAGTGCCAAACTAGGATGTTTAGTCAGCCTGGTAACAAGGGAAACATTTTCCTGTCTTCTTTATTTAGGCCGTTTTTGTTTAACCAACTAAGACTTTTCCTTTTGGTCTGGTCTTTTCAAGCACCTTGTGGGTTCTTTCCCACCACACTGCTTCCTCTGAATTGCATAATTGACCAGAAAGGACACCCCACCTGGCATGTGGAAAAATCCTGAACTATTTCTCCCTAATCTCCCCTCCCCTCCCCTCCTGCAATTTACTTGCTGAATAAAGCCTCAGTTCTTAGCAGGTGCTTAATTCAACCTGGGACTGTGACTGCCATCTATGCCTAACTTCATGCCATGAATTTAAATCTATGAACTATTCAGGCTGTTAATATATGTGTAGTGTCTAATTCACAATATGAGCAATATTTGTTTGTAAAAAGGGGGTTGTAATTACTACACAATGGCAAAATTGCTGTTCAATTAATGATGAAGCTGATGTTTCTGTATTCTGTGTCCCTCTGTTCTTCAGACAGCAATTTAGAGGTATAACTTACTGTAAGATAACTGACTAGAGCAAAAAAATAAGCTAGACAGACATGTTAGGTAGACATAAAGTGCCAGCAGTTGCTTTTTAAAATTAAACTGATCCTTTAGGTAGAGATAAACTGCCAACAGTTGCTTTTTTTTTCAAATGAAACTGGCCCCCATAGATCTAAGTGTACTTATAATCTTGTTTTTACTTAAATTCTCAGCCTAGGCCTCCTAAATGTGTTGCAAATGAGACCAAGTCATGTTGTTGTCATAAATTTTCATGAAATATGTGTTGCAGTCTGACAGAGGCAGTACAGGGTTCCCTATTTCCACTTCAAATATGTTTGAGCGAAAAAAAAAATCCACTGTAGAGTTACCTGGAATATCCTTCCCTGCCTATGAAAAGTGTGGAAAAAGCCTTTTTCTTTCTTGATAGATCCAGTTTGAATTTTTGCTTAGGGATTTTTTTTTTTTTTTTTTAGATGAAGAGTGAAGTATTTTCATTTCAATTACAAACTGGGTTGGTACTTTCTCCATAGCTACATTGGACAGACTGGCAAGGGATCATTACATTTGAGGTATTGATGTATTCAGTAATGTACAATATTCTATAATTTGATAGGCTTTTCAAAATATTGTTACCGTTGTCTTTCTGTTCAGGATCCAAAGAATATAGCTTTTTATCTGGGATCCATAGGAAGACATTCTAAGATTCAGTATATGATTTAGTAATCTCATTATCCTCAAGTTTTCTTAAAGCAAATAGGGTAGTTTATTTTGTAGGATTTACCTTTGCCACATCAGACCCAGTAACAATTCACAAAAAAGCCTGAGAAAAAGAAGCTCCCTTGTCTTACCTGCCTTGTCTGTAACGGAAGAAGACCTAAAGGAGGATGACAGGTAAATATTGCCCTTGTTCACAGGCTGGCAGGCTGGTTTAATTATCTTAGTTGTTAAATAATACTTCCCACTGAAATTCATAGTTCAGTAGGTACAACTCATTGGAGACTCTGGTCTGTGTTTGACTGAAGTTAAATAATCTATAAAAATACGAGCATTTCTTCAGTGGCACCTTTTCCATGCTGTGGGATCCTTCTGCATTTAGTACAGACACATTGGAAATACATTTTCTGTGCAGAGGTGGGGATGGAGCTTCATTTTTGGAGGCACAGTGTTGCCCCTGCTGCTCAGTGCGAGTGGGAATACTGCCTCAGCAGCCCGGGGAATGGGGTGGTGGTGTGGGTATGGCTGTAATTCGGCCTACAGGGACAGCAGATATGGGGTGACTCCTCAAGGTTTATTACTTACAGTTGTCTGACACTTTCATGTTTCATTTCCAGTTGAAATCAAGCATTTTAAGAAAGCACAAAGCCAACAGCCTGATTTAATCCCCAGGGCTAAGGCCACAAGCACCAGCCTGTGCTGTCAAAGACTTAATTAGAGCCAGCAGCTGGCCAGGGAGCTTTATTTCAGTATGTGTATGTTCTGATGGCCACTGGTTGAAAACTCTTTCATTTCTGTGGGTGGTCCACTGCACTGTGAGCCTGACATATGCTTTGGGGTTGTTTTTTTCTCCTGTCAAAAGGATACAAGTCTTCTCCCTGCTTGCCTCAACACCGCAGTCTGACATTGTGTCACCAGCATGGAGTGTGTCTGAGTAAGGGGCTCTTAAAGAGAAGATCCCTTCTGCTTAAATATTGCAGGGCATGCACATCTCTGGCAGGTGGATGTTTGTTTGGAAATAAACCCCTTTCATACCGCATTCAGTTCCAAATTCCTTCTCCATACCTAGTGAATCTATT
Organism: Corvus moneduloides; assembly: GCF_009650955.1. Classification (NCBI taxonomy): domain Eukaryota; kingdom Metazoa; phylum Chordata; class Aves; order Passeriformes; family Corvidae; genus Corvus; species Corvus moneduloides. The sequence goes on from NC_045480.1 coordinate 70,343,003, forward strand.
TAGATGCCTTCACCACAGGATTTGGATACCTGAGAGTTTTGTTTTGTTATTTTTGATGTGGCACTGTGATTTGAAGAGGAGGCATTCCAAACCAAACAGCAGTTCAAAGAAAAGACTGACTATTCTGCCAAGTTGTTGAACTTCTTCTGTTTGCTGGGGAAGTTGGCAGAGTATCTTGGGGTTTTGTTTTTGAAGGTGAAGGGGGAAATTTTAGTCCAAAATGCATTTCATAATGGTAAAGTACATAGTATGTTTTTAAAGTATTTGAAGATGCAGATCCAAGGCAAACATCTCTATATATCTTGTTTTTATGAGCTCTACTGATACCATCAGGTCAGTGGATTAGTTTTAGTTTTCTAACTTTGTATTGACAAATCCAGCCATTCAGAATGAAGAGCCATCTTCTGGACAATGGTTTATAAAGAACGTGGTTTTAACTGCGTTGTGGGGAAAGTCCAAAATAATTTTTGTCTGAAATGCTTCAGAAATATTTTCAATTTTCTGAAAAGAAACTGTTGGAAGACTCAAATTCTTATGAATACAGGAGCTAGGAAAAAAAAAAAGCTTTAAAACTTGAGATTAAATACTGACAACAGCATTGCTGTTCCTGACTCAGAAAAAAAAACAACTTGCTGCCTTCATCTGCACTGAATTATTTTCTCTCTGTTAAGGCAGCTACAAGTTTGGCTTGTGATGCTGGCAATACTCATGATGTGAGTATCTTGTTGTTCTAACTTCTATAAATTAAGTGGTTTGAAACTAACTCAGAGAAGACAAAGACTTTGTTGTGAGCAGTGTGAGTTCCTTTATATGTGGTTTGTAGTTCATATGCTTGTTTTTAAGTCAGGACAGTGCGAACTCTTTAAAATAAACAAAGAAGAGAGCAAAATGCCACCACTTAAAATCAGCCTTAAAATGGTAAACACTGGTAAATAAAGCTAAGAATAATGGGGGTGAGGGGAAATAATTTGTGGTTTAAAGAAAAATAAGCTCCTGCTCCTACCAGTAAACACCTGTTCAATTTTATGTGTGTTTGGTCTAATGATTGCTGGGGGTTACATCTCCAAAGCAAGACTGGAATAATTGAAGTATGAGTTCAAGAATGCTTCAGCAGAAAGGTGGTCTGAGGTGCAAATAAAAGGTTGTGGAGCTAGAAACAAATTTGAACAAAAAGAAGAGTTTTTGGACTATTTTTTTAAAATCCAAACATGAGCACCATCAAGCCCTGCGTTTGTTAAGTGTGGTTTATATAGCTTTTCATGCTGAAATGATTTTAAATTAAACATAAGTCTGCCAAGCTAAGAGCACCATGTGAGTGTAAAGGCACAGAGGTTGAGATGGAGTTATGGCTAAGTAGGAGCACTGTGGTGTGCACACACAGGAACTGTGCTGGCAGGAAATGGTCAATAAAATAACCCAAGAAGGAATCAGCTGGCCAAGTGTTTTCATAGGACAAAAATTGGCAGGAAAATACCCTTGTATTAAAAAAGAAAAAAACAACAATATGAATAAGGTGGAAAAGCTTACTTTGATGTTTCCCTTTTTTTCCCACACTTGAGAAAGAGAACAGTTATCAACATTTTGCCTTGGTTCAAAAACAGGCATTCTGGCTGCCAGCCAAAGGTAGCCCTGCTGTGAAAACATTTCTGTGGCTGATACAATACCTTATGGTAACCACTGCCTTCAGCAAGGAGGGCTCTGCAGCAGGTTAACACAGTACCTGTTTCATTGCTTATGTGGTTTGGTTATTTTAAACACTTTTTCCTGAAACGAATGTATTAAACAAGCATGTTTTCAGTATTATTTCAGTTTCTTCCTCCATTGTTTCATTCTCTGCACAGCTCATCATCTTGCCTGGGACCTCTGTGTAGAACTTCAGTGGACTTCTGGTTTGACAATCAATATCAAGATTCCTTTAGAATCTCAGGTTTCATTTATCACTTGCTCTAATTCTTTCCCCCAGCTGGTAAGCTTACTGGGGTGTGAACTTATTCATGTGTATTTTTTGTTCTTCAGAAAGGACAACCTGCCTTCTTGTATAATAAGAAACTTTATATAAAGAGTAATTGTGTCCAGGGATCACCATCTTCTGAAGTAGACTTGTTTTGCTTCTGGTTTATTTATGTTCCAGGCAGATTCTTTTGTCTAAATGAAGAATACAATCTAACATAACTTCTAGTTACTTATTTTGTTATGCCGTAGACTGTATCAGCATCCACTTTATTATAGCCATTAGGTGAAAAACATTTTTCTGTTTTCCCCTTGAGGGAAGTAGCTCCCACAGCCCCTCACTGGCTTCACTGCCTGGAAGCCTCTGTCCATGCTTCCGTGATGGAGAAAGGATGAAGAGACCCTGTCTTTGAAAAGTGGCAGCTTGCAGTAGAAGGAACATGGATAATTTTGCATCCTTTTCTTAAGTCACTGTGAAGACCATGATACGAGTTTGAAGGCTGGTCCCAGTGCCCAATAGACCACAGCTAAAAATCCTGGGTTTTGATGCAGACGTGCACGAGTATCTAATCCTGTTTTACAAGAAAAATAGAGAAATGATGTGATACTTCTGTGCTGCCCTGAGGAAAAATTTTGTGAACATGCCTTCTAATCCCTTGACTTGAAGTGAGTCTGTCCTGGAAACTTCAGCACAGTTCCAAGAGAAGTGTCATCCTAGGTAACAGTGGTTTCTTTCCAAGACACTTGTTCCTCTGGGTACAGTTGCTATTTGTAAGTGATTCAGACTAACATCTCGTAGTCTGCAGGAAGCTTCAGTCCTGACACAGGGCAGCTGTGTTAACCTTGCTTTATCCTCGGGGGATTTGGGCAAGGCAGCTCTTGTACTCATTGGTGTCACTGAGTTTTAGGCCTATGTGTCACAGGGATGATACTGTTCTTTTTGAGGTGGGAATATGTCATGCAGTGTTGGGTGTAGTAGTTTTTGATTCTTCTTCCTCAGCATATTCCTGATGCTATACACAAGGATATTTCACCATAAATTAGAATAAATTAGGGGGAATTGATTTGTGATTTAAAGCAGCTGAAGTTTCCCTCAGTAGCAAAGCTCACATTCACTCCAGAGATGGCAAATTACGTCTCCTTTCAGAGACATGAAGCATATTTCAGTAAGTACACATTACATAACTTGTCCCACATTTCTTTCTCTTTTTAGTATCCCAGTGTTATGAAAAATTATGTTCCCATTAATCATTATAGGCACTCATATTTTTCTGTGGAAATAAATTACTGTCCTCTGCCCTTCCTGCACAGGAACATATTTAAATCAAAACAAGGGTATGTCCACGATTGGTTCAGGGAAGGGAGTGTCAGCTAATGTGGCTTTGCTGCTGCAGAAGGATGAAAGCAGGATTTGTCTCTGTACTCAGTGGATTGCAATGCTGTGTGGTAGTGTCACTTGCCAAATAAGATTTCCCCTTTAGCACATGCAGAGCTCGCTTGAACGTCAGTGGAAACCGCGTGCACTCAGTGCGGGGGGACCTGCAGCTGAGTCCTGAGTGTAACACTGAACCCACTGCCTATTTTGTCATTCCTACATCGGAAAACACTTGGGCTGGAAAAGCTAGAAAGCACCTATACAACTGGGAGAAAGCAGCAGGCCTCTAAATTCCTGTTTTAGATTGTCAGCAGCTTTATTGAGACTGTTTTTAGAAAGCATCTAAATCTAGGCATCCAAAATTGCATATGCAGCACTATATTCAGGCTGCAGAGCAGGGGGCTGATTTTAAGACATGATGGGCATTTAGACATTTACTGTTTCAGGTCTCAGGGCTTCTGCAAAGTAAGAATTTTTATTTACATGCTTTGAACATGAATTTAGGGACTTACCTTATCCAACAGTGTAAATATAGAGGCTAGGCTATTTTTAGACTTCACAATGTGATACTGGGCAAAAGGACTTTTGAAGCAGAGATTGCTGGGTACCAAACCACAAGCTTGGACCAACATTTTTCGGTAACTCGCTGTTTCTCTTTATTCAGGACATGTGAAGACTTAGAGAGCAAGTTAAAAGCTGGTCGTAGATGATCCTCAGGGAACAGATCCTCTATTGGGAGGTCAGTTCTCTCCAGTGAAGAAATCTGAGGACAATTCACCCTTAGGACAGACTGAGTTTTCTTTTAAAGTATATGCAAGATGTTAATTCTGTATTAGTTGTACAAGGAAAATTAGTTCCTTATTTGGCCTCTGAAGAGAAATAAATTTACATTGGTCATTGGAAGAGCACATGCTGTATTTTGGAAAATGAATATACAATACAAAAAAGACAGAAATTTTAGTGCAAAATGGATCTGTTTCATTTAGACAATTGAGTACTTAAGGATCCATCTTTTCTGCCGACCTCTTCCATTTTGGCTGAGAAATGAAATCCTTACATAGTGAAGCTACTAGAAATAAAGGAGTCATCCAAATAAACTCTGGTCATCTTCAGCTGACAGTCAGGTGACCAAAGCAAGGGATGTTCCCCTTGCAGCCATGCAGTATTTGCTGACCTTATAGGCATTGGGTGTCAGTTAACAACGAGGCTTGTGAAGCAGGGACACCTGGATGTGTTTTAGAAGCTTTCAGACATTATTTGTTTAATAAAGTAGCAGAATGATTATTTATTTGTAAGGGGACAGTTCTAAAGCTCTAAGTCTGCCTCTGGCATTTGTGAAGGTCCTTCTTGAGGTGTTTTTCATAGGCATACTCAGTATTAGCAGAGAAGATGCAGGGCGTATTGCTGTTGTGGTTTTTTTCCCAATAAAAAGAATGAGATGTAGACCTCACTTCTAAAGTTATTGTCTGGCTGAGCTTGTTTTCTGTTTGGTGTTTTCATTATCAAAGAAGGTTCTGACTTTCTGTCTTGTCACTGTTAATTTTGCTGAGGAAAAAGTTAGGTCTTCACCCACCACCAAAGTGGTCTCCATGTGGAGACGGAGATTCTTCTTTCAGAAACTAAAGCCCAACCTGTAAAATTCAGAGCCATTGCAACCTTAAAAAAAAAAAAACCACACCAAAAAACAACAAAACCCTATCATTTTGGGGCAGTTTTTTCCCTATCTCATATGTAGGGAACTAACTTCTGCACTCACCAGTGCAAATTATTAGCAATTTAGTGAAATCTTTAGTGAATTTCCCCTAAATGGTACTGACGATGTTGCTGTTCTGCTTTGTGACATTTCCAGTGTTTGGGTATTTCCTGGTGATCCCATTAACTTTGAAGTTAATTGGAATACTTCATGGCTGAAATGTAGAAGGCCTGTAGTGGAGCAGATGTTCTTTTTGTAAGTTAGCATGAAAGCGGTGAATAAGAGTTACCATTTCTTTGTTGCTGTGTCATCAAGATGTGGCATGACCTTACCTTTCAAAAGTATGAACATTGTTTCCAAGCCCATTTAAAGGGCTCTGCTAGTCAGTGAAACTGAATACAGTATCATTAACTTAAGCAAGTATAAATTTTAAAACTGCCACTTCACGACTGCATAATACCCCCAAATATACCACTGATTTTGACCCCTCTGAAGTGCAAAATATTGCAGCAGTTTTCATTGTGTAGACCTCATCTGCTGTACTACTGCGCACTTATTTTGGGGATAATATCTGAGTCTGTGAATAATTCTTGGCATTTTTTCCTTTTTTTTTCCTTTGGCTGTTATTGGAGTCATGCAGAAAAGATCCCCCAGGGAGCAGGTTGCCACAGTAAGGATGTATTTGACAGGATATTTGGAATATGCACAATAGGTTGGATACTTTTCTTTACCAAATGTGAGCAATGGTGTTGGAAGTAATACTTGCTGGGTTACACCATCATCAGTCTGCCCCTTTAATTTTTTTTTTTTTAAGTAATTTGCTGCATCCTAATAATTGTGAACTCAAATACATAACTCTTTAATATGAAGAATCAAAGACCAAATTTTGATCCATACTTCAATCTTTGCAAGAAGAATTATTTTTAAATGGGAGAAGGAATATTTCACTCCTGAAATGTGCTGTATTTTCTCTTAATGTTGTTGTTCCTATTTCTTTCTTCTCAGATTCACTGAGTTTAGAGGCATTCCATGACTAATGGGCTTGCTAGAAGATTAGCAGAAAACAAAACTCCTACCATCTCATATTTTCCACTTTACAAGAGTCCGGCCATGCCATAGATATTTTCCGTTCTTAGTCTTGATATTCTACAGATGTGGAATTAAAACTCCTTGCACTATATGGGAATGCACTGCGGGGTTGTACATGTGTGTTTTACCCTCCTGAGTAATTTCTCCATTACTTGAGCTGCCCTGAATGTGGCATTGTGCCCAGTGGAGTAACACTTGCTGTACCAACACTTTTATACGCCTTAATTCAGATAAAGCTTATCTGTCAAATCAAACAGAAGCTGCCAGCATTTGCTGCTTAATTGCTTTTCCAAATTCCTCTTTTTCTTAGAACAGTGAACGAAACTAAAAGAACCAAGAAACTATTGTTGGCAAAGGTCTGGAGTTGTCTTTATAGTTCCATCACCCTCAAGAATACACTGCAGGAGTAAAACTCATTGGTGCAGGACTTAGGGCTTTTTGAAGAGCAAAACTTCCCAGAATTGTGGACTCCCTTTCATCCAAACTCTGACAGAAGTTATTCTTTAATGTTATTGCACTAGAAAAAAAAAGATATGTATAATATATTATGTACACACTTAAATACAAAGGTTGAAGGTTTTTTCCTAGGGAAATACTTATCTCTATGCCACGACATTTGATTTAGAACAAATAGCCATGGTCTGTAGCAACAGGAAAGAAGAGACATGGATGGGTGATTAGGGAGGATAGATCCAATGTTTTTGCTTTTCCCCCTGAATTGTATTTACTGTTGGAACTTAAACAGCTATTTAGTACTGTCATTTAAGTGGATGGTAACTTCGGCTTGCGTGGCAAGGAAGCCGGAAACACCAAACTCTGCGTGACTTTTGACTGTGCACATAATGCATTTTAATTATGCCAACTTCCTTCTCTTTCCCTCAGAGAATGTGCCTCAGTATCTTGCATGGAAATGGCTGGAGTTGGTGGACAAGTAATCACATGAACTGGCTACACATTTGTTCATTATCTGAAGGCTGTTCCTTGCTACCGTGCTTTCAAGGAAGATTCTTTAGCAGTGGTTGTGCTGTTTTCCATTCATTGACTTGCTATCTCTCTTTTCCAGGAGATTTCTCTTCCCAGGAATTAGTATTGCTAATCCATTAGCACAGATTTTTTTCTTTAAGCTTTTTGTTCATAAAAATACTTTGTGAGCAAACTGACTACATTTATCTACATTTATTGTTATGCCACCTGCTAAGAAGGAGAGGTTAATTGTTAACTGTACTTTGTTGAGAAAGAAGTGGCAAGTTGGTCTAGTTTTGCTCACTCATTTTGAAATTAATCACAGTTTCTTATTAAAGCCGTTTTCAAAGAGGCAGGAGAGAAACTCTTGCACCATCTTTCATAATTTTTCATGTATGTCACCTTTTCCCCCAGATTAATGGAAGTGACTCCTGATATAAACCTGCCTTGATCTGGTGCCTTTGAGTATGTCTGTGCCATTTTTTTCCCTTTAGTGGCAGGGTTGATCCCCTTGGTAGCAGCTGAGTGTATGTTTTACATTACTGTTCAGACAGATACAGAAACAACCTGTGCTCCTTAGTAACAGACATCAGATCGAAGACATTGTCAGTGATGATTTGTCAATGGCTCATGGGGAGGCTCATGATTTAACAGGAGCTTAAGATTTGGTTCATTTGGATAGTTTTTGTTTGCTTTATTACAGAATTTAGGTGAGACTAGCATGGTGACATGGGAGAAAACAGGGGCTTCCATTACAGTAAGCAAATGCGGACTCCCCTTTAATTCTGGTATTTTAGACTAATCCTTCTACTGCCCTTGGAGGTTAATCTCTGTTCACTCAGCTGTGGTTACCATGAGTAAACAACTCCAAAGCCTTACATTCTCTGTCATGGGATTTGGTGAATTTTGTCCGCCAGACTGGGTCATAATTTGATCTGTGTCTGGAATTAGTAGTGTGTTTCTTCAAAGGACCTGAAGCTTCCTTCCTACTCCTTTTCTGAGCTGTAAGAATGTAATTGTGCTGGTTGTGAAGTATGCATGACTGCTATAAATAGCCAGTGGATTATAGGTGAAGGTAAAAGCCAGGAATGTGCACGTCCAAGTGCAGCATTGCCCTTGTCCCAACAGCCTTGGGCAGTGCACGTGTTCTTTCCATTGCCGTGTTCTCTTCCGTTTTTAAGATGAGGTAATGACGTCGGTCCACCCTGTGCTGCTGAGGTCAGGAGTAATTAACTAACATCTATGTGGGACACATTAAATAGTGCTGCATGAATGCCTCCTATGCCATCTGATTTAGCTCAAACTGTAAAGTTTTATGGCATTTGAGTTCCAGTGGACGTGCTGATAATGACACTGTTTGGTGTCTGGTGTCCTGACAGATCTCTAACTGTACCACAGCTTCTCTGTTGAAACAGAGGCTTTGTCAGGGAGAGCAAATAGTATGGATTATATGGATTGTGTACCATTGCCCTCTGTTGGACAGCACTAGGCTTAGTCAAAGTGCTTGTCTTGTTTTGGGCTCGCAAAACTTTAGAGCCATAAACCTGATAATATTGGATAAGTAAGCTTGAAGTGTTTAGTGAGAAACTGACTGTCCTTGTTCCAGAGGTTGCACCAGTCCCTAAAATGCAGAGGGAAGTAGAAGTTTGGAAACCTACGGTGTCCTACCGTCTGATGTAATAGAATCCTTCTGCTTTACTGGTAAAACATGATTTTATTTTTTCCCTCTTGCTCTCTGCCTACCTCACATCTTCAGTGGCCTGTGAACTTTCTGTGTATATGTAGGTGAGTGTTCAATATAATGTACTGCCTGTTCTTGAGTTTAACTATGCTTTTTCAGGAGGATTATATGCTGTGTCAAAAAGTATAATGCATTTCATGCATACCGTAATATCTGAAAGGGAAATCGTGAATAATGGCAAGAATTTAAAACAGGAAAGTAATAAATATGAAAGGCACAAACAATCAAATTATTATCTGAGGGGAAAAAGGATTACCATGTGCCTTGGAAGTGCCCATAATCTTCATTGTAGTTGTGAACTTAGTCCTAAGCACTTTTGTGTTCTCTGCCCTCCAGTACACAGTTTATGGCAGAGCAGTCAGAGAAGTAGAAATTATTATAAAGGTCACAAGGAAAAATAAAGCTACTGTTGCTACTGTCTGAATGTTATTTGTTTGGATTGCTGCTCTCCAAACCTGTATTCATACTGCTGTTCATTTGAGGTTACATGTAGAGGAGTCACATCTAACTGCAGTAATAAACATCCAAACCACGGTGATCTGTATCTAATTCTGCAGGGTAAACAGCAACTTATTAAATGTAGGAAGAGATGAGCGGTGATCTGTTCCTTTGCGAAACCTCCAAGTTGATTTTGAAAAAGCATCTGCCTAAACTTCCAGAACTTACTTTATGCCTCCCAAAATAACAACAATCATCTCTTCACTGTCCTTGGGTGTATTACCTGGTCTGTTGATGATCCATTCCTCAAGTACAGAATTATCCAAACAGACCTCTGCAAGCCTAGTTGAGTTTGGAGTGGTGTAAGTCCATGCCTGAGGTCCTGGGATCCAGTCCACCTATTTAGGCATTTATTTGGGGGTGGAGTTAATTTCTTTTTAAGAATGCCCCTCCACATTGGTTATACAGAAGGCCAAGACAGCAACTTGCGCCTCAGCAGAGTCCCAGCTGAGATAACTCTCTATACTTGTGCACATCAAAATGAGGAAGTTCCTAACGGGAGATGCTATTACAAAATCTGATGAATGCCTTATTGTTTTGTCAATCACATTTTTAAATTCTACAGGCTACAAAAATCTACAGAACTGATGACACCAGTTCAGTGCTTGTAAATTTGCTGTGTTTTGTGGTGCTGCACATTTCTGTGTGAGGTGAAGTCCTTGCCCTGCTGGCATAAATGGTAAATTAGTCAAGCTCCCGTTGACTTAGCTGGGATCAGGATTTTGCTCCACGTGGTCAAAGGAGTTTTGTTGCCTTGGTTTGTTCTTCGTGTTTCTCTGAAATGCAGGTTTTCTCAGGACATATTGATTCAGTAGGAAGATTTATTAATTTCTACGCGAATCTTTTTATTTTATTGCTACATGGAAAATCTCTTGGGGTTTTAAACTGCCAGAGAAAGTAAAGAATGGTGAACTCCACAGACATAGTGGAGAAAATAATCTTCCTTCACAAAACCCATGTAGTTATGTGGATTCGTGGTGGGAAATTACTTGGAAACTATAAAAGTTACCAGTATTGCTCATCTTCTTTAAACTATTCTTTTTTGCATAAAAGTAATTCACTAGGGAGTTTCAATATAAGTCCCGTGTTTGTATACAACCTGTTTTATAGGCAAAATATTTGCTTTTAATAGAAACTCTCTTGAACATACCTAAAAATCAGAGTTGATGAACACCTGATGGAAACTATTGTGTTTATGCTTATAAGCTTTTCTGTTAGAAAAAAAAAACCAGAAACAAACATCAGAAATTCCACAGAGCTAAGAATATGCTGACTTTATGTTGATTCTTGTTTTTCAAAAATTACTGACTTTCTGAGACTAAACTCAAGTGCATTCACTGCTAGTAGGAAGTGACTGATTCAAACTACGATGGCTTAGCAAATTGTTAATAATATTGAAGTGTGGCAATTGTTTAATAGCTGCCACAGTTCAGTGAGGTTGGTCATGCTGGGAAAATAATACCAATACATCTATCATTCTGATTTAGAATTCTGTAAAGCTTCTTATTTTCCATTTTTGTCTTGGGCAAACTCTGCTTGTCTACAGCAAAAAAATATTTACAACATGCAACAATGTTTGTCCAGCAATTAGCACCTCCTTCCTTTGGTTTCCTTATTTATAGGGAAAAAAAGTAGTCATGAACCTCTGCAGTATTTAGACAAAATTACCCTTGGATTTTGACTTACTTTAAAGATAAAATTAGATCTAGAGGTTTATCAACACCTTCTTTCCTATATGTGTGCCAGTGTGTTGTAACCTTCCAGCTGTTTGAACTGCAGTGCAGCACAGTATGTTCTCCTAGTTCTCCATTAACATCTGTTAATTAACCATTACCTTTCTTTCTGCACAAGAAATTCCCACAAGTTTGTGTGCATGCACACAAACACTCCCGAGGTCATTTTGTTTTGAATGTGAAGTACTTGAGTCCTTTTTTAGGACTGAAAATGTGTGAAAAAACACCAAATATTTTCCAGCTTCTTGAGTGCTGTTTCTGAGTCAGCAGCAACACAAGGCTTCTTTTTTAAGGTCCAATAATATATCCAGGGAACAATTTCAGAGCACAAGTATTCCGTTTGAGGAAAACCAGACGCTGGCCTGGAAAATCCACCTTTCTGGACTTAAATTCCTCATTCCACCAGCCTCACATTCAGTAAGGGAGCAGTCTGCCACACTGGAGTCCTTTTAAATGCTCGTAAGCATTGGTGAATGCACCAGGAAATCGAGGGCATTCCGAGAAACCCAGAGTACATTCTCTGAAGAGTGAAACATGCTACAAAACCTGTGACTGCCTGGCAGAAAGATTTTTAATCTGTTGTGAATTACTTGAAGCCAAGGGAGTTAGTTAAACTGTGAATCTGCTTATGCTTGCTTTCTATATGATGTATTTAAGGATTTACCAAAGAAGAATGAAAAATGTAGCCATGGAAAGGAATGGTAGTGAGTCTCTTATAACCCTTTGTAAATCCTTTGTAGAGCAAACTCTTAAAATGCTGTTGTGGAGCTTTTTCAGTTCCCAAGTTTTACGTGCATCAATCACTTTTTCTTGTACTGGGGACAAAATCCTGCTTACTTTACAAATGCAAAAACTGCTTTGGGATTCATTTCATGTCAATAGTGAAAATCTGATCTGGCTTTCCACAGATAGATTGTTTATGCCATCCTTATTTCCTTAAGAGCTATTTATCCAAGTGGCCTGCATAGTGTAAAGACTGGGTTCACAATTTATTCACAATATTTATTTCACGTTTGAACAGTATGTTTTCAAATGAGATATGAACAACAAGAGAGTACAGCAAACAGAGGGTAGGTGCAAGTAAAGTAGGCAAGTGACTACAGTAAGTAGATTTTAGTTGCAGATTTTTATGGTTGGGATGAAAATGTTCAATCAATAAAAACAGTTCTGATTGTATTATTTAACCTGGGTAGATTGTACTTCACTGTGTTTCCTTCCTCTGCTTAGTCAGTATGGAAATGAAATTCCACTAAATTTGATAAGTTGCCTTTTGACCTGATGCTGATTTAAGCTTCTAGAAGCTCAACCAGCACGAGGTCACTGACAGGCAAAGTCAGTGAATCTAAAAATGGTGCAGAAAAAATGAGATTAGGCTTTACTTGGGTTCAGATTATTTAAACAAACAGACAAGAATTTTAGGGAAAAACAAATTGCTGTTTCTCATTCTGATTGGTCAAATCACTTTATTATGTGATACAATTTACATTGCTGGCATGCACTGTCAAAATAAAGTGTCCTTTGCAGTGAGCAAAAGTCTTTAGAAGTGAAAAGTCTTTTATAAAGATAACACAGTCTCTTGCTACTAGGCAGAAATGCAGTGTGAATAGATATTTGGTTGTGTTAAAGCAAACCAAAATGAAAACAAACTATGAACAAGAGTTGTGAACATCATCATCTAACATAACTAAAGAAACTAAGTTTTCAGTTATATTGTGTATTCAAATGCTCTGTATGTTAACAGAGACATCTCTGAGGGTGAGCACAAAGCGAAAGATTTAAAATATCATGAGAAGTTTTTCTTCACATTTACTGAGGCAGATCTGTGCATTCAAAAGCAAAATGTGAGAAATACTTGCATTAATATATTCAGAACTCTCACACATCCGTCACAAACTATTTGATAGAAAGATGCTTTGCTAGTGGAGGAATGGGGTGAAGAGCAGAAAGTGGAACATGCTGTGGGGTCCTTCTAAAAGCTCTGATGCATTAATATTTCATTTACTGGTCCGGGCCTGCTGCTTTCTTTGAAATCCCTACATGGTCTCAATCTGGATTTAGCCTGATTTCCTTCTAAACAAGGCTGTGTGATCTGTCTGCATGCCTGCCCTCATGTCTACCCTCCCATTAATAACTTCAAAAATGTTTATTAGTTCCATTTCTCTGTGGCAGAGGAACAGATCTCAGAGACAATCCATTGCCCGCAGACTTGTAAAAAATAGACGGCATCAGGGAGGCCAGATCCACTTACCAGTGTTGCTATTGAGGGAAATGCTGCAGTGGGAACTTATTCCATATTAGATATGGGACAATCCACATGGGAAAGAGAGCTAGGAAATTGTCAGCAGGAGGAAAAAAAAAAATCTGGAGTAGGTCGTGGTAAACACCCAAATGAAGTCTATGGTAAGATACAAAGCCACATGAAAATCAGCGTCAGGAATTCTCATGTTCATGGAAGTACTCATTGATTAATTCCTACTTGTGTAACTAGAATGAAATTGTAAGGCTGCACTTTTTTTGTTCTAGGGGTTTGACAGAAAGTCCATTATTCTGTCTGAAAACTCCTTTACTTCCATGTTTGTTGCATGCTTGGGGTGGGGAATTAGGGCTTCATCCTATAGAAAGTTTTCCCATAATGCTATGTGATCACAGCATTAAAGCCTTTCCAAGGTCACTTTGTATCATGATTTTTTTTTTGCCATATCAAATTTAAACCACTTTTGGCAATTTTTAATTGGCATGTTTCTTAAAATTAAGCCCACATTAGCTTCTGGTAGATGCATGACCTCAGAATTCACAGCACTAGTTTCAATGGGAATGTAAAAGTTAGATGTCAATTCTTAGAAATGAAATAATGGTGTTGGTAAAAATATGCCTCCACTGCAAACTCATTAATCTGGTTTTCTGTTTAATGATGTAAAGGAAACAGTTTTAAAACAGAAACCTGAACTTGACCTGAAACAGGGACTTGTTTTGTTATGGTAATATGGACCACAGGTCAGCAAAATATGTAAGAGGTATGCACTTTTCAGAATGTAGGTCTTCTGTGAAATGCATATGCACTGGTATTTATTAAATGGTTAAGGCCTTGATGACCTTGAATGATAAATTTCACTGAATTTCAATTTTATTTATAATTTAACTGAAATTAAGTGAAGATTGGCATGTACTTCCAAGGCAATAGGGTTAGATCTGAGGATAAGCCCTCAAGGATAAGGGGACTTCACAGTCCCATTGGTGGAATATTCCAATTGTGATAAAAGGGGACATTAAGGGACTCTGCAGAGAAACATATATTTTTGCCTGTGTGGCAGGAAAATTTATTCTGATTATGTACATGTATAACTCTGAGGTGCAAAGCTCATTTTCAGGCATATCATGGCAGCCTTGTTCATGTAATTTTTCTAAATCACCTTTTTTTTGCAAATTCATATTGTGAAATAAATCTGTAGTGCTATAGCAATATGATCCTATTCTAAAGGTTTACCACTCTCATATCTTCATTTCCTGACTGGGCAGAAGGATCAGTTGTATTTCAGGGAGACCTCTGCTTGGCTACAGAATTTCTGCCAACTTAAACTCATTAAAGCTATGTTTTTCATGTAATTATTTGCTTTTAGGGGAAGTTCCAGCTCAACTGAACTTGGATTTAATTTCATTTTCCTTTGTACCAATTATATTTTATAATTGCTATAAGTGGAAAATTCTTTGTTGATGGAAATGTTTTGTAATGTATTTTTTCTTGCTGCATATATGTTTTAGTTTCTTTCCAATCTAATCCCTTCACTCCCAGTGACAACCTTACTGAAACTAAGGATAGTTAAAAGTGCTTCTGCAGTAATGACTGCGCTTGACAGATCCTTCAAGAATTCCCACAAAATAGGAGGATTGACAGCACTTTGTAAAACTTGGGGTGTTCATTTAATGCTTTAGCAACATCTAAACTACCCAGGAAGCTTGGAGTACATACATTTTTAGCCACATAATTCTATTGTTTAAATAAGCCGTAAATGCAAGGTATGTCTCACCAGCAAAAATCATCCACCATCCCTTCAGATCCATCAACATCACTTAGGTATAGCCAACCACCCAAATATTTGCTCCTAGACTCGCACTGTGTACTACATGTCAGAAACCCTCTGTCACATACAAATTTCTACATAGAGCAGGAACTGTCCTTGACAGACAACTTATCTATGTCTTCCTAACTGAGGATACAACTCAAAAGCTTTCTAAACATTGAGTCTACCTTAGAAAACATGAATAACTGCCCAGCCAATCAGATTATCAGGCATTGGAGCAGTAAATGCTCAGGAAAGGAATTCATTTCACAGAGAAATAAAGGGCTGTTCAGCCTATGACATGTTTGATAGTTTATTACGAAAATTACTTGCAATCCAGTTTAAATACACTCCTCATCTCTTTTGTTGTCCAAGTATCATGGTATTGATCTCTATTAACAATGCCTTTCTTCCTGGTGTTTTCAGATAAATTGCAAGGTGTAAAACTTCATTGAAACTATCTTGAAATCCATCTGAAATGAGTGACTGTGTATGATTTCCTGTATCTACATATTGTGGCGATTCAGGTACCATTGCCACAGATGTATTTTAAGTGTTGCCACAGTAAAGATATTCACTGATTTACCCTCTTAGCTCATTATAGAAATGTAGTAAAAAACCATATGGCAAATAAGTCAGTGCTTCAAAGTCTTCCACTTCCATTATACCTTTTGCAATTCTGACTATATTTGGTAACTTGGAATCCATGTCAAACACACTCAGAAAACCTACAAGATCCTGTAAAATACTTCTTGGGTTTAAAATGCCCTTATTTTACTTTTTTTTTTTTTTTTCACATTAGCTTAACTGCAAGCATCTTTGCTGTCACTTTCTACTTCCTTGCTAGATTTTTGCATCGAGTACATGGAATGCCCCACTTTCATCTCCCCCCTCACCCCAAGAAATGCGTATTTTTGCCTTTTGACAAACAGAACAATCTTAGGTGTAAAACTGAGTCTATTCTAGAGGCTGCTAGCATTGCAGTCATGTGAAAACTGTGCTCCATTCAATTTCGTCTCCTCATTTTTTACTTCAGAGATTGCCAGGCCAGCAAGAAACTTTCCTTCTCCAACTCAAATCTTAGGGCTTGTTAAGCTGGAGGAAGGGAAAATGCACTAGGCCCTTCAGCTGCTCATGTTGACGCCTCCATCCCCTTGGCTGTGGATTGTAGTTTGAATCAGCTGTTGACAAGCAATAGTCCAGACCTGGAATCCATGGACATTATATCAGGATCTGTTCTGGAGCGCTGAGTGCAGTAGGGATACTGCAGCTTAGGGCCAGCCTGGGCAGGGACATTTGGGGCAGACAGGGAGCTTTTTGGGGTGATAGAACCCCCGATTGCTTCCCTCCTAGTAAGGCTACACTACCACTCGGGGCTGGAGCCTCATAAGAAACTTTAAGTTTCCATTCATCTGGTGGCTCAGGAAGTGTTTTCCTGCGAGCAGCCGATACCACGTTAGCAGCAATGGATTCCTGCATACTTTGGGGGCCAAAAGCTTCATCCACTAGGCCAAGGGGAGATCTGGCCGCTGCTTCCCAGGGAGTCAGTCTCTTGCCAGGCTTGTCAGCTGCTGCATCTGGCTTGCTGAAGTAATCAGGGGCAGGCTGAAATACAAGAGGAGAAGTAGGAGACATGGCTCGAGGAATGAATGAAGAAGGTCTCCCAGGAAGCGATAATGAGCGGCCACTGCTTCTTCCCTAGGAAGACAAAATACCAAATATAGTTACAGTTATTAAACAGCAAGATAGGAAGCCCCTTCTCTTCACTTCCAAACTGGAACAAAATACCCTGAAAGCATGTGACATCCTGGCAGTCCCTTTTTATGTTTACGAGTATCTTTTAGAACTTTAATTAACTGGAAAGGCAGGAGGTAGAGAAAGAAACAGGAACAAAGACGCAGCAAATTGAATTTTTGAGGAAAGTAAGCAGACCAAAGACAGGCTTTTACTGAAAAAGTACAATGGCGTTAGTAACTGTGCAGCTTTCCCACTACTTAGCTGGTGTGCCTTGCTCTGAAAAGACCATTCTTAATGCAAAGGGGAGTCGTGTTGTGACAGTTCTCTGTGTGTTTACAAGATTCTTTCTAACATTAGGCACAGCCTAATTCATCTGGTAATAGGCTCTGTCTAGAACATCTGTCTAAGAACATATCTTTGGCAATCTCCTTTTAAGAAAGGCTTTTCTTACTGAAAAATTATTAGACTTATCCTAGTTTTCACTTTTTGGGGCACAAAAATGAACACAAGCAATTAAAGGCGTTAATGCAATCATTCAGTTAATACCCTTACATGACACTACTTTTGGCTTCTTTAAAAGGCAATGCCCTCGGAATTTCAGTACATTCCGACCCACTTATAGGAGCAATCCATTCATTTTTGACAAATCCTAATCTTCTTAGTAATGCAGCACTTTGAAACAGAAACTGTGATCATGAGAAGGTTCTGCTGCTGCAGCCATTTGGCAGCACACAAAGCAGGTACAGCCTGTCCCCAAGCCAGACCTGCTCTCTGTGTTTCACAAATTACATTTTCTTAGAGCCTCTGTAAATGTGGTTCCTAAACTCACTGATTTACACTCATTGATTCATATCTTCAGGCTTAAATGCCTCTAATTCTGAAATCTGCTGTGAAATTCCTGGGTTGTTTTGCCATGGGCTTTGCTAGAATCTCATCTGAACAACATTGGTCTGTATTACTTTTCCTAATGAGCTTCCCAAACTTAAAATACTGTGAGCATGAACTAGAGAGTAGCCAACAGGTGTGTGGTCAGTCAAGGTATAGCTGATCTAGCAAAGATTCCATAGAAATGTCACATTTTAAGTTTTTCTGCCACAGGATCTTGCTGCATTTGAGAAACTTGACAGGCCACAGCTTCGCGCAGGCTTTTAAGTCATGTTCTAATAGCAGCCTTTTGTACGAGAGGTGGAAGCTCAAGAGACTTCAGATTTCATCATTTTCAGTCAGTTTGGTGGTGCTTAATCTGAATCGCTTTTAAAAAGTGTAGTGACACACAGAGGTTATGTCATGAAAGTTTTGACAAGTTTCACAATTGGTGCTTTATGACAGGACTATCCTTTCACCTCTTAGCTATGATCAGCTATTTCCAGTCTGCATTTTCAGAGAGGAAACTCCCCAACATTATTAATCCTACCCACACACACCCCTATGTTAGAAATTAACCAGATAACTCAAACCACAAGAAATTAAGTAGTAATTAAGAAAATAAAGCAATTGAGAAGATAAGGTTGTAGAGAGGGATGAAAAAGTTGATCAAACAGGTCCACCTCGTTAGTCTACCTGTGTTAGCTCCTCTCAGGAGGGTTCTAGAACATTGTCCATGCTGAGTAGATAGAAAAGTTCCCCTTTTTTAATGGAAATTCCCGTTCAAAGCCCTGTGAGTACTTTGTAGGATTTCAGAGATGCAGAGGGAAATGATACTGTTGAAACAAGTGTTGGATAAAATATTTGGCTTTTCAAGAGTCATATGAAGATACTGTTTAGTCTGTCCTGTTCAGAGAAAAACTCCAGAGTTCATCAAGTTATAGAAGCATCTTTTTGGCATAACCATTAGTGATAGAGCAGGAACTAATTGTCTTTGATGGAGTTTAATCAGAGAGTGATGAGTTATTAAGTGTATTTCACTACTTTTTTTATCAAAATGAGTCATTCTACTGTATTATTTAGGTAGAAGTCCTGGTCTGGTCTTTTCTTTCCCACTTGATAACTCGTCTTTAGAAAAAAGTTCTGGAAACAGTCTGGGTTTTAACTTTCAAGTTCCAGAATGTGAAATTGCATGTCTGTTTCCTCTAGCTTTGGTAAAGTAAGGATAATCTCTGCTTCTGTGAAGTAAGGACTGAACAGTTTAACTAACTGTTAACTTAGTTTAACTAAGCGTTTAACTAACAGTTGTCTTCTTGGGTTGTAAGAGGACGAAACCTGTGAGGGCAAATAGCATTCCAGATGATTTACCTGGAAGAAAGCTGAAGTATATGGAAAGATCCTTGTCCATTCCATAAGGGTCTGATGGAATTTGAGGAAAAATCTGAGATTCCCACTTACTAGCTAACACACTGCTTTGGTATTCAGCCCCTTCAAGCTCACAAACACAGACTTAGGAATTAAGACAACTTCCACTCACTAGAATTCACCATTCATTTGCTGCAGGACAGCAGCAGCCAGACGTGCTGACACTTTCTAATATTTCCCCTTCATATTTAAATCTTGGAGATACATCTTTTGACAAGCTTGTACTAAAAAGAATGCACAAACCCCAGACTGTAAGTGACACAGTGGAAAATATGGAGTGCAAGTAGAGAATAATTACTCTCCCCTCTGTCTCCCTTAAGCTACAAGAAAATCATAAAAAGAGGGGTAGAGATTTTCCGTTCTTCACCTCAGAAATCAAGGAACAAGGGAGAGAAAAGTGAAATGCTACCAGAATTATTGTTTTATCACATTTTGTATTCCTGTACTATTGTGGTAAAACAGTTAAGAGAAAATTGAAGTATCATGCAGCAAGACAAACTAGAGCCCTCTACACGGAATAATTTTGTTTTCTCCATTGCCTGGATGTTTTCAGAGGGAAAGACCTTTTCTACAATAGTTATTGAAGGGAAAGTGATTCCTAGGTGTGAAGAAGAGGAAAGGCTGTTCAGAGCTGTCCATGCAATCACACAATCCTGACAGCTGCTGACTGCCTTGGGTGTCTGTGCAAGCAGGTTAAACTGTTTAGGTTAGGTTTAGGTTAACACTGATTTTTAAAATAAAAACTAGTTATAAAATGCTCACTGAAGCGAGCATTTATTGCACTGCAAGAATCTTTGATATTTATGTGTGTTAATATAAACTAAAATTTATATAATATTACTTCCAAAAGTAACTATTTCCATATATAAGTGAATGAATGTAAAAGCAGTACTTAAAAAAGGTGTATGCATGTATAGATTTAGTTAATGTAAGATGGATGAGTGTGACTGTCTACCTTTGATTCAATACTTTCTTTATAGTCAGGAAAAATGGGTTCTTTGGAACTTAGAGCTATTTCAATTTTCTTGTTAATTATAAAAAGCTGAAAGACAAAAAGAACAATACTTAGGTTTATAAAATAGTGCAAATTTTAAAGGCAGGAGTCAGAAGGGTATTTTTCCTTTTCCAGACCAAATGTGAATGCAGCAGCTGTTTTCCTGTCTCAGGTGGCACAACTCCTTAGTAAGAGAAAACTCAGTGTGTGTGTGTTTACATGCCACAGCTGCCTTTTTACCAGTCAAGGAGACAAAAGTGAGTTGGACTCTGAATAGTCCAGTGAAACTCTCTCAACATAAACTCCTCCCTCATGAAGTCACTTGAAGAAATTGGACCTTGGTGTCCAAGTCATTAAAGCAGCTTTATTTTTATCTTTTCATTATGGTCCTGGTCTTTAATCCCATATCAAAGCATGCTAAAATCTGAGTTAACATAATGCCTGGATGCTGTTTACACAGGAAGGGGGGCAAAGGAGGAGGAAGCAGATAAAACAGTTGTTTTACCTCAAAAAGTCACTCTGTCTTTATAAAAAGCCAGAGTGATGCATTTCTCCTTTGGATTTCTGTGGGCTTGTAATGGCCACTGCAGTTAGAGACCAAACCACTGAGAAAATGGTAGGACAAAATAAATAATACTGAATTTTTATGCCTTTCAATTCTTTCCTTCTTTCCATTTTTTTTTGTAAAACAGGAAAGAAGGCACTTCAGCTTTTTAAACTGACCTGAGTATAGAAGGGAGGACATACTGTTAATATCATTACAGCTTTTTTTGTCCCAAACTATTTACTATTTAAACTTTATGTAGATGAAAAGAATAATTTCTCTCTGAAATGCTGACAGCTCTGCAGTAAATGCTACAGCTATTTGCAATACAACTACCAAAAGTTTTGAAATCAAATGGGAAAATCATATTATTTGAAACTCTTGAAATATTTTACAATTGAATAAAAATGGGAATGAAGAAAATTTGAGTAATGGCAGGGGAGGGGGGAATCTCACCTGTATAGTAACTAAAACCTTGTCAGTGACTGTAGCTGAGACCAAGGAATAGATTAGAATAACATAGTTCAGGGCCTGATCCTGACTTCCTCAAAGCTGTCTTGTCAGGGTTTGATTATGAAAATTTATAGGGAATTTTAGGACTGGAATCTGATTTATTCTAAATCCAGATTATTTCTAAAAATGGTATTATTTCAGGTGAGAACAACCTTGTTTTCATAATCTGTTTACAAAATAATGAAACAGGTACTGTCATTCATCTCACATAAGTTTTGTGACAAATTTTACTTTTGAAAATAAAGTGCTTTTTAGTTGTTAGGCCTTCACTACAGCAAAATGCCTGTGTGGTTAAAAAACATAAGACTATTGCTAACTTGTCACAAATAATTTAGTTAGCTCACTTTGCACCTTTGTGAATGAAAGAAAATCAGCTTTTCATTATCATTTAATCTTTATCCATATGCAGCTCTCAAAATACAATACATTTATGCCTATGGAAAGCAAATGGCTGAAACTTTTGACCATAGGCATCTTAGATTTCCTTGAATAAACCTTCATTTCTTGTAAGGAAAGAACATTTGGCTGCCACCTTCTGGATTTTATATTGCACAGCTATGAGTGCAAAGTTGGCCCTATTTTCTGACATTTCTACCTTGAGAAGTGGTACCACTGCCTGCTTTCAAACTGGTTTGACAGAAATCTTTGTCTGAAGTGTCCCATATTTCAGTGCAAATGTCCCTACGTGTGAACATTCACTCTGAGAGCCTTATGCAGGCTCAATAGGAGCACCAAGATTTTATAGCCTGTTCCAGTCCCATGTCCTGTGAGTCAGGAGGGTTTTATTCATTCCTACAAGTATCTGGTGGTTCAAGCCCTGCTGCAGGACCCTGTTTCAGTGTGCTCCATGACAGTATTCCAGGGTTTAGTCTGGGTCTTGAAAAGCTACCTTGAAGCAATGCTAGTGAAGTTGGAAAGTCAGCTATTCCAAAGCTCTGAAAAGCAAGCACCATTGCCCAGTGCTGATGCATTTTGATTAAATTTTAGGATTTCCGTGATATCTGGTGCCAGTTCAGGGCTTTATTTAGGAAATATTAGGATTCTCTAACACAGGAGTATATTGTGAACAAAGGTGCTTTTGCGGGTTGGGATTCATAGCTGGTCACTGAGGAGTTCCCTTTGTGGAATTCCACCTGGAGGGCTGCCATCTGTTAACACTCGCAGAAGGATGGTTGAGGATCACATTCTTTGACAGAGTAACTGGTGCATGTACTGCTGGACTCAGCAGATGCCTTGAGTGCCTTGAACTGGACACCCAAGGGCTACTGAGTGTCCTGTGTCAGTGCTGCTCAATTCATGCATTATTTAGTAATTTGTAGAATGCAGCAGCGTAAAGATGAACTCTGGCTTCTGAATGATTTGGGTGCTGACAGCAAAAGTCTGTAAGAAAATAATTCTGTATCAAGGGCACTTTTTGAAGAGTGTGCATTGAGTAAGGAATGGTGCTGAGCACGGGATGATGTCAAAACAAGAGCAGGAAGAGAGCTGTTTGTCAGATGGGCATTCCCTGATTGGAGTCCTACAGCAAAAATAGCAGACATGACATGATTGCAGATGTTCTGCCCACACGAAACACCCACGGAGGTTGGATTAAGCTGACACAGGCAACAAGAATTCCAAGTGCCTCACTTTGCAATCCAAACAGCAGTGTTTAAATATTGTTTTTCTCATAATTCTGTATACACAGCGTCAGTTGCTTTACTTCAGTACTATTCAGTACTCTAGGAAGAAAACCAAGTGTACCCAGATGCCAGATATTTTGCTTTTGTTTGCAGTGTAGAGCCATGTACCGAGCAACAACCTGCATAGTGAGAGCTCTGAAAAGTACAATTCTCACAAATCAAAGGCAAAAATCACTAGCAGTTTATTTATGGTTTTTGGGGAAAAAAAATCTTTCTTTTAAAACCTGAAAATATTTGTCCATAGGTTTTTACTGCATGCAAACTTTTTTTTCTAATAGAAATGCACGGAATTCATTGCTTCTCAATCAGTTAAAGCTCACGCTGAAACTGAATGTTGTGCTCCTTGTCACCCTTTGTAACCCAACATGTGCTCCCATGATTGGGAATGTATTTTAGTTCTGTAATGATTCTCTTTTTCTTCTCTTTGTTGTATGTTTATTAAAACCATTACAATCTGCTGTTTCACATCTAGATGGAAACATCAAGAGAAACACTCCTCTGTTCAACAGTTCAGTCTTGACACCTATTTAGAAAATGGCCTGGTTATTTTTCATAGGCATCTTATCTTTTGATTGCCTGGAACTGTGAGGAGGGAATCGCACGAGATTTCTGTCTTAAAAGTGTACAAAATAATCAGGATTCTTGTTTGAAAATGCTGTATTTACATTAATTCCCCACACAGGAAGCCTTCATCCAGCTAGTCATCTGTAAAATTCAGTAAGTTATTTCTCTCATAGCTGAGTTTTCTCAGCCTAAGGGAGTGTGGCAGTTATTATAATACCACAGGTGTTTGTGCAGGTTTCACATGCAGCTGCAGTTAAAAAGTTTGTCAAGATCATTACACTCAGGAATAGATTTTTTCTTTAAATTCTGTAGAGGATAAATGGAAACTTGATTAGCACATAAAGAAAAAGTCTTTGCCTGCCTTATTTAAGGAAGCAAATATTAAACCCATGGGGTTACTGTCATATGGCTTGTCTTAGCTTGTAAAGGAAGAGTTCAAGTCTGCATCTATAGAGATCCTTTCAACATAGAGCTTCAGGATTTTTCCTACTTTTTAAATCATTTGATAAAGAACCTGAAGTGCTTCCTTTAGTAAGCAACCAGCCTGAAAACCACTAATCAAACATAACTCTTGGGTGATTCCAACTCCTCCTTTTTGTAATGGCATGCAAAAGTAATGTCTACTGTAAAATAAGGCCAGTTGTTGTCATGGGTACTGGGAATTTGTGATGGTAGCACCAAGAGTGCCATGAAATGACCAGGCTCACATATTTTTCTAAGAGATCTACCACCAGTGGGTTCATTCAGAACTTCTGAATCCACAGGTTTTTGAAGATCTTGTCAAGTTCTTCTTCGTATAGGGTTTCCATTCCAAGCTGAGTAGAGTCATTATAAAATACCATTTTGCCAAGCTGTGTAATTAAGGCTTGCACTTGCCGTGCCAAACCACCAAAGCAATCAGTGGAATCCTGGGTGTTTGACTTCAGGTAAAGAAAGTTGCATCATGTAAAAAGGCAAGACTGGAAGAGGGAATCTTTTTAGAACCAAAGGGTTTGGAATTTTAAAGCTAGCAAATCTGGAAAAGGATCCTGGAAAAAAGGAGAAAGATTTTTGCATAGTGTTAGTTGTTGTCATTTCCCTGGTATTCCCCTGCCTCACAGTGTACAGAGCATTCCCTGGTCCAGAATGGCTGAAGCAGCAGCCTGTGAGGGGCAGGCTGGTCCTTTGTTGAGGTCTCATCCTGGATACTTGATAAGCAATGCTCCTCCCAGATCACATTATGTGGTGTGAAGTTGTCTTTATAACTGCTTACAATCTTTTATCAGGGTTCAACAAAAAAAACATTCAACAAAAGTCTGGAAATAGTCAGCCATCTCTATATGCAGAATAGGTGAGCCCCTCTTGCTGATTGTTCTTTTACCTTCAGTACTTTAAAATCCTGACAGGTATTTTATCCTGTGTAGTCACTGGGTTTTTGTGGAGTTTTCTCCTCCCAGCTTGCCTCCCTCTAATTCCAGTAGTATTTTCTCTCAAAATTTCTGCTCTGCCACTTGGCACTAATTTTTCTATTTGAACCACACACAAGCTCCACATTTCCTAATTTTTTTGAGCCTGCTGATACCTCAATCTCTTATTTTTTGTTTCTTCCTTAAGAGAGCAGAAACAAAAAAAAATGAGGCTTACTTGTAAGAGATGGTAGTGTTTACTCTGTAAATGTTCCTACAGGAAAAAGTCATTGAAATCTCTTTCTGGCTGTTTCATAATATATTATTTTTTGGTGGGCAAGAACATGGTAAGAGTGGTTCCCCTAGAGCAGGGGGGAGAAGTTAAGCAGTTCTTTGTTGAAGAACTAAATTTTGTCTTTGATTGTTGCGCAAAAATTTTAAATTTTTGTCTGAAAGCCACTCATCTCCAAATCAAAACTATTCAATTCAGTTTTATGGCAAGATGTTTATAACCAAATCATAAATTGAAGGTATAGAAACCCTTGACTGAGGTAGCTGTTTTTATGAAAAGGCCGTATAGAATGGGAGATCAAAACTGGTGCAATATAATACTTCCAGTATGTGCTGTAATTAAATGTGTTAAAATCATCATAAAACACTTAAATTCCTCTTTTAATGTGAACATACGGGAAGTATTGTTACAAATGCTGCCTTTAAATTCACTGTTAAATGTTCTTTCATAGTAAACATGACAATTGCATCTTGGCAGCCTTGCCATATTATATAAAATAATTCTAATAGCTTTTTCAGAAAACCATTACAAAAGCTCACTGCCCTTTCAAAGTGAAATTTCAGATGACTCTTCTACACAAACCATTCATTTCCTTGACACTTCAGCTACGTTTGACATTATCTTTAGCTTTTCGTCTGGACCCGTGACAATGAACAGCTCAGCTTTCCTCTAAATATGTGCTTCACGAGAGATTACATCTTGGATAAACCTGTTACTCTAGGCAGACCAGTGTCCTGAAATATCAATTAGAATTAAAGACTTACCTGGTCAGTAAAAAGAGCCTTGAAGCCAAGTCAGGTTCAAGTCCCATGCATGTAGAATGATGTGTATATAAGACAGAATTCAGAGTTGGGCTTTGAATGGGATTTTCAAAAGATCCAAACTGAGTGAAGAGCACTAATGTCATTGAGACTTTTGTTTTTAACTCTTACTGGTGCTTTAAAAATCCTTCTGTCATTGTTCTAGGCCATGTGAAATACTTGTATTTGAATCCAAATGTGATCAAAATTCCCATTTTCATCATAGATGCACTTTGTAAGCTCCTGTGTCCTGTAGCCACAGGCATCAATATCAACACTCGTGGTGGAAGGACAAAGCTGCTATAAATCTCCTCATTAAGGAAATATTCTTTTGGGGATGAACAAGTACAGAAGTGTGATTATAACTTACAGATTTGCTTTACAGGAGGAGACTAAGCAAAAACATGGCAATATGAGGCTGATTGGATTTCTTTGTCTATCACAGCACTACTTACCTTTGGTGGATATCTTTATTCCGAGTACATACTGGTGTCTTAAAGTCTACCTAAAACAGTGTGTGCAACTCCAGATTGAACTTGGAAAGAGGGGGAGAAAGGAGGGAGGAAAGGGAAGGGGAAAGGAGAGAGGAAGGGCAGGGAGGAGATTTCATATTATCAGGCTAGTATAAGGAATAGACTTCCCCCAAAAACATACTGGAAGTCTGTATGTGGAAGTGAAACAAAAAAATAGCAGCCAAACCAAAGAAAAAAGCCACAAACAGGCAGAGAGGAAAGGGACAAGTTTAATGATAGAAGAAAAGCACAGATATTGACAGTGGAAAAAAGGTAGAAGGGAGATCTCCAAAGGACTAAAATATTGCTATTTTCTATTTCCAGGTAAAGGCAGTATAAATATGTCTTGAGTTTTCCAGGCTTTTTCTCCCTGAATCTCCTATCACTTTTCTGAATTTTAAGGGGGAGATGGATCCCTTGGTCATTTTCTTCTAAAGCAGTCAGTATCCCAATCTAAAATTTAAAGGGGAGAGTGCAATTTTGGAGGTCTGAAATTCAGAGGAGTGTTTTTTATTGGCTTGATTAGAGTTTTGAGTTCAGCCTGCTTTCTGCATGTGCAACCAAATGCATCCTTCTCACCTTTGACTGAAGCTTGAGTTACCGTCGTGGGACCAAACTATGGAGATTTTGTTCATACTCAGGAATGTTTTCTTTATCGAGATAGATAGTTCTACAAACCCTGCTATGATATGCAAGGTCATAATCTGGTCTGTAACTAGCTGAATGATAGTTTAAACAAATGTATCAACAGATTCTGCCATTTTTATTCACAGAGTTATGCTTTAATCTTTAGCTTCACACCTGGGATGGATTTTGATTCCCTTAGTTGAGAGAAACAATACCTTGTTTCAGCCCTAGCACCACTGATGCTGATGAAAGACATGCTAAACTACTCAAATATAGCCCCTTGATTTCAGCAAAGCTCTGTATTCCCTGCAGGATTATGCAGTACGTTTCAAGACCACAGGCTCTGAAGAATTTTCCAAAGTAGCAGTATTTCAATCCTTAGTCCCCAATACGACAAGTAAAAGATAAAAGTGTAAGACCAGAGTAAAAAGATTTAAAGTGGGAAGAAGCATTGTAGAGGCCCAAGTGAAAATAATAAAGTGTGTACAAGAGACCAGTAGGAAGACATGGTCATAATCATGATTTACTGGTAATTTCTGTGGCACAGAGTACTCTGGGAGCAAGAATCAGCACTCTACACTATAGGTAGTCTCCAGCTTCACAGTCAGTACATTCAGCTGCATGCTCTCTCTGACAATGTACAGCAATGTCAGCACTGTGCTTTCACAAGAAACTGGTGCATTACATTGCAGCTGCAAAACCCTGCTCACCTCTCTGACTGCTCAATAATTTTGATTTACAGGCTTCTCTCATACTTGCTGGGTTCAAGGCAAACTCTGGCTAAAACTATGCCTGCACGTGGGATGTGAAATTTCCCCAAAATGGGAAATTTTTAACAATTTTTCCAGCTGTCTTTCCACCTCTTTTTAGTCTTCATAACACTCCAGCATCTCTTATAGCACATTCTCTGTGAAATCACAGAGGCAATTCATGATTTTGGATCACAGCTGATCCACATAGCTTACAAGCTAAGCCCCTGGCTGATCAATCAGATTCCTGTGGAAGGACCTTTGAGCCAGGACAGATTCTGAGTGAATTCAACGGGGCTCTGTGCAAGCCAAAGGTCTATCCAGTTGTGTTCTGCTAGTGATCAGTCAGAGTCTAACACTGTGTCTATTTTTCGCTATGTTAATAATACATATTACTATTAGTTAATAAGGCACTTCTTTTAAAAAAACAACCACCAAAGTCCTCAAATCCCTAGGTAATTAGAACACAGCTGGGGAGAGGGACAGGAAGAAAGGTGTTTTCTATTAATTTGACATACCAGGAATATTGCTTACTGTTTCTGTTATTGTAGTCCTAAAGCAAAAACCTAGTGTCCTGCTCACTTCACGCAATGGTACCTCTCCATTTCAGGATGTCATGTCTATAAAGCACCTGATAAAATGCATAAATGTGCTAAATTTTTTATCTGTTTTGTTTCCTTTAAAAAGTTCAAATATTTTGGACCCAGATTTGAGGTGATACATCTGACATTCTTAAGTAAGCTAAGGAATAGCACTGGCACAGTCTGTGCGCCAGGTGACCACTGCAAACCCGTGAGTGCAAGCAAAATGGACACTAAGTTTCAGCTACCAGGTTTACTCTTGAATAACCGATGGCTTCCACACCTGTGCAGTGACGCCAGCTTTCTTGGCTGAAAATTTTGGCCTTGGAGCAGTAAACAAAGAGGATGTGGTGGTTTCTGGCTTAGAAAACGCGGAGTAGCCTGTGGGTGAATATGATTCATTTCCTGGGAGAGAGGCATTTGACGAGAACAAAGGCTGGGAACCGTAGGCTGGCACGGAGTACACTGAAGAAGGCCGGGCCCTTGTAGGAGATCCAGCACCAGGTGGAAGGTAGGTAGGTAAAGGCAGTGTTTGCTTTGAAGTGGACAGCTTCGATGTCTGCTTCATAGCAAGGCTTTCCTTAGGTGGTTGGAAAGTAAATAAAGATGGATCGAGTTGATAAGGTTGATGTTTCATAATATCCAAAGCATTGAGACCTTTCTTAGGCTTTCTTTTTGTGCTTTTGGTAGCAGCAGCAGCCTTAGAGGAAGGCTTGGTAGCAGCAGGAGGGTAAGATGGGCAGTGGATGGGATTATAAGCAACGGGTGGAGGTGCTCGGACATTAGATGAGTATTTCCAAGAAGCTGGTAAAGATGGAGTTGGAGATGAGGCTCGTGCCATGTTTGCCTGCACAGTCTCTGAATCTACCACATACTTCTCCATTCGGGAATGCCTCCTGGCAAACAGCTGTGCTCCTTTCCCACTCATAGCTGGTGGCATCTCGAAGGGAGGCTTTGTTTCTCCAGCACTTGGGGTGACTGGTGTTGACTTGGGGGCAAGGTTTGGACTCGCCAGGTTGGCCTGAGGCCCTTTGAAAGGACCAGCAAGGTTAAGAGTGCTTGGGGGATGGATAGGAGAATGAGGATACTGTGGAGATTTGGGTGGTGCAGGATATGCTGCCTGAGGTGAGACTGGTGCTGGGAAAGAAGGAGGCTTGTTGGACGCTGCAGCTGAAGGTGACCAGACTGGTGAGACTGGAGCACCAGCAGAAGGAGACACCTTGAGTGAAGGCTTTGGAGCAACAGGAGGAGGGGCCTTTTGTTTAGATGCTTGAGTCTGCATGAAATTGCAAGCTTCTGCTCCCAAACTGAGGTAGTCTTCTTCAGGTCCTGACTCAAAACCAGCTCCGGTACCTTTTTTGCCCTCTGCATTGTGTACAAGGGACAACAGGGCAGGATTAGGACTTACTTTGGGTGCATCTTTGAAATTGAACATAGGTTTGGAAGTGCTTCTTCTCTTTGCCTCTTGCAGTATCCCGGTTCTTTTGGCTGGCACAGCAATCCTTTCATCCCTGGACGCGATGTGTTCTGTGGGCTCGGTGGCTGCCCACGCGGCCGGGGCAGCCTTGCTGGCCACAGGAGCTGAGACAGGTCTGTAGAAAGCCTCAGCTGGTGGGCTGACAGAGCAGTAAGGAGGCGGTGCTGCTGCATCTGAAAGGGGACTGGTGACATTTCTTACAGGTGAAAATGGTGCAGCTGCTCGGTTTTGAACCCCGGAAGGGAAGGGCTTTGCTGTTTTATTCAAAGATGCTGCTTTTTGAGCTCCAGAGGACTGAAAAGAGAGGTTTGTGCCAGGTGCTAAGCCAAAGCCATTTTGTTGTACCACTTTGTGATTCTGGCTCACATCTGTGTAGCTTTTGCTCACACAGGTCTGCTGTCTTGACATTTCCTCCTCTTTTGATTGATAGACAGAAGAGCTCACTTTCTGGAAGTTCTCCGTCATGGTGGTTTCCCTGTGCTCCTCTGTCTGCACTGTGTTTGCCTTCATCTCCTCTTGCTCTGCTGTAATCTGATCCATCCTCTGCCGCCTCTTGGCAAACATGAGGGCCCCTTTCCCTGTGCTGTCTGCAAGTGTCTGCATCTCCTCTCCACTTTTTGTCTTCTTTTCCACCTCGAGCAGACCGCTGTCCCAGTCAAATGTCACGATCTTCCCGTCCTTGTCAATGTCAGAGAAAAAATCTTCATCTATTTCCGACTCACTCGTTGCAAGCAAACTCACCTCGAAGGTGTTTTCCTTGTCCCCCTCTTCACCTTCACCCTCTTCCCCCTCGTCCTCGTAACGTTCTAACTCCCCAGTCCCGTAGCTGACTAAAGTGTATTTCCTCGCCCTTTGGCGGCGCTTCTTGAACATCAACACCCCCTTGGAATTGGGGTTGGGAGCTGCTGTCAGCAGCAGTGCAATACTCTTACATTTAGATTTGGCTTCTTTGACCTGCTTCTCCGACAGGCTCTCACTTCGTCGGAGCCCTGTGGAAAGAATCAAATTGCGCATTAAATTCATGCGGCCCACAAAATTACAAGGAGACTAACAAATGAATTTTTCTGTACTGAAATTTATCCAGTCCCTCCTTTTCCCATATTAAAGCATTTCTTTGCTTTCCTATGGAAATTTCACTCTACTCCAGTTTTTCTCCCAGTATCAGCTGTGTTGTAAATTCCATATCCAGCATTCCTTAGAGACGCACCCATGCAGGTTCAAAGGCTACATCACTTTCTTTAGGACTCTCTTAGTTCAACAAGAACATTATGTGTATCTTTATTTCCAGCATTCTTAATTTTTATTCCCAGCACCAACAGGCAGGTGATATTTTCGTATTTATTCAGTTTCTGATCTGGTATTTTCTAAGTATTTGACCACAGTTCCTAGGGTTACAGCAGCCAGTCCCTGCCAGCCAGGCCCATGACTGCTTGATATCTGAGACCTAATGAAACTGAGCATATTCTCTCTGACTCTGGTAGCAGCTTCTGCCATTCAGGTGTTTATTTTACACCTATAGATTGCAAACTTGCTAAAAGTCAGTATGCTATTATGTATTAGCTATTTAAAAGCAAGTATACATGCAGAAAGACATACACAGAAAATATTAGCATTAGCTTTCAGCCCCTTGGAAGATGTGGGAGTTTGCCCATGGTACTCAGTGAAAGCAGGTTTCAGTCTTTTAGCAAGCATTACTTGCCTGAAATCCAAAGTTTTATAAGATACAGCATATACAGAATATTTATTTTGGAACTGTGGCAAGAGTGAATACACATTTAAGAACAGAATCAAGGAGACTCAACTAACTTCTCAAGGGTACTCACTAGATTATCAATGGCAATATTTCTGAAACCATAAACTACTGGTTTTCATCAGGTCATGTGGAAGAGGAACTGATACAGCTGCAAAGCTAATGGATGTGCTGGACATCAGTGTGACTGCTTCCTTGTAATGGGACATGGAGCATGTGCCTCATGGGGCAACACTAGTCAGGTGGTGTCCCTGCTGCTTTCCCTTCCTCATACTCTGCCACTGAATCTCATGAATGACAGCCTCCAATAGCTCCTTCCTTCAAAAAGCCTGGAATTTAAAGCTATTCCTGACTAAATCAATAGTTGCAAGGAAAAAGCATGCCTCTGGTAAAAGAAAATAGAACAGTAAATTATTTAGTATCTTTTTCTGGCATAAATAAACCAAACTTATTAAAGAAAGCCATGCCATGTGTTTTCTAGTCATGATCCTTTTAGCCATGTCAGTAGATGGAGTCTGATGCTTCTCCTATTAATGACAATTGGAGTTTTGCTGTTGTGCCAGATGACAGCACAATTGGATGAATGGTTCTCACAAGAATCTATAAAAGAGAAAAGAGCATGGTACCCAAACCAGGAATTTGTCATATTGGTGGAGAGCCAAATCACAAAATCCTTGGCTCAGTCCTGTTCCAATTCCTTACAACATTCACTGAAGGTATTTTCCAAAACTATGGGCTTTGCTGTTAGAGTGCTACCTGTTCATGTAAATATAGTCTGAGTATTATTTACAAAAAAATAATCTGCTCAAGGGATCAAGCACCTATAATAAAAGTTCTGCTCTAGTTCAGACTTAAATGCTGCATTATAACTTCTATTTTTGCAGAAAGCATGCATAGTATTTGCTGCACACAGAGTATTCCCTATGCTTGGCAATTCACTTGTTCTAATGTGTAGGTAGGATTTTATAGTAATATTAAATAATAATAATAATAATAATAAATTTACATAGTAAATCAGTGGTTCCTAAGGATAATGACCTGCCACTAGTTTAGAAGACATGAGATTGTCATAGTTTACATGGGAAAAGGACAGGATCTGTATTGTACTTGAAAGAAGAGTTTATCATGTGAAAAGTAGTTCATACTTTTGCCTTTTAAGACAGGCACTGCAAGTAATTCTCTAGGAAATGCAGGCACAGTCCCACAGTTGGTTCTGACTTCGCAGCCAAAATGTGACGCATGTGCACTTTTCTTTCATACTTCATTTAATATGCCCAAAATATGTGGGTTGCATACAGACACTTAGGCATAAGTAACTGCCTAATCCACTTGCCAATGAGACACAAATGGTTATCATGCTAAAAATACACTTCCAGAGGAATTAGCAGTGGGTTAGCAGAGGAGTTCCAGCGCTGCATATGAAATAGTTTGTCGCTACAGTATCTCACTGCACACATTCAAGCACCTTTGGCATACTGCTACTAAATCCCCAGACAGGATTCTTCACATTGTTGGGAAGGAGCAAGCAACCAATAGAAAGGTCCCAGATGAATAAAATAACAAAGAAATAAATAGATTAATTAATTAATAATGCATATATACACCCAGTTAATCAATATTGGCTCCAGTGGCAAGTTTGCTTCCATGTAAACTTCTTGGACACATTTTGAAGCTGACCTCTGGGTCTGGGAGTCAGGAGAAATAACGTGTTCACTTTACAGTCTAGAGAAGGCTGACAAAACCAAAAGGATCATGTAACAGTTATACACATGCTGGTGTCTGTCAAAATCTCTTCTGCAGGCAACATCAAGCTTTGCTGCTAGACTTTTTTGTTAACTTTTCAAAGCAGTGGCATGGCTTTGGTTTTAGATGATGCAAATGACAACGCAAAGCTTTTGCTATAAAAGGAGAAATCCACAGGATTCACTTAGACATGTGCAAGCAACTTGCTCTTTTTGTTAATATTTTACAGATTGCCACTGTATATGCATTAGAAGACCAGCAGAGTTCAGCCCTTTCTGGAGATGTAAGTATTTTTAGTTGGACCAAGTCATGAGTTAATTTCAAAGTGTTAGTCTACTAAGCAAAGTTATTCAGCACAGTTAAGGCATGGGTACACTCTTGGCTCATCACCAGGAGCATTGTATTACCCTGAAAAAATATATAAAGCAAGAACAGAAACATCATTTGAAAGAAAAAGAGAGAGGGAAAGTTAGGAAACTGCAGAAAAAATCTCTAAACTTTTTTTTTCTAATGCATTCTAAACCCTGAAATTATATCTAAAGCTACAAAAGATGCCCTCAGGCAGTGCAAATGATTAGATGGGATATACTCACTTGCGTGCCTTGCCCTGTGCTTGAGAGGTCTGTGATCCTTTTCTGAGTGCTTGCTGTCTTCTCCCTGCTCTGTGGCTTCTGGTGAGATTGCAAAGGAGAGGAGGGAAGGAGGTGCTTCTGACTGCCCTCCTTCTACTTGAGAATCAACACACCCCCTTTCAGACTGAGACCTGGGTGTTTCCTTCTCCCTGTCTGAGCAGTCTAGGATCACCTCCACCCTGGGGATAGATGGAACTGCACCTTGGATCCTCTTGACCTCTTTGCTGCTAGAAAACTGGACTACTTTGTTTGACCACTGGATGTTGCCCTCCTTCACACCCAGGGGAACTGCGATGAGGGGGCTGCTCCCGTCCTGTGGTGCACCGGGTCCTTTGCCTGGAGGGGGGCACTTTTCTGCCCCCAACAGAGTCACAGCAGGAGCATTGGTGGCCTTGTGCACGTCATTTGAGAGGGACAACTGCAGCTCAACCATAGCACTCGGCCTTTCTTCTGCCGTCCCTCTGAAAGCAGCCTCATCTGTCACAAGCACCTTGGGGGTTCCTATCACTTTAGGAGGAATTCTGTGGCTTTGTGTGGTCTCTTGCTTTGTTTCAGAAAAGTGTGTGTTGCTTTCTGCTGCTCCGTGGTGAGTCCCACTGTAAATCTCTGTGATGCACAAATCTCCATGGGGTATCTCTTGCGCTGTGTTCATTTGCAGTGTGGTGTTCTCCCTATAGTCCTCAGTTTTTATGCTCTTGTGCTTCCCATTTTCTCTTTCAGCACTCAAGGTGTCATTTATTCCACTGGAGGATCTGCACATACATAAACAATTCAAGAAATTAAGCTGCTGTAAGCACAGCCATTGTAAATAGACAGTTACAAAGGCAATTTCTGCATAGCATTTCCCCACCCTAATTAATTGTGGTACCTTCTAGCAGATCCATTTAAATAAAAGAGTTTTTCCACAATGCAGAGGTCTTAAATAGAAGCATATTTGTATCTTTCAAAATTCTTCAACTTAGCAGTTCAGTAAGAGGGAAATTACACAACACTGGTAGAACCATGACCCCACTACTAACCTGAAATGTGGAACTGTATCATTCTTAACGTCAGTGTGCTTTCACAGACACATTTCTGTCATAGGATTTCCAGAGAAATGCTGCTGAGACTTTTGAGACAATACTTCTTCATATTTCACATGTCCACGAGAAAATTAACTTTGCATGACACCAGAGGAGTGGTTAATTTTTGGCTCTGTAGCCACTACTGCTACTGTTTTAGGCACCATCCTTACATGTGGTTCCTGTCCCAAATCATTCACTCTCTAAGGAATAGAGAAGTACTGGATAAGGATCAGAGGGAGGGAAATAAATACTTGAAATACACATTCAAAGAATTCCTGTGAGGATCATCATCCTTATATATCATGGATTAATTAAAATATTCTGGGCCTATTCCAGTGATCCAGCATAAAAGGGCAGTGAACCTATACAGTATTTCCTACTTGTTTAAAAATATATTATTTCTAACTGGAAAATGTTATTTTTATTTGTGAAACCTGCACTATATTTCAGCGTAGCTCATTTTTCTAAACTATTAAGTCCTCTGGCTCAGTTAGGCTGTTTTACTGGTGTTAAGGACACCTGGTATACTCTTTAGCTCCTTCTTTCAGTACTCTGGACCATACTGCCTACTATTAATTTGAGGAGAAACCTTGTCTGTACAGCAAGGCTGCAGCATGTTATTAAGAGTTTCTATTTGCTAGAAGGTAGCAAAGCACTTTTTCAAATGAGGGAAGTGGTAGGTGTCGCCAGTAAAGTATTAATATCAAGTACTATGGAGATTTTTGAAATCAACAGCAGCCCTGGCTATCTAAAACTTTGGAACCCCTTAGAAATAAAGGTTGGAAGAAGCAGCAGAAGGAACAAATCTGTCAGTGCGCTGAGAAACTTCAATATCACTTGCTTTTTAGGCATGCAGCTTACTGCCTGTAGCAGTCTGGGTCTGCCTCAAATAACACGAAATGAGTAACATCCATTTCATCACATATGGGGCTTTGTGAAGGTCAGACAGATTTTAATTTAGGGAGCTCCTTGTGAATGCTGCTGGATCCCATCGTATGATGCTATTTGGATGATCAATTGTACTGCTCTCAAGCAGAGATAGATTACAGAAATCTGTAAACATTTCCTTGTAAGATATGGACTGGGGGCTGGGCCAGCTAAATGTTAGCCTTTATTGGTAGCTGAGTGATTGTCTGTGTGGAAGAGAAAGATTTCCGCCTTAAAAGGCCCTTGCTATGTATGGATATACTTCTACTCTATATAGACATAAATGTGTATCCTCTGTCAAAAGGCAGAATACTGGGTATGATTTCCTTTTTGTCATTTCATATTCTGTTTTGTGAAATTTTTGTTTTTGTTTCGGGCCTTTCCAGCTCCCTGCAGGAACAACAGCCCTGGTGTAATTCCAGGAAGGAAGCAGAACTCATGGAGTCAGTGTGGCAGGGTTTGTCGCAGGCTCATGTTTTCCTCCCTACATGGTGCATTTCATGCTGCGTGCACTGAGCACTCCCTTCTTCCCCTAGAAAGGTTCTCTCCAGACTCAGCAGTAGCCCAGGAGCTGCTAACACTGATGTGAGGAGGGCAGGCTGGCGTTTCAGTGTCTGTCCCCTCTCTCCATGTTTCCCAGATCCATCTGCTCAGCATTTGCCGGGAAGGTCAGTGAGATGCTCCCCCACATGGCATCTGGGAGTGCCCGCCCTGCAGGGTGTTGCTTTCCTCTCATCCTGTAAACTGAGCATTTTCTGGGCACTGCTGCTGGTCAGTAACTTGCTGTGGCTTACAGGGCATTGGGAAAACTTTGGTAGACATCAAAGACCAAGTAGCATTTTAAAAACTACTTTAAAAGCCCAATTTTCCTCCCAGTAAGAGTTGTAAGAGCAGAATTAGGTCAATAGTTAGTGCCTGTGAAAATCGCATCCTTCATGCAAAAAGTTCAGGAACAGCCAGGAGCTTCCCAATGGAAATTATTCTTCCCTGCTAACAAAAGATACTTAGGTGAAAAGATCACCAGTGGAATACCACTTTAATTATTCTTTCCTCATGATTTCCAGCATTTTCTTGAGGTGTCTGCTAGAAGCTAGTCAGGAGAGGAAGGTTTGCTTCTCATTGCTCTCAAAGGATGCTAAGACACTTCCTGAAAAAATCCTTCTGGGGGTAGTGCTGAGAGGGATAGTACCCACAAACGAGGTGGGAGGGCAAGAGAAGTGTTTCAGTCTATTCTCCCATACCTGGGAAGATACTGACAGCAGGGTCTGGGATTTGGGAGAGATGAGCTGATGAGAAGAAATTTAAAAATTCTTACAGTGAGTTTCTTTAGAACATTTTAGTCACTTTCAGAGTGCTGAGCACTGCAATTTTCTTAAAATTCTGAATGGTTTCATTCCATGAAACACTGAATTATGTGGTCTAAACACTCTGTTTTGGTTCTGATTTTCAGGACATGCCTTGAATGTTCACCATATATTCAAGCGGGGGCAATGGAGAGTCCCTTTCAGCTGCAGCATCCTGTGGCCTTCAGACAACTGAAATATCAGTTATGGAGCAGCAACAGGCAGGAGTCAAAGTATGTGGAGCTATTTCTATGGCTGAAGAGAAGACAGCTGGTCAGCCACAAATATCATTCTTACAAGTGCAGTTCCAATAGTCACATTATGAATTAAAAACAGAAGAATGCAGCTATCACATGAGGAACACTCAGCTGGTCCCCTGTTGAGCCAGGAGCAAGAGCTGTGCACTCTGGGGGAGGTAAGCTCTAATCCTCAGTTACCATCGTCCCCCTGATCCTGTCACACTAATCCATTACTCAGCCCCAAACAGCCTGAACAGACAGGCCATGCAAAATGTCTGTTAAAATAAGCACTCCTTGAGAGCATCTTGTTTTGAAGGTAGATTGTTACTTTGAACTGCTAGGCACTTGAAGAAAACTCCTTTGTGCAGGTTGCAGGAACCATGAGGAATTTCACATGCTGTGTAGACATCCCTGGTAGCCAGAAACAAGTGCCTGTTTTCATCCTTTTCAGGGACGCTGCTCTGTTAGCTGTCATGACGAATCCTGATCCTTTCCTGGTCCTGCCTGTGAGAGGGAGCTGCAGTAGCTCTGGGGGAAGCCTAAGTCCTTACAAGGAGTGTGGGAGTTTCAAGACTTTTTCTTCCTTTCTTACCCCCACTGAAAGCCAATTCAGAGTTCATCCTGTCTGAATTCACTGTCTGGGAGAATGTGCTTTACTGTAGGTGGCTCTGAACTCAGGTTGCATTTATTACACTGATGGCAATTACAGAGCAGGCATTGGAATAGACTGATGTTCAGTGAGCTGGCCTGCTTGCAAGTTTGCATGAAGCTTCTCTGCTCTAAGAAACTCAAAGCATTTTCAAAGAAAACTGAAATTCCCTCTCACTATTTTACAAAGGCAGAAACTGAAACCCAGAGAGCTGTGACTTCCCCCACCTCATCGAGTGAGGTGATAACAGCTACAGAAATAGAATTCGTGACTTCCAGGCCCTCTCCTCCTCCTGACTACTAACACATTTTGCCACCCAAGACGACCATTTGCCATGTCATCATCGAGGCATATCTGTGTAACACAGTTTCTCCATGTATAAAGCCTTTGTTTTTTGTAAGCCTCACTTCCATATCTATGGGGAATAACAGCACTTCACTGCTTTAAAGGGGTGGAGAGAATAACTGAACTCAAGGCTCTGCAATATGCATATATGGTAGTGAACACCTTGCAAGTATTAATACTTATATTTGGAGACTGTACTATTAATTCTGTGCCTGACCGCTGCTGTTCAAAGTATATACATTAATTCCTTCAGCTCAAATTCTCTGTCTTCCCTCCCTTTTCCATCCTAGCAGCGTTACAGACACTAACAACAGGACTATCAGAACCTCTCAGTACAAGGCTGCAAAAGGAGTGTGTTCAAAGCCAACATTTTCCAGGTGATTCACTGAATTGCACCAAAGCATCCTGAGCATTCCTGTACCTCTTGACAAGCATCTGCAGGACGTCAGTCAGGCTTTCCATCAGAACGATGACCTCAGCATAGGTTAGGTCTCCACAAGGCTTGCCATTGATAGACACCACCTCATCCCCCTCACACAGTCCAGCCTTGGCTGCTTTGCTTTTGCTGCGAACCTACAATGAGTCAAAAACAAATTCCAAATTACACAATTAATGTTTGTCTGAGAACAGCAGTAACCATGTCCTCAACATGCTTTTGTCTGTACAAAAGGATCAGTAATATTGATCATAAACAAATTGGTGGTAACACAAATTAATAACCTGTCTCAGTTGAGGTTAATATTGTTCTGGTCAGTAAAATACAAAACCTTCTGCTTTAATGAACTTGTGAGCTAGATGTCAAACAGGCTGGATTGATTCTTTTAAAACTGGGAGACGCAGAAGTTTAGTACAGACAACAATCAATTGATCACAGTTGAGCAGAAATGCAAAAAACTCTCATTAGTTTCTCTGAAAATGAAGACTACTAAAAGCTGAAATCTGCACTGAGATTGTAAAAGAAGAGTGTGTAAATTCAGGCCTCTCTGGGCAGAGTGTCAATATCTACATTTCCTTAGATGCCCAACTGAAGCTTTAGTCCCCAAACTATAAACATCTGCATCCCTGGAGATCCTAAATC
The DNA here is from genome assembly GCF_009650955.1 of Corvus moneduloides. Lineage (NCBI taxonomy): Eukaryota > Metazoa > Chordata > Aves > Passeriformes > Corvidae > Corvus > Corvus moneduloides. The sequence goes on from NC_045480.1 coordinate 70,382,619, forward strand.
CATGTTTAGTCATGTGAGTAAGTGCCCTGATTTATTAAAGTTAAGGCACGCCTGTTATGGTCTAACCCTCCCTGTTAAGTTCTCATTCAAGAATCCTCTGCAGCTCAGTTTTTGCTGTTTCTCTTCTTTTTCCACTGGCAGTGTGTTGTAACTTCTCACAGTCTTTGTATAACAAAACTTGGACAGCTCTAACACCACTCAAGGTATGCCGTACAGTTGACTGCTATTTTTAAAGTATGTATTTGGCAAAGAGTGTGTTATATTAACCAGGATTCTTGCAGGAGTCTATTTTAGAATGACACATACACATAAAAGGGCTGGCCTTGGATTCTTTGATCTCAATCTGCTACCTGTTGGTGTGAGTACTTTGGCCTTATACCATATCCAGTTGTTGATTCAATGTGTTATCCTTGTTAATTCTCATAGTGTTTTCTTGAAAATTTTTAAAGAAGTAGCATAGTTCTACCACACTCACAGTGGCAGAGCCAGTCCCTACCAACTGTAAGGAAGCTACTTCTGATATACTCCAGATTTGAGGGTAGAACTGGCCCACAGACTCATGGAACTGTCCCAAACTTTCTATTAAGCCACTGGGCTGGTACCTAAGATGCATTTCAGAAAGGAAGTTCCTTGGAGTCAGGATGATGGGGCGCACAAAGAGTAAGACTGCACGTTTTTCTGTGGCAGGGCCACCACATCTATCTCTGCTGTTTTGATTTACACATTCCCATATGTCATATTATGGCTCTTGGAGCAGTGAAGGAACAGCAGCCTGGTGCATACAGAAGCCAGTTTCTACCTTGCAGAGTTAACATTTACAAATATGGAGTGGTATGCTGCTCTGTTTATCTGCCCTTAGACAAGAGCATAAACATCCTTGTGCTTTGGGAAGAAATGACACTTTAGACAGTGTTTAGAGGTTTTGCTTCATAAATGAGCTAGGATTTGGGTGGAGGTTTAGTTACTGTCTTTTTTCAAATAGGAGGGTATGCTATTAAAATTTTACAAGACATCCTAGACCTGAACATAAATATTTAATGTAGATGCCATGAAGAATTTTGAGTGACCCTTTTTCAGAAAATCTATAAACATCCATTATAGAAACCTGTGAACTCTGAAATAGTATAATGTGATACCTAGATTGTGAGAACACTTGTTTCTCTTTCTTTATTTAGTGTTTGAGAAGCATTAGAAAGAAAAAAAACAGACAAGGGGATTGATTTTCTTTTCAAAGATCTTAAAAGATCATTTCAGTCCATTTTTCTGCCTTGTGAATTATTGAGAGATCACAATTCTGATATTTGGAACTTCATACAAAAATCAGCCTTCCAAATTTGAACAATGTCTGTATAAAATCACCTCAGTATTGTTTTTTGGGGGGTTTTTTTGGTTTTGTTTTTTTGGTTTGGGTTTGGTTTTTTGGTGGGTTTTTTTTTGGTGTTTTTTTGTTTTGTTTTGGTTTTTTTGGTGCTTCTGTTGGGGTAATAAAAAGGAAGACAGAGCACTCAGAAAAAGAAAATCAGCAAGGCAGATTCAGGGATAAATTATGGCAGGTTGCTGCTAGGGTAGAATATCCCATCATCATTTGTGTTATTTCAACCTCAGCATAACAGCAGCTTACTCAACAATACGTAGACTGCTTTGCCAGGCAAGCTGTAATTGTTTCTGGCTTTATTTGTTTTCACTGGAAACCCACAAAAAAGAATAAATAATTTACTCATGTAAACAGAGACTTTTCAGATTTCTGGGAAAAATAATAAAAATAAATAAATACTAAATAGAAAGAGCCACCCAGAACAACAACAACAAAATTCCGAGAAGATTTGTGGAAAGAAAGATCTTCCTGGTAAAATGTATTCAGTGGACAGTTTTCTCTCAAAGGCAGTTTTGGCAGTAAGCCTTTGAGGAGGCCACTGGGAAACAAAAGCTGTCTTTGTTAGCAGAAATACAACTTGGTCACACAGAGGACAGTAAGAAACCTTTATCCAGTTCTTGGGAACTTAAAGCAAAGCATATTTGGCTGTAAAGCAGGAGAGATTCTTAAAAAACCAGTGATTGCTCTTGCTTCATAGTGCAGCCCTGGCTTTCTCAGGTACTTGTTTCTCCTATGCACTTGAAGTTTTTCTTAAGAAGAAGTGGGTTTTTGCATAAAGTTTTTGAGTAGGATCTCACTACAAGAATAATATGTTTGTAAAGATTTTCTTAGTTTTGTAATGCCTGCAATACCAGCATAACATAGGAAAACTGAGCTGGTGCTGTTAGTGCTGAACCTGTCAAGATACCAGCTGCTACTGGGCACCTCAAAGAGCTCCACCCCATTTTCAGCTGGTGCTGCCTCTATTGCTTTCCTGTTCCCCCTCAGTCAGGACTCTTTATTATTCAATGTACCTGAAGTATGTAATTTCTTTTTATTTCCAGACCTCTCCTGTATCCAGAATTTCTCACTATCAGGAGTGCCCTTTGCTGATTAAAATGTCAAGTCCTGAGCAATTCCTCATATCCACAGAAATATTAAACTTAGGAGAAACTTGCTATGTGAAGGACTTAGCCTGGATGTTTGCTGTTATCTGAGCACCACAGAAGATCCAGGACCCCCTGGCACCAGTTCAGAGGCAGCAGGGTCTGGGGGCTGTCCAGAGGCTGTTCAGAAGGGTCTGTGAACACTTCAGGTGGAAACTGTGAGTGAGCAAGGTCTGGGTGTTGTGCTGGCCTGGTGAGAGATCACCTCCCAAAGACACAGGTATGTGGGTAAAGTGTGGGATAGGAGCTTTGGTGGTGCCTGTGGGATGCTGCTGGGGCTGGAGTAGCCATGGATGCCTACAGCACATGACAGTTCCAGTCAGTTTCTTAACCAGTAAAAAAGGAATAAATGGATGGATACACAGTGGCTGTGCTCATGTTAGTCTGGGCAAAAGGGGTATTTTTTAGAGAAAGTGAATGGGAGTGCCCAGCCCTCATTCTGTGTATGGTGTAGTGCTTTTAATTTAAACTAGATCAAGTCTCCTTCTCCTATCCAACTGGAGACTCCTTCCCAAGTAACTAGATCTCCTTTGATTTAATCTGAAAGCACTCCAGTTTGTACAACCCAAAACTGTTCCATGCTATGAAGCAACATATGGTAAATCAGGAATAACAGAGACATTTGCTTCAAAAAATGTTATCCCGATAAAGCTGAAAAGCTGGAGTAGATACACCTGCTACTTGTTGTGGCTGCAAGTGGATGCACAGACAACAACTGGGGCTCAGCTGACCAGCTGATGATTTTGGGTGTATGTCTGAGCCCTATAATAAGCAGATCAGAGTTGAGGTATGTTGAACCTGGTAACAAGGTCAGTGAGTTGTAGTTTAAAGTGAGGCAAATGGACTTGAGGACGCTCTGCAGTCCAGTTCTCTAATCGCACAACAAAAAATTATTAGGATGTTTCATCATCTTGGTTTTACCAGTGATTTTTGGGAAGGATGATGTGTATCTTAATCTTATCCTGGACTTTGGTTTATTCTGGAGCTTGGAGTACACAACTTTATCTGGGATGTGTGTCTAAGTGCTGCGCATCAGGTATAGCCTGACTGAGCAACCAATCTCAGAAAATGAGCAATATGAGCATAAGCACAGTCCATTTAGTCTAAAATTTTATCTAATAAAATAAGATTTATGTAGGTTTAAAATACACATAATTTGCACAGTAAAATTCTGAATTTAAAGCAAGCTTTCCAAACCGTGAGTTATTTTCAAAATTATTTACTGATCCTTTTTTCAGTTTGACAGCAGCTTTTGAACAGCAGAACAGGAAATATTGCCACTGGAATGGCAATTTAGTAGTGGAAATATTCTTCCCTGCCATTTCAGTCCCCTTGCTCATACAGGCAGAGTAGTTTCTTTCATTGTGGGGTCACCTCTGGAAGAGCCTATTCAGGTGAATATCCTGTCTGACTCCTGAAGCCTCATCTGAGCTGTTGTTGGCCCTCAAGGCTCAAAGCCGATTCCTGTGAACCTTATTTACCTGTGTGTCCTCAGTGTTAGGTTTGGGTCTTTGGTGGCTGGCCTTGTGTTTTGCTGTGATGAAATATGTTGTCCAAAATAGCAAGGCTTACCGGGCAAGGGACTTCTGTAGATCAGTTGTCCATCCTTATTATTGTTTACTACTTTAGTTATGTCAGCTACAAACTTTACCAGCAGTGACTTTGTGTTTTCTTTTAAACTGGTGATTAAACATTAGTACCAAAAGGTGAAGGGTGCCTAACAAGAACATGTCCTTTGACTACTTTGAATGATTCCCTAGATTAATGTTACCTTCTCAGACCCAACAACTAGCCAGATTTTAATGCAGTAATTTTTACTACAGTAGCAAACTGTGCCCTTTCATGTCTTTTGATTATCAGTACTGCAGAAATGTGTTTAAGAAATTTCTATAAAGTAGCTTTTTAAAAATAATCATTAACCTAAATATTGGGATTAGTACCCTTTCTCTATAGAACTCTAACAATTAACTAATAGAGTGACTTTGTTTAAATGTGCCTTGTGTTGAGGTTTTTTTTAGTTGTTCTATTTCCAGAGATGGTAAAGAAGATGGTAAAGATGAAATGGTAAAGAAGCGGAGAAAACAGGTGTCACTGTGCAGGAAAGCGGGAGTGGGGAGACTCTGCTTCTTCTTTTGATGTTCATACTAATGTTAAAGCAGCAAGTGTTTGATACACTGCTTTCATACGTAATTTTTTTTCCCTAAAAGAAACAACTTACACTTCTAACATTTGACACCCTGAATACAGCTCTGATTTTTCTAAATCTATTTTTCTTTAATATGGTCAGTTACCTTAATTTTGACAGAAAGTATAATTATGTTAAAAATCCAAGTTGAATGGGGTTATGTGTCAGAAATAACAAGAAGTCAACTGACTTCAATATGACCTAGTCCTGGCCATAAAGGAGGTGGCAATTCAAAGTGAAAAGACAGGAGACGTGATGAAGTGATCCAAAATCTATGTAATTAAAGAAAGTTGTATTCTGCTTACTGACAAAGTGGCAAATCGTACTACATGTGAAAGTACACAAAGTGTAGTGGAACTCAGCTTTGCCACTTAACTAAGTACAAATCAGTATTACCACAGTTAAAGGCCTGCCTGTTGATTGCTGCAATAAATTTATCTGGCTAGCATGTTTTTCTCAAATATATTTGAGGCCAGCATAAATAAATTAATATATTCACTACTTAGTTTAATTTTATCAGACATTAGCTCATACTTTCCAGAAGTTATTTTTTCTCATTAATTGATTAGCTAAGTGTTAGTCATGAAGTTCAGGATCAGGGATCAAAGACCAGTGTTTCCTGGAGACAGTATTTTTAAAAAAACCCCAAAACCCACCAAAAAAAGCACTTCATCTCTTCCATTATAAACCCTTCCATTATAAACCCCTGACAGCAAAGTCAGGGGCTGGTAAAAGTATTTAAATATATTTAAAAGTTATCTATCACTCTAATAAAATGAACGATGTACAGTGCTTTGCTATGAGCAGGAAGCAGAAGCACTAAGGGACACTTGTTAGTGTATTAGTTGTTTGACTTGTATGAAGTTAGGGAATTAAAAATGAAGCTACAACTCGCATAATTCAGCCACAGTTTATAAGTAAGGCTCTAGGGCCTTGTTTTGCAATGGTTATGCATGCAGGATTCCTTTAGACAGAAAGGTAGCCTTCAGTAAGTGAGCTTTTTGGGGTTTAGATATGAAGGACTGTACAGTAAGCTAAGCCTACCTCCTGATGTGCTTGGGTTTTTTTAGGGATCTCTGTAGATCCTTTAAATAGCTCGGAGACTCCAGGCTAATAAACACTGCTATTGCTGAATCACAGGAGGTGAAGAAGGGACAAGCTCCCATCCCCTTGTTTTCTCCATGGTTTCTGGGTGGGTTTTAAGTCAGGTTTACAATGAGAACATCCAAACTTATTTCTACCTTAACGCTCTCTTCCCCATCCCCAAGCATCGCCATCACAAGTTATAGTGTGGGCTGTATAAATAATGAGTTTTAAGGAAAAAAGTGCCCATACATGAGGAAAACTGGAAGACCTGTGTGTTCTTAATTTTAATATGTATATAATGGGAAAGTAGTTGTCAGTAGACAGATAGCAATAAGCAGACAGGAAAGAGTCATCACATCTTCAGGAAGGGAATTTGAGCCACTTGTAGATTTAACTAATGGTAGCATAGTTGAGGAAGTCCTTGAGAGGTTTTAAAAAGCCATATAATTAGGAAATATTCTTGCCTAGAACTCCTGTCTGGGCTTTGCATCCACATAAATTCATTGCAAATACCAGGTTCTGGTCTACGCTGAAGGCATTTTTGGCAGGACAGGGCTCAAGCTTAAGGATTGCATTTTGAGTAAATGGGTGAAATGCTATTGAGATAAGAGTGTCATTGACTGGAGTTGTAGTGGGATGACCTACCTGGGTGTATGTATTCTGTATACAGACTCCACCATGGCTGCATGCATTTTACTCTTACAGAGGGCCTCTTTAGAGCCAGCATACCAAATTTTAGTCTGCTTTCATTAGCCATGCCTATACTTGAGCATGAGTCTGCTGCATAATGTGGCTTGAGCTATTTGCATCTGTGCTGCCTGGAGGTGACTTTGCGTCAAGATGATTCCAGTTCTCATCCTCTCTGGACTGAATTTCTCTACCAGATAAGCTACCTCCTTTCAGAATCAGTCAGGATAAAAGTCACAATGTAAAACCTCCAGACAGAGCAAATTCACTGGGATTGTGACATCCAAGCCCTCCCCAGCTCCTCTGAATGTATGGGAATGCAGTGAGGAGCCTTGCCCCAGAGCTATAGCTCAAGTGCTGTGACTTTAGCTACTCTAAATATAGATAATATGAATAGAGATAGTATGAGTATAAAGTAGTTTTCTATATTTTACCTTGAAGTCTCTATGTCCACTCCTTTGGGGATTGTGTATAGTTACAATTTTTTACACAGTAAGACTCGTGAGACAATGCAAAATGCCTGCTAATTAACTGGGTTAAACAAAGATACTTTTAAGTTATCTCCCAAATTGTTTTCCTGAGAGGAAGCTTTGAATAATGAAGTATCTTTGGCTTGTAAGGTAAGCACAGAATATTTCCTCTCAGCAAATTCTTCCCTGTACCAGGATAAGGATATGGGGAATTGGGCAGTTCAGTACTCTTCTCCTTCTGGTCTTACGGGAAAGCTCTTAGAGACATCCATTTTCATGTCTGTCTGTAAAGGTAATTGTATTTCTAAATGGGTTATGAGACAAAATAACATTAGAGACATCAAAGGAGAAAATAGTTAATGTGTCCACACATAGTTTTGTTACTAAATGTTCAAAAAGTCTTTCCAGAAGGGGAGGTAGGATATCACACTTTGAACGCATGGGGGTGCTACCACTGATTATTGCTAAGATCATCACTGGAAAAATTGAACACTGGTGTAAGATTGTATTAGCTTATGGCAAATAGGAGATCTAGGATGCCAAGCCACACTAAACAAAGGTACTTTTTAACTTTAAAATCCATTGATCCCATGGCAAAGGTTCTGGCTTTACTTAGCGACTCACAGCTAAAGCAGAATTTCAATCACGGTTTGCTCATGTAAAAGTTCATGGGACATTCTTGTAGAGGGGAGATGGTACCAGGTAGTTATTAGTCTACTTTTTGATTAACTCTGTCTGCAGTTCTTCTGCTGCACTGCACATGTGAAATCACATTTCTTGATTCTGGATCAGTTTGGTGACTCTTGTCTCCTCCTTCCCACAACATCAGAAGTACTTACATAAAAGATCAGTTCTCTTCAGTGTCTATTTGACAAATGCATTTTGGTACATCTTCTTGCACATTCTGTCATGGGAGGGTTACAGAACCTGTTTAGCCATTTATATATTGACAGAGCATTTGTGCCATTTGTACCCAGAGAGCAGACTGATCTCAGTGAAAAGAAAAGCCTGCTCAAATTCCCAAAAGCCTTGCCTAATGTACTGGTGTATCATCTTACTGGTAGTTGCCCTTTTCTGGCAGAAATCCAAAGTTAGCAGCTGAAGAAGGGATGAGGTAATGACCTCTGAAATATTGATCTGGCATGCTGGCGACGCAGCAGATTTCCCAACAGTGAGCTTGGGTGCACAGCACTTGAAGTCTGCTGTTCATTTTGTACAACACATCCAGTGCATAGCCTTTCTTGGGGTGTACTATTGCGTACTTGTAGATGATGTGTCAAAACTAAAATGTGCTGCTGATTTGCATTTTTACAGTGAATTTTTGCCATTGGGGATCATGCGGCAAGGAGAGGAATGATGCCATTGCTTTTCAGTAGGGTAGATGTACATCGTCTGCTCTATTTCTATTCCCCTTTTCTTCTTGCCTTGCTTGAGCAATGGCTGGCTGTGTGCTTCCTGCCTTATTTTTAAGTCCTAACCAACGTTGATCTCTCCATGAATGCTGTAGCTACATTTTCATTTCTTCCTTCTCACTGCTCCCCACGCAGAGAGATAATTGAATTGTCAAGGCTGAGATTGAGAAAATAGTGCACCTTTACTGAGTGCTTTAGTATAAAGGTAGAATCAAAAGTCTTTAACTGCAGTATACTTTATGTCCTGGAGATGAGAATTTCTGTGATAAGGTTAAGGGAGAATAAGCAGAGATTTAAAATGTCTTTATTATCTGCTGCTGAACACTTGAAGGCAACATGTGAAGTGCTACAATAGACAGTTCTTGTGGTGAGTGTATCCACTGCCTAATCTGGGGCTGAGCTCTTGTCACTGAGAGAGTAGAGGAACAGCAATATGCTTGTAGTATTTGTATGGTGCCAAGATCAGGCCCTGGGTGTTTCCAGTAGAAAAAGGGTCGCATTTCTTATACCAAAATTGCAGTCAAAGCAAGGTAAATGAAAGGTAAAAAGCAAAACCTGCCACCTGAAAGGACCTACCTTCTGGGGGTGCTAAGAGAATGATGGCATATAAATATGCACACTGTTACAAGGAACATTTCTAGCTTAGACTTGTTGCTGCTGGGAGAAAACAGCAAAGGTATGTGAGAAGTAACTAAACGCTTCAGTTTATTAAAAAAGGAAAAAAAAAAAGGAATTAGTTTGCTGGAGGTCTTTGTACTTTCCCCAGTTTAGTCCAAAGCATGTTTGTGTAATTTGATGCTTTGACTTGTGACCGGCCTTTCAGATTAAGCAACCTTTGGGGGGTACACAAGGGGCATGAGGGTTTTTTGGGGTGGTAGGAGTAGGGGAGATGACTGGCTTCTTAGTGACACACAGGCTACAAATCCATCCTACTGGCAGGCAAATGAGCCACTCCGTTTACTAGTGTGCACTTTGTCAAATCCACTCATTCCTAGCTTCATATCATGTATCAATTACTGTGTTCTGTGTGGCTCCCCTGTCTCATTTTCACTCCATTGGTCACCTGCCCAAATTCTCTTCATGCAGGGGGGACAGGGAACAGGCAGAGAAGGAAAGACAGGAGGGTTCTCATTACAAATCTGGATTTGAGACAACACATTTAATCCTTAAAGCAAAACTACTCCAGTGACAGTTAAAATGTTCAGTCTCCCCAGTCCATTCCCCAAAATGGTATTGTTTATTACAATCCCTTAACATTATGTCATGAGCTTGCAAATACATGAGCATGGCATATGATCATCCTCCCGAAAGGAATAGCAAAGGCAGCAAGAAGGAACAAATGCCACCTTACAGGTTTCTGTTTCAGTGAGGGCTGTAGCTATCACTGTCAATGATGTCAAGGTTATCCTGAAATGTGTGCGCAGTGATGTATTTCTTGCTGCTTGCCTCACTGCTGAGGCAGCAATTTAGTCAACACCAGCAGGATCATGCAGAGGTAACTGGAAGCTTTGCTTCACTCCCAGTGGAGAAAGCAGTGGCACTGTGTTTATTGTGGGAGCTTTCTGTGTGTACAAAGCTCAGCACAACTGAGCCAGATCTCAGATTATGGGGTAGGGGGGCTCTGGTGGCTGTATTAGCACAAATGAGAGAGATTGTTCAAAGAAACAAAGTAACATGAGCATCTGGTAAACGCAGCATCTAGATAATATACATTAAACAGTTATTGTGTTACACACAAGCAAAGTGCTCAATGCCAAATAATCTTCACAAGAAAGCACACTGTTCCAAGTCATTGGAGAAGCATGAATCAAACAGTGGCACAAACTCAGCTGAGAGCTCTATACAGGGGCTGTGTTCCAGCTCCCATTGCTTGTAGTCATCTTTAGCTGGGCTGTTCAACTAAATAAAATTTAGGATTAGTCTAAAGAAAATGGTCCTCTGTGAAAGCTTCTAGTTTTGTTTACCAGGGTTTCACATGAAACCTCCACCATGTTGCTCTCTCTTGAACTGTATCTATTCCTTTCACTTCTCAAAGTAAGTCAGCTAGATTCAAGCTTCCCTACTTCCCAGGAAAGTTCTTACTGACAAACTTCAAAACTGCCTGTTCCACTGAAATTTCACTCTTCCTTGACATTTCTCTAATCGCTCGATTCTTCATATCTTTGACAGGTAGTGGATAAATTTATATTGACTAGTAGCTTTAACCATGAAATAGAGTTTCAGACAAGTCTCCCAATTTAAACAGTCAAAGAAAGCATGCAGAATCAAATATCGGTCTTTTAATTTCCTTAGCATCCCTCGTGCTTAGGGTGTAGTTGAAATGTGTTTTGAAACAACCTTTTAAAACTGAGGCAGTCTCAGGCCAACCCAGCTTGATGTTTAGGAGGAAAAGCTCTGCCAAAACAGGTGAATGTTTTGTGAGCGCCAACACGTAGGTTCATGTAAAGGCCTTCCAGTGTTGCCTGGCTGCTGTCCTGGACAGCTCCTGTTTTGTGACTCATCAGGAAATTTGGATGTTCATCAGCCTCACCTCTCCCTGGTGGCCAGGAAAGGAGCAATGATGGCTTGGAGGGTGGATGTACACTAAGGATATCAAAGCCTGCCAGGGGAGGTCAGTGATCTACTTCTCCTCCCAGAAGAGGAGATGAGGTTTCTGTGCTTGTGCTGGCAGCCCTCATGATGGGGAAAATGGTGGCTGGAGAATCCTGAGAGATGTTTCCAAAATCTCCAGGGAACTGGGAGACAGAAGTATTCGCTCTGTAGGCTTTCTCACCCACCTGGGCAACAACAACGGACAAGTTTTTTAACCTGTGCTTTTAACCAAAAAATTAAAGTCCATAATCTGCCATGAAGATTTCCTTATCTGAGTCTCAGTTTTTAAAGAATATATCTGGAATTTGCCTAATTTTAATTTTATCAATTTTATCAAGCTCTAAACTGGTCATAGATGGATTGATGCAAAGGGTCACAAGAATTCATCCTTCTTTTCCAGTGGCTTAATCTGAAGTGGCTTTAACCAAAGAGAACTATAAATAGGAATAAGTATCTCTACTGAAAAGATCACTTTGTCACCCCCTTAATCCTTTCTTGTGAAGGCAACCCTTGAACACATGTAACAATTTGTGCAGGTTTCATAAAATTGACATAGAGATTAGTAATCATGGTCTGCCTTTCAGCTCTTAAATAAAATCCTGTGTAAACCATGTATCAGAATTCCAGTGTGGCACCAACCAGAATAAAAACTAAGTATTTACAAGTAGAGCATGAGACCTGCCCTGGAACTGAAGGCTGAATGAAGAATTAATGTCTCACAATGTAGGGTAGAATCATCATTCTACCATCTCTTCATTCAGATTTTAAGACCAGTATTTAGTTATATTTCATAATTTGGAAATACCAGCACTTTCAAATTCATGTTAAATATGCTGCCAGGGGGATATTACAGTGCTGGAAGAAGAACTATTTTGGCATGGCAAATGGATAGTAGTAGTCAGAACACTGAGGAAATGCTGTTTTATTCAGACGGTAACTGTGGAAGCTGAGCCAGACTTCTGGCTCCCATGTCAATAGTCCAGTAGTGGCTGTTGCCCTTGCACATTTGTGTCTGAGGCCAGTCTGACACAGAGGTGCTGAGCTCTGTTTAATGCTCCTGGACTTAATGCTCCCAGGAATTAGACCTCCTATTCTTACAGTCTCCAATTCAGGCATGCTGGCAGACTTGGCTTGTTCTGTCCCTGACTTTAGTAAGAGCAAGTTGTCAACATCTTCAAAAGCTGGATGGAGAGGATTTGTGTTCCCCCTGCCCTTCCCTTTCTGTGTATTCCCAGGAGGAATGTCTGCCTGAGAACTGGAAAAACTGCTGCCCTGATGTGTGAGATTTCTGTTTGTTTGTTTTCGTCTGTCCTGTTGTCCTCAGTGCAAGTGTTGGGCTTAACTCAGGGTATCTTGCCCCGTCAGGCAGTCTGGGAAAAGCTGGCAGTTGTGTCTGGGGGTGGGGGAGCGGGACAGAAAGAGTGTTATTTTTGCAGAGCTGTAAATCCAGCACCTTTTGCCAGTGCTGCCTCTTTTTTTATTGCTTGTTTCTGAGAAGGTATTGCTGCAACAGCATCAGCTACAAATAAAATCTTGTTTGCTCAAAGTTCATGACAGGACAGGTCGTGCATTCTGGACATTTGTGGGACACTCATAAAGGAAATACAGAGCACACTTTCCAAAAGCTTCAGCTTGAAATGCAACAGTTTCCTTGCTGCCCGGAGCTTCAATGTCAAAGAGATTTCTATTTTTAGAGAGAGATTCTACTCAAAGAACTATATAAGGCTGTGCTGGGGAGACCATTACCTTTTTATTATAGATAAGGGTATTTGTTACTCAGTTGGGAAGAAAAATTCTGTATAAAAGTGGAAAATACAAAGATACTCTCACTTGGTTGTCTTTTGTGGGGGAGAAGGAACTGAGATGAAAACTGAAGACTGAATATTTGCTTTTCCAATATTCTAACTTCTCTCAACTTTTTTTGAAACCACGTACTTTAGCCATTCAAATGTCAGACAAGGCTCTTGATCTGAAGTGATGATGCAAGAGGGAAGAGATAGTTCCAAGCAGTGTTTTGGTGCCACAAAGAAAACTTCTGCTATGCCAACATGTGACAACACTAGGAAAACGCCACAAATAACCATCATTTCCTTCATGGGGAAACTAAGTAAGGCTTGATGTTACAGATTCAGCCTTTAAAGGTACAGATTTATTAATTATCCTGAGTACACAGTGCACCTAAACTGAATGGGTATTGCAGCAAAGCCATCAGAGACAGTGGTCAAGTGGCTCAGAATAGTAGTCACAGTCTATGGCAACAGAAGTGGAAAATAGAAGAGTATCTGAAGTCTGGATTTGCTAGGGAGCCTTCTTCTGAAGCCTGTTTTTTGGTCACGTAGAATCATCCAGGAAACACCTAACTTCATTAGCCTTATCTCTGGGTTTGTATTAATAGACAGGAAAAAGGTCTGTACAGAATTGGATGAACCTGTGTTCTCAGTTAACGTTCTCAATGTAATTTCTCCCACAGTTTAGAGAGAAGCTGCTGGGCTTCTGGTCTGGTTGGACTTTCAGAGGCAGCCCAGGTGACACTGGTTTTAGCAGCTGTCGCCAATGTTAGCACAGCAGCTAGGGCCAGTATGGTTTTGCTTAAGTAAGGACTAGATGAGGTAACAAAACTAAATTAAGGACACTGGTTCCACTTCTGCTGTAGTCCAACACAGCTCCTGCAAGGAATTCTGAACTGGGAACGGGACTGAAATTATGCTGGTCTTGACTTGCCTGGGGTTTCTGCTTCTGTTTTTATATTGTCTGGCTAGCTGTGACATAAACTCTTTGGCTTCAGGTGAGTAAAACTGGGAACAGATACACTGAATGAGGGGTGAAAAAACCACATCAGCTAGAAGTAATGCGTGCATTCCAGTAACAGAAGGAAAGACAGTGGTCTTGGGTTGTGCAGGAGGTAAGACAGGGCAGACTGATTGGTGGCAAAGCTGAAGCATAGGCAGCAGTAGCTGAACAGCTTGAATGAGGGGAATTCCTTCATCCACTCAGTGCACTCAGCTGGGAATAGGGAGAGAAATAACAATCTCTACTTTGACATTTGTTATTCAAAAGAAACAAAGTTACTGGCATTTAGATGTGCATTTAGAAACACACGGCGTACTGATCCTGGCGTATTATTAACAGTGTGAGAAGCAGTTCAAGTATGTTGAGGCACGCGGGTACCTTTGCAGAGTTATTGGTGAAATCAGCTTTAATTACTAACAGTACTGTGAGTATAGGGCAGGGACGGATCAGTCGGCTGGCACTGAGGGCATTTCTTGTGCTCGAGTTTAGGGGCTGCACCTGAGGGAATGAACTGAGGGATGGGGCGGGGGGGGGGGAGCGGGCCCCGCTTCCCGCGCTTTTTCGTGGTGTTGCACTGCCCCCTGGCGGCGAGCGCTGAGGGCCAACCCGCGGTCAGAGAATTGCAGGAATTGCGAGGGGTTATTCCTGAAAAACCTGAGGAAACGTGGCCGTAGCTCTGCAATAACCGTTCTGCTAAGGCCTTTTGTATTGGTCGTATTCATTCCTGAAGCGGCTCTACACACAGCAGCCCCTCACCCGTCGCAGTCCCCCTCTGCCCTCTGAGGTGTCTCTGCCCTTCCTCTGAGGAGGACCCCAAGAAAATCTCCCCATGGCCGTCCCCTCTTCCTTCCCAAACGTTTCGCTGTGCCGGCGAACCCTCCTGCAAAGGACGCGTTCCTCACTCCGATCCCCTTGACAGCTGTCTCCAGGCAGGAATCCTGGGCTGTCTTTCCACAGTTCCTGGACAGTTTCCTTCTGGGATTAAACAAATCCCACACTGTTTCCCGAACAAGCAACCGGCTGAGGGTTTAGTAGGTAATTCTGACTTTCGCTTGCTGTGCATTCAGATGGCAATGAACATTTTCCTTCTTGCTTTTATTAGTAAACGCAGCAATTTTCTGAGATTGACAAGCCATTTCTTAAAATGTTACACAACTGCTCAGTCATTTGTCTTACTAAATGTATTCTCAAGTAACTTCTTCAGTGTGATTTCCACTGAAATTTTCATGCTCCACTTGTAAGATACTGTTCTGCACTTGAATTTGTTTTTATTGTTAGCTACTGTCCATAGGGAGATCAGAACTGATAATTGCTAAATAACTAAAAGCTTCCATTTGATCAACACTACCTTTTTAATAATGACACAAATGTATTACATAGTGTTTCCACTTGTAAAATGTAAATACAAACACATTAATATACAAATGTCTATTCCAAGGCAATAATAAAGGACTATAAGCGCCAAGGTTCTTTTTCAGATATGAGAAAAAGAAGTATTAACTGAGACAAGATCTCTTTTTTGTTTGATTACAGCAAGGTATATAATCCTGCATCACTTGAGCTTTTTGCGCTACATTGGCTGGGTACATTGAAGAAAAAAGTTGAAAGACCTGAAAACCAGGGAGACACAACATCACACCTGAAATTTTAATCATCATCGATTGATAGTCTAAAATGGTTAGTACAAGTATATATATTTGATCATTTAAATTGGTTTATATTTATATTTCATTTGCAAACTCTTTTTTTATATTAACTTCAAAATTCTGATGAATGCCATTATAAACTGAATCTGCAATTTTTTCTTTAGCTTTGTTCTAATGTCTGTATCTCATGCCCCTCTAGATAAGCACATGTCTGTTTTCTGGGCACAGAAGTCTGCAGTCATGTCGGACAGTAGCATATTCTGCATGCTAAAAAATTTTTAAATAAAATAGTGAGCCCAAGCTCTTCTTTAAGAAACGAAGCAGCATCTTCTTACTGAAATGCTGCTGTAGGAGACAAATGGGATTAAGCAATATCAATGTGCTGTAAACAAACACCATCAGTCTGTAAATCGTGATTGTACAGTGATTTCCTCAGGCCTCCTCTTATTAGCGGAAGGTTAACTCAGCAGCACAAAATGCACAATGTTACAAAAACCAGCTGCACTGTGCGTGCGTTTGTACAAGCCTGAATTAGTTAAGGATAAAGATTTCTTTGAAAAGCCACCAGTTTCCAAAATATTTGTAAAAATCTTACTACTCCCGGAGTCCTTTTGTGTAGCTGTTTTGAAACATACATGCTGTGATACTTGTACTGAGTGTCCAAAAAAGAAGTGAACAAACTGGGTAAAAGAAATAAGATTGAGGGGAAATGCTAAATAGTTATTTTTCTGTTGAGTACTTTTGAGTATTGTCTGGTTGTATGTGACCATAAGTGTTTGCCATTCAAACTGAATATTCAAACATCATATATAGAGAACACCAGGCAAATGTGGGATGGTTTTTTTTGCCTTTTACCCCACTATTCTTGATTTCTTGTGATGCCAGAAAAAAATATGAGAAAAATGTATGGAATTATCATAAAGCATGCATATAAAAATGTAACTGACACTGTTAAGATCATACTTTGATGAATTTAACTTCTATCTCTAGCTTTATAAAGTTCTGGATTTATATGGATGTTGATCACTACCAGAAGGCCCAAATCTCTCTTTGAACAAGTTAGATTATGTATTCAAAGTAGGGTGCTGGAATTTGATCTGTTTTGATGGTTACTGATTTTTTTTGCTCCTGTAGCTTGGGTGCACACACACGTGCCGTGCACCTTGTACAATGCAATATAATGTAGCTTTACTTTAATGAGATGATAACAAAGACCTTCACTGTAACTGGATGTTATTTTAGTGGAAAGCTTTGCTACTTGTACAAAGTTTAATTCTCCTTGTCAGGTGAAACTGCTGTTTTCTGATTACAGGTTTCACAAATTAGGTTGTGGGTACAGCTGAAGTTCATTGTTCCCTGATTGCTCTGTGCTTGTCTCAAGCAGTAGAGGGCAGTAAATCCACTTGTCAGGAAAATGAAAATGTCTGATCACAGAAAAATTATTACTCTCCTTCCTTATAATCCCACTTCCCACTCATTCCCTATCAGTATTCCCTACATGTATAGGTATCATGTTTTTGTCTTTTTTTTTACTTAATAGACCTAATACAGGAACAATTCTAAACTAGGATGATTTTGTAAGTAACTGTAACTTGCAGGCCAGAGTACTGTTTGCTACACTGCGTATCTTGTTGTCTTGATATATTGCAAAATGGAGCAGAGAAACAAGGACAAGGGAAAAAGAAAAGGAGATAAGGCCAAAATGAAGACTCAGGGAAAGGAGTACTACAAACACAAAAGATATTAGCTGCAGTTACAGTAGTGGGTGGCTTTTCTGTAATTTTCCATGTCTCAATATTTTTTGACAAAGTGAAATATGAACACTAAGATCTATTCAATTAGGCTGAGGGTATTAACCCACAAACCATCAAAACCCAGTCAATCAAAAAACCCAGAAAGCTTGGGACTTTCCCTCATTAAAACTCTTTGCTCCCCAAAGCTACTGACTTCAAAGCTCAGTTTTGCAAAGAGGAGTAATTTGATGTGCAATATTCAAGCAGCTTTATTAAAAGACATAATTTCTGATGGAGGTAAGCACATTCATATTGCGCATTCAAAGTATTGCAAATACTTCAGTACCATTTTCACATTTCTTGATCTGTTTTTACAGTCTTCAGATTAACAGTAAGAATCACAAGTTTGATCTAGCTGAAATAGGGACATTTTACCCTTTTTTTTCCTCCTAAGACCATTCTGATGGAGCATTTCTTGTGCTTCTCTGTCTTCTTACGTGTTATTTGATGTGAACATAGGAGGATTTTCACTAAATCTCTCTAGGCAGGAAAATATCCCCATGGGATTGAAAATTGGCTGTTATCATTAGTGACAGATCTCCTATGAGTTTGTGTATTTCCTTACACGAAGCATACCACACTTTACTGCCAGAAGATTCTATCTTTGATTAGAAAACTACTAATGTACTCATAGACACCAGGGAAGGAATTTCCTTACAAGTCTTTGAAGGCATTTATCATTATTGTCTGACTTTGCAGGGTTAGATCCTTTGGAAAATGTTGGGGTTTTTTGTTTTTTTTTTAAAGTAACATTCTACATCCAAGCAGTGTTATATACTTAAAACAATAAAAGGATGCCCTTCTATTACTTCTTTTCATTAATCCCTCACTGAAGCAAGAGTATACACATATAATTGACTGATGAGAGCCCACGAGGTGTGATTGTTGGCATTGTAAAAGAGCCGCATTCAAAATGATCTGGCAAGACAAAAAGTGGATTTTTGTAATTCGTTAGAGTAACACAAACTGTTTCACTTGGAAAATGGAATTTATAAACCAAGAAGTGTCTTGTGGACACCAGTTCAGCTACAGAGGTTCTGGGGGGTGCTTAGTGTGGCTCTAAACTAAATCAGGTAAGCCTGGGGCAGGAAGCAAGTGGTAGGGTTTTATGTTTTTATGTTGGGCTTTTTCTGTAGGAAAAGAGGGAAATGTGATCCTGGGCCATATTAATAGGATAGATCAATCTGCAGAACATGGGAGGTAATTATTCATCTTTACTTGGCACTGTGAGTACCCTGTCGAGTTCAGAAAGATGTGGGCAAATTGGAAAGAGTCCAAAGTAGATCGGTAACTATGCTCAAAGAGTTAGAAAACATGACCTATGAGGAAGCTGGGGAGGAATTTACTGTATTCAGTCTTTCTCTTTTGGAAAAAAAACCCCACAAAAGCAAGTACTGTGATGGGAGGGAGGACTTAACCTCTTGACAGCAGGAAACTATTATAAAGAAGGCAGTAAAATTGTTGGTTCTTGTTTGTAGGCTTAAAACAGCAAGAAATCAACTTTGCAGTGAAGAAAATTTAAGCTTACATATTCAGTATTTCTGAGGACAAAGGAAGATTTTGCTAAGTTAGGAGTCCTGGAAACTCCTTCACTGAAGGATTTTAGAAGAGCTTAAGAAAATTTCTGACAGGAATTGCCTATGCTCGTTTAATCCTCTGGGCTAGAAGCTGGTTTCAGTGGTTCTTGAGTGAAGTTTTACTCGGGCCACAAGTCCTGATTTATGGTGACTGAGGTTTTGACAGAGTCCCATTGCAAGAGGTCATCAGTGTGGTTGGTAGATACGAGATGGTTTCAGCTCCAACCAGTGGAGTAATAACCTCTCAAGGCTCAAGCAGCCCCACACATCTCCGCTCAATGCTAGCAACCGCCTAAATAATCTTATGGAAAAAGGAGAAAACCAGCCAGGAGCCTGGTCTACAGGACCTGACTGAATGCGTAGTTGCCACAGTAGCTGAAAAGGCCCGTTACAAACATGTCTTGAATTGTGCCCTAAACAGCCTTGGTTCCTCTTATTTTTGAGAGAAAGAGTGCCTGCAACATGAATACTTGAAAATGCAGAGCCACTTTACCTCTGTGTCTGAAAAGAAATAGCATAATAGAAGAGAAATGCATTCCTTTCTGGAATAACAGCACAGAATTGAGACGCCATAAGGCCCAGGCTGATTACACAGGAGGACAGCAGCCACAGAAGAGAGTGAATCTCTCCCATTCTTGTGGGGTCAATGCAGGAAGCTACAGTCGGTGCTAGAGAGGATTCTGCAATCGTCTTGGAAGGGTTACTCCACTTGTTGGTGACTCTAACAAGGTCTGGTTACAGAAAATAAGACTCCTATAGCTCCCAGTGCCTTTATCAGGCCTTTCTTCTGGACTCATCTGGCAAAACAGATTTCAGATCACTTTTGCTATTGGGAGTGTAACTACCTTCCAAACTATGGCTAAGATGAGTTAAGTGTCTGGATGGTTCAATGAACAAGTGCTTCATTCCTTTCCAAGTTCATATCTAATATGGAGAATCTGGAATGACTTTGACGTCACCCTAATCCCCTGCAGATGCTTGCTCACCTTGCATTTGGAGAATACTTCATTATGAGTCATCTGTATTGAAGAGGCCCTACACGCTGAAATTTCAGCTCAAGACTGAAATATTGAGGCCAGAACAGGCACACACACACAAAAACTTCTGGGAAGTTTCTTCTTATTACTGTATTTATGCAGTGAGATGTAAGAAACGCCAACAATTCCTGGCATGGGTAATGTAAGGAAATTAGCTATTTGATTTAGCACTGCTGTCTATCCTCTCAAACAATTGCTGCATCTAGACTTGCTCTGAGCACGGTGTCACAACAGCTGTATTGGCTTCCTATTCAGACTGTCGAGTACCAAAATGGCAGGAGATTTTCTCAAAGACTAATGACTTGTAGAGAGTCATTGGATATGTATAAACTATAGCTTCAGCTCTGAGCAATAAATATGGGAATGTTATGTACTGCCCCTCAGGTATATACAAATACGTGTGGACCATGAAATGATAAATTCTTTCCCTACAATTAATTATGGCCAATGTAGAGATTTATGCTTCATCCAGATCTGTTCTCCAGATTTTCCTTAAGGGAAAGGGAACAGGATCAATGTATTTAGAAGAGGCATAGCATGTAACAGCAAAGTTTGCAACGTGCAAGATACATTCTTACAAGGCACCAGTCACTTGTCTTTTAACACTTGCTTGTAGTCCAGATGGGTATTTGTTGTTAAAATGTTTTCTCAAAATCTCTTGCAATAAAGTAAAAATCAATGTTATTTTGATGACTAGCTTACTTGGAGGAAGTTGGCTTAATTATGTCAGTTATCATTACAAAGACTGCAGCAGTTCCGAATATGATTCATAAAAACTGAAACTTCTTATACCTGAAGATACACCTTAAAAAATGTGGTGGAATGGAAATTCTGTTTTCTGTCCAATTCTGACAGTGGTTTAGTTTTCATTTTATATTTCCTTTCTCAGCAATTTCTTCTCTCCCTCTGGGCATTATAGTAGCTTTGCATTCAGCAATACCACCTTCAGAAGACCCTGTTTAACCTATTCTTCTTCTTATTATTATTATTATTATCAGAGAATCCTCTTGCTTGATGATTTTTCTGAATTATTCCTTGCTTTATGGTACATTACAAAAAGAGGGAATACCTGGAAGCATACTATGCTATATGGAGATGCATACGGTTCATCTGCTCAAGTTCGCATGCTGAGGAAGATGAGGAAATCATCAGCTAAGCTGAACATAGACACGCACACAAGGCACAGGAGCTCGCTATTTCTGGTACTGTTAGGGCCCTCAGACTTCTCTCCTCTATACCCCTGCTTCTCATTTTTCTGTAACTCAACTTTTCCATTCAAAGCACTAATAATTTTTAATTATAAATTATTTTGGTAATGTCAAAAGGAAATATGAGTAGTTCAAACCAGTTTTGACTACCCTGAAGTATTGTGCTTAGAAGAGTGAGAGTACTGCAGGTTGTGAAGTGAAAAATTATTCCATTTTCTTCTGGAACAATATTTGTTCTCTGCACTTCATTCCTGTCTGTTTTCACACTCAAATGAAATGAAGTGAGAAACCTTAAACCGAGATATTAAGAAGTTTTCTTACAATTAATCACTCTGAATAAGAAGCATCTGGTTCTGAGTGTACTAAATTTATGGGAGAAATCATAAATGAGATGACATCTTACAGCAGGGCTTTATCTTAATATAAATAACTCTTGTATTTCTTTTGGAACTCTGCTGTCCCCAGTCAGATATGAGAACAAACAAGACATTAGTTTTATTTCCCAGTATAAAAGTCCCTTAAAGCAGTCTACTGGGAAAAGTGAGTCTGGAAACCACTGGCATTGTCTCAGCCTAAGCTATTGGGGTTGTAATGAATTAAAAAAGGACAAAAATCTAATTTTAGTAGTGTTTTAAGTAGACTTGGGAGAACTCAAAAAGAGGATTGAGATTGCTCGCTCTTAATAAAACTTTTAGCTGTGGTTTGATTTTTTTTTCCTAAGAAGCAGCTTAGATGATATGAATATTGATTAGGGCATTGGTACACATCTCCCTGCAGATAAGGAGATGATCAGAGGGCATTACCTTTGTGTTACCCCTTTCTATCTCACAGTGCAGCCTGAGAGAGACGAGTTGCAAGGGCGGTTCCAGCAGGGAGCTCGGCAACGATGACGACGATCCTACAGACAGTTTCCTTGCATGTTATGTGCTCCTCCACAGTAGATTGCACCCAACAAGTAAATGAGACCATCTACTCCATTCCCTCATAAAGGATGATATGCTGGATTTGACATGCAGCTGGAAAAAGCATTTGTTCTAGAGGCTGTCTGCAATGCAGAAACCCAAGAAAAGGCAAGGCAAAAGAAATTTCTTTCCATTTGCCCTCTATGTAATGGCAACCATTGTAAACCAGCTGTAGAAAAATGTCCCCTTACTTAAATTTTGTTTGCCAGATCAAACATTTCTCTTGCTTTCCACTTAACACATCTCTAGCTATACTTTGTTGAATCAGCAGTGTTTCCTTTGTTTAAAAGAAATTAGTCTGTCCCGTAACAAAACATTCCTCACTGTTTTTCCTTCTTCTGTTTAGCTGAAATGTGCAGGCTTGTTCTGCAAGCACAGACTCAGGGATTTCCAAAAGTTAAAGGTCAGCCTGAAATCTCACAGCATACTTACTGTACAAAAGCCAAGCAGAGAAATGTTCAAAGAGTCTTTGGAGAGCATTATCCTAAAATATAAACTTAGAGTCACGGCAATCCCATGTGCCTCATGGTCTGTATATTTTCTTTTTTTTTTTACAAAGGATGTTATTAATATGAATTTCTTCATATCCTGAACTCTCAAAATAAAACATATTTAAGAGATCATTTTTACAATTATTCCTTTTTCCACAGACTGTGGCTATCACCTTTTAGGTGAACCTTTATTTACGGTTTTAAACAGCTTGGACTGTTGGTTTTGTTTAATGGCAAAGTGAGTTATTTTTTCTTGAGACTGTATCTTGCCCTCAAATGCCTTCTTTTGTGATGTGTTCTTAAGATAAATAGATATAACTATTGAACATTTAGTGTTCTATAATTACAGTGGATGGTCTTAGCAGTGCTGCCCATCCCATGTAATTCTCTTATCAGGGAAAACACTGGTATCTCCCTGGTCTCAAATAGCTGATTTACCCTGATGATAGAGATATTTATTGATATTTTTGCCTGCTTACTGCAGCTTAAAGCTATCAGGGAGAGTTCCTTTATGAAGTACAGAAAAATATAAGTGCACGGACACCCACACACATTTTCAGATGACTAATGCTGTTGCTGAAAAGAAAATGCTTCCTACAAATATGCTTGTAGTTGGACCTGACTCAGTGCTGATTCTTCCAAAGCTGGCTAGAAAAATATATACTAATTCCAATCAAAATTGCTCATATTCTGCTGTGAGAGAGTGGGGCTTACTCTTTAGTATCCTTAACATTCTCCACAAAAAGATGAAAGTAATTGTGAAAACTGATAAAAGAAATGTGTTCTTTCAGTAAGAAAATTGTACTGAATGCATCTCAGTAGTTTGTGGACCAGGTTTAAGGAAATGGGAAATTGAACAGGGAAAGGAGATCCTCAGGAAACTGTTGCCTAAATATGTCACAAACAAATGGGATCCAGTTAGTTTGGAAGCCTGGTTCCTTGTGATGTACTGAAGCTAAATAGCAGGGGAATCCATAAATCATGTTAAAGAGTGAGGCAAGTTGGAAAAGTTTAAAGTCATTCTGTACAAAAGTCCTCATTAGCTCACTAGCTGTTTGGGGGGATTTTTTTCTTAATATTTTTTTCTCTCTAGATAAATCAGATATGAATAGACATACAATATGGGGGAGATCTTGCAATGGCTACAGTTGGAACAGAATCCACCCCTTATACAGCAGTTTCACATTCCATTTTAGAGACTATAAACTCTTCTTTCTAAGCTTTTGTGTTAGCTTTCATCCTGACGATTTTCTATGCTAAAACAACTGCAGTTAGCGTTACTTGCTGCATGCATTTTCCTCTGTAACTCTGCCCTTCTGGTGCTCCGCATTGGAAACATCCATGGTGCAAGATCCTCGGGAAGGATTGTCTGGATCTATATCCTCAGCAGTGCTTGACAGGTTGTGTGTGCAAGGAACTTCTGAGCTGCTCAAGCCGAGCCCTTGAGTTTCCATCATCACTGCCCTAAAAGATAAACTGATGATTGGCAACCAGACCATGCCAGCCCAGCTCTGGGCTGTAGCGCTTGTATAAATCCACAGGCAACTAAGGCTCAGCCAGACACCAGGCTGCCAGACCAGGCTTCATTCCAGCTCTCTTTGATGTAAAGGCACTGCCTGGACTCTGTAGAAAGTGATACTTGTATAAGATTAAGGCAATAATTTTTAGTGCTTTACATCTATATTACACTTTTAAAGTTTAACAAGACTCAGGCTTTTTATCTATTTTTTTTTCTCTGTGCAATACCATATTCACTCCTACCATTTTATCATTGTATGTTTTTACCTACACACTATGCTCTTCTGCTGCTAAAAATTCCTTCACTCAGCTCTATTCTCCTCTTTTCCTGTGTTTATCGTTTATGTAGATACATCCATTCCCAAGATATCTTGTTATCTCTTTGCATATACATGATAGCTTCTTTTTTTAATTATTCAACCTATGTCTCCTAGAAACAAAAAAAAGAAAACAATCATGTCTACGTGTGTTCTAGAAGATGGGAGAAGAAGAGTGCCAGGTCTCTGAGCACAGAATCTCCAGGCAGTTGGTTTATTCAGTTTGGACTATGTCTAAACAAAAAATTTTGCTGCCATAATTATTTTTCCACATCTACATTTCTAAATCCTGTTGATGGATACCTAAACCCATGGCAGCGGAAACACGGTATCTGCACCTGTCTGGCTCCATGTTTCAGCTGCAGAAACCTACCTTTCCCATTGTTGTTGTCACTGGGACTCAGCATTTCCCCAATGGTCTGTGTGAAGCTGCTGTGTAATTTCTATTCTGTCCTGCTCTTCAGTACAGACAGAGGTTTGACACTTGGTATTGCTTTAGCAGATTAAAGATAGAACTCAAGTTATGATTCTCTTGCAAAATGAAAAAAAAGATCCGTGTGTTTTAGCTGCTGAGAGGATTTTCTCTTTGGACCAGTACAGCAAACAGCACCACCATCAATTTGTGGAGTCTCATATGGGCATATGAAAACCTCCAGTTGTGTGGCAATAGAAACCTTATAAAGAATTTTTTACTTCTGCTGGCTCTATTTTATGTTTCGTTGCAGGATTGTGACTGTGTAACAGTTCTGTGTGCTGTGGTTCAGCCAGCTGTATCAGCATTAATCTGAGCCTAAGCAGATAGCTCTTGTGTAAATTAATGCTGGTATATTTACACAAATTATGTGCTTGAGCACTCTGCTGGGTGATGCCTATTGTTAGTACATGTCATGTGCCACTTCTGGCTGAGAGAGTAGATAGGAATCAGTGTTTATGAGTTATAGATTCGGTCCCAAAGGATCTGAAAAACACATCTTCCAAGATTTTTTGAGAAACCTTGTTCCTCATTACATTAGCACAGCATAATGCTCCAAGTTTTGTTAGTTGCTTATTTATGTCTCCAGATTACAAGCACAAATATTGTTGTCTGTACATTTTATAATTGCTCTATGTATAGCTTGTGCAAAGATGCTTGTTCTATAAGCATAACTGACCCTAATGTTTAAGAAATCAAATATTGTGATAAATTAGCTTTATTTTTTACAGATGTTGAAAAGAGGAAGGCAGCAGTGACACTTGTCCTTCATTTAATTATAAACTCTTAAGTATGTGGTTTTTATAGCTTCACGTTTCAAAGTCACAAGCATGGCTGTGAAAACTTAAATTTTGTATTCTCTGGGTATCTCCATGTAAAAAGGCTAAACGCTTGGTAATTGAATTTAAATGAACTAATACAAATCTCCTTGCAAAATTCTATTAAAATTGCTCTGTTTCACTTGGTTCCTCATGGAAACTGAAGAAACAACAAAGCAATTTCATGCTTATTTGAAACTTAGCTAAGCTCCTCTGAGCTTACTTATTTGAAGATGTTTGCACTACTCTATGAAATGCAGTACTGAAGTCTATTATGGATATTTGGCGTTCCTTCAGGTGGTCCCCACAGGAACATTTGCTTCCTACAGAAAGTGAAACCACAATTTAAAAAACAGTATTAAATTACTTTTCTGTTTTTAAAGTGATTTTAATTTTTTTTTAAATCTGGAATTTAATGTTAGGCAAGATTAGAAGCTCTGATGGAAAATTAGTAAGACTGAATTGCTTTCTGGGGCTCATAATGGGTTCCTGTCTCATAATTCAATGAACAGAAGTATTTCTGCAGCCAGAATTTGAACTATTAGAGGATCAACTGATTTTACACAAAGTATTGTAACTGTAGTGGCTGCTTTATGCTTAGGATTAATTATATGAGGAATTTGCCTTTAGCCTTGGGGATAATTAGTACTTCACAACCTTGAGAAAACATTGACACACCTACAGACAGAAGGCAAATTAGAAAGTCTCTGTCTTGGTTGGTGTTTTATCAATTAAATCTTCTGTCTGCATTTCCTTCTTTAAAGAAAAGTTATACAACTTTTGCGAGGAGGTGCCTAAGATATTTCTGTGTCCGTGCTTAATATATTCAGAGCACAAGGTATTACTGTATGTGCTGTGATTTAGTCTACACTGGTTTAGAAGTGGCTTATTATTGCAACAGATACACTGTGAAAGTCAGAAAAGCACAAAACACTATACGGTGCTCTCAAAAAAAAAAGCAATCAGAATTAGTTTGCTAACCAGAAGCCAGAAACAACAACTAAATTTTAGAAATTAGATATTATCATATTGGAGGATCACTCACACAGTATTTCATATCTTTTATACTCATTCTGGATTATTCTTGAACATGTTAAACAGTGATGATGGAGTTGGGGATCTGTTGACACTTTAGAAATGCTTGATTTATTTATCTGTTAAAGTGCTAGGTGGCACCCTTTTTTTCCCCCAGGAAGAGGAAAGATGGATAAAAAGATGTTTATGTGGATATGAGCAGCAAAGCTGTCATTATTAATCAATTTCCAGAAGTGTCTGATTGGACTGAGGCATCTCCAGTGCAATTTCAAAAACTTTAATTGATATAAGGCCTGGAGGATCAGAGCAGCTGCTTTAGAAGGAAAGAAAAAGGTGTGGGTATTTAAATGGAAATCACAAAACTATGATCATTAAAGATCTTACCAGCTTTTCATAAACCCTCCGTGAAAGCCCTGAGAGAGAAAGACAGGGGCCAAACCAACAGGACTTCTTTGGACCTCTAAGCAAAAAGAAAACAGCAGTAGTGAAGGTAGTGATTGCTCACAGGGAAAGAGAATTCACAAAGGGTGGTCTTTGCTGGGTTTAGGTGCCCTGTGTCACTGTGATAATGTGAATATGGCCATAGTTTGGCTTATGTTGAAAAGCTCTGTATCATATTTGTTGATATTGTCTTAAAATGGGTGATAAAACCACAGCAGCTCCTCACATTAAATTCTTTAAGAGTTTTGGAGTTACTGGTGGTGGCGGTTGTGTGTTCCCTCCTTTTTTTCCCTTTTTTGAAATTTTCAATTCCCCAAAGAGCTTCGTGGTTTTTCTCTTGCATTCTATGTTCCTTTCTTTTCCTTCTCCTCTCCATTCTAGCCAGCTACTTTTGAGAGGGACAGGAGTAGCCACCGACTTGAAGTACATGATTTCATCTTCTTATAACCCTAGGGAAGATAATAGACAGTTTACTTCTGTAGAAGGAAAGAACAGGAAATCTTGTCTTATAGGAAAAGATGTTTTTGTCCGTGTATTTAAAATGGAAATTACTCTGCTCCTCATTCAGGAGGAATGCTTGTGATTGTAATAATTGTTTGGAGCTGGAACTGTGAGAGACAAGGTTTAAGAAAATGTGACCAACATAAAGATGAGTTAGGGTAGTCTCAATACAGGCTTTTTGTGTGTTTGAGGAAAGCAGGCGATACACTAGTGCAGGGTTACAAAGATGAACTTGTTTCATGTGGTTTTAATCAAAGCCAGGATGCCTGGAATTAAGGGTCATCACCCTGCGAGGCACCTTGACAAGAACTGCTGTTTCAAATAAGGCCATTGCTGACATGAATGTGGACTGAAAGTTATTCTTTGTTAGAAACCAGGCATAACAACCAAACCAAACAAAACCAGAAAGAAAACCCACATATCAACAGGATATCTCAATTTGTGTTTTACAGTAATTTATAGTACAGAAAAGAAGGAATATTGTTTCATTGTTCAAGAAAAGGAGAAATTTAACTTGTTCAAGCACATCTAATATATGATACAGTAATGATTCTGAGCAGTTCTGAGGCCAAGCCATGCTTGAAAAAATTGGCCAGATTTGTTTTCTGTTATATCCACTTCACCCTGCTCCCACAACTGGCTGCAGCATCCTCCTTGCCTCTGCTGGCTGCAGCCACAGCCCTGAGCTTGGGCTCATAAATCCGGTTCCATCTGAATGAACACATCCAAGCAGCTTCTGCGCCCCTCCTTGGTGCTCCCCAGTACTCCCAGTTGCCAGACTGGGATACAGGGGCAGATGAACCTACCTTACACTCAGCCTGACAGACTTCACACTTGTGCCTGGCTCTTTAATATGCCAGAGCCCCTTTGCAGGGCCACAGCTCATCAGGTACCACACACTTCCTCTGGCAAGAGCTCATTTTAGGTGTCTCAGAGGTCATGATGCGTTGCTCTCTATGCACTCAAATGGGCACTAGGTAAAGATTAATCAAAGCTCCATCTTCAGCTGATGGTAAAAAAGCATATGTGAGTTCAGTGTGCCAGGAGTCTGCAGGATTTGGATCAGAAGTTAAAGCTACAGTTGTTTCTGTCAATGATGCCGGGTGGTAGCAGCATTAATTTTTTGAAAAAAGAGATGAAGGTAACATTAGAAACCCACAGCTCCATGGCTTTGGTCTAGATTTAGCATTTGATTTAATCTCGACACTAAAAAGAGTTGGACACAGCTTAATACAGTGCAGTTTTACCAGGTCACGGGTACCTGTTCCCGTGTTGCCTAGCTATCTTGAGTACAAATAAACAAACCATTCAAGGTAGGCATAGCTCTGGATGAGGAGAAGGACTTAAATGTTGTTCTGGAAGACTTAAATATGCAGATGAAAATAGGTTCTGACACATTTATCCTGGGCTTTTCTGGCACAGAACTAGCCTTGTTTTTTGGCCAAAAATCGTATCAAATTCATGTTAGGATTGAAAAAATTAACTCATCCAAGGAGAAAAAGCTCAAAGACAAGACTGCAATAACATATGACAGCCCTCTGTGTGGTGTTGCACCAATGTCTACTGTGTCCAGTTACCTAGGAAAGAGGATTGTCAGATGGCTCTATGGGACCGGAGCCATCTCCCCCACAGTGGCCACGGGAGATCTAATACCACAGCTACCAGTAGGGCTTCATAAAGAAATTCCAATGTGCTTTACCCCTTGCATCCTTCAGAGATTCAAAAGCAAGTTTGAACAGAGAACTGGAAGCCTGAAGTTTCCAGGTACCTCTCTCCACACAAAAGATTTAATGATGAAGGACTATCAGAAAAAGGAGGAGGTAAAGCAATTATCCAGATGTGGCCAAAAGATAATTGCACATCTAGGCTCATTTGAATCTGAATCTCTAGTAATCTTAAATTGAAAATTTAGATGTATGTAATGCAAGGGACGGAGAAAGAAGAAGGAAAATAGTAAACACCTTCCAGTGTTTCCACTTACTGCTTTCCACTTATTAAGTAAGGGAGCTATCATGCCCACTGTTGAGGAATGGGATAGTGTGGGCCTGACTTGTACTGAGTAGCATCACGTTCTTGATACAAGCCCATAAAACACTGCAGAGCACATCTGGACTCTCTTGCCTTCTGGATTTAGCTGTGCAGGAGGAACTGTTATTTTTTTCCCCCCAGAACACTGAATACAATTAAGTGTTTCCAAGCATCATGCTTAGAACATTTATGTTGTATGAGAGTTTGATACGCTATCTTGAAATTAATGTACCTTACTGTTTTGTGTACAAATATAGCAAATCAGCAATACTGGCAAATTCTGCCTGAAAGGTGCTATCAACAGACTTCTTCCTTTAGGAGCCTAACAGATCCTTTGCAATCCTCCTTATGGACAAGCAGTGAAGCAGCACCTGTGTCTGTGTTCTCCTACTGCACTTGGAGGTTAGCTTATTGTCCTTTTGGATCAGCTTGCAGTTATAGAACCCAAACAAAGAAATCTAGACAAAAAAATTTCCTAAATAGGACATAGATGGTTACATGGCCTAATGCTCTAAAATTCAGCATGCAGTAGATTGCCAGAACATGGACATATTTTTGTATTTCCTCCTGCTTGCCAAGCCCAGTTAAATACTGAAGCATAATGTAAGTGGATGTTGCTATTTGCAAGCATCTATAGGTGATTTTTCCTGGGAATTGGTAAATTCTGTATTTCATATCAACCCTTTCAAAGATGTGTTTGGCTGATGGTTGGTTGAATGCATAATATGTAAGCTATTCAATTTTTCATTTGTATACTGTTCTGTTTTGTGATACTTTATCTATTCGGCCATAAAAGTTCTTACATGACTGTCCCTGATGCTGTTTTCATTTGGGGTTTATTTTTGGTGTGAGGAGCAGAAGTATTATTAGGATTTTTCTAGAAGAGCCTTAACTTTATTGAAAGACAAAAAACCCCAAATAAATTTGGCATATCTTCAAAGCTCTCTCAGCTGTACAGATGTGTTCTTGTTCTACAGTCCAAACAGTTTTCTTAGACCCCCCACCCGCTGGCTGAAGTAAATTTGCTCAGCTGCATAAATGAAAAAGAATGTCATACTGAGTACGTTTGGAGGCTTGTGAACCAAGTTTAATCTACTGTCATCAACATTTACATCTTCTTGTGCACAGTGTTTGTAGTGAAGCAGTTAATGCATTTAAGTTACTGTTCTTCCCTGTTTGATAACCCTCACAATCCCAGACTGAACTGTTGTATTCATCATGTACCAGGGCTTCCCAGTACCTTCACCTGGAGTCGTTTCTTTCAAACATGCCTGTTGAGTTCCTTTCCTTAAAACACCTGACAGATGAAGGAATGGGAAATGTCAGGAAAGATGTGTAAATGCCATTAAACAGGGGGAAGCACAGTGGAGCTGTTTCCCCTGGTAGAAATGACCAAAAAGATGACCCTAACACCCCAGCTGATGTTAGAGTTGATGTAGTTGATCTATGTGGAAGGATATAGAGGGAAAGGACCAGAAAACCAAGGGGAGAGTAGAAGAAAATAGGGTCCAGTTTAGGAGTTAGGTTAGACTAAGCAATGCAAGGTGTTTGAAGACACCTTTTTAAACGAAGGTAATTTAGAAGTAGATAATTCAAGGGGGGAAATTGTGTGCTCATGTCTCTGTGCAAAAGGAAATCAGAGGAGCACACTATGGGTGTTAGAACCTGTGGACGGATGAGGGACAGCAAGACATTAGATGAGGCTCTGACTGCAAAATGTGTTCAGAACTGATCCACTTAGCAACTCAGATGTGATAAAAGGCAGGTTTGCAGATAAGAGCAGTAGTTGGAAACCCAAGTCATAACTATTTCCAGAAAAAACTGTATCTGACTCAAATTTAGGCACTGGCCTGTAAAGTGGGACTATTCTGTGTGGATTCATAACTCGTCCCAGCCCCTCATCAGCTCTTTGTAACTACTGCAATAATTACTGGAACCAGCTCTTCCAATGGAGCCATTCAGCATCGTTGCATTGCCATTAATCAGCTCTGATCACATCAGTGTGAAAACCAAACATGTTTCTAAAATGAGTTTGCTGGAGCAGTTTTGGGCCCAAGCTAAAAATTTGGTCTTGGCATTCAAATGCCTCAAAATATATAAGCACAAAATATTACAGACTTCTCACCCACATTGCAGGAGTTTAAAATGGGTCAAGATAGGAAGTGTGAATAATATTTTTTGAATTTTTGGTTTGTACTGCATCTTTAGCTCTTTTAGAGTACACTTTGGTTAATAGAACCTGCTGTCGCTCTTGTTCTGTGCATCAGGCTATTTTCTTTCAGAAGTAATTATTGCAGCTATACAACAGGCTTTGAAACTCGCTGTGCTTTTTCTTGCAGTTTTGATTTTAGATATTCTAAGGAGCATGCTAAAAATGTTGTTTTACAGCTGTGGCCATATCTTGCATGTGTACTGTCAAAAATGGACTAGATTGACATTTAGCAGTTTAGCTCCTGGCAAGAGTTGGCTATTTGTCAGCACCACTGGTCCATAACCAAAAAAGGTATTACTTGGAGAAAAAAAAAAATCTTTTAAACAATTTAGGTTTCTGCTTCTGAGTGCAAAAAAGCAGGAAAAAGATATTTTATATTGTGAGCGTGGAGATTTTCCTCCAGCAAAAGTATCCATTAAGTTTTCTCCCATAGGGGTTGGTTTAAATTTAGGCTTTCAAAATACACCAAGTTGGAGTTCTGGTGGTGCTGTGTGTAAATTTGTGGTGCCACGAGCTGAGGCTGCCAACTAATGCATAGGAGAACTCAGAAACCAAGAGAGTGGAGCACTAAGGGGAGGCAGGAAAGGGACTCGGGGAAAGGACTTAACTTTCAGATTGTATGCTTGACCTCTGTCAGTCATTTGCTTTGCAGTAGGAAAAATATAAACTAAACCACTGGCCTCTCGCAAGCTTTGAGAACCCTGCTTTGCAGAAACTTGTCATTTTGAACCTTTGAAGGAAATGGGAGCTCAACTGCAAATTCCAGAGCTGTTTGAGGTAACAGTTTTATGGACTATCACTAGACTTTCTTTGGGGTTATCATATACAAAATGTATGCTGCTTCCTGCCCTATTATTTTTGATAAGCTTGTTTCCTTTATTTCTGGTTGTTAACTTGTGTTTATCTTCATTATTCTTTTCCTCTTTTTGGCAGGAAATGATAATTCCAGAATACCACCTAAATGCCAAGGTACTTCTTTATTCAACACTAGTAAGTACTTCTGTTGTCTCTGCTGGACATTGTATTATTCCCCTGAATACATGACCTAGCAATCTCTTTCAGTGTGTGCTCTTCTCATAGCTATTGCCGTGTATTACTATGTTTTTTTCACCGTGATTTTTCACTTAGACATAACTATCTGCAAAAGCTACTATCAAGGAAGTCTAAGCAGTAGGGAAATGCACTCCTATATTGCTCAAAGGACCCACTTGTCTCAATTGCAAGCAGTACTTTCTCACACCCAGTTCTTCCTAAATCTTTGGCTTTAGTATAAAGTGTAATGGCTGTTACAAATTAAAATTAGGTGTTTGCTTGCTGATGAATACCTTTACCAATGCCAAACAAATTAAATCTACAGTCCAGGAAATACTCAGGAAGCTTCCTTTTAAATCAAGAAAATCTCTCTCATTAAATCAATTAGGTAGCACTTAGAGGAAAATTGATCCAGGATATCTGAAGGCATTAGTAAAGTGTTGTGTTATTTCTACTCGATTAGGGTTATATCCTGGCCAGTGGTTTGATCAGGATATTTGAAAAATCTGGAGTCATTCTACCAGAGGAACCATTGCCCTCTCTGCAGGTGTTCAGCAGAAGTCCTCAGCAGAGGAAGAAAGGAAGGGTTTGCTCACAGTCCTGTTCTCTCATGCCATTACTTCTGGTTCCCTTTGATCCACAATCCAAGGCAGCAGCTGCTCCGTCTTTGTGGGGAAAAGAGCCTTGCTGCATCTCTGCCTGCTGTGGATCCTGAAAAATGACCAGTGTCAGAGGGGCCAAGGTGGGTCTCTGCCACGTGTGCAACCCTAAACACAATCATGTCCTCAGCACATTTGCAACTGTGCAATGCAGTGGCTCATGTTAGAAAGCATTAATAGCTCAATATGGTATAAAGAAATCTGTAAAGGCTCCAATTTCTGTCGTTATAACCCTTTCTGATTTAGGGAAACTGTTTATTTTAATAGTTCACTTAGTTCTACTGATGCACTCTAATTGAATTCAGCTGAATTGTTTCCCTGTCTGCTGCCAGCCTTCTCCCTCCTGCAGCTCCCTGGCAACCAGGTCCAGGGTAGGCCTTTAAAAGACTCTCTTTTGCAGTCTGTTGAAATGTCACTCCCCTCACTATCAGGCAGAGCACTCTCCAGACTATTGTCAAGGAGGAGCCTCCTATCGCAGCTGGCCTCCAATTCCCAGCAGCAGGACCCTTGATCACCCCTCCCAAACAGCAACCTTGTGGGTCCCTGCAATGAGCAGCACTTTGGGACAGCAGCATCAGCAACAACGGTTTCACCCACACTTTTTTTTTTTTTTTTTAATGCGAGGTCTACAAAATATATATTTTTAAAATCCATTAAAATACCCAAATTCTATATTTTGTCTATCCACGGTCTACTGCAGTGGTAAATTATGGCTGCGCCTGTAGATCTCTCATCATCAAAGGTACCTCATAAAGCATCAGCAGTGCATGTCTGAGCTCTACTGTAAAGCCTGGGCTAGACTGTAAAGCATAGCGTCATCATTCCTTCCAGAAAACTGAGTGCTTGTGACACATCCATGAACCCTGTTTGGCCAGGACATTCCCAAATGGTCCAACACAAGCAAGTTGGAAGTGGGGTGGAGAGGTCCTGGAAGCATTTTTCTTTTAAAACAGCTTTGAAGACTACAGGACATTCTAGATATATTCAGAAGAAGATTCAAATGGAGTTAGCCTCATGGAAATTTGAAATGTTCAGCATTTTCCTGTAAAATTCCTAGGAATGGGAGTTCAGATACATCAACAGTATTGCCAAAATACAGTTGTGTTTTTGCTTTCCAAATGTGAAACTCCTATTGAAATCACTTGGTCACTTTCTATTAACTTCAGCCTCAGTTGGAGCGATCTTAGGAGAAACATTCAGGGAAAAGTTTCATAGTACTTCAAGCATGAGAAAATAATAAAAAAAATGCTACTAGCACTTTGGGAAACTTTATATAAATGGCCAACATTGGACATGAACTTTCAAACCCAAAACCATGTAATAGTCTGAAATTTAAGGGAATGTGCCTTGACTACGAGGGACAAATGCGGCAAATTTCTTTACAGTATACGTACAGTAAGGAGAAAGAAAATAAAAATCTT
Organism: Corvus moneduloides; assembly: GCF_009650955.1. NCBI lineage: Eukaryota > Metazoa > Chordata > Aves > Passeriformes > Corvidae > Corvus > Corvus moneduloides. The sequence goes on from NC_045480.1 coordinate 70,417,529, forward strand.
ACAAAATTCTCTTGCTAGATTAGCAATATGCAAATAGCTAGTGCTGAACTTGAAAAAAATTTGCGTTTTTCCATGATTTGCATGGAACACTTGCTAAACAGTCAGCATCCCTCCCCCAGCTACCACATCAGCTAGCCTGCACTTTTTCAGTGCATATTCCTAAAATGAACAAATCACAAACCCTGTTAAAACTTTGCTTTATGAGACATAACCCCAATTTTTCCCCCTGAAGGACAGGATACTTGAGTGCTGCAGCACAAAGAGAAGCAGAACTTTAAGTGGCATGCTGAAGACACAGTTTCATTTATAAAACTGTAAAAACTGAGATGAGGGCTGTGAGGAAAGGATGCTGAATCATAAATAGTAACAGAAGTTCTTCCGTCCTAACTTTACTATTGTATCCTTTATGACATTGCAGGGAAAACAATGCAGGGAGTAATACAATAATGTTTACTTGTAGCATTGGCAGTCTCTACTGTGCACAGTATTAATATTGTTTTATTGAAATAATTTTGTAATTTTTAACAGTTTGACTGACGGTATTGGGGTTTAGGGGAATTTCCCAGTAGCTGAAGTACGTGGGCTGCAGTAGTAAAGTCCCATTATCTGTGCACAGCTCAGGAAGGCATCGTTCCCAAGCTCGATGTCGGGCTTTGGCAGTGGGTGATCTGTCCTGGTGCATGCAGGAGCTCAATGTCAGGCTAGGCCAGATCAGAATAAAGTAAATTAGAATTTCCTTAAGAAAGGGGATTTCTGTCTTATCTATAGAACTGAAACTAGGGGAAAATGTTTTAGTATTTCCTGACCTTTTCCCCCTTCCCTTCAAAACACTACAGTATTAGGTTGACTTACAGCATTCTGAAAAACTTAATATTTTGCTCTTTAAAACTATCCTTATCATGCCCGAAACAGAAGATAACTTGGTTTGGTTTTATTAAAATCCCTTCTGAACTTTTTACACTGTAACTATTCTTCCCAAATGAGTCATACAATAACCATTCCCAGTTTGTAGTCAGTTCTCCAAAGAAGCAGAAGAAAAAAGAAACAACTTCCTTTTAAGGGAATGAGACCTGTTTGTAAAGATAAACCTCTTTCTATTTCTATTTGAAGACATTCTCCATAACCCAAGAATTGATAGCTATAAAAACACTACCTACTTTATTTGGACTACAAAAACAGTCCTAGCTATAGAACATTGTTTAATGTTAGCCTAAAGCATCTGTATATACACTCACATGTAGGGGCATTGTTGAAACGACACATGCAACATGTCAAACGAGCAGCAAGTTTACCAGAAATCTGTAAGAAACAGCTTGAAAACTGTTTGATTTCCTTTTATTTAATAGTTTTAAATAAATTAGTTTAAACAAATGAGTTTTTAATATTTATGTGAAGTGAAAACAGTTCAGGAGTATGTAATTGTATAAGTAAGCTAACAGCAATTTCTATTAAAGTGCTCTGCAATTCCCAAAAGGAATGCTTGAATGCTAGAGAATTCACATGCTCTTAGGATATGGGAAAATATCTACGTGCCATAATTCGCTGTGACAATCTCTGTAACCTCTGTAACCTCTGAAAGCCGCTGTTTTTTTAAAAGCAGTTTTGTTGTACTACTCAATTTCTGTCTGTAGAAGCTGTAATAGGTATTTAAGTGTCCTCACTGGGCATTTTGTTCTCAGTCTGTGGGCCTGCCAAGCTTATTCCATTAGCCCTGCAACCAGCAAATACCAGTTTATCTAGTACCACATGAAAAAAGATTGAAACATTGAAAAACTTGGGATTACTTGGGGTGTTTTCCCCCTTGGGGGTGGGATCACTTTGCAATCCAGGATATCCAGAAATGGATTTGAATTTTAATGAAAGCTGAAACTCTAGTAAGAACCAGATTCCAGTAGCTGGTACCGTAAGGAAAGTTGCATTTGTCATGAGACTCACAATAGGTTTTTTGAAGTTGGGCAGATAGTCACAGTTATTTTACAGGGATTCTTTAAGATATCTGGCTATAGGTACATTCTATTCAAGATATTAATTTTTAAAGTGTAAAATGTGTGATTGCATGCAAATTAAAATATCACTGGATCTGTTACTTATATAGGAAGGTAAGAATAGAGTTATAAATTAGTTAAAGGCTGAAGAGGAAAAAACCCTGATATTAATTCAGACACTTAAGCAGAGATGAATTGTTTAAGTTGTATTGCCATCCATTTAGCTCTGAATCCCTGACACTATAGTTTATTAGAGAGGTGGAGACAACAGAATCCTTTGTAACAGGTATTTATATTACCAGAGGAGCTACAGCAGACTTTTTCTGTGTTGTTAAATTAATCAAAAGCAGCAGGGGAGCGTCCTTGAATTACAATGGTTGCATTATTCAGAAACTGTAAAGATTGAATTTTTAAGGAAATCCAAAAGGCATGGAGCCTGGGAAGGAGCCAATTGGTTTTTATTTTAATGCTGCCGTTTTTGACAATTCTTAATATAAGAAGTTGGAGTATTGTTTCAAGCAGATCTTTGGCATACACTTTCTATGATTTTATTTAATTTTCTTCCTCTGAATTATTATTTTTATGTACTAACACAAACATAATATGGCATCTCTCACCCCAAGTAGATCCTGAAGTACTTTCATGATCTTTTCCCAAGATCTGTGCCAGCTTTAAGACATCTGCTAAGTCAAGGATGCAGTTCCATACACAGAAGGCTGCAGCCCACGCATTTATGAAAAGCATCAATCCTATAGCAAGAGCAGCCCTGTGTATTCCTTCTGGGAGCTAAAGTAACATTTTCCTAACAAACCTTTCACAGAGGAAAGGGATGCAGGGTAACTGATGCCATTAGATCATAGGCATGAGTTGGAAGTTTAGTTTAAAATATTTTTTAGAAGTGAAATTCCTGCAGAGGGTCAGAACCCCCAAGTGCACATTTCTTGCCAGGATCACTGAGGGACGGACTCTGCAGGGAATGGCCACGTGCTGAATACACAGCGTTGACTTTCTGCAACATTGGTTCTGTCAAGGAGGAAGGGCCTTGGAAAATATCACCATTTGAAGTGGTATTATTTATGTTGAGGCACAGCTTTTATTTTTAGCATGGATGTAATTTTTATAAATCCATACTGCTAAATATGACAGATAAATATCACTGATGTTGCTGATTCCCTCAGATGAGTGGGGATGAAGCCTAGGACAAAATTCCTACTTGCTTAATCAGTTTAAATTAAATCCTGGTTTCTTCCAAGACTATAAATAATAGAAATAAGGATTAAGAAAGATAACAGAAAAATACTATGAGACTAAGATAAAAAATATTTTCAAATCTTAGTCAGATGTTAGAAAATAATGTTTTAAAGAATTTCCTAAAAATAACAACAAAGGAAACAAGCACATGCAAATGAACAAGATAATCTCAACTGTATCAAGCATCTGGAAAATATAAGTGCACATGAAAGAGCTTCTCATTTTAAGGATTTAATTTAATCACTCATAATGCTCAAGAAAATTAACATGTGGCTATAAAATACCTGCTTGCCATCAGATTTCACCCCGACATGGTCATAGAAAGATTTCAGATAGCCCTAGTTGTTTTACTCTAGGATAGCAGCATTCCTTTTCTTTTTTGTGTGGCTACTGTTGCTCCAACTTTGCTCCAAGATATCCTGCATATTTTTCAACTATTAAATGATGCATCCGACTTGGCTGCATTGTTGTGGAACCTCCAAGTAACCTTGGAAAGTATAAATCCTAAAATGTGCCAGATCCTCATAATTTTATTTTTACAGTGAACACTTCATAGGAAGGCAAGAAACAACCGGATCTTGTACCAAGAGGCACCTTTTGTAAGTACTTCTGAAAGGAAGAATGTGGCAGCTAAAAACCCAAAATCCTCCATGTAGCATTTCCCTATGGAAAGTGCATCAACTCCCAACAAAGGTCAAATACCAACTTTAAAACAGGAGACAAAAGCAGAAGAGGAAATGGACATCACTGCCTTCTCCTCTCATGTGCACTGTGCTGCTTTCAGAGTTTATTTGTGAAAGTAAAAGCAGGCTGAAGAAACATCTGGCAATATGACAGCATGGCATTCATGGGTGATTTTTCAAAAGAGTGTCAGAAAGGCCCTGGTAATGTCAAAGTCAGCCCTGATCTGCAGCATTTTTCCAAATGCCAAGCACCAAACAAAGGGAGTAGAGGCCAGGAGGAGCTTGTGAAGGCACAGGTAAAAAGTGAGAAGACATATTTGTGATTTGGTTCCATAATTTTGTATTTGTTTCCTGAGCAAGTGCTTCCCTACAATTCAAATTACTATATACATTAATAATTGATGGGTTGTGTAGCTCCTTATCTCATAGCACTGATTTTAGCTGTTTAAGAAACCCTTATAGTCAAACACAGTTTTCAGCACACTGGTGATGTAAGGAGTCATTTAAAAAATGACTGAAGATCAGGAGTGACATTTTAAGCAACAGAATAGGAATGTAAACATGTACAGTGCTCTTTTTCACCTGAAAGAATATACACTGACTCAGATTGCCTCAGAAGACTTTGCTGACACCTCTTACTAATATAATTTTGAGGGAAAGTTCTTATTATATGAACTGCTAGTATCTCCTCAAGTTTCTCTGGGAAGCACACTTTTTAAGGATTATGTAGTCTTTAAAAAGGTGTCACAGGTCAGCACCTCCATAAATTAAATTCAGTGTTAGAATCAGTGTCAAGTTTCCTTTACTCTTTATTATTTTGCCCTGAAACTTACCTTTTTCTTATTAACTTTTACAATTAATTCAAAAAACACAGCGAAAGCAGTTTAATGTCACTGTGTCAGAGAGTATTGTACCTTCTTTTAGCATGGAAGAAACGAGTCAATACCAGCCAAGTGCAGCTGTGTCAGGATCTCTATTTGAGATACTGGTTTAGGGTGTGACTGTGTTAAAATGATGGACAAACTAGAGGTACACCAGTCCTGTGTGAGCCAAGTCAAATGGCCAAAAGGAAACCCAAGCACATGAAAATATCACCTGGACTGAGAGCATCTTGCAAATGTAAAGCTGAAGAAATCCACAAAAGTCCCAAGAAAACTTTTAAATGAAACTAAACCCACTTGGGCCTAAGTGTAATTTTTGCTTTAAGTGTCATACAGATATAACATGAGGTTATGTGAATCCCCATAGGTGAACACAACTTTCTGTATTACTACAGACCTTTAAAATCAGAGAGGACTTCCTAACATATCATTTCTTCTCAAAATTGTCTGATGGAAAGCTATTGGAAGAAGCTTTTTAGTTGGATATCAGAAAAGAGAGGCACTGCATGGGGCTGAGGCAGTAGATAACTCCTACAGCTGTCAATCACTGTGTCTGCATCCGGCACATTTGATCCAGTCACTGAAATAAATCGTGTTCCTTGCTCTTGATGGAACACACTTGCATACAAACATGGAACAATGAGTATTTTCCAATCTTTAAAAAAGTATTTGGGTCTAGAGCAGAAAAAGGTTTTGGGGAAAGATTTGGTTTACCCCTCATTTTTGGTGAGCTCGATTGCCATGCCGTTGCCTGTGGCAACACCCGAAACACCCGAGAAGAAAGCATTTTCCATAAGAGGAAGGCTTCCTTCCCAGCCTTTTCAGTTTCAGCTGATAATGCTAAAACATTATCCTGTTTCTGCCTGTCTATTTTTATCCCAGGGCCCAGCAGCTGATGAACCATGCCAGGGTTTAATTCTTCAGTGCTGGATGATGCAGGAATCCAGAGGCCTGAATTCAAGTCTGATTTTAACAGGTCAGTGCATCTTTAGTTTTTGCCTGAGTCAATTAGCAGCCAATATCAATTTGTGCTAATTCCCAATCTCTGCAACTTTTCCAGGCCTCTTATGCAAATCAGGCCTGGAAGCAAACAAGCAGTGAGTGACCCAGAAGGCTGGTGGGGCTGGGCACTATTGTTCTCAGGCCATGCATTTCAGTGCTCTGTTTGTTCATAGTGTAACTCTAAAAAAATGACAGGCCACAGCCGTAACTACCTCCTCAGGCTTAATTATTGTAGCCTTTGTACTGTTCTTGCCAGTGTAGAAAAAGAGGCATTCATGGGCCTCTCACTACATTTAGATTCATTGCATTGTTTCTTACTGTTCCTGTAAATATAGAGGAAGAAGACTGAATCTAGAATGATAAGAGGATTTAAAGTCAAACCCTTTCCATAGTCACAAATTGTGCCATGAAATACTTTGGTAACATTATCCTGGGGATCTGGAAAATGACTTAAGAATGTAGCACATTTAGGAGCTGCATCAGGGTCCTTCAAATGAAGATTCAATCATGAAAAATTTAGTTAGATCACACCTGTACTGATCTGTTAATTTAAAACTATTTGAGTGAAAATGGGCTTAAGCCGCAAAACTCAGGTAGATTTCCAACACCATAGGTGGTGAATGATGCAGTGTTGGATTCGGTGTGCTTCATGGGAGTCCATTCTTCATCAAATTAGTAAAATGAAGATCTAATGTTACAGACTGAAGTAATGACTAAAAGTGAGGGCAGAGAAAGGATAATGAGGAATTTATTAGAAACACTATTTTAATATAGTTCAAATTTTGATTTAAATTGGATACAAGCCCTGGGAGAGTTCTTACACCTCCAGGGCTCCCAGCCCTGTCTGCTCAGGCTGTCATATTGGGCTGGAAGAAAGCAAGGTTTGAGATAATATTTTTTATACTCTTTTTAATTATTATTTCACTGCATGTAATCAATAGTTGTGTGTAATATTACTATTTAATGTTCATAATATGGTGTCAAATAGGTGCAGAAATATTTTTGTTTTCTCTTTAAAGGATTACAACTGCCTCTTTCTTCTAAAGTACCACTGAAATATTTTTTAGTCAGGTTTTTTCTAAGATCAAAATTTGTCCTAACTATAGCGTTATGAAACCACAAGCCAAATCCTAGTACAAATTTATGGAGCCCTCCTTACGGGGATTACATTCTATTTGTGTGCAGGGAATAGTAAGTAGAAGTGAAAGAACGATTTGGAATTACTAATTTGATGTTATGATTTTGATTAATTGATATTCTGTGATTCTTGACTTGGTTTATATACAAGTTTTCCTGAGGGCATTAATTCTACACTTTAAAATTATGTGGTCTGAGGGGAACTGAGCTGAACGATACTTTCAGCTTCAGTAAGAGAACATTAAGCCTTTGAACTAAAATTTCTCCAAGGCAGAACTGTCTTTACGTTCACTCACCTGTGATTTTGGGGACTGTGAAGAGCACCATCTAGTGATAATCAATAATGTCAGTATTGTGAAAGGGTGATTATTTAGACTGGACATAAAGGCACACCACTAACTCATTTGCCAAAGGGACTGGGAGGCTCCACTGGAAAGAGTGTCCTAGTTGTGATTTTCAAATGTCAAGTACCTTCCTTCAGATGCCCCCAAAAATGCACAATGCATCCAAAGATGGACTTTGACTAACAGTATGGATACCATGAGATAACAACTTTAATACTAAAATTCTGTTTCAAAAGCTAATTATGTAATCTTACTATGTATTCTATAATGCAACTCTCCACTTTCGTGAATGGCTTATTTTATACAGATCAGCATAATATACTTATTCCACTGATGGAAAATTTAGGTGAAACACTTCTAATTTCCTGGGTATCCCTTTTTTTTTTTTTTTGGAAAGCCAACCATTCTGAAACTTTGGTCTTTTTTTCTATGAAGGATGTCTAACAGCTGCTCCTTCATAAGGATCTTAGGCATTAAATAGTATCACATGTTGGAATTTGCTTAAAACATCCATGCTTAATGATAGTTTTTCCTAATTTTAAGGATTTTGCAAGCGAGTCTTACACTATCCAACCTGCAAGTATTATTTCAGCATGAAGAAAGCTCATTATGAATATATGATAATATAGAAAGCTATTTATCCCTTTCAGATTACTTCCATATGCATCCTCTGTAATTAAATCAGTGCCTTATGGCAGCTGGCCTTTGAAGTGATCTCTGCAAAATAGGAAAATGTCATTTGTGGAACAAAATGCTGATCACTCTATTCCAGCCACATCTGTTAAGCTCTAGTAGTTCAGAGATTTCTGTGCTCAGAGAGTTCATGAAAGCAGAAAGTTTCCTGTATTTCTTTCAGTCCAAAGGAAATCCAATGGAAGTGGTGGACACTATTCTAACCAAATAACAAGGTTTGAAGTCAGAGGCATTCTTGCCCACAATTTTCAGTGAATTCACTGAAACTGATGTTTAAGTAAGTAGTTGTAATTGTGTATTTAAATAAAAGTACTACAGAGAGAACAATAAGATAAGGCAGAGCAAGAATTCCTGGCAGAAAAGACAAGGATTTAGAGAGATAAATAGAGAGATGACTGTTTCAGTGGTGGTGGATGAATAAAGCTGTTAGAACTCATGACGTGATTCCCCTTGATAGCAGCACATCTTGGAAATACCTTCTGTTACACAGGTACAGACAACCATTGCAGTTACTGTTGCACAATTCCACACAGAGATGCTTTTCTTGTAGATGAAAAGCAGGACCCTTAGAGCCTTTCCAATGGAATGCCAGTTAAACTGTTGGAGATACATACATACAAGATGGGTGTGCCAAGGAGTTACTGACTTGTCTAGCCACAGCTGCGCCTGCTGAAAAGGTTGTCACCCCCAGCTGCCTGGCACTCCTCTCCCTTTCCTCCTTCCTTTCCTAACCCAGGGGTTTCTACACTTCAAATCTGACAGATAAACTGCTCGTAGGACTGTTGCCTGAGCTGACAGGCAAAATGAGGTGAGTTAGCAAAGCCCTGAAATCTAAATTGTTTAGGAAATACCGTTCAGCCAACACAGGTCTGTCTGTTTGCAGAGTTGAAGAAAGCAAGAGGGCAGTTACAAGGAGTGCCTTCAACCAGTAAACATTTGCAGCTGAGGGATATGCCCATTGTCTAAATGTCTTCCTCAGCTTACATCGATACAGTATCAGTCCTTAAATAAATGAGCTCTGGCTTCTCGTACTGTCAGTCTACGCTGTACTATTAGTGATCATTTCTTTCTCTTACAAATAAGCAGTCTGAAATGTCTTCAGGTCAAGTGAGTATCTTTGTCCTCACCAAGACGTCCAAGACAGCTTGGAAATGAAATGTACTGTTGCCAAATAATTTGAATGAAAGTTACATTATGTAACAGTGTTATCACAATACCCCAAAGTCTAAGGTGGTTTTTTGTTCCTTAGAAAGGAATGACTTCTGCTAGACACAGAAACCTGTACTAAATAGATCCATAGCAAAATCTGCTACACCCTTCCCAATGAGGATTTTTATTCATGATATCTGTTTCTAATTAAATAACTGCACTATATTATACATACTAAGGCCCAATCCTTTGCCCTTCGAAGTCAATGGCAAAGCTCCCATTGAGTTCATGGGGAAATAAAAAGTAACTCCTCTGTTAAGGCTTCCTTTAGTGCAATTTCAACTGTTAGGTTTTTAAAACCACCTCTTTTTTTTGCCACCTTTGCCTTCAGACAAAAAGCAGTTGCTGGTATTCCTGTATTAGGTAGAGAGTACTAGGAAGGGCAAATTTAGTCTTATTAAATTATGTTCCCCTGTCATTCTGTTTGCTTTTCTTTCTGTTATTGTAAAGTGCCACACCGGACATATGGTGTCTTACATTTTTTTTTTTTTTTTAAACTTTCTGGTAATTCAATATTGCAGCAAAAATTTATGCCATACGTGGCATGTTTATGCTATAGAGAACATATCAAATGAAACCAACAGTATAGAACACTACAGTTTATCTGCTTTCTTCATAGTTTTGACCCATCACCAGTTCATCTGCTAATGAACTGTAATATAAAACATGCCTTCAAAACCCAAAGCAACCAGTTTCCTAAATAGGACCATATTTCTAAAATATACGTACAAAAAGGCAAGTTTATAAAATAATGATTCCACAGCTACTCAGTCCAGGATTACATAACTCTTTTGAAGCAAAAGGTTACCCATGCATTCAGTGCCCAGTCCCAGATGTAGGAAGGAGATGTAAAACAAAGAAGGAGACTTAAAGGATTCAAAATATATTTCTATAAAGTAGAACGACAACTTGCATACAGTTTCCCTGCTAGACAAGAGAGGGACAGTCTGTGCTGTCTCCAGGACTGCAGCATGGTAGAGAGCTCAGGGTCTAAAGCTGTTGTCTCTGGCGAGCTTAGAGCCAGATTTTTGTTAGAATTTACCTTCCACATAGGCAACAAATAAGGCAGCCACTTTTCACTGGTTTTGCTCTTCACTGACAGCAAGGTGCTGTGATGTTTTGAAGATTTTTGGCCTTCATGCTCAACACCAGGTTGTATTGGCAGGTAATTAAAACAGCACTTTGATTTTGGTGCACACTGAAGTGTTCCAGTCTAAGCGTGCATTAGTCTCATCCTAACATTCCCACTGACTATGGCCTACAGATTCTAATGAAACAGTGCCGATGGGAAAAATTACAGAAAAAGAAATGCACTGTGTAACTTGTGTACATTGGGTTTGAAATTTAAAACCTTCAAGCTGATATCCAGGGTTTTTTTTACTGCCAGTTTTGTTCCAGCCAATGAACAGTGCTCCTGAATACTGGTTGCAATCTAAATGTTATCATTTTTGTCCATAGCTAATTCCGTGCACACAATTATTCCTCCTAAAGCTGAAGCTATCTCTGCTAATCCATCTCATTTTATAGAGTGCTAAGCACTTAACTTATGAAATATGGTCCCTTATAGTAATTTCTGCTCTAAATATTTCTGCTGCAAATAGGAAGAACACTGAGTTCTGCATTTGAAAGAAAACCCTTCTGTGATATGCATAAATCATAAATTGTTAGCTGTGTCCTCTCAAACAATCTGACACAATCCTAGAGGAGTCTGTAAATAACATTTCCTGTTGTGATATTTTAATGTGAACTTGGCCAGAAGTCTTACTATTACATTCACATTCACAATAAGAATGCAATGGCAGAAAATACAGAACAATGACAAGTAATAATGTCTTGCAGTGTAATTTAAATGTTTCCAGCAAAGAAACTACAAAATGAAGCAAAGCTCTATACAAAGCAGCTAATCTAATTTAGTAGGAATACACTGTTTGGTTTTTTTAGTTTGTTTAGTTTAAATCAGTGTGAATTATGGTGTTCATTCTATTCCATTGAAAACTTGCCTAGTGTGAGAGTTGGAAAAGCATCAATTGGAAATAAGCAGAAACGAATAATACCATGTATCCAAAACATGCTTGTGTTTGCCTAAATACTGTAGGAAGCGTGCCAAAAGCAGTTTGGTGTGTAGTCCTGTATATCCAAAACAGGGTATACACTCATGTGCTTGTTCAGCGGGCAGCTTTTAAACAACTAGATGGGACTCCAGTACTAAACATTTCCACTGGCACAATGGCTGGAATGCAAAAGTTTGAAAGTAGGGAACACAGAGCCCTAACCTTTAGAAGAACATGTAAACCTTTGGTGGTTAAGGTGTATGAATATTTTTTCTTCATTACTTTTCTAACTAGCACTTGCAGATTTTTCAGAACAGTTATTTACCAGTGGTCTATTTTAGCTAGATTTGGGGAACCTTACTTTGTTCCTCTATTTTGCAAAATAAATTAAATTAACCTCCATAAAGCCCAGCATCTTCCAGTCTGTCAATGGAAGTTTTATAAGTTACTTAAATAAAAGCTGAATTATGTCATCTAAACACATCCAAAAGTGTATTGGTTATTTAATTGGGTCAAGGCTTGTAACACAGTCAAAATCCTCTCCAGAAAAGATAGATAAACCCACAACTTTCCACATAACTCCTTGTGTAAAAGAATATGTAAATATGCCTTAAGGGGTTTTCTGAATATCAGCAAATACCAGCTGTGTCAGATGGTCTGAAGGGTGAATTTGAGAATAAGAGTCTGTCCAGGCTGCAGAAACAAACTATGTTTGGAAATGTATTAGCCAGCAAATTTAAACAAACAGTTTTAAATACAGGCCAAGTAAGGCAAGTTGTGTTTAAAATCATGTAGGTTGACTCTAAACTCCCCTCCTTTGCTGCCAAAGTTCAACCAGCATGTTTTAAACATGGCTTGTTCTGCTGATTGCTATTGCATAAAGTTGAGTTCAAATCCTGCTTGAAATGTCAAGTGATAAAAACAAGGCAGTATCAGCAGGGTCGTGTCAGCACAGTGCTGAGCCTTCATCCAGCACACTGAGAACTGCAATTCCAAACAGTGGTGGAGAGGAAAATCCTGCTTTTACTAACCTCATTTACCTGCCTGCAAGTGTAAGCATTTGCCAGGGATGACAATGTAAGAGCATGATAACAACTTTAAAAGGTTTCCTTAAGCCCAGCAGCTGTGATGTCTTTCGTGGCTAGACCAACTGTTTGCTAATATATACATTACACATATGTATGTGACTGTGATGTGCTTTGCCTTACCTCAGGATCCAAAGCATATCTGCACTAACATGTCTCACCCCGTTTTTTTTTTTTTCTGCTAGACAAAGTGTAGAGGTCAGCTTGATGAGAACCTCTTGGGGTATGTGTCAAGTATTTTGGATAAATGCAGAGAAAAAGCCAAACTACCACAACACAACCCGCCTCCGTTTACATCCAGTATTAAGTAATCATGTTCAGACACCACTTTTCACACTGTTGGTTCAGGTTGTTCACAAGTCTTTGAGTTTCACTTTCTGTTTCAAGTTCCAGTGAATCCAAAATGATGAAACTGAGACTTGAAATCTGAGCACGTTGATGGACAAGGGCACCAGTCTAAAATGACCACGCAGCCATTTGTCTCATGTCATTACTAAGCCAAACGTAAAGCTACAATTTGGGAAGCAGCAGCAGAAGCCTCCTTGCAAGCATCTGTTCAGTTTTACTTTTAGGATACTAATCTGAACTTCCTTTGAAGTGCTTATACATCTGAATCATGCAACTTGCCTCCCTTAAGTATTAGAACTATTTGGTTAAGTTCCCAAACTTAAATTACCAAGACTTTGACAGATACAAACAAAGAGTTCATCAAATTATGTTTGGTGCAGGTAACAAATATGCTGAGAATAATGTACCTCTCCTGCAAAGATAGTTTAATAGTCACATTGCAGTTGAATATAAATCTAAATCATCTATAGGACAACTCCATTAAATTACCAGTTGTAAAAGAGATGCTTCTTAAAGGATATAACTTCACTGTATATAACATAGTTATAACAAACTATGTTGATAGTTCATTGTTAAGTATTAATAGAAAAAATCACAGGACTTTCTTTCAAATGCTATTCAGAAAACCAGCCATTATTTTTTATGTATTTTAAATTAAAAACTGCAAATATATTTTCAAGAAAAAACCCATAATGATATTAATAAAAAAATATTCTTTCATATATCCCATGGTAAAATGGAAAGGACATCATGTGTTGCTTTGCTTTTATATATTTTTTATATATATATATGTATATATATATATTTATATATATATTTATATATACATATATATATATTTATATATTTGAATTCTTATCCTTCTAGGGTCACTGCTACACTGAGATTTCCCATCTCCTGCTTTGGTACAGCCATCCTACAGGCCAGCACTGACACAATTTAGTGAAGGGATGCACATAACCACTGTTTTCCTTAGCTTTGGACTCATGATTAAACTTTTTTTTTAAAATAACATCCATTTATTAGATAACCTTCTTAGCACATATGTCTTTGGGCATAGTATTTAAAATATTTCCTTTTAAAGCCCTTCTGTTATATTGGGACAGTATATAGAACATGCAAATTTTTTTAAACTGAAAAGAAGTTGTTATGAAGTATTTGCAACATTACTGGACTTCACGAAGTAAGTTGGTGTACACAGCCAGGGTTTAGAGGAGGAGAGTTGTTAAACACTTTTTATGTTTTTACAGAAAATGAGTCAAATTTCTGTTTTGAATAAGGGTTTTAAATGGACAAACAGAATGATACTTTCTCATACTTTAGAAAAATCCATTTGTTGCAATCTCACTCTAACTAAAGTTACTGAAAAGTCTTGAATCTAATTTACTGGTTGTAAAATTATTTGCTGATGGAAATTGTCTATTTTATCTGCAAAAGTGCTTGTGAAAAAGTACCAAGATAGTTTTTGGTAAAAGGTTTGTCTTTATCTCTCCATTAACACTTTGCATGGTAATGGAAGAAAATAATTTATACTGCAGGCAAAACTCTCATGGATTTCTGTGGGAATGCTATTTGAATATATGCTTTAGGAGTTAGGCAGTGGGGGGGATGGTTTACATATTCTTTATAAATTTAATAAAACTATTTTAAAAGGCACAAAACAAACTGGTAAAAGCTGCTTCTGGCAGTGAACTGCAGTGACTTATTCCATCAGCTTTAAAAACAATGTTTCCTTTATCAGAGAGTAGGTAAGTGTGAGTTTGGGAATTTTATGTCCTGACATATTTTAACGGATTATCTCATTTCCCTCCATTTCACATCCATCTCCCCTTTAGATGTGTATCACAATCACTTCTCCACTCATGACCAGAGACTGAGTGCCCTTCCCTCTGCTCTAACAAAGGTAAGCAACCCTGCTGAAGCCTTCACTTCCATTTACAGGAAAACAAACTTGTACCAGTGGTTTTTTTCTAAAAATACATATTGTTATTTTTCTAAATGTGGGTATATTTTCCTGGAGATTTTCCCGTTAGAAGTAAGGCACAACTGTTCCTGTGTATATCAAGTCCCAACTTTAGTCCTAAAACAGAACCCAGACTTAAGTGCCCCAGTCTAGGATGCAAATATGAAAAAAACCACCGTCCTTGAATAGGCCATTATCAGGAAAACTAAAGTTTAGTCAGAATCTTGTGTTCAAACTGCTGTGCTCTTTACTTTTGGTTTTATGTAATCAAGGCCACTTGCCTTTTACCGTTACTTACAATTTTTTAAAGTTCTAGCTACAAGTTTTCACTAGATGGCAGGAGTCCACTGCCATCCGTTATCAGAGGCTTTACTTGCACAGCAACAGTTGCCTAACGGTAGGGAAAAAAGTGAACACGTTCAAGTTTTGCAAAATATAGAAAAAACAAATAAAAAACTCAACAGGAATGAGAAAAATTATTCAGACCTTCAATAAATCATAGTTCTGTTACTGGATATGGTTAATACGATAGGCTGGAAATAAGTGAAAAGAATCGTGAAAGATGTTCTTTTCTTGACAGAGGAGCTAAAAGGACCTTCTCTTACAAAATGAGGTAGATTTATTGTTTCTGCTGTTTGTGAGAAAATGAACAAATCCAGTAAATTAAAGTTAACTAATTAATAACTAACTAATTGACAGCTTGAGAAAGTTACAGCTTAAATACTAAACTGCTGATCTAAAATACTGTATCAAAGTAAAACCAAAACATTCAGTGTACTGCATTACCAAGATACTAAAAGGAGATAAGATACATTTTAAACTTTCTCCCTCAGTTTAACAAGGCAGAGTTCATGGGATGATGATCAGTCCCAGTACCGTTTCAGCCAGTGGTATTTTGCTGAGCTCAGAGCTCTGGACAAAATTTGTCCCTCTTGTCTAGGAGAACAGAATGCAGCTCCATACAGTTACATAAGCCTTAATGACTGTGACAAATCTTCATTGTTGCACCAGGGGAGAAGCTGTTGCCCTGGAGTGAGCCCTGATTTTTAACAAAACTACTTTTGAAATATTATTTTTGCAAGTTGGGGCTACCAGTTCCTATCCTTAATTTATTGTCAATAAATTTATAATTCTACTGTGTGTCTTGCCCTCCTTCTGTACGTGCAGATAATTTATAAAGTGTCCAGTAATTTTCAGTGTTGCTCATGAAATATAAGAGGGAACGTTTGGCATCTATTAAAGCTGCTTCTAAGACTGGATAACTTTCCAAAACCAGAGATAAGTCAGTGTAATTCTTTGCAGGATTCCCAAAATAGTAAGAACATTTTCTCATGATAAAGCTGTATTTATTCTATGACCAGAGTAGAAAAACTATCATAAATAGATGACTGAAGCAGCATTTCCTAATATGAGATTGAGTTTTGCCTTGTGCCGAGTGCACTCAAAGCCACAGAGCAAAGCAAACAGGAGCTGAAAGGCACACATCATGTCACAAGTGAAACACTCAGCATTTAACGAAACTTTGGCAACGCTTGCAAGCTACCAAAAAGTAATAATCCCATCCTATTGAAACCAACAGAATCAGCACCTGTAGAATCTCTGCAAAACATGCTAGCGAATTCAAACAAGCGTCACAGCAAGATCCACACCAACCATTTCCCTGGAAGCAGGATGGATTTAAACAAAGTGGTGCTGTCACCCGTGTCCACAAAACTGCAACAACATCTTTCTGTCGTGCTCCTACCTTGGCGATTTGCAGAGGCTGCTTCTGCTCCTTGCCCCCTTGCAGCCTGAAGCCCCACGGCGCCCCTCCGCTCATAGCAATGCAGAGATAATCCCCTGTGCCCATTTTCCTGGTGCAGTTGGGCAGCATTCACATAAAGGACAACATAAAAAACTTGGCTTGCAGATGTTCAGCGAGCTGGAGATTCGTCTGCCGGGCAGAGCTGGAGACCCAGAGCACCACACTGTTGCTGCTGCTGTGTACTGCACGAGCAAATGTAGTCATTGAGGGGAATGGAAGAGCTCCCTCGGACGGAGGGCACAGCCCACTCTTTCGTCAGATTCCGATGCTCAGCCCACCTTCAAAGTAAAGTAAGTGAACTTGAGGGAATGCACACAAAGACACTCGGCCATGAGGCAGGGAAGGCTGGCTTTAAACACGACTCTCCTGACAGCTAAATCAAAACAACAGCAAAAAGAAGTGTACATTTCCCTGTGACAATTTGGGAAATAAGTTTACTTTAGTAAATGGTGCCAGACGTTTTAAACTCTGATTTACCCATTTCTTGTATTTTTACTCCAAACAAAGCAAGCAGAATCTCAAATGAAACAAACTTGTTGATGCACGTACATCCTCAGAATAACTGACACATTTAGATTGAACTGGCTTTAGGATTTTCATCTCTACTCTGCATGCACTTTATGCAGCACTGCAGGCATGTAAGCAAAAAAAAAAAAAAAAAAGGGGGAAAAAAGCTTTATGATTTCCTTGTCTTGGAATTGCTTCTTTTTCTAGTTCTCTCTAACCTCAGTATAGTTTAACGTGCACTGCTATTTAGCAATTACCTGAGTTACTATTGGACCCTAATAAGACCTGTTCTTAAGCAGCCCTTTGCCTTTCCTACCAGAGAGGGGAAGAGAGTTAGTGAAGTGAAGTATCAGATCCCTCTACAGATGCTATCAATGGATGATTTGCATTGTGTCATTAAAGGGGAACCTTACTATAAGCACAAAAAAAAAAAAAAAAATTCATTGGGGTGGTTTAAGAGTTGACAGTTCTTTGGCAGAGGATGAATATTCCCCTAGCTGAGTGTTAACAACTGGCAGCATGAACTCCTACTCACCTCAGACCAAAGTCTGGTAGCCTGCCTTAAATCACACTGCATTTTGAATTAAGCTGGTTCTAAAGGAGAATGTTCAGCAGCTGGGCCAGAAACATCTTTAATGTCTGAACTGGTTTCTGAAAGAAACACCTCTTGCTTTGAGACCCAGGGTACTGGGGCATCAGATTCTCACAGCATAAATTCACTGAGGTCCCTCTATGAAGTGTTTCCACTTGGTTGGTTCTAAGCAGTCAGAGATGTCGTGGCAACAGGAAACACTCATCATTTAAATTGCATTACTTTGCATCTAAGTAGCAGGTAACCACTGAGGCTTTAAACCTATCCAGTGCATCTGTCAATTAAGTGACCCCTGGAGTGATGCTTCAAAGGCAAAATACCAAGGTAGAGACAGGATCTTCTGTTAAATATTCTGGCTGGAAAAAGTAGACAGGGTTTTAGGAGCTTGAGTCCTTCATTAGTCCTCTAAGACACTAAGGCAACACGAAGCCTGGGTGAAGACAAGATCCCTAGTCAAACAGAGGAAAATGTCATTCTCTCAATAACAGGATTTAGTAGGAGGAAGAGTGCTTGCTTTATTGACTACAAGTCAACAGCTCTGGAGAAGCAAAACAAGCACAGGTTGACATATAATTAAATACTTCAGGAAAACACTATCAGAGAAGCCATAAGGGAATGGCCTTCAGAGGGACTTTGCTAGACAACCTTTGAGTGCAGACACCTCATTTGAAATAGTTCAAGGTGGCTAACTGGTTATTATCTCCTGCAATGTTGATATGTTGCTGTAGCAGACAGATTTTTAATCTTTCCCTAGGCAGAATCTTGCTTTAGACAAAATTCTCTCCCTTTTACCTAATAATGCAAGTTTTTATAGATTTTATGGCAATAAAATTCTTCCATATATAGCTGCAACAAATGCTCTGTGACACTCTGTTAAATACAAAAATTAAACATTTTGTGTTAGGAGAATGTATCACGGAATTATCAGCCCTTCAAACGTCACAACTTGGTGATGAAATGCTTAATTACTGTTAGGGTGTTTTGAGCTTGTATTAGTCTCTTATGATTTTGGTAAAAAGGAATAATCAAATCCGATCTCTGTTTCTGAACTCCATATGTTTATTGCAGAAAACAAATTAAAGAGAATCACCCCTGCATTAGGATGGTCATATACGTGGTGGGAATTTGTACTGGATACAGATGCTTCTATCACTTTTGACCATATGACTGAACTGTATGAAGTATTAGAACAGAACAACCTTGATTAGTTATTGCTCAGCTGAAAGAATGACCAGTCAGAACACCAGGATCTGATTGGTTTTGGTGTATGACAAAGCTTTGGGGATATTTAAACCTGGTACATTTAAAGTGATATAGGACTCTTTGCTTGAACTGACAAGAGCTGTGGTCCTGACAGGAGAGAAAAAACCAGGAGAAATGGCTTTTATCTAGTCAGCTTGTTGAGGGATTTTTACAACAAGAATTCCAAACAAGTTGCGCCTTCCCTCTAAGGAATAATTTCTTGTTTGCTCTGCAGATAGGAAACCATTTGAAGTCTGTAACTAAACTATTCCCGTGATGGGGAGACCCAAAGTTTCCTATGTCTTAATCTCACAAAGAAAATTCCATAGGCCTTAACAATTCCCATTTGCCCTATATGAATTTCTTAAATGCTTATCTGGCAGAATGTTTTGCTCTTTAATACTACTCATATCCTTTCGTACACTCTTGCCTCCTTTGGGATTTCTAAATGCTGGTCCGAGACTGGACATCAAGATAAAAGTGGAGTCAGTCATGGGGTTTATGATTTTTTGGTCTCTCTAATTTCTAGAGCTCAAATAAATTGCATCAATTCTGAGATTATTTTCAAACTACACTGAAAAGTCTCAAGCTAATATCAACTACAGCCATTTAACCACTGCTACCATCTCCATTGTTCCACTAAAATCTAAAGATCCAGTTCTAGGCAACAAGTGATAAAACTTCAGTGTCACCAAAAAATCCTATGGGCTGGGAAAATGACAAATGGCAGAACTCACTCAACATCTGTCTGCGCCCAAATACAGGGAAAGCTTTGGCTTTAATCTGATCTTGTATGATGAGATCTGTATTAAAAGATTTCCAGGTCAAACCTCCCCTTGCTCATCTCCTTTCAAGAACAGCCAGTCAAAAAACCCAGCATACTAGCCTTGATGAGCTGTGATAAGGTAGGAATAGCCATACTTGTAGAATAGCCAAAGTGAGACCATCTGTCCTGAAATGTTGTCTCTGATAGCAGATGGAAAGTGGAACATGGAAAATGGTGCATTTCTTTCCTCAGGCAGCTTCCGCTCAAAGACTTCCTCAGCTGGATGTGGCAGCTCTGTACTTTGTAACAGGAATTTCTCTTCCATGTACTTTCATGTGTTGTTTCCTCTTGAGCCCACATAACTTTTAGTATCTTTAGCTTAGTGCAGGAAGTCATCCCTAACTAAATAGTGACATAAAGAATCACTTTCTCTGCCTTGAATCTGGATCCTACAGATTCATTTGATGTCCCCTGGTTCATGGATCGGGGAAACTGTGACCAAGCAATCTCCAGGCACACTTCCCAGGCACTGATTTTACAGACCCATCTTTTTTCAAACAGAGAATAGAATAATTAGTCATCCTTTATAGAGGAGCTATCTTGCACCTTTCATTCTCCTCATTTTCTTTTTCTACATCCTCTATAGTTCTAAGTCCTTTTTGAAATGAGGGTCTGCAACACCACACAGGCTTCAGACAGCAGACAAAGCTGGGATTTATGCAATAACATGATATTATCTATTTTGTTCTCTAGTTGCTAAACCAAACACTACTAACACCAATTTTTGCTTTTTCAGACACTGCTGAGTTAATATGTTCCTGGAATTATCTTTCTAAATTTTAAATCTTGTCTGATGCTGCTTAGTTCAAAGCCCATAGTTTTATATGTGAATTAATGTTTTTTTCCCCAATGTGTAGCACCTTATACTTCTAAGCCATGTTATGGTATGGCTGCTTAGTTTTCTTAAAAGCCTTTGGTGAAGGAATTTGTAGAAAGCCTTTTGTAAATCCAAGATCAATCAGATCACCCTTATCCACGTGTTTTTTGATCCCCTCAAAGAACTGCCTTATGTGAGGCAGGACTTCCTTTTATGAAAACCTTTTTAACTCTTCCCAGATAAGTCATATTTATCCAGATGTCCACTGTTCCATATTACAGCTTCCACCTCTTTGTTTTGGATAGATATCAGGCTGACAGGCTTCTTGTTTTCTGAGTCTCTTGGAACACTTCAGTTAAAAAATGGCACTCTCTAATCTCAGTAATGGTCAGCTATTTCAGCCTTGAATTCCTTTAAAGCTCTGTGTGGTCTTGGTGACCACTTCTTAGGTTTTTTTGCCTCATCTGCTGCCACTTGTCCATATATTTTCTTGTCGTACTGTAATAATAATTTATCGTACTGAACAGTTTTACTACAAGTGGATTTATCTAAAATCTAATTTAAATCAAGTATTTCTGCAGCTGATTTCAGAAGACATCCTCCAAGTGTGAGAAGAAAGAAGACATACGTTTGTCTTTTCATCCAGCAATAAAAGCAAAGCTTTCATTTCACCTACAGTTTCCTACAGTAGTATCGTAGGTCTGTGGATTCTTTAAAAATGCAAACATTTCCACCCATTCCTTAGTAATGAGGAAGAGACAGAGAGAAAGGGGATATCACGATCTCTAATTTATGGGCAGCATTTTACTGCTGTAAGTACCCAGATGGTCTGACTTCCTTCTTTTTCTGCATTTCTTTTTTTTTTTTATGTCTGTTCTTCTCCACATTAAAATCAACATAAGCTAGTCCCCTAATAATACCTATTTTAACAGCTTTCTAGTAGATTTAACTGTATCATCTGTAAGCAATTTAATAAACTACCCAATTTATTGTAGAATGTGATTTTAGCCAAATGGGAGAATCAGCGGGGGGGGGGAAAGGAAAAAAATGCTAGTGCTTATTTGTTTGGTGGGTTCTTTGTGGGGTTTTCTTTGTTTGGTTTGGTTTGTTTTGTTAATTACATGGAAAAAAACCCTCACTTATAAATATATAGCTGGTTTAATGGAACAAAAGATAAAATCACAGCCATGCCACTAAAGAAATCACGACACACAGTCTCTTCCAAATGAAGGGAAGATGACCTCTTCCAATATATCCCTTCAAGTGATTTTTTTTAAAGTGGCTTCTGCAAGCTGGGCAATGCCAGATGCCTCAGCACATGTTATTTTCCCAAATCATTGCCTAGTAACATACCTTGTTTCATAGTCCTACAATTCAGTAGTTACATAAGGTAAAAACAAATTTTGAAGGCGAATCTAAACATCATTTTCCCCAAACCTTACAGAAGTAGAAAAACACATTTCTGCTTAATTGCTACCCTTAAGTTTTGTTCCCCTGCCTCAAGAAGCAACAAGGAACAGAGACACATGGAAAGGATTTAATTTTCAAAAGAAGTATAAAATGACAAAGTGAATTAAATATACTGACGGAAGGTTCAAATGGATGGCTCCAACTAACATCCATTAAAGCTGATTCTCTTCATCTTTTCCCATCAAAATTCTCTTGTCCTACAAGACAAATTAATAAAATCCAGATGTTTGGATCGTATGAGGAACTTTGCAGTGCACTGCCAGTTAAGAGGATTTGCTCACTGAAAGTACAGACATTGAGTGGCAAAGGTACCAAAACCAGTAATACCAAGTTCTTAGTGAAAAGAAATTAAACATACAGGTCATATATAATTCTTAGCTACCTTTAAGGCCAGACAGGAAAACTGCTCACACTCATAGGAGGCATGATGAGCAGTTCCTCACCATTAAAGTAAAAGCTTTTAATTTTAATCCCTAATGTGGATTATGAGGCAAGGTACTGTGTCATGGGTTGGAATTTTAGAAGTAGTTCTACTTTCTTGTTTTTTTCCCCAGCTTCAAGATTGGCAAATGAAGTGTAGTGGAAGAAGCAGAGAAATGTACAGGAGGGTATTTCTCAGCATTTAGGTTGCTGAGTGTCATCCTACATTAGGAATGTTGGATTTATTGTGAGGAAAAAAAAACCCAAATAAACTGGCAAAAAGAAGCCACATTCCTCCAAAACACAGAAGCAATGTTGTTAGCATTGAGCATTGCTGAATTATACCAGAGTAAATAGAAATGTGTGTAGGGAATGTAAATACAATACAACATGTTAGAAGATAGATTAATGAGCAGCTCTCAAAGCATGTACATATCACAAGCCCTCTGCAGCCAAAGACCTGCACCATTAAATACAAGACATAAAAATGTATGGATAACTCAAAGAGATAAGAATTTGAGGAAGAGATCTCTCATGTCTTTTTGGTGTTTGCTCTACCTGTTCCTACTACAGCCAGTCTCAGATAATCAGGAAATACTTTCCTAAACTGGCTGAAGAGAAGTAAACTCCTTTTCCTTCCTGGACTTCTTGGACAAAAATCTTTTGAGGTTTTCCTTTACAAAATGACAAGGATTTCAGATTGCATCCAAAAACTAATACACCAAATAGCTACAAGATTTTATTGTGAGAAAAAGTAAAACACATTCACTGCAAGGTTTATGAGCATGGAAAAAAATTTTGTGACACTGGAATTACTACCTGTTTCTTGTTAATCTAAAAGTAAGGTTTTGGGCTAGAATTCACGTTTCCAGGTGTCATTTCACTGCTGGTTTTGCTTATTCCTGTGTTTTAGCAAGCAAGAACTAATTTACTCTTGGGACTTGGAAAGACTCTTAGGTGTCTACTTCCCTTTCATTTTGATTCCTAGGAGATGGGATGACTACATTTTTGGCTTCAGTTGATGGAAAAATACTGATAAAAGCCTCTAAAGTAAAATGAAAACTATTTATGTATAATTTTCTTTCTGTTTTTGGCAGGGAGATGCTGCATCACATTCTTCCTAACAGAACCTGTGGGAATCAAAATTGATCTTTCCCAAAGCTTGGAAGAGCCATGAATGGAACATGCATGTAAGTAATGCAAGCAGGTGTTCCACTTTCCTCACCTCTGACCTAATGCTTCATCCTGCTCTTTGAATTGTCATTTAAAGGTGTCAGTTGAGTAACACAACACCTTTTATCCATCTGTTCATCTTAGACAGTCAGATTTTATGATCTCCCCTCTTGCTGTTGAAAGAACATTTCATGCCAACTTGTTGGGCCAAAGAAATACACCATGCTAAACTCTCCTCTGATGTACTGCAGTGAAATTAATCAAGAGTAACCATATCATATTCAGTTAGAAAATATATTTTAATCATAGCTGAGATATGGATTAGGCCCAAATAATCTACTAGATTTTGAAATGATGGCTTAATGTGGAACATAAGATTGAACACGAAAATTTAAAATTAGTCTGATGAATACTCACCTGCATCAGATTTCATCTTTTAAATTTTGTTTCCTGTTAGCAAGTGTAGAGGTGATTAACTCCTCTTGACTTGTTGCTTTGAAAGAGCTCAATTACATGCATGGCTGCAGTCCAGCATAAAATCAACTATTTTTGCATTGCAGTTTAAAGCAGGTATTGTTTGTTACTTGGAAGGCTCCTAAGAATGAATTTTTCCATCCTGAAAACAAGAACAGGAGAAACAGAGAACAACTGAGTTATAGTGCGGTATGGGTCTTGGGAAGTTCGGGTTCTGTTTTTACACTTGAAAACTCTCATTTTTTGGTCTGGGTCTGGAAAATGGGAGAAATAGCTGCTGTATATACAGTGAAACCTTGAGAAATATAAAAACTTCTGAAATTCTCTGATTGTAGTTTGATAGTTTGAGTCCTTCTGGAGTATCCTTTTCTTCCCTCTTTCCTCTGTATTACAAAATAAGCTGTAAGGTTTGTGAAGCAGTTTCTAACACTCACTTTACAACTACAGTGAAGTATTTTGCTCGGCATCTGCGCCGGTGGGTCTGATGTTGGTGGTTTCAACTACAGCATTTGGCAAAAGGACAGGGCATAAAAAGTTGCCTTGGCATCAAGTTCTGCCTGCAAAAGGCAAACAGCATTGCTCACTCAGCCTCTGAATGGTTCTGGTTAAGCTTTACCAGAGAAGCAGAGGTGACACAACCAGGACCTCCCTGCACGAAATCTTACCCCCACCCAAATAACTGCAATAGATTAAAAAGCAATCCAGCTATCTTCATTCCTGGCAATAGGAACAAGAATTCCAACTCTTTGATAACCAATTCCTTTCCAAGCAGAGCACATTATACTGGAAAAATCCGCCCTCCAAAAACACCTTGATACTTAACCCCTGCTGATCCTGCAGCCTTGCCTGTTGCTCTGCATCTTCTTGCCAGGAACCAGTTTCCAGACTTCTCAGCTCCTTCTGCCTTTGGTACAGGCCTCTGCTTTTGGTGCTCGTGTACTGTGTAGCTGGCCTTGACATGGATCTGCCTGTTTTCCAGACAACTGCTCATGTCTGCAAACATTGAACAAGTGTTTTATGTGCCTCCACAGTGCAAATCTACCATGCATGTTGTGACAGCAAGCATGAAATAGAATTTTGCTCCTACTCTTAAGTTTAATGCCAGCTGCATCTCCTATCCTTTTGTTACTTCTATGATGTAAAAATAACATGATGGATTTTTTAAAAAATTAATTCTGATCTTTATTTTTTGTTGATCATGGGGAAGGCATCAAATGCTTTATACTAAAGGTATCCAAATAGCACAAACCCAGTATTTTGAAAAATAGTTTGTAATCAAGACTGATATTTTTACAAGTAACAGAGATTCTTTTCTTGTATGTAAATTTTTCCATGCCCAGGTAGAAGATTTTTTACTTCTACATTAATGGTAGAATAAAGCAGAAGCACAGTCAGTGTGAGTAAGAACAAACATAGGAGTATTTGCTTCTTAAGTAACTTAATCAAATAGCCAGTTTATTATGAAGTATTAACTCAGTTACTCTTTTTTAATGATAGTAAGTTTATTTGAGTACTGCTCTATACCAAGACTCCACTAATACATCAGAAATTCTAAACACAAGCAGGAAACATAAAATGAAAGCCTATGTAAACAAAGCTGCTTCAGATGCTTTTGAATGTAAAAGTGAAATATATCAATGTTTGAGAAATTCCATACATTCAGCAAGCAAACACAGAAAGGATCATTTTAACTTTCTGCTGTCCTTTCTCAGACTGGTGGCCTAATGTTTATTCACAGTGCTTTATAAGTGATACATTATTCATCAGAATATAATTAGACCTCATCTTTGTTTTCATGTTACAGTTCATTATGTAGCAATTACAGCAGGATAATCAAGTCTTGGGGTTTTTTTTTGTTAAGAACAGGTAGTGCAATCTTCCACTCTCATGCATCTTAGACAGCAGTAAATGAGTTAAAAAGATAATTGAAATTCCCCAACTGAAACATCACAGCAGTTTTCTCAGAACACATCTATCTCCTGTAAATGTTCTGGATGAAGTTGCCAGAATGTTGATTTAATTAGAAAACCAAAATAGCAACAATCAGGGAGAGTAAGCAGAGGAGTCTCACAATTTGCAGATATTGGGAAATCCAGAGGCTTGAACTAGCCAGAAAGTACTTTTTTTGGAGAAAGCAGCCACAGCCATTTTTTAA
This sequence comes from Corvus moneduloides, assembly GCF_009650955.1. NCBI lineage: Eukaryota > Metazoa > Chordata > Aves > Passeriformes > Corvidae > Corvus > Corvus moneduloides. The sequence goes on from NC_045480.1 coordinate 70,443,641, forward strand.
AAGAACCTTTGCTTTTGTAACGTGTGGCTTGCATAGAACTTACCACATGTGGACCATAAAGCATTTTATAAAAATTTCTGTTTTATTAAGTTTCAGGGAAAGAAAGTAGTTTTAGCTAACAGGGACCAACTTAACAAAAGGTCAGGCCCTTGGCTTTAAGGCAAGTGCCCTGCTCTCAAGACCCAGAGTGTCTCCTAAGCAAATAATAGCATTAAGTACTCTTTCCCTTGCATATAGTTTTTCGTGCCCAAATAGAATTTTTTGCTTTGCAAAATGCCAGTAAACTCTACCAACAGTCTCTGAGGTAGGCAGTGAATGCCCTCTGTGGTGGTCGATTTTTGTCTTCTGTTTAGAGGAGTTAAGGAGCACGGAGACAACAGGGGCTGTCATTGTGGACTTACCAGCTGCCAGTGATGTTTAAAAGGGTTGGGGCAGGGAAGGAGTGAAGCACTCCCAATCCTTCCATCCTCTGCAGGGTATAACAAAATTCAGCCATTTCTAGGGTGAAACAATGCAGCTGTTCAAAAGCTACCAGCAGCCAACAAAATATCCCAGCTCACAGCAGGGAATAGAATGTATAATCAGTCTAAATGAATTTGTAGATTAATTCAGACAAACAGAATACAAGTTTATGAACTGGAATTGGATTTACACTTCTTCTCATCTAAAAACACTTTTTAATGAGCATGAGGAGCTAGGACCTCTTTGTGCTGAAAGCAGCCTGAGGGGTAGCAGAGCTTTACCATCACTGTGGAGTGGGAGGTCAGCACGCAGCAGAAGGAAAAAGGGAGATTCGCTGGCATGATCCGTGTGCTCAGCAATCCCTAATGGCCTCCCAGTGGCCTCCCTGACTGGGCAGGACCCATTGTATTCTGGGTGCTCTGATTCACAGCCTGAGTTACCTCAGTGAAAAAAACCAACAAACCAGTGAGGAATTAATTCTTCCTTTATAGTGGCCCCATACCACTATACTGGGTTATAGTGGACAGTCCCTCCAGGAAGGACTGTGCCCTTTTTTAAGTACCCCTATTAACACTGAGTACTTAGAAGATATACAGCAATGAATGTATGCCCAAGATTTTAACACTACTGCGTTGTTTTCCCTGAATAACAACACCTACATTAGTCTGGTATTCTGAAAACCCTTTGCTGTTTTCATTCCCTATAGGGCAGTGTTTAAAGGGTGCATTCCAATAATATTTTCTAATTGCCTTTGAGACTGTCTAATCAAAATATCACTATTCACTTCTGCTGTACCCTCTTTCAGGTTTCTACTGTGCTTAGCTTTCTATATTAGAAATGTAGCTGACTCACAACGCTGATGTGTTTCTTCTTACAGTAGTGTTCTAATTCCTGAAATAGTACATCTTTTCTTTTTCTTCATGTAGCAGTTTCTAATCTGACACGATTTGTTTTTTGAGAAGAACATAATTACTTCAAAATTTTATTTGTTTTCTTTATACCAAAGCCTTTGCTTTCATTTTAATCAAATACAGTATTTTGAAATATAATTTCCATTTTTCTTGTAAAGCGCTTTACACTGAGCTGTATGCTGTTTTTCATAGACGTCAAATATACAGTAGGCAAAATATTAAAGAAGATTGTAGGGATTATATGTAAGCAAGACAAGAAAAGAAAGTAATCTTTTTTTCTGTAAATAGTTCTTAGGAGCCTTCTGATGTGCAAAAGCAAACCTGTAGCTTTGTCTGAAGGACATACAAATGAAATTAAAAGAAGAAAAACAGTTTCAACAAAAAGAAGTGCCTTTTAAAATGCATAATCCTTGGAGTTTTAGGAACTATTCCTTGTGATGAAATAGTCTTTTCTTTGAAAAACATACCCAATATTGACCATATCTTCCCCTAGAGAAAGGTTATTCTGATTCTTCCTGGCAGCTTGTAGCAAGGCCATATTTTAAGGACATCCTGTAACTGGAAAGGTTAGGATAGGATTTAGGTTTCCTGGAATCACACGTTGTCTTAATGTGATGTGCTATGAGATAGAGACAGGAGATCTGCACAGTTTGTTCAGCAGGGGCTTTTATAGATGTGCAGTAGTAATTTCTGGGAACAGTCAAATCTCAAATTATTTGAAAAATAGCAATAATTAAAAAATAAATTTAATAATGGTCTCTGAAATATTTGACCTAGCCTTCTACAGAGCCTGTGTTGGTTCTGTAACCAATAATCTCCCAAGCTGATGGCTATGTGTTTTCTTAGTTTCAGAACTAACAGAAAAAATTGTAGTGAGAACTTTAAAAGTGAGATTTTAGAGACAGGGAATTAGTTGGGTTTTTTAACATAGAAGAAAAAAACATATAGATTTAGACAAATTCGATTTACTTCACCAAATTAGGTCTGAAATATATGAAATCACATTGGTTTTCAGCAGCATTGCATAGGTACCACTAGAGGACAAATTTTCCAACCAAATTGATTCTGTTAAGAAAGGTAATTTAACCTAAAAGGTCACCATTACTGACAACGACAGAGAACAAACCCAGTCTGATTCTCAGATTTCATAGTACAGTTTAATTAAAACGATTTAATAAAATTACTTACAATAGTTTAGCAATCCTGCGTTCTCATTTTTGTGAAATTACTTTCTACATCAATAACACATTTAAACCTTTAATGATGTTTCCATGTTTCTGAAACTGAAAACCTTAAATTACTTTTAATTTTATGGGTGTGAAAACTGTAAATAAATCCTACTTGTAGCTTCCAAACATCCAGACTGTGACATGCTGCATGCCTTTTGTCTCAGTGTGCCAAGCTAAAGGACAACAGGGGCATCCTTGAAAAAAAGAGGCATCTTGATCCATTTCCAGAGTGGGCCTGAATTAAGGGAAGAACTGCCAATGCCATGGCTTCTTCTTGCTATCTTTTGCTGATCTCATGTTTCGGTTTCACTGGAGCTGATTTCGGGGAGGAGAAATCTGATAGTAAGTATTCAGTGGCCAAGCAAGTGCACGGTTCCTCAGTGCTGAGTTATCCACAGCGGCTTACTGTTAATAGCTCGGAGCGAGACACAGCAGGACTGGTGGGACAGTGGCTGCCTGTCTCCCTGGCGAAATAGGGAATGTCCAAACTTAAACCCATTCTTTTCCTCAGCGGCGTGGTATTTCAGAAGAGTTTTGCATAACTTCCATGTGTCTGTATAACCAGGAAAAGAGATAGGGGCGAGGGCTGAAACTACAGCACAGCAATGATGAAAGGCATTGGTTTGCATCCTGCTTATGAAAGAGTCACTGATACCCTGCAGCCAAAACCACATCCAGTTTAACTGACGCTTTGCACCTCGGGGATGAAATTTTCCATTCTGATTAGACAGTTGGGGGAGATTTGAAAGGTTTTAGACTTTTCCTGACATATCCAACAGTATTGGCTCTGATAACACGCGGAAAAACAGCTTATATTATTTAATGGTGAATCCATTAAACATCCATCAATTATTTAATGGATAGCAAGAATAAGATAGGTCAAGCCTTTTTTTTGCCTACTTTGTGTTGTTTGTTGAGGTTTCTAGTGAGTCTTTCATGTAAAGGATGCCACTGTGTATCTTCATTTTGACATCTGTTTCAAAGGCACGGTTTTGGTTTTTTTTTTTTTTTTCCAAATTATTTTGTACAGTAATGAATGCTTTGGACAGTTTGTTTTGAGGTCACAGCCATTACTGAAGTACTTTGAAAGTACTGTTTAGTACTTTCAAAAGCTTTATTGAGGTTGTAGAACAAGGATAAGAAAGCCTCTGGAGCCTGAATTCCAGATGCATGTAGGTTATGCAGCTGTTGTAGCGTGATTCTTGGGGTTGTCCTGTGCAGAGCCAGGAGATGGATTTTGATGATCCTTGTGGGTCCCTTCCAATTCAGGATATTCTATGATTCTGTGCTTCTTTGAGTGATTGCTTTTTTTCATCTGCCACTTTCCTTTCTTTTTACTTTAACACAATTAATGTTTATTTGTGATTGGGAGGAAAAGTAACTTTACAAATACATCTTCCTCATGTTACTTCCAATCTCTCTCATGTTACTCCCATGTTTCTACTTTGTTAATTAGAAAAACATTGCCTATCCTGTAACCACGGCAGCATTTTTAAATGCATTTGAACAGTAACTAAAACCGGAGTATGCAAATGGACAAAGTACCTGCATCATATTTCACTGTAGATATTCAGGTAGCATAATTTTACATACATATATGCAAGATAAATATGTGTAAAATGTAGTTGTAAATATACACGTACGTCTTCGACCAGGCAGCTGACGACAGGATGAGAGGACACTGTCTTAAGCTTCTCCAGGGGAGGTTTAGGTCGGACATTAGGAAGAATTTCTCACAGAATGGATGATTAGGCACTGGAATGGGCTGCCCAGGGAGGTGGCGGAGTCACCATCCCTGGAGCTGGAGGCGTTTAGGGAAAGCCTGGACGTGGCACTGACGGACATGGTTTAGTTGACGTGGTAGTGTTCGGTCACAGGTTGGACTTAATGATCTCAGAGGTCTTTTCCAACCTATTTGACGTGATTCTGTTTTTCAAGCACATACGAGGGGGAAAAAAAAGCATCCCGCTTGTAGCACTGCTCCGTGTTTGGAGAGGGATGCGGCCCCTGGCGCAGAAAGCAATACGGTCCTTGACTGACCGCCCCGGGCTGCCCTTCGCCCCCGCCCGTGAGGGCACGGCCCGGCCACGGGCGCGGCCTCGCCGCCCGCACTGCGCAGGCGCCGCCTGCTCGGGCCGCCTCAGACGTGGCACTCGGGCGCGCGAGGGAGCGGGCGCGCGGCCGCAGGTAACGGTCCCAGCGGGCGCCCCCGGCTGAGGCGGCACCGCGGGGACAGCGCGGGCAGCGGCGGGCCGGGCACGGGCCGGGCACGGGGCTCCGGCCGCCCTCGGCAGCGGGCAGCGCCCAGCCGCGAGCACCCGGCGGCGGAGCGCGGCCCCGGGCAGGCACAGGTACCGCCGCGGGGCGGGCGGTGGCTCCGAGCGCGGGGCCGGACCTGTTGCGACCTTACCTTACGGCGGCTTAAAACTCGTAGGCGATGGGGATAGAAAAAGTTATATGCGTAAAGAAGTGTAGAAAAGCTTTGCAGGCTTGGCACTGAATGGGGGGAAGTTAAGATTTTGCTTTCATAGCTTAGTTCGCTGTATATTACTGATATGTATGTAGCTATATTGCATTCTCTGTGTGTGTGCAGCGATATTCCATTATGCGTGCGTGAGCCCGTGTAGATAAAGGTGCACACCCCCGAGATTGGGTCCCACATTGAGATTGCAGCGTGCCGTGGGAAGCGACAGCACCTCTGCCTGGATGATGTGTTGGGGAGCACCGCGTCTCCGAAGAAATACAAAGTTAATATTTCTCCTTCAAGGAGCCAAGGACGCGAGCCTGTTCTTGTTTCTGTTGTCTTACTTCAGCTTGCACACTGCTGAATTTTACATCTTCACAGAGGCACCAGAGTGTTGCATAGGTACAGTCCTCTGGAAAAGATGACAACCTATTCTGTAATAGAAATGAATTAAATTCTGCAGCTGTTCCTCACTGCTGGTGTTGTTCCCCAGGTTATGGGGTATAAGGTAAACTACTGTTTGAAACAGGGAGAAAAAAGTTTTCATGACCTTCTGTGTGAACTCTTTTCATGGTGTGGTGGTGCATCCACACCCTCCCCCACAGCATAATTTCTGAAATGCTCATAATTCTTCAGGCGACCTTAAAACGCTCATTTGTGATAGTTGGTACATATACCTATCCTGAGAAGAGATTAAATATCCTTGGTGCTAAATAGAATCTGGAACTGTGTTCGAAAAACTTGTATTATTTTGTCTATGATTAGAGCTCTTGTCTCACTTCAGCACAACCTCTGTGTGTTTATACTGTCTGTGGGAAGTTTGACGTGGCAAGTTTTTTTTTTTTTTTGTGTGTGTGAGTAAGCTGTGGAGGAAGTAATTTCCTCTGAATGCTCTTGCAGCTTAAGGTGCTGGTTGTTGCAGCTGCCTCTAAGTGAAAATCTCTTCCTTTATATAGATATAGAACACATGTATGTATATACCGGTGTGTAGGTAATGTAATGCTAATTTAGTGTCTTTTGGAAGAACTAAAGTTCTCACTGCCACGTCTTTTCTGATGGAGGTGGGGGAAGGAAGAAGGTACAGCTGGCAGCACCAAGCCTCTGATTAAACATTTTTTTTTCTTCTCCCTGTGTTTACCTTTTTAACTAATAAATAGGAAAAAACTCCATAGGATTAACTCCCAGAAGCAGTTAAGTACTGCAACTGAGAAATCTTGTGCTGCATTGAAGAGTGTGGTTTAGTGGGTTACGTGGGCGGTGTGTGGGGAGGGCCAGGCCCTGTAGACAGCTCAGAGTGGTTTCATGTTTGACATGGATGATCAGTAAAACTGTTGAGGTTTTTTTCTTCAGAAATATCTGTTTAATATGAGAAGCCTAGGAGTGGGCTTTCTGATAGGGATAACTTTTCTCTACTGACATGTCCCAGTGCAGCATAAATTTATCTGTGTGTTCTTGGAGATATAATTTTGAGGTGCTTTTGTGTGTGCTTCTGGAGCACAATTTGTGATTTATTTTCGTCCAGTTTCCATGTTTAAAGATGACTTCACAGCTTGAGCTTAAGAATGTAAAGTACAGATTGTTGGGAAAGCTGTTTGAAAGGAACACTTAACACCTGAAATGCTAATTTATGCTGTGTGTCTTTAGTTCTTTGGGGATGCCTGGCCTGTATGCTTGGGACTGTACAGGGGTAGCAAATGCTCATTCAGGGTTTGGATCCTCAGCATTTCTCATAACAGTTTACTTTGGGCCTCAAGAAAGTGAAATTCTGTTATTACTAAATTCATTCTGTTACCAAAATAGAAGTTCTAGCGTGCAAAAGAGGAAGCTCATTATCAAGGCTGCAGAGTGTACAACCTTAATGACTTTTCAGATCCCTTCGTGGCAAGGGCACTATATCTGAAAACTAATCTGGTGAAATACAATCATATGGTTTGGTAGTGCAGGATTCTTCAGATTTTCTGCTTCTAGAAATGATGGAAATTATCAGGGCGCTGTTTCCTGAAAGTTTTCTAAAATGTTACTCTGTCCTGTTTAACAAAATCAGACCACAAGAAAGAAATTACGTGTCTTGTGAATGCTCTCATTAGAAAACCCTTTCTGAATTGCTTTTTTCCAAATGCTGCGTTTTGCTTGTTTCATTTTCTTTAACAACCACAGGATCAAGATGTGAAAGCTTAGGGAAAAGATACCTGATAACAGCAAGGGCAACATGCAGTGCTGGGGCCATACTGCCTTAACTCTCCCTTGTGGAATATATTGTGCTCATTTTCATCACACTGTGGAGTTCTGGAGTAAAAAGGCTGCTCAGGCCTGGGCCAGTAATGCAGAAGACAACCAGAAATAGGAGCTCTCTCTATCCTGTACTTTATTCTCTGTTTCACCAGCATCAAAAGCAAGGAATCTTCCATCACTTGCCACATCAGTGGGGCTGATGTTGAAGGTTTGTAAAAGGTTTGATGGAAAACTGGTGGAAAACCAAAAATAAGGTATGCTAGCGCAGGAGAAGGATTTAATAGGGGAGTTTTCTACTCTGGTCATTTTGCCTTTCCTGATTTTTCGGTGTGTTCTGTGTTCTTTGGGATGGCTGGTATTTGGGGAGCAGGATTCAAAGTGTATTTTCCATGTGTAGTTGAAGTCAAGGTTCTCCTGGTAAAAGGAGTAGTTTGGGACTTTCCTTTGAGAGTTTTTTCTATCTGCACATCCATTGCTTACAGTTCTCTCCATGGGCTTAGGAGATATGAATCCCATTTAAATGCAGTACATGGTAATGCTGAGAAAACTAAGCTATCAAGCAAAACTATTTTTTGCCCCTAACTTCAGGTCATTTTTTGCCTTCAAATGTGTCTTTTATCTTTTTGGGAGGGAATACAATTCACAGTCTTTTAAAATGCACAGAGAGTGATGAATAGTAGCAGGTGTCATTTTTCATTTTGCAGATTCCTGAAGAGGACACAATACTTGGAATGAGAAAATTGCCATCATGAGTCAACAAGGTTATGTTGCAGCTCCTCCATATTCCCAATCCCAGCCAGGAATAGGACGTTTTGGACCACCTAATTCTTCAATTCATTATGGACATTATGGGGATCCTAACTCCTCATACTCAACACCTCAACCAGGTATTATTTTGGCTTAAAATTTGTTTTCAGAATCTACTTTTCTATGAAGGTGTTTTGCATTTCTTTCTACCTTGTGTAAGTTTTACACTGATACTGCAACAGGAAATAAAAAAAAAGTTTTACCCAGTTTCTCTGAAACTTCGTATTAAAGACAGCAGGAGTTGTGTTACTCTAATCAAATGCAGAATATAGTCAGAATTCTGATAGAAATGCTTCTGGTAATTGACTTATTAGAACACTTGGGGAAAATACTGGTTTCCATACCAGATAATTTTTTAATGTTAGAATAATTTAAAGGGAAAAAGAGTTCAAGAAATACAGTTTGAAAGGCTGCTCATTCAACCCTGCTGTTTACATAAACTACAGTTTCTTCACAGTCACTATACTAGATCTGAATTAAGAACCATTTTCAGCACAGGAGAGCAGGTTCTACACATGGAAGCTCTTATTGGTTTTTATTTTTAAAAGTTGTTTAAAGTTTTCATTCTTACCTTGGTCTCTGAAATCAAAGGCACCTCTTGTTTCTACCTTGAAATCTAACTGGGTGACAGGGAATTACCACTGTCCCAAACTGGCAGTTGCAGGGTCTGTTTGTTCATTGCTTTTTCTTACTGTCCCTCTTGGGTTCTTTGCTGGAAAGTTATGAACTGCTATTTGTTTCCTTTTTACTCTCTCTTAGTTTTTCGTATCTGCTTTTATAACTGACCAGAAATCTGTGCTTTCTAACAGAATCACTGAGATTGGAAGGGACCTCTGGTCCAACCCCTCTGCTTAAACAGGGTGACCCAAAGCTGTTACTCCAAATGCTAGAGCAGAGCTGCAGACCTGTATTTTCTTGTCTATCTTGTTCTTTCTTACAGGGTTTTACATAAAAGTGCTTAATCTTTTGCAGGTGTGTCAAAATCAGCTGTGCCTTTTGGATCTCCACCTCCTGTTGGGCCTCCACCACCTGGTGCACATCAGTTCAGCCAGACCAGTTTCCAGAATGGGTCTGGTACACCAGGACAGCAGCCACACAGGTGACTGGAAGGGATTAATACCTGGCATCTGAGCTATTTGATCTCTGTTACCTCTTGGTGAAAGAGACAGGAATGGGAAGGGGAGAAAACAGGGATGGGTGAAAGCTGTAAAAAGAAATCTTTGAAAAAGGGTTGTGTGAGGGGATAGCCAAGCTTTATTACACAATACTTGTGTTGCAGGTAAAGTGGGTCAATATGCAGCTTTTTTATTTAGTTCTGTTGAATATTATTATTTTGCACGTCTCCCAGGAGTGGCAAAATCAGTTTGTGTACTCATAGCTCCTTCAGTTTTAGTGAACTTGACACCATGTAATAACATTCTTCATGTAGTTGATTGAAGTCTTAACCTGCTTCTGTGCTCTTTAGTTGTTGTATAGTTATTTCATGTCAAAGTAGGGAAGCCTGTTTGTTACCACTGTGTGAAGGAGGACCCAAAAAGACTCGTGATCAGTTGTTCAGGATGGTGTCCTCATGCATGGGGAGAAGTGGTGTCCTGAAGATGAAAAAGCAAGGTGAACACAGTCAGGTTGACATGACCCAGCAAAATACTGATTCTCTTCCTGAGCTTCCAGTCAACTGCACATCTCCTGTTCTTCACCTGATCTTGTTTTTTTTTTCCAAAATTGCTTAGAGGTCCTGTTCTAGGTCAGGAAATTTCCAGATGAAATTTCAAGTAAAGTGAATTCTACTTCTCTTGAAACATCTGGGCCCATCCTCAGTTTTCCAAGGGGTCACAGGAAAAGCTGTGTTGATTGTCTCTGGAACATAGCCTGAGATCTTATTTTACCACAGTGAAATAGTCTGATAGAAAGTAACTTTGTAGGCCACATGTCTATTACTGCTTTCTTTTCTTCAGCTATTTTCTTGCATTCATGTTTTCCGTATCTGATAATCATGAAGTTTTTCCCTACCCGCATCTTCTTTTTCTTCTACTACAGAGAACTCCTCAACAGTTTCTCAGTTCCTTTTCTTCTCTTCACAGATTTTTCTCCTAATCTTCTTCACCCATCCCTGGTAGGGAATCTTCCTTTATAAGCTTGGAGAGGGGATGGAGTGCTGTGATATGTTCAGAAGCTTGTGTTTCCTAATCTTCGGGCTTACAGTTATTACTGCTCACTTGCCATGGCATACTCACTCTGCTTTGTTTCTAACAAGTGTGCAAACAAACATGGACTGCCTGTTTTTATTAAACAAGTCTGCAGTCTCTCTGTCCTTCGTGTGCCTCATGTATTTTAATACAAGTGTATGTTTTCTGAGCAGAATGTGGGCATACTCTCTTAGGGTTTTGTCCTAATTAATTGTTTCAGCACCACCTTGAGGAGGTGTGAGATCTTCGAGAGTTATGATTGGTTGATGTAATTTTTTTGCATAACTGCACTATTTTTTCCCTTTAGGTTTCAAGGCCCTCCACCTCCAAGCAACACAGGACCTTCCTATCCTCCCTACAGTCAACAGTCACAAACAGCCTTCCCGAATACTGCATCTGCTTCATCTACAGCACAACTCGCTGACCAGTTCAGCAGCATGCAGATAAATAGCTATGGTAATCGGGTTTATCTGATTGACTTTTTCTCGTTGAAAGCATTAGGACTATGATAATTAGAAACTTACTGAACTTCTGTATAAAGAGAAAATGAGACCTTTGACCACCATCATTGGCTTAAGTTCTTTGAATTTTTTTATCTCATCCAGTTCCTTAAATCAGTATTATGGGCTTAATTCTGAATTGATGCTTGACAAACCTTCCATAAAATTCGGGTATCCCATCAGTCATTTCTCACATTACTTAGTGAACCTGTCAGTAACAGCCAAGGCATGAGCAATAATATGCAGACAGGGTTTAATTTTTCTCAGCTTTTTACAGTTTCTCAAGTTATGAAACTATTTTCTTTTTTTGTCTAAACATTTTTGGGTTTTAATCTAAACTTATCTGCATTTATTTTGATGTTATACCATCTCAAACCTAGGCCATGAAGATGTGATCATGTAATGCTTCCACGTAAATTAATTCCAACCACAGGTTTTGATATGTACGTAAATTATGCAAAATACATGATATAAACAATTTAAAAAACAATTATGTAAAATATAGTGTTCTCATATATGCTGGGAAGCTTGTGGTTTGCATGTAAAGTCTTTTTTTCAGTTAACATATGTGACAAAAGATGTATTTCAGTGTTTGTATGTGAACACATTGGTCCTTTTGCTTCAAACCTAATTTTGGTTATTTTTTTAGCTCTCCTTAAAATTATCTTGCCATAGGTCTTTGGGGAAAAATTTGACTAAAAAATGTAGGTTTTGTAAAGTAATAAGTATTTACAGATTGTATGTCTCAAAACCCCGTTTCCAGGGTTTTCTTAATTCTGATTGGACTCTGGATCTTATACAACAAACAATTCATTGCCAGTGTGTACAAAATAATTCCCACGTTTCATCTTTTAGTATCAAGTGGATTTATTTTCCATCAAACCTGTAATGGTGAAATACAAATAGCAGACTAGCAAAAACATGCCACATAAAAGAATTGCATTATTGAGCAAAAAGAATGTTGTTTCACATTCTGAAATGAAGTATTATTTTGAAAGCGGAGTGATGTATGTGTGTTCTAGTGAAGAACTGTCTGACTCTGGCTTCCCTCTCTCTCTTTCCCCATCTACCCCAGCTGCAGGGTTTTATTGCAAATAGCACCAAAAGAAATAAAATGAATGAATCAGCTGAGACTTAAACCATGATTTGTCATGTGGACAGTCACACAGAGTCCCCATAAGGCAGCGCTGTCAGTAGGGGAGACTGTATTGTCTATGTGTTACAGAAAGGTGTTGAGCAAAACTAGAGCACCTTTGACACAGATTTGGTAGGCTATCACTTTTGACTCATCTGACACAGTTTCTTGCTCAGGTCCTGCTACTGCTCCGAGCTCTTGCGTGTCTCCTGGGAATCCAGCAGCTTTCCAGGGCCCACGACTGCCGTCACCAACCCAGCAGCAAATGGGTTTGCCACCTGGAGCACAGCTTCCTCCTCCACCAGCAAATAGTGTTAATGGCCTTTGTGCTCAGCCAGCATTGCCTCCTGTGGCCAGGCAGGGTGGAATCCCTGGACCTGTCCCTCCAAATCCTAGCTTGCAGCAGCTTCCAGGACAGCCTCCAGGGCCTGGATATCATCCTCAGCAAGGTAGGGAAGGATGTTTGTTTTGTAATTGAAAACAAAGCATGGAGGGACACTCGCTGGTGGAACTGTGTCCATTCATGGCTGAATGTTCAGCTGACTGGGAAAAATGAAATTTGAATTCCCCTTCTGTAGAAGGGAAAGATGTGCATTGTCAGTCAGTACACTTGAGACAGGCTCTGCTTTTTGCTCACAAGTTTAGCCCTCTATTGAGACTGTAACAAGAAAAAGGAGATTAATTTGGATCAGAAACAGAATTATGTGATTAGTAACTGGTGAAGGCACAGCATACTGTGGGAAGGAGTTTTTCTTACACTCTATAAAGGTATAGTCTGCTTTCTGTCTTGTAGTACTGTCATGAGCAGCTTTCAAAAATGCTTTTCTATAGCAATAATGGATTGTAACTGAATACAAAAAGCCAGTTAATGACATCAGCTTGCATTGACTGAGGTTGGTGGAGAGATTCTCACTGAGATAATGACCTGGCATGAAGTAGCTGTGGTAATCTCTACCGACTGTCCTACTTGACATAAACCTGAAAACTTTGGAGCCAAAGTTGTCACATCCAGTGTTGTTCTTAGTTTTTAAAAACACAAACTAAAGCCAAACTGAGCCAAAGAAATCCATTTCTTTTAGTTGCTGAAAACAGAGGGGAAGG